>NC_072427.2:11847500-12485000 GCF_028878055.3 Symphalangus syndactylus
GGAATAATTCCTTCCAAGTGCACATGCATTTGTTATGTTTTTCCATCATTTCAATTTTTAAAACAATCTCTACTAATTATCATTATAATTGTGCCTTTCCTTAAATTGGTTCTGATCAGACTTGATGGAGTTAATGTATTTGGTTTTTAAAACATCTCAAGCCTGTGGCAAGCATAACAAATATTCCACTCATGGCCTAGACTTACATGACCTTCTATTATTTCTAGAATCATCGCCAGTTGTGGGCAACTTTATTGTGTTTTCACTCCAAAATATAGCTTTGTTTGTTTTCTACAAAAATATGTAAGGTGAAAGCTAGTACATAGACCCTGAATTCAAGTTTATCCAATTAACTAGAAAGGAATCTTTTTCCTAGTTAGTTACATATTATTGGAAACGTCAGAGAGATTTAATGAACCTTCACAGAGGTCTGACTTTGACTCAGTGAGGAGCTGATCTTTATGCAAGTTGAAGACAGCAATTGTCTTTTTTCTATTTCCCCTCTTTTGGTCTTCTATTTTGAGTCTTCTTTCCTCCTTCCCAACCTCTTTTCTTTCCCACTCTGTAACTGCACCAGAGACACACTCATCTCCACTCCTTCCTTTGCCCCTCCTCTCTCTGCCTTGCCTCTCATATTCTCCCTGCCTTGCCCCCTGCATTCCAATATTGTTTCTGGCTTGTTCTACATGGTTAACCTGCCTATCCTTGGTACTAGCTCATAATTATAATGCTTGGTTGCTCAAATGTGTCATTAAAAAGCATCTTTCTTGAAATAACATCTCATGATGTTATTTTATACTTTTCTATAAAATGCAATGTTTTAGTAGTTTACCAAATATGTTTTAATAGTATATTTCCATGTTAGTTAGCTGTTTGGCATAAAAAGGCCATAGATTTTTAATGCGTTCAGCCAACCCACTATAGTTTTTTGTATTAAAATTAATTTTAAACAATTATATTATAGTATATATACATCCAGTGATAATAGAATAAAATTAAAATTTATTATAATTATGTAATTTATTGAAATCATGTGAAATTATAACCTCATAAGTATTTTTGCTTTGTTTATTCCTTTGGGTTTACCCTTTTGTTTCATGTGTGCTGGAAGCTCGGTTCTGTGTCCTTGCTTGTTTTCCTGAAATCAACATCGTAAGAATAATACAGTATTTCTGAAAATACTTGTTTATTACTTTTTGTCTTTTACAATGCAAGTCTTTGAAGATGGAAAATCTTTACGTTCTTTTTTTTTTGAGACGGAGTCTCGCTGTCGTCCAGGCTGGAGTGCAGTGGCGCGATCTCGGCTCACTGCAGGCTCCGCCACCCAGGGTTCACGCCATTCTCCTGCCTCAGCCTCCTGAGTAGCTGGGACTACAGGCGCCCGCCACCACGCCCAGCTAATTTTTTGTATTTTTAGTAGAGACAGGGTTTCACTGTGTTAGCCAGGATGGTCTCGATCTCCTGACCTTGTGATCCGCCCGCCTCGGCCTCCCAAAGTACTGGGATTACAGGCGTGAGCCACTGTGCCCGGCCCCTTTATGTTCTTTAATAACTATAAAATATGACGGCATTATTTTCAATATAATATATACTAGTGCATAGCTTATAGGAAATATTCATTAATATTCGTTAACCAAATGTTTGATAAAAGAATAGAAGTGAAGGCCAGGCACGGTAGCTTACACCTGTAATCCCAGCCCTTTGGGAGGCTAAGGCAGGCAGATCACTTGAGGCCAGGAGTTCAAGACCAGCCTGGCCAAAATGGTGAAAACCCCATCTCTACTAAAAATATAAAAATTAGCTAGGCATGGTGGCGGGTGCCTGTAATCGCTCCTACTTGGGAGTCTGAGGCACAAGAAGCGCTTGAACCCGGGAGGTGGAGGTTGCAGTGAGCTGAGATTGTGCCACTGCACTCCAGCCTGGGCAACAGAGCAAGACTGTGTCAAAAAAAAAAAAAAAAAAAAAAAAAAGAAGTGAGATTCTGTTCAGGAATTAAAGGTCAAATAGCAACGGCAGATGGGATGGGATGTGGTGAGCGAGCAATTTAGGTAGAACCTGTAGAAAAGGCGTGGAAGAATGCATGAGCAAGTCATCCTTGAAGAATGCCAATGGGCCCACTTTTGAGGGTTGCTACATCGTTATCCTGCCTAATAGGGGGTGGGGGCGGGCATGAGTGAAGGTTGGAGTGACAAGTGGGAGAAGCCAGATTTGCAAGAGCAATGGACAACCATTGTGACATTTTGAGTAGGAAAATGGCATGATATGATCTCTGTTTTAGAAAAATAGCTTTGGCAGCAATGTCTCCACTGCTTTGGATTGGAAACCAGAGGAGCTGGGTGATGAGGGTTTTATCTGACACAGAGGCCAAACAGATGGAGGCAGGGTCCGGAGTTGAAAGCCGTGTTGACTGAACATAACAAAATCAATAGCTTTTATAAAATGCAACTTCTGCCTTTCAGTTAGAAATATTCCACTATTCCTGGTTTTCAGAAAGAGATGATACTCCAGTTTCACAGTATTTTAAAAATCTAGTGAGAGTTAGGGTCAAAGATGAAGGAGCCTGTAGAGGGGCAGGGATTTGTGAGCCCCCCACCTCCACCCCACTTCCTTCGTCACCTCTTTCCGTTGGAATGTTTTTTAATTTTGGAACAGTCTCAGATTCTACTGAGTCAGGTCTGGCAGACAAGTCTTTGTTACTCAGGTGCTCAATGAAAACAACACTTTCCAAAATCCATACAGTGAGTTTATAATACATAAATAGAAAAAAAATACCCCAAGAGAAATGGTGGAAACTCCTATTGCCGGACTTATTAAAAAGAGGACCAGAAGAATCCTTTGCAGTATCCTGAGGGGACCTGAAGGAAGCATGCACGAAGGGCTTTTCGATGCAGAGTGATAGCTGCTAGAGAGAGAGGGAGTTTTCCTTTCTGAGGCGAGCTGACTATCCACCACTCTGGCACCCACTGGGACACTGGCACCTTCTTTAAAATGTATAAACACATAGTCTGAGGATTGGAATCCCAACCAGCTTGTAGTCTTGCAAATACCGGGAGTGTCCACCATCCTCAACTCTCTTTCAGACACACACCAAAATACGGGCACATTGGGCTGGGCATGGTGGCTTACGCCAGTAATCCCAGCACTTTGGGAGGCGAAGGTGGGTGGATCACAAGGTCGGGAGTTTGAGACCAGCCTGGCCAAGATGGTAAAACCCCGTCTCTACTAAAAATACAAAAAATTAACTGGGTGTAGTGGTGGGCACCTGTAATCCCAGCTACTCAGGAGGCTGAGGCAGGGGAATAGTTTGAATCTGGGAGGTGGAGGTTTCACTGAGCCGAGATTGCACCACTGCACTCCAGCAAGGGTGACAGAGAGAGACTCGCTCTCAAAATAATAATAATAATACAATAAAAATAATTTTAAAAATGCAAAATATAGTCACTTTGCAGGGTATTTGAAGTGAGCAGGGTGGATGTTGTGCTCCAATCTTTGAGTTGGGCGCACTGCAATGTGCTTCGCCACTGTAGCCTAGCGCATAGCCAGCATCTCATCTCTTCTGCTTGCTGTTCTCAGAGACCTCTCTTCACTGCCCCAACTATAGTTGAGCCCCTTCTCCCCATTCTCCCAAAGCATTGCCATTCCTACTTTATCTGTAGACCCTAGTGAGGGTGGGGACATGCGGGAGACTGGCAGCAGCCCAGATCATAACAAGAACCAATATAAATGTGAATATTTGCTTTCTCAGAGCTTCCAGGTGCAGAGAGCTTCTCTCCCGCCGCACTTTCTTGGATCCTACTTGCTGTTTTTCTGGAGGAGTGTGCTCTCCCTACCATGGACTTTAGCTTTGTCACTCCTCTTATCTCTCTCCTATTCTTCTGAAATCCAAATGGTATTGCCGGGGGACAGACTTCACATTACTATAATTTTACTAGACAAACGAATTCAGTTCTTTTTGTTAGAACCCTCTCCTTCACCCCCAGAGCAGGAAGGAGAGTGGTGTCTCTAGCAAAGGTTCAGTAACAGGCTTTCTGAAACATAAAAGAGCCAGCTTCGGTCCGGCATGGTGGCTCATGCCTGTAATCCCGGTACTCTGGGAGGCCGAGGTGAGTGGATCATCTGAGGTCAGGAGTTCGAGACCAGCCTGGCCAATATGCTGAAACCCCGTCTCTCCTAAAAACACAAAAATTAGCCAGGTGTGGTGGCGGGGGCCTGTAATCCCAGCTACTCGGGAAGCTGAGGCAGGAGAATCACTTGAATCCGGGAGGCAGAAGTTGCAGTGAGCCAAGATCGTGCCATGTACTCCAGCCTGGGTGACAGAGTGAGACTCCGTCTCAAAAAAAAAAAAAAAAAAAAAAGCCAGCTTCCTGGGAGGAATGCCATCCTTCCTCCTAGAATACCATGGTTGTTTCCTCCTTCTTAAAAAAATTTTTTTAGATAGTTTTAAATATTTAAATTTAATTTAAAGAAATATTATTCTTGCTTGATTTAATTATTTATTATTGATCCTTCTAATCTAGTCTTATGTGACCAACGGATGAGAAACACATCATCTTTTGCTCATCCACTGGAAAGAGTGGTTTTTCCTCTGGCTGATGACCCTCAGCTAAAACTTCTTGCCCCAAACACTCCTGACATCTCTACCAATGACTTTGTGCTTTTCCTGCTTGGTAAGTTAAGAATCACCCATTCAAGTTTTTGATCACCCATCTAATTCTTGATGGGTGAAGATATGCTCACTCATTCATTTAGGAGGTGTTCTTCTCACTCTTTCACGGTGGAAAGAGGGTGTGCCTTTGCACCTGTTAAGGCCAGCTGCATGCCTTTCCCGCTTGTGCACTTTCCCAAGCACCCGCCTGCCAGGACCCACAGCAAATGTTAATTCACTATAGCCTTGAACCTTTTGGGCTATTTCTAACTATGTTAACATAGGGAATAGGACTTCAGATCCTCAAAAATTAAATGCACAAATAATTAAGATGGAATTTTTTCTGAGAAGTTGGTTTCTCAAGGCCATATTTCAACACCAAACTCAGTCTGTTTTGAACAGATAAACTGGTAATTTAATTATACCCAGATTGTAAATTAGGCATCTGTGACCTGTACTCTGAATAATATTTTTATGACTTGAAGAAAATTAACTTGAAACCAAGTTGAAGTTTAGTGACTGGAAGACTGTGACTCATTATGAATTAGGGAAAGAATGCATGTATTGATGGTTATAACCTTACCAGGTTATACCAATTTGTCTGTTGGTTAAACACAGTGTCAAACTCACATGGCAGTTTCTTTTAAGTCTCTCTTTAATTTTAACAATAAAAGAAATTGGAGTTTTGATCCAATATTTCTAGATATAAAAGTGCAATGTCTTTAGAAGTCATTTGATCATTTATTGTGTAGTGCATTTTTTGGATTCCCTTTGATGTCTCAGGTTGATTCTTCAAACAGAAATTTAAATTAAATTTAAATGAGACAATCTGATTTCCCAGACCTGAGAGAGTATTCACAAATATGAAAGAGACAGCAGAGCAGTAGCCCAGTTGTTCAGCTGGAGGGGGCTTGGAGAGAGGAAGGAGGGAGGCAGCTACATTTAGTAAGAGAGCTGAGTGCAAAGCCCCAGGGCATACTCCATTGAGAGCCAGAATCTGTGCACCCAACAAAAATACCATTGCCACAAATCTTACTACATCCCGCTGCTCTATAGCCAGCTACTATCTTTGATGCCTACAAAAAAGTCAACTTGTTTAATTTACTCTTTAAAGGCACTAAGACCTGCTGCTTAAATCCACGTAGTGTAAAGTCAACTCTATGCTCCGAGCTGAGCCCCCTGACTTCCTAGCTGTGTTTTCTTAAGCAATCACTTTGTGAAAAAGATGGCTACAAAGTTTCTATGACTCTCTTCAATGAGATGCATTGTTTAAATCCTGATCCTTTGAATCTGGATGAGCTTAGTGAATGGTGACAGAAGTGTGTCTTCCAAGGCTAGCTTAAGGAGTGTGTAACTTCTACCTTGGTCTCTTGGAACACTCTTTCTGGAGAAAGCCAGCCACTAGTAGAAGAAATCTCACTTTCAAAGACAGCCATGCTGTGAGAAAGCCCCAGATAGCCATGTGGAATAGCCGCATGTAGAGAGAGACAGATGCCTGGCCAACCTCAGCTGCTCCAGCCATCCCAACCAAGATGTCAGGCCTGGAAGTGAATAAGAAACCCTGGACACAATACAGAAAAGAACTGAGGAACCCAGATGATGCCAGAAATGAGATGCCAGACACTGGGTATGTTGTCCCAGCCATCCCTTCCTCTTCAAGTCACTTCAGGTTAGGCCATAGTCATTGTAGTACAGAGTGGGGCCATCCCTGTTGGATCCTATCCAAATTTCTGACCCACAAAATCATGAACATAATCAAATATTTATTGTTTGGAGTCACTAAGTTTTTGTTGGTTTCTTATGAAGCAGTAGACAATCAGAACACTGTTAAACTCACCAGGCCTCAGTTTCCTCTCATTAAAATGTGGGGACAATGACACTTACTACAGGAGACACTGGTAGCTGCCCACATCCTTTCTCCTCATTTGCCTAAGTGCAAATGACTCTCTTCTAGCTAAAAGAGACTGACAGTACATTCTGGTGAAAGAGAAGTAAGAGGAAACCAAAGGTCCACAACTGAGAAATATTCTTAAAGGGTGTGGACATGCCTTCTATGTTTTCCTTCATTCCTCTGCTTAGAATATGGATGTGAGGATTGGAGCACAAGCAACCATCCTGAGCCTGGAGGAAATAAGCTGTGGATTACAGAACATTAGCACAGAAGGATACCTGTGGAGCCATCGTATTTACTGACCGTCTTAACTGTCTTACATAAGTAATAAATTTTACCTTGTTCCACATACCAATTTTTTGGGAGGGGGTTCCAATGCTCACGGCTACACTGATCTCACAGGGTTGATGAGTCAAATGTAAAATGGCTCATTGTATAACATTGGCTCATTGTGTAAAACATTGTCTCATATTCAACAAATGATAGTAGCCTCCTTCTCTCCGTCTCATATCATTAACTTCGCCACCACCTATGACAGTGAATTTCCAATCTTTGTCAAACTATTTAATCTTTTGCAATGTTTTAGGTAATAAATAAGATGCAGGGTCTGACCCCAAGGGATGGAATGGATTAGGACTATTTCAAGTACAGGAAAAAGGAATACATCTTTGCATTGCCTGTCTTCAAAATGCTTGCAATCAGAGAGAAGAATGTTAATAGAAAAGTTAAGCAACTATGCAAATAAAAGAAAGTTGGGTTGTGCTGGGGTCCTGAGAAAACCCATTGGTGCCTCTGCTAGAGGATCAGGTCAGGAAGTTTCCTGTCCCTGTGGAAGGTGAGGCAAGATCAAGGACATTACACTCTGTTGAGAATTTTGTATTTTTCATGACCTTCAAATCCTTACAGAAAGAAAGCAAATTAGTTGTGACCCCCGCTTGATGATAAGGAGATGAGGCTCAGAGAAGTCAAGTAAGTTGGCTGATATAAGAAAGCTGACATAGGTCATGTTGCAAAACAGGTCTGTAGGACTCTTACACCCAGGTGCTTTCTTGACATGCCCTGTTCTTGACAATGCCTTCTGCAAGGGCAGGTCAGAGCTGCCGAAGCAGCATCATTATTGCCAACCTACCTGATAGGCTCTAATAGAATTTCCAGGTGCTTGAAAGGCACTTGCAACTCAGGAACTTCTGTGCCTCCTTGTTGTCATCCTTTCCCATTACATAATTATAGTTGACTGTGTGATTTTTCCAAGCCAGACTTGGACTCTGCACTATTGGCACTTTGACCCTGCCCAACTGAGACAAGAGGATGATTGAACACTCCACCACTGGGGCTGCTCCTGGATGGGAAGAAGGGGGAGGGACACTTTATGCTTTCAGAGGGATAATTAGGCAGGAGGTGGTTTATCTGCAGCTACTATCAGTCCAGTGTTACAGGCCTTCCTAAAAAGATGAGGGCAGCATCCCGTCTTCTTCACTCATTGATTTGCAGTGGGAAGACAGCCTATGGCACATGCCAATCAGCCCCAAAAGACAAAAGCTCCCATGTCTCTGCTTCAGGTCAGGACTGCCTCTCAGACCCATGATGTGGACACACAGGGAAGAAAAAACCTCTGCAGTTAAATGAACCTTGAAACATTTCTCAGATCCTTCCTTCCTCTATTCTCTAGACTCAGTGTCATTTCCTTAGAGCAGATTTAGCATCTCTTACCTGGACTCTGCACACCCTTGGGGGCTGTTTTTTATCCCATCTTCTGCTTCAGCCTCCACTCTCCAGTCCTTCGTTCATGTAGCTTTCGTGGTGAGCTTTCAAAAACACCAAACCAACCAGGTCTCTCTTCTGCCTAAAAATCTCCCCAGCTCTCAGGCCCAGTCGAATGCTAGCATAAGACTTATGAATTGCGTCTGCTTCTCACTGCACCCGCTTCTGTCTGAACCCCACTCTGTCCCCATCGCATGAATGGTCCCTGTTCCCTGAGAACCAGCAGGCTTTGTCATAGCCCTCCATTGCAAGATACCTCCCCAGCCCTCCAGCACAGTCTTATTCATCTCTCAGGTCTTTTCTGTAGTCTTCATCACTTCCTGCAGAGTTTCTGCTCTCTCCTCTCATCCGACCTCCATGGGTGCTTCCTCACAGCCCATGCTCCTTCGCGTTGGTTGTGTGGATTTGTTTGGGCTCTTTGCTTTCCCTTCAGGCTTATTGGCCTTTAAGGTTTCCATGCCAAACACAGTGTTGGGATATCATAGGTGCAGGGTAAATTTTTGTTAAAGAAGTAAGTGAATGTGAAAGCATCTGTGTGCCAGATAAAATGAATACAGCATTTAGAGGCTCTGTTGCTAGTCTCCAAACTTCTAGTAATTACTATACATTTGCTACCCAATAATTGGGGATAAATACACATTATGTCATTTTTCTAAACAACTTAGCTGAATTAGGCCAGTTTAATGCAATCAATAAATGACAAATTTGCAAAATGCCTCTCTCTATAAAACTAATTTGAGACAACCACTGGCATAAACTTAATGAAGTTTGAGAATAAAAGGAACTTCAAAGTGGCCTGGTTTCCCCATAGGGGAAGTTACTGAATTGCAGGCAATGATCTCTATTTTAAGTAATAAATTTGAGCATCTTGACAGTTGTAGGGGAAAAAAATCAAGAAACGCAGAACTAGAGTGAGAAAGGATGGGCAATATTGTGTTGCCATATTGATGCCAGCCATAATGAGACTAGCCTAACTGTTGCCTCCAGAAGAAATATTACCTCAGTGAGACTTTGAATAAGATCCTTAGCAACATCTAAATTACGAAGTTTCATCCATAAGAAAATAAAAGAAGAAATATACGTATTTTCATTCATTTATACTTGCACAAATGTTAAAATTTATGTTCCCTGTTTATTATAGCCAGTATGACAAAAGCAAACACAGTCATGCATCACTTAACAACAGTGATACGCACTGAGGATTGTCTCTGGCATTTTTGTCCTTGTGCGAACATCAGAGCATGTACTGACACAAACCTAGATGGTGGTTTATTGCACACCTAGGCTATATGTATGGCCTATTGCTCCTAGGCTCCCAACCTGCACAGCATGTTACTGTACTGAATACTATAGGCAAACGTAACACAATAGTATTTGTGTATCTAAACATAGAAAAGGTAGGCAAAAATACAGTATTATGATTTTATTGGACCACCATCGTACAAATGGTCCATCATTGCCCAAAACATCATTATGTAGCACATAACTGCACTACACTCTATTTTATAAAGAATATTTTATACTATACAAAAATAAGATATCGGTCATGTGCGGTGGCTCATGCCTGTAATCCCAGCACTTTGGGAGGCCTAGGTGGGCAGATCACCTGAGGTCAGGAGTTCAAGACCAGCCTGTGCAACATGGTGAAACCCCATCTCTACTAAAAATACAAAAATGAGCTGGGCGTGGTGGCGGGGGCCTGTAATCCCAGCTACTTGGGAGGCTGAGGCAAGAGAATCGCTTGAATCCAGGAGGCAGAGGTTGCAGTGAGCCAAGATTTTGCCACTGCACTCCAGCCTGGGCGACCGAGCGAGACTGCCTCAAAAAAAAAAAAAAAAAAAGAGAGAGATATTACAGGCATGTCAACATTTTCTCCTTTATTTATTATATAGACTATTAAACATTTCAGAGGGAAACTTCTAGAAAGATCATGAGAGTTTCTACTAAACTCTCTAGGCAATGTATACATTATTCTATATATATCTTCTAGGAAAAATAAAAAAAATCAAACTCATTTTGAAAACATTACATGATTAATGGCAGAAACTTTACTGAATGATTCTGACTGTAGGTGTCTAGATTAATACTATCAGCCTCTTCAAAACTGAATGAAAACTGTTGATGTATTGTCAGTAACTGTCCTTTTGTTGTTTGTATTGAAATCTACCTCTTCTAGCACACATCTCTTCTCCAGTAATACATGTAGGATGCACATATCATTTCCCAGATAAAGAAATGTCAGTAGGAAAAGAGCAAGTAGTGTTTGCAAGTTCCACACCCGCTAAACAGAGGAGGGTGTTGTGCTAGTGAGGGCAATGCCCAGGGTCCTCACCCTCATGAAGATTTTCCCTTGGTCCATGGCAGATGTTGTTCATTAATAGTGAGTGCCCCTCTTCTCCACCTAGTCAGGACATAGCTTCACCATCCTCAGCACAGGATCACTACCAACTGATCACAGAGGGCTCTGTGTGCCATTGCCAGAGCACACCATGAGATGGAATGCTTAGAAAGACTGGCGACCAGGGTAACAAACGGCAAATGGAAATGGGATGTGCTAAGGTGTCTGATCTACCTGAGAATGCCATTCTCAGTACTGGTGTGTTCACATAAACCAAACAGACACACACAACTAGAAAGAAGGATCTTTAGCCCGGAATTATACTAGAATGTAGCAAACCAGTTCCACCTGCTCTGCCTGCTAAAATTCTAGACTTCCTTCAACCTCCTCCCCTACAGCCCAATGTCACCTCTCTAGGAAGCCTTCCTGGATTCCCCAGCCAGTTGATCATCTATCTTCTGCGATCCTGAAACACTCTGCTTACAAGTGTTTTTGATGAATAGCAAATAGTCAAGTCATTTGGATGCAAGGTACCCCTATGAGTACAGCCATATCTAAGCCTGTCCTACATCATGACTAGTGCCACCACCGCTATTATTATTGCCATGTAACCCATCCCTGCCAAAGCTTTAGGAGTGTCTAGAATATGGACAGGAATGCACTGTTCAATATACTGTTAGCAAAATTGTGGCTGGTCAAGTTCTTCTCAGTTCAGGCACTGGTGTGAGGCTGAGAAGGCTTGCTTCTCTCTCCACTGTTGCAGTATTTTCTGTCTTAGGTCTGCCTGTCATCCCGCCTTCCAGGGTTGAGCCAACACCCTCCACTGTGTATTGCTGTAGTCACTGCGTGCTGCTGGCCAGGCCGGGGACTCTGTAACCCTCATACTCCATGTTTCACACTCAGAGCCTTCATGAAGAAAAATAGAACTAATTTCCTTGCTCTTTGAGTCACCATTTTCTTCCTTATTGCCACTGACCATTTTCTCTTCCTACTCTTTGTAAGTTTTTCAGCAGTCAGCAGAGACTCGTGCCCAGTTAGTCTACTCTCAGAATACATGGACCAAAGTCCAAAACATCTGAGATCTGTTCAGAATTTATGGCCACTGCCATACCTACAGATAGGCATTGGCCCTTAAATTACATTCCTGCTCCAGAATTCCAGTCCCACTTGGATATTTTTCTAGGTTTTCTTCTGTGTCGATTCTTCTAGTTCCATTTTTCACCCCCTTGCCCAGAATGCTCGGAGGTTCTCTAGTAGTGAACACTCTTTTAAACAGCAGGATGGTAGCATCTGCATTTTGATTACACCATTCCCCCCTATTAAACCACTCCGGGGCTAAACCTATCATTGCCAAACACCCATAAGAACATGGTCCTCTTAAAATTAATATTCTCATTCCTGGCAGTAGTCTAGGGGATAAATTAGAGACAGGGAAGTACAATTTAAGAAGGTGAAAATAAAGCCGCTTTTCAAGAGTGAAATTAATTAAATCAACATATAATAGGAAGTGACAGAAAGGACCCTGAGGCTCAGCGGAAAGTCACTTCACCACAGCCTGGTTAGTAACATTAACACATCTAAAAGGAAGAATGTGTCAGAAGAGGGAGGCACCAAATAGGAAACAGAGTGGAGGGGAAGAAGTGCATGCATGGTCCTCTAATAGTTTCCAGTAGCAATTCTAATAACTACACTTCATGCTTGATAGATGTCAACGTTCATATTTGGATTGGTTTATTGCAGCATTTCCCAGATTCAGCAGGCATCAGAGCTCCTGGAAGGGCTTGTTAAAAGCACAGACCGCTGGGCCTCAGCCCAGAGTTTCTGATGCAGCAGGTCTGGGATGGGCCTGAAAAGTTGCATTTCTAAAAAGCCCCTGGATGATGCTGATGCTGCTGGTCCAGGGACAACACTTTGAAAATCCCTGGTTTAGGTGGGTGTTTCATCAACATTTGGTGAAGTCCAAAGAAGCAGCCACATTGCATTTGGCTTTGAGAGCATTTAAGTGAAATCCCCTTTCCAACCACAACGGATGCTGTAAGTATGAAAACTGATATAAATCAAACACAAATGTAGTTATGGGCTCTAGCAAATGTAAAGTACTTACAGGCTTGGAATTTCTAGTTCAACCTCTATAAGGCTAATTATTTCACCCCAAGCACTGAGCCCATCACTGTGATTGCTGCCACCTGCTACATAGTAAAATCTAGATATTGGCTGACAAATTATTTAGAGTTTTTACCAGTACAAATAGCAGAGAGAGTAGTCCAAAACTTTGTAAATTA
This sequence comes from Symphalangus syndactylus, assembly GCF_028878055.3. Classification (NCBI taxonomy): domain Eukaryota; kingdom Metazoa; phylum Chordata; class Mammalia; order Primates; family Hylobatidae; genus Symphalangus; species Symphalangus syndactylus. The sequence goes on from NC_072427.2 coordinate 11,860,418, forward strand.
ATTAGTTATGCTTTTATCAAAAAACTCTACTTAATATATTAATAGTATTTATTATTCATTTAGTAATTATTATTTTCATTATTTACTATCAATTAAAGGATCATTCATTCTACTATGGGGCACCCATGTTTCAGGCACTGTTTAAAGATGTTCATGTATATTAACTGATGCAACCCTTCCCATAACCTCATCTCCATTTTACAGTAAAGAAACTGAGGCTCAGAGAGGTTAAGTGACTTGCCCATGATCTCACAGCTCCTAAGTGGCAGAACTACAACCCAGTGTTAGGCAGCCAACTCAACCATCTATATTCTTAAGAGCCACGTTTTATGGTTTTGTGATTATTTAGCAAATTATAGCGAATGCAAATAAATGTCAATCATTAATTAGGTATTAAATTTTTATTAGAAAGTGTTAAATCAACTTGCATTTGGAGAGTCCATTTACCAAACAAAACAAGGCACAAAATGTTCTCTTTTTCACGCTACGCCTTATCTGTTGTCAGTTGCACTTCAATATCACTTTGATATCTTTATTTGCTTAATTTCATGTCTTTGCATTTTTTTCAGGGAATATATTATCTGTAGCTAAGTCAGTCTTCTACCAACCTAAATATATCCTTTTTAATCATAACAATAATTTGTAGTATTATTATAATAAAGCAAATATTTATTGAGTTGTCTTTGTGCAGCTATTAGGTTAAGTACTTGATTATCGTCATCACAGCCGAAGGAGTCAGATGCAATTTATTTCTTGTTTATTGTTAGAAAATCTGAGGCACTTAGAGTTTAGAATAACTTGCCTTAGATCATATGGCTAATAAGTGTAAGAGCTAAGATCTTTCGCCTCGTAAGTGCGGGCCTCTAACCATTACACCACATAAGAATCACCTACATAAACTTCAGAGAGGAAAACGCCAGAGGCAGAAGGGAGTGCTGGAGGAGAGACAGGACACTAGCCCTTTCTCTAGTCCTGCCTGCTCCTGGGCCCTTGGTGACCTGGAGCATGTCCTTCTCTGGAATTCGCTGTGCCCTCTGGTTAATAGGGCAGCACTCATATGAATTCTAAGGTCTGTCCCAAGTCCAAAGCATATGCTTTCCCTTCCAGGTTTTTAGTCAAGCCATTTCCCATCGTCTTGACTTCCTTTCCCAGCTCACCCACACAGAACCCCTCCTGTGATGGTTAATCTTATGTGTCGACCTGGTGAAGGAATGCCCAGACAGCTGGTAAAACATTTTTTTCTGGGTGTATCTGTAAGTGTGTTTTTGAGAGAAATCAGGATTTAAATTGGCAAACTGAGTAAGGAGATGACCCTTCCCCACACGGATGAGCCTCCTCCAAACCTTTGAGGGACTGAATAGAACAAAAAGGCAGAAGACAGACAAATTTGAGCCTTTTGCTTGAGCTGGGACATCCATCTTTTTATGCCCTCAGATATCAGCATTTACAGTTTGCCAGCTTTCAGATTGAGACCACAAATTACACTATCTGCCCCCTGATTCTCACGGGGGACTTTGAATTATATCACCAACTTTCCTTTGGAATTAGACTGAATTTTACCACCAACTTTCCTGGTTCTTCGTCTTACAAATGGCAAATCATGGGACTTCTTGACCCCCATAGCCATGTGAGCCAATTCCTGTAATAAATCTCCTCCTATCTGTCTTTCTATTTACTTATCTATTCCGTATTCGTTCTGTTCCTCTGAAGAACCCTAGGACACCTCCACCCATGGGCCTTCATTGCCTCATTGCCCCACCTTCTATTCCCTAATACACAGGCCCTTTGACTCTTTCTTACCCCTCATTCCATCAACACATTAAGGACTATGATAAATACACCATCGTTTTGCAATGATTCAAATACAGCCTTGCATTTTCTCCAATTATTCTCTTCTCTGTGTCATTTCTTCCAGACTTGTTAGTACCTTTTTCTGAGTGGAACCTAGCCTTTTCCGTATTTTTTACCCAAAACGTTTCAATGAAGACATCGATCAGTAAAATTGTACGGTTTTAAGGAAAAACTACCATGCGCAGCTCATTGCATCTCCTATGTGAAATTAGAGCCCAGTTTCTGCTGCAGATAACTAATACGTTGTTTGTTAAAAGGTACTGATTTTTACAAGCAAACAAAAAGTAATGCTGACCGTCAATCTCTGTCTCACGAAGGAGGTTTCTGGAAACATGTTTCCCAGCCTGAGACACCTGAGATTCTAAATATTTTCGATAATTCGCTTTGCCATTTGGAAGATCTGAAATGCTTGTATCACCTTTTTTCTAACTGCTCCTCCCCTCCCCTTCCCAGTGAAGGCCAACATAAATACAGGATGAGAGAAGGGCGGGGGTGGGAGGTAGCTTGAGAGGGAGGAGGATGGGAAAAAGAAGAAGATTTCATATCAACATTCAGATTTGATGTACATTATGTGCAGCAGGATCCAGGAGGTAGAGTGGCCGCCAGCTGGGGTTTGTGGTTCCAGAGGAAACAGCTGTTTTGAGATTATAGGAACAAAGGAAGTGTCAGGCCGGAAGGAGAGCAGGAAGCCACTTCAGCCCCTCTGAGTTTTTGTGGTAGCTCCTCTTTGTACCAGGGCTGTGAGACCTTCGCACGGTGTTCCCTAGGACAAATTAATGTGAGAAAATAATAATAAAACCACCAAAACAGAATTTGATGGGGTTTGTCCTTTGGCTTGGTTTAAACAAGTGGTTACTGGTTTTGTAAGCTTGACTCACAACCCTGCTTTCTCATGGAGCTATTCTCCCTGCCCTGGTAGCAGGCCATGGAAGATTTCAAAAACAGCTTCTTACTGTGGGAATGAAAATTTGTTCATTAAAGATGTTGCCTTTTAAACTCTCTGCCTCCTATAAACAGCTTTAGGCTTCTCCCACACAAATGTCTCTCCTCTCTCTCTTGTATAATAGGGAACTCTTTTAAAATATCAAGTAATTAAAGCTCTTCATGGGTGAACTCACCCATTGAGAGGAATCCTCCAGCACACGAAATGGTGGCTGTATCAAATTCTAAATCTGTCTTTTAAAAAACCCAACATATTTTTCTGACTTTTGGCAGTAAGAGAACTAATTTTGCTCCAAACACAATACACCTGCATTTTTTTTTTCCTCAGTGGGTTTATATTCTCCAGCTCCATTTGGGTGAAAATTTCTGTTATCCAGAATGAGTCAAAGACAGATTAAATAGCTACTTAAATTTTTCTCCCATATTCAGTTGTAATTTGTGTTCCCAGATAAATTGTAAGAGTGAGGAACCAAGATTAGGGAAGGTGAGAAGAAATGATGATAGGAGACAAACGGAGTTGTCTTTTTTTTTTTTTTAATTGCCTCACTGTTACTTGGTGGTAGTAAAAAAGAAAAGGAAAGAAAAGAAAAAACCTAGACAACACACTCAAGCCCATGTCTGCTGATCAGACTGTGATGTGTTTGACTTTAATTTGTGCAACCAGCCCCCTCTCCAACCTAGTGCAGATGCCATGTCCTTTTAACATCAGCAGCCACTGGCCTCATTCTCATACCCTGAAACGTGTTCCCTGGAAGTATCTCACAACCAGCCAGGGCAGAGAAGCAATCCTGTGTGCAGTGAAAAGCAAATTGTGCTTGTGTTATAATACTTAGGCAATTTTGTTTTCCATGAAGTGTTTTAGTTTTCCTTGATTTGGGGTTACATATAAATGAAGTTATGTTTAAGAAATAGCCATGGAGAAAAGCAATGATCAGAGAGGAATGGTTCCATTTCAGCAGCAATGTAATACTTGTCTCCTGGATGTGAGCATTGACCGTGTGCAATTTCCTTTCTCTTTCAAAGAAAATGGTGAGAAAGCCAGTTCCGTCAGCACCTTTGCTGCCCAGGAACCCAGGCCTACATTCAATTCAATTCATCAATTTCTCAGTTAAAGTCATGAGGTGATTAATGTAAGAGGCTTGACTTGAAGCTGTTCATTCATATTGGCTTCCAGTCAAAGATCGAAATTCACGAGCACACCATTCAGAACATTTTCCACAGGAGTTGACTCGTATTCCCCTCTTTGATGAAGTGCCATTTCTTCTAAGGGTAGGGCAGTCATAGTTAACTAATAAGTTACCTCAAGGTTGTCGACTTCGCTGTGTTGTTTCCTGTGGGAGACTGGGAATGAAAACTCAAAAAGACATAGGGCCACGTGCCCTTAGGGCTCAGAGGGACTCGAGATGTCATCTGGCTCAACAGAAGCATGTTATGGAGGAAGAAATGGAACCAAGGGAGGCTGAGTGCCTGTTCAAGGTCCCAGGCCCGAATGGCAGAGCTGGGCAAGACCTGTATGCCCTTATCACTCGCGAGCCTTTGCCACAGCTCAGGGCACATTTCTCAATCCATTTTGCCTACGTGGGTAAAACAGATCGTGGGTTCTCCTTGATGAGGCAAAAGACTAAAATGGTGGGCCAGTGACGGTCGAAGGGTGGCAGGAGAGATCACAGACGAGAGGGTGGAGAGACAAGAGAGGTCCCGGGAGACGCGTGTAGAAGAGACAGAGAGGGAGGGGTAGAGAGGGGAATATTCAAATTTTCATTCTCCACAATCTCCCTTTGTCCCGTGATCGCTTACGATGCAAGAATTGGAGAAGCTACAATTTGAGACTCTTTTTCCTTTTTCTTGGATAGCAATAATTAGTCGTGTCAAGATGACCACTCAAATGACAATGTGATTTCAATGAGAAAAAGTGGAGGAATAAACTATAATTATTTGGACAGTCATTCGATCAGATTTTCTTTGTCTTGTCACATTTTAAATGATTAATGAAGTTTTCTGTGGGTGTCTGCTGAAGAGGTTACTGAACATGTTTTAAAGCCTTCTTTTTTTTTTGCTTATTCTTTTCCATTTCAAGTACATAACAGTTTGTGAGATTTTTTTAAACTCTCAGTTTGAATTAAATAGCATCATAGGCCACTTAATCTAATTTAAACTCCAATGTCACTTGCTCTTGACATTAGCTATGTAAAAAATAGACATTTTTCTTCTCCAAGTAGCCTAAGATGTGAGCCATTGCTCCTAGCGCAGTATGTCCTAAAGATTTTGGAGCTTTAGATAAGTAGAGATGATCTCAGAAAAAAAGGGCTATGACTTGGAAAAAAAAAAAAGGAAAGGAAAGACAGCATAAAGTTCATCCTCCAGTGACAAATCACATGCTACTTTGCATATTAAATGTTTTGGGAAGCTCTACCATTAATACGACTCTTTGATTATGTTTAATTCAGCATTTCTTTAACTTATTTGACACAGGGTGTCTTTACTTTCCTAAAATTTACTAACATTCTTTCAGCTCTATGTTCCACAGAAAACAGTCTGGAAAATATTCCTTTAGCTGCTAAGTGCACAAACTCAATTGCATAATTATGATTCATCGTCTTCTTCTAAACAAGGAAAAATAACCTGAAAATGAAACATATTAAGGGTGATTGTTTTGAAAATCAAACAATCTTTTTTGACAATGGTGGAAAATCATAGCTTTAAATAATTATTAGAAAATTTTGCCTTGAAAATATTTTAGAAATATAAAAAACTAAAAATATTCTAGTATTTAGAGAATAAGCTGTGACATAATTTAACAGCAATTCTAATCACCTACCACATATAACTCTGCAACACCTAAGACTTGCTTTATAATCATAATCCTAGAACAGTCGTGGATTCAAACAAGTTCTGCTACAGTAGATTCTAAGTGGCAGCTAGAAGAGTCATTTTTAATCACTGTACCTGGAGTTCAGTACATGGGATGCTTGTACCGGTTGAGAAAGGTCAAGCAACAAGGTTGTGTCTATGAGCACAGCACAGGAAGGTCTTTGAATGGCAAGGGAACCATTTCCCTTTTATCTTTTATTAAAGGGGATCAGGTGTTTGCCCATAAGAACTGCACTCCAAGCAACATGCAGTTCTATTCCGGAATGTGCCCATAAACTAGAGATATGTCTGTTTAAATAAACATAACATCATGAATATCCTACAGCCAAATGAGACAGTGGCATTTAGGAGTAAAGGCGGACAAAATCTGCCTCTCCCCATTTTTTTTTGAATGAATGATGCAACTTTGAGATTATCCAGATTTTTCTAAAACCAAGAACAAATAATCCTATAAATTCTAAGGTTAACTTTGGTCACTGGATACAATTTCTAATTTGCATTCTGCAGAAAAGCAAGTAAAGGATTTTTTTTAAGACTCTATTTCCCCTGAAATAACACAACATTTATTAAAGGATTCAGGCTTGCACCCTTGCTTGGAATAACGTATATTCTTTATTTTTCAATGCTCAGTTGTACTCGTATATTCTTCAAGTAGGACTAGAGGGGAATTATTAGTTGCACTGGTCTGGGCATTCTTGTATCTACTTATTTTGAAACCTTTCATTTGTAGCAACAGCTGCAAGGTGTCCCTTCAAGGATTTTGCTTTTTTGATTTATACTTTTATACACTCAAATTTCAATTGAGATATCCGAGCTTCATTCCATTTTCTGACCTTACACTATCAAGCCAGAGTGACCCCCCAATCTCTTAGGACTGGGCTACATTCCAAACCAGGTTATGGAAGAACAAGGGCAGAGAATCAAAGCCACACATCACCCCGGTCCCAAGGAGACACTTCAAGTAAAGCTGAGTGAAGGCCAGCCAATCCGCAGACCTCATTTATTTGCCCATGTGAGAATTCTCAACTCTCCACCCTTTGAACTTTTGACATTATTTTTGAGTGTGTGTGAGTCCCGTTTATACCAAACACAAAAGCCAGACAGATGCTCAGTTTGGCATGGAAATTGGCCTCATTAAAATAAATGTTCTCTTTTCCTTTTTTTTTTTCATTGTGTGTGTGTGTGAGGATGGACACTGCTGAAATGCATCATAGTTGCTGACATATTAGTGAATATTCCATGCATCTGTTTCTGGTTATTGTTCTCCTCTTGACATACCTGTCATCATGCCCATGCAGTGAGGCGTTTCAGATAATAAAAAGCCCTCAGAGTCTGGTCAAATGGATGTGATGGTCAATAAGGCTGTGGGCTAATGTATCTGGAAATCAGCTCAGCACGAGTGCTTGAGCATTCTCGTGCACTCTCCAATCCCCGCTTTGGGAGAACTGCTTCCACTGAGAAAGATGCTCTCTTGGACTGAGAGGGAAACAGCCTGAGTCCACCTTCCAATAGAGATCTTTTCAAAGTCCTCATTCCCACAAAACACCCAGTCTGACTTTCAGGAGAAATAAAATGAACCTGGATAAATACAGATTTTTTAAATAGTTATTCATCACCAATTTATAATATATCTTTGTTACTCTTTGCTACTGAACGTGAAACTGGATGTTTAGCACTGAGCGCAGTGCCTAGGCATGGTCAGCACTTAAAACATTAAACTGGTCTTTTTGTCATTATAATATTGAGTCTAATACACTCCGATGAAATAAACATATTTCTTTTTTGCACATAAGGTAGCTTGCGCATGGAGACCAGGTTGCTGACCTCACCGACGTTACACATCCAGCAAATGGGAGGGCCACCCACCTCTCTCATACCAATGAGAAGAAGTGGCAATGACTTTGCCATGATGGAGGTTCAGTGAGGAGCACAAATCTTTGTAGTGTGAACCTGATTCATGGTATGTTAATGACAGGCTAGTAAACCACTAAATGACCTCTAACAGTTGTTTAAATAACAATTCAATTTGAGTATAGGCTATTTCTAAACCCCAATTTATGTCGTATTGAAAAACTAACCTCAACAGTCAATGAATGAGACCAACATTTGGAACAAAAGAAAATAGCATCCTTGCTTTTCTCAGTAGTGCCTTGTAAATGTAGTAAATGTCTGTTGGATTATCCTATTTATAAGGCCTTTGTTTTTTCTTACTGTAAACTCTTAAGGATGCTCCATTGCCTGGTACAATTCAATATGACTGGAGCTTGCAGGGGTCTTGATCTCTACACACAGTGCACCACAGGAGTGATTTATAAACCACAGTCCCACAGCATCCCAGGAACGGGAGTGAATTGAAGCTTCTAAGTGAACACAAGTGCTATGAATTGCAATGTTAGACCAGCACAAGAAATGTCCCCAAACTCATTTCCTGCGAGTGAGAATGGGGATGTGGTTGGAGGGAATTAGGGGGAATGGCAAACCCCGTAAGGAATGAGGTTGGTACCCAATTAGCTTCTTTTCATATTACGGGTTTAGGGAGGCCAAGTAATCCCAAGATGGCTCCAGTCATTTTCACATTGGCAAAGAGGAACAATATTGCTTTTTAATAGTGTGAGGTCGCAGAAAAAAAGGGCAGAGGGAGGAGAGGGGAGAACAAACCAGGGGAGGATTGTGAATGCACATAATTCCCTGGGCATGAACATTTTTGTGAAAAATAAAAGAAAGAAAGTAGATTAAAAAATTAATAACTTGAATGTGTGATCAATAAAAATAATTATCATCTTCCACTCCATTTTTCATAAGGCACTCAGTGGCTGAAAGTAATTTCTGACATAGACATAAGAGCAAAGCATTGCACAAAAATTTCCTCTTTTAAAAAAGACTTTCCTTTTCCAGTCTCAATGTATTTTTTCTCTCCTGTCTTCTACACTCAACCGTTTGGTCTAAAGACAGTCAGGGAGCTAAATATATATTAATTAGAACTCTTGGGGCTGGCATCAGTGAGATACAATTATACCAAACGGATGCCATTCCAGGCTCTGATAGCTTCATTTAAATTCCTGAATAAAACACGAAATATCTTTAATGAGAAATGAATATAGTTCTCAGGAGGGAGTAGTCCTGATATTGTTACTAGTCGAGATATAGAAGATGAAGACATAATGTGAATACCTTCCATTTTATATAAAAATGATGGTTGTTAGAAAAGACATATCCCTCTTCTGAGACATCATGTGAACTGCAAAATCAAAAAATTATAGTGCCTAACAGCAGAGTTTGCTCCCAAGGAACTGCAGCGTTGGAGCCTCTGTGAATTCACAGAAAGGAACACATTCTGTCTGTTACCAGGAAAACGGATCACCTCAAACAGCATCAGTGAGAGTAAACACGTGCCACTCCGTCAAGCAAATCGCTGCTGCTTTCTAAGCAAGACTTGGGTGTGATTTCATATCCATAAACATATTGTCCACAAGAAAGAAATAGATGCGCATCTTTATCTCTGCTCTATTCTGGAGGAGGGGGAAGGAGAAGAGGGAAATGGGTTAGTAAAATCCCACTGTCAAGGAGATGGGAACCACATGGCTTCTCACACTGCCCAGGCCTCCTCTTTGATCACAGGCCCTGGGAAGCCCGAGCCCAAGCCCCAGGCTCCAGCAAAAGCCTATTCACCTGTTGGGCTGTGGCAGGGATTTTCTTCTTTTCTTTCCAAGGGCTTCCTTTATTTCTCGTGTCTTTCATAATTAAAGTAGCAGCATGCCACTTGCATGCAGGCGGCACCTATCTTAATCCCAGGTGACCTTCAGAAGCTTTAGAAATATTACCAACAATGACTGGGGCTTGCTATGACTGCCATCGAATTCAAAAGGTCAGTTCTCCAATCTGGGTGACTGCAAGTGGGGAGAGGGAAGAAGTTTATGGAGAACTGGCAGACAATCAGTCTGGAACAAAATAGGAAGATGAGGGTATATTTTCCCCCATATCTCCTGCCACAGTCCTGAGCTATCGTAAAAGGTAAATAATTCAAGACCAGTCTGGCCAACTTGGTGAAACCCTGTCTCTACTAAAATACAAAAGTTAGCTGGGCATAGTGGTGTGTTCCTGTAATCCCAGCTACTCGAGAGGCTGAAGCAGGAGAATTGCTTGAACCAGGACCCGGGAGGCAGAGGCTGCAGTGAGCCAAGATTGCACCAGTGCACTCCAGCCTGAGCTACAGAGCAAGACCGTGCCAAAAAATAAAAAATAAACAAAAATAAGCAAAAACCACTCAGTCCTCTTTTTTTCTGACTCAGAGACAAACTACTACCCTGCCTTTATAAAGGAGATTGAGAGGTCAGGTGAAGCAACCGGGGCTGGTCAACTGATAAAGCTCTTGTCATCCTGTTATGTAGCATTGCATTCATTGGACAAACAAATGGGTGCCCACGTGCAACACACTGTGAGGAGATGCTGAGAAATGGTCAGCTGGGTTACTGCCCTCCTGAAGCTCATGGGCAGCGATTTCCAAATAGCATCATTGCATGTGAAGGTTCTCGGAGCCTGCCCCTCCCTCCTAGCTCTGCCCCCATTCCACTCTTGGGGGTGGAGATGATGATGCTGAGTTTCTAATTGGCGTTGCTGGTCCCGAACCACACTTCAAGAAGCAAGGGTCTAGAAGGCTGAGCTCATCGGATTCTTCCCAGCCTCTGCATCTTCATTTGTGTGCTTTCTCTGCAGGACTAGTCTCCTTTCCTGTTGGGACACTGCTATTTTTTGTGCAGTCCTTTCTGAACACTTATCCTTCCTTTCTAGGGTCTCCAGAGTCTTAAGTGCATCTTACTAAAGTACATACAGTGGTCCCCTCTTATCCTCGGGCAATATGGTCCAAGACCCCCAGTGGATGCCTGACACCAGGAATAGTACTATGCTCCACAGAAACTATGTTTTTCCCTATACGTACCTATGATAAAGTTTAATGTATCAATTAGGCATACTAAGACATTCATCATAACTAATAATAAAACAGAACAATTAGAACAATATACACACTGTAATAAGAGGTATGTGAATGTGGTCTTTCTCTCTCTCCAAATACCTGGTAACTGAGAGGTCTACTAAGTGACTTGTGGGTGGAGAGTACAGACGGCGTTGCTATGCTGGACAATGGGATGATTCATGTCCCAGGAGGGATGGCAAAAGATCTCATCATGCTACTCAGAATGTGCGAATTTAACACCAATGAAATGTTTATTTTTGGAATTTTCCATTTAGTATTTTTGGATTATGGTTGATCACAGGTGACTGAAACCTCAGAAAGCAAAACTTCAGATAAGGGGGTAACTACTACATAACCTTGTTTCATAACTATTGATTTGTCCGGTGTTACCGCATGGCTACCTTGGAAGTTATTTGATGAAAGAAACCATCCGTCTTATGTATCCAGTCTAGTTCCTGCCCTACAGCAAGAGTTCAAATAAATATTTGTTGAATTAATGGATGAAGAGATAAATGATGGAAACGAATAAGGTTACTTGTTGAACTTTTCTAAGTTTATATATTTCTGTATAAAATCAATGCAAAGGTTTGCTTTTTCCATGTATATATAAAACCAAGAAATCTAGCTAAACAGGACCAATGCATTCAATTTTCTTCTCTTCTTCCATGAGACCAAATAGCAATTTGACTAACACGCTTTTACTTCTCACCAAAAATTTTTTCCAAAATTGATTGAATCAGCCATTTGTTTTGAGATTGTCTTCTAGTTTTTAAGACTATTCCATAATTATCTTTTTGTTCAGGGTTTGATCAATAATAGCAATAATAGTCCTAGCTAACTTCTACTGAGTCATGCAAGAACTGTAAAGAGTGCTTCATACGTGGTAACTCAATTTATTCTTGCTCCCACCTTTTCCAAGCAACAACCATCCCATTGAACAGTTACAGGAACACAGAAACAAAGAGGTCTCTCCCAAAGTCCACCAATTTTTGTATATAAATAATAGCCTATTCTTTATCTCGGCAAAGATCACAGCAAGAATATACATGAGAAAATTGCATGAAAAAAGAGTAAATCAGAGTACAGAAGAGTTTTCTTGTCCTGACACATTGGAGTATGTTGCCCAAATAGAAGAGCCTTTGCTTAAAATAATTTAACAAAATAACAAAGAACATGTCTTCACTAGTGATTTATGCCTAAATTTTAAGCATTTTCCAGCCTGATCAAGAGTTTTGCAAAGTTGACAGCCCATTTCCATTTGTGACTCCCTGTTCTCATCTCTCTCACGTCCACAGGATAAACATTTAGTTTAAATGTGTCATTCTGGTCAAAAACATTCTTGCTTCATTGCTGATTGGTCTGGACCTTGATTTCCTAGACTTATCCTGCTCCTGCCACCCAGGCCTTCCTCCCTAAAGACTCTACCATGCAGCCTCTGATCCTCTGGAAGGTGCAATTGAGGACTGGTCCTTTGAATGCAGATCGAGGGGTCTCTGTGCACCCAGAGGGCCCCATGAGTTAGAGCCTACACCACTGGAGTCAGGCTCAAGCCAACATGGTTTCAAGATTCCTGCTCATTTCCTTCTTACTCATTTACCCACCGGGGCAGAAGCCCAGTCAGCTTGGCTCAGTATATTTAGGTCTCGCAAACTCCTTTCCCTAAGTGTGTGTGGCGGGGAGGTACACAGTGGAGAGAGACTTCTTTCTGTGTCTCTAATTCTGCTGCAACCCTGCATGGTCTCCTGTTCCAGGGAGGTGGGATACTTGTTGTTCATTCCTGGGGACTTGCTAAAAATAGTCTGGATTATCACATTAGAAAATCTCAAATTTGTGGAAGTGGTGGGCGAATGCAGTTGGCATCACACCTCAATCAGGTCCTTTTCCCCATTGGGCTGGACATGGCCTCAGGAGCCTTATTAAAACACTGCCTGATGGCTTCCCCAGTTCAGTTGGTGTTGGCATGTATCATCAAAGCCTATCTTGCACCCCTGCCCCCAGCCTTGCTCTCATGCCCTATCTACCTGATGCTAAGGATTCTTTGCTGCTTGGACATCTACGGTGGTGTCTGATTTTAACCCTGGTGCCTACTCTAACCACAGCTGCTTTTGCTAGACCCAGAGGCATACATTGGTATTTTCAGGCCAGGTGGGTATCCCCTTACCCCACCAATCCTGAATCCTCCTATTTATTCTCTGACTACGTTGCTGAGGACCCAGCATGATATTCAGGCCAAACTTCACAATTTAGGCCAAATAGCTAAAATGACTAAATAAAGGTTTCCACACCCAAGGAGGAACAGCCTTTGCCATGCTGAGAATCTCACCCATATTCAGTGTTAGCAAGATTGTTGCATGTAAAAATCTAATGACGAAAACAGCTATCATTTAGTGCAGGAACCCTCTGGGTACATCTGAGTGCTGTGGGTAGATTTTTTCACTGGAACCTCAACAAAACTAAGGGTACTTTACAATCTGGCCTCATCTACATTTATGAATTCATCCTTCACCTTGTTTCCCTTGAACCGTATTTTCCATCCCTGCTAAGCTAAACAGACTCTTGCATCCTTTATATGTATCCTCTAACATGTCATTTTGCCATTGGTAAACTGAGGTTTGGAGTGAGAAGTAAATTTACACAATGAGGAGGTAGCAGAACTAGAGATCAAATTGTCTCTGTTAACTAAGCCCATGTCTTAACCACTGATTTATACCAGTAGATGACCAAAAAAAAAAAAAAATCTTTCCAAGTTTCCGAGAGAGGACATCTTCAAGACACATTGGCTTTCAATGACTGAATGTGTGCATAATAGTCATCTATGAAAACTTCCATTAAATAAGCTCACCTAAAGTCCTTAAGGGCAGTTTCAGTTCTCTATTGACAGTGGTCTAGATGGGAAATGTGAAGAATATATGCTTCCCTTTAGCAAATACATAACCTTAAGATTTCAGTAGTTTGGACTGGGATCCCAAGGAGTCTCACAATTACCCTTTTTGGGTATGAGACTTCTGGCTACAGAGCAGAAGTTTGTATAGAAATCTGTCCCTCATTCTAAGGGTTTTCCATATTCCTCTTTCCCTAGAGACTGGACGTATGTTAATTTTGTTGAACTGGAGGAGGTGGAGCGGAGACAGTGCTGGGACTAGCTTGGGCACAAAATTTAAGACACCAAAGAAGGTCAACAATCAAGATCAATAATATTTTACAACTATTTTTAAAAAATCAAAATTATTATTATTATTATTATTATTATTATTTGAGACGGAGTCTCGCTCTGTCACCAGGCTGGAGTGTAGTGGCGTGATCTCAGCTCACTGCAACCTCCACCTCCCGGGTTCAAGCAATTCTCCTGTCTCAGCCTCCCGAGTAGCTGGGACTACAGGCACGTGCCACCATGCCCAGCTAATTTTTGTATTTTTAGTAGAGACAGGGTTTCACCATGTTGGCCAGGATGGTTTTGATCTCTTGACCTCATGATCCACCCGCCTTGGCCTCCGAAAGTGCTGGGATTACAATTAATACAAAAATCCATGGTGAACAAAATATCAAAATTGTACATAAACATGGGATCAGTATTACTGATTTTCTTAGTCCATTTGGGCTTCTATAACAGAATACCACAGAATGGGTATCTTATAAATGGCAGAAATTTATTTCTCACAGTTTTGGAGGCCGGGAAGTCCAAGATCAAAGTTGCTGGCAGATTCAGTGCCTGGTGAGGGACTGTTCCCTGTTTCAGGGATGGCCGCAGCTGCTTTTTCCTCATATCCATACATGGAAGAAGGAGGGGGAAATCTCTCTGGGGTTGCTTTTATAAGGGCATAAATGGCACTTGTGGGAGTTCCACCCACATGACCTAATCATCACCCAAAGCCCCCATCTCCTGCTAACATCGCCTTGCGGGTGAGGATTTCATCATATGAATTTTGAGGGGAAACAAACATTCACTCCATAACACTGATAGTTCCTTGGCTTCAGACACCAGTATGAATTCAGCATGGCACTGGGTGGAGATGACATGGGGTGAGGGATTTAAATTTGGAGACGTTATAAAATCCTTACTACTTGGTCTCTTTTCGAGTTAGACCATGCCAGGAACATTGTTGAAGTTATTCTAATAGAAGGCAGGAAATGCACTTTTCCAGTGTCTGGAGGGCTGGACTTAGTGGTTATAAGTAAGAAGCAATTGATCCTTTCTCTCACCTGCCCTAGCACAGCCACCCTGGGATCCCAAACCTCCCTATCCTGCCTGAAATCCTGAGCGACCCCAAAGCTTTTCTAGTTGTCCCTTCTCAGTGAATAAAACTGCCTGATCACTTTTGAGTAAGAAAATACCTAGCTCAGGGTCGTATCAAAGCTAAGTTCTCAGCCCATTTTAAACCTATTCTAACTTCTGGCTCAGAACTAAATCCATGGGCAGGTGACCTTATGTGGGAAAGGGAGGCAGGGTCAGATTCCTCTCTTCCTTGAGCTGCTTTTTCAACCACATGTTCCTTGCTGTTCAGGTCCCCTCCAGAGGTCTGAGGGAGAAGAGATGAGGTCCAGGAAAAGCCTTCTATGACAAGAATTGTTGAATTCTGATACCAATGGCTTCTGGCTGTTGTGGGACCCAGATGCTGCATCTTTTTCACATGGGACCACTTGGGGTAGGAGTGGAGGGATCTCTAGACAACTACTATTTTCAGGGCCTCTATTCTGTGGTTCCCCTGACATGGACAGAGTCTCTCCTGATGGCCACTTAAGACACCCTCAGTCCTGTTTTTATATCTGAGGCCCTTGGGGTTGCCCTCTTAGATGGATCTCTCTCCACAGGACACAGTCTTGCTTCTTATTAGGACACAGCAAGCCCCTGAGAAACAGGTTCATTGGCCCAGCCAACTTTGGAGCACAGATTGCTCCCCATGCCGCCCTGCCTCTTACCTCCAAAGCTACCCAAAGACAGCTCTACCCGCTACAATTTCCAGCTGAGAGTCAAACATCTGTCTCCACCTCCATAGCCACACACATCCAGCAAGGAACACATGTCAAATTTTCCACATGGCTCTCCTAGCACTTAGCAATTAGCCAAAGAAAAGAAGAAGCATGACCTCTCCCCCATAGGAAAGAGGGGCAGGAATCACCCAGAGCAGAGACCACTCACACTCTGAAGACATTCTTCAACTTTCAGCGAACTCAGCCTTTTCCACATAGTCTAGAGCTGTCTCCAAAATTTCACACCAAAAAAGGTGTGTTTTTAATTCTCTCCAAAAAATACGTTAGAATTCATATACTATTGGATTGTTTTAAACATGTGTGTAAGATACAAACAATTTAACATAACATTATTAGAATTAGTACTTTTCCTAGATGTAGCATGATATATGGAGAAAATGATACAACACATGCATACATATGTACACAGTCACCCACACATGTGCATGTGCATGAACCTAAACACAAATGGAGGAAATAAAAAGTTAAACACCAAGCAATTTTCTCATCTCATGTAGCTAATTTCTCAGCCAGATTTATAGATTTTTCTTTCAAAGCTAACTTCCATCCATTAAATTCTTCTCCTATTGCCCTCAGGCAGGGCTCTGTTGACACGTGTCTGATCTACCATGCAGTGAGGCTCCCACTTAGTCTTCTTATATGCAGGTTGCTTTCCCTCTTCTAGGCCACCCTACGTAGCTCTGTCTAATAAATCTTTCTAAAAGACAATGTTATCCTGTATCTTTCCTCTACAACCATCAATGGTTCCCTAGTGGCTACTGAATAATTTCAAATGCCTAGATATGTTTTTCTTCCATGACTTAATGTCTTGTTATATAGAATATCTCTACTTGAGCTAAATGTATTATGTTCCAATTCAGACACACTTTCCTACCTTCGCACACAGTAGACACATGATCAATGTGATGAAGAGAGCTCTAAGTGTTCATGTTGTTCAAATATTTGTGAGTAGGGTAGTGCTTGACGTTTAAAGGGTATTCTAACAGGGTTCATGTGTATGTCTCTATTAAATTACAATTTAATTTCCTCTTGTGCATCTATTGACCTGATTCATTATACAGTTTTTAAGGAGAAAAACTATGCTCTTTTATCAATGTAAACCCAGTGCCCGGAAATCATTAAATATTTAGAAAGTGAATAAGTGAATGTTACTCAAAAGATAACAGATCAACGGATGTGTTTAAGGGACTGAAAAATAATAAACTTATATTAAAAATATTTTTAAAAGAAAATAGACAAAAATATAAGATATGTGTTTTGGTCAGGGTAGGCTAGGTTGGCTGCATAACAAACATCACCAGTAAATCAATGGTTCAATGCAACAAAAGTTCCTTTCTTTGCTCACACAAAGTCCAGTGTGAATGCTTCGAGTTGGCAGTTTCCTAGATTTTCCTCAATGTGATCACACAGGACTAGGATCCCTCCATCAGCTCACTCCCCGCTAACTCCTCCTTAAAGCTCTCTTCTTGGTCCAACCAGCTGAGAAGCAAAGACTAAGAGCATGAAGGATCTGCTAAAATGAGGTATTTTAGGAACCAGGCTGAGTATATCTGCCAAGTGCTCATTACTTCCAGGCACAATTTATTGACCTTAAATTCAAGTCCATCACCCATCTGGATTCAAGGTAGTTAGAGACACATGGTTTACATTGTGCATAGGAAGGGAGGAAAACCAAATTTGACAAATACTTACAGTCTCTCATGCACTGTATTTTTCTGTGTAGATTTAGATCAAGCACAGAACCCCTTTCTCTGTCCATCCCATGAGCTAGATCTTGACAGCCTCAGTTGCAGGGAGATTATAATAGTTATCAATTACTGCGAATCAAATTACCCCAAAACTTAGCAGGTTTATACAACATTTATTATTCCAGAGTTTCTGTGGGTCAGAAATTCCAAGTATTCCTTGGAAGTTGGGTCCTCTGGCTCAGGATTTCTCAGGGCTACAGTGAAGGCTTTGGTCAAGGCTGAAGTCATCTCTGGGCTATACTGAGGAGGTTGATGTGCTTAGAAGTTCATGCAGTGGCTGCTGGCAAGATTCAGTTTCTTGTGGGTTCTTATACTGAGGGCGTCAGGTCCTCACTGGCTGTTAGCTGGAGGCTGCCCTCAGTCTTGTGCCTGTGTGTGGGTCCCTTGAGAGGGCAGCTTGCAACATAGCAGCTTGACTCAACAGGACAAGGCACCCAATAAAAACAAAGGAGAGAGGTGATCAAGACAGAAGCCACAGTCCTTTATAAGTTAATCTCATAAAGACATTCTGTTATTTTTGCCATAGTCTATTCATGAGAAGCAGATCCACACTCAGGGGGAGGTCTGTGCTAGGGCATGTGCACCAGGAGGCAGGAGTTACTGCCAGTCATTTCAGAAGCCACCTGCCACAGAGATCATAGAACAGGACAACTCTAAATGCCTCAACTACGGTGACTGAGTGCTTGACCAGCACATTTAATTAATGGGGTAGCCAAGGAAACTTGTTCCACGACATTTTGGTGGTGGCAGAGAGAATTACAGAGAAGACTTGGGGGAAAGAGAGATGTCCAGTCAATAGAAGCCTTTCCTCAGCAGGTGGTGTACACAGTGTTAATTGAAGCTTTACCAAGAACAGGGAAATTGCTTTCAAAACACTATAATTGAAATAGCTGAACTGAATAAGAATAAATTAAAGGGAAAAGAGTGAATTATATAAAAAATATATATTACAAAGATTTCTGTGACGATACTCAGATCTATCTCAGAGATTTGCTCTGAGAATTAAATGAGATGATGCATCTGAAACCAGCTGACGCAACAAGTCTCTTTCAGGCGAGTCCTGAGAGTCTTTCAACAAGCTCCCAGGTAACCCCGATGCTTCTGGTCTGAGGACCACACTTTGACTAGCAGGGACCCAGCAGTGTGCCTGACTTATGTATGCTCAGTGAAAATGGTTCCCTTATCTCAGCGGTCCTCAAAGCTGAGCAGACATCAGAATGACCAGAGGGCTGTGTTGTAAGACAACTTTCTGGATTCCATTCCCAGAGTTTAGGAGTCAGCATCTCTGGGACAGGGCCTGAGCACAGTAAATTCCTAACACAAGCCATCATCCCTGCCCTCAAGGAGTCACAGTGTATAACTCGTAAAAGCAAGTATCTCCTCTCCTCTGGAAAAAAAAAAAAAAAAAAGCTGTTTATAAACCCAGCTACAGTGAGTACCTTGGAGCTATTAAAACAGTAACAAATGCCTTAATTAGGGCAAGAACAGGGAGTTCTGTAAATCTGCTCCCAGGTCCCTCTGAAGCAAGCAGCTTCCCCCACCTGATGCAACTAGGAGTTCCTTTTTACTTTATAAACGTTCCTGAAACAACAAAATCAAAGTCCTCCACAAATGAGATTATAAACATTAAATGCTATTTACAAATCTCATGATAGAAACCGCAGCAGAATTCATTTTAATATTGTCACTTAATAAATGTGCCACAAGTTTTTTGTTCCCCTCTAAATTATCTTAAATTTCTTCAAAATACCAGGTCAGAAAGAGGGTGAGTTCTTATTGTGTGTGGCAGGGACTGGGGGAAGCACAAAATTAAGTAAACTATGGGCACTCCACAGCCCCCTCCACCCATAACACCCTCAGTCGCCCAGAGCTCAGAGGGCACAAACTAGAAATTAAGCTACCAAGTTCATTTCTAACTCAAGCCTTTGTGTTGCGATTTTACCTACTGAAATGCTCTTCCCCGCAAACTTTGCCTGGCCTCCTTCTCCTCTCCAATCTAACACTTTACCTGGCCTGGCTTTCTTCTCTTGGGAAAGGTTGCAGTGAGCCGAGATTGTGCCATTGCACTCCAGCCTGGGTGACAGAGTGAGACTCTGACTCAAAAAAAAAAAAAAAAAAAAAGCGTCTCCTCCTGCTGAGGGAAAGGATGAGCCCAGGGAAGAGCCGAAGTCAAGGTGCTGGGGGCCGCCAGGATGCAGGTGGCTCTTTGCAAGCATGGATGCTTGCGGAGAAGTGGTGGGCAGCCACGTGGAATCCAGGTGTGCAGAGGGCAGACTGTGAGTGTCTTGCGTGGGGTGCTAAGGAGCTAGTTCTTCCTGTTGAAATTCGAAGGCCACTATTGAATAGGAGGGAGGCTTTATGGGGTGTGTTTTAGGAAGGTGATAGGGAAGCAGAAGAAAGATGGAATATTGGGGCCTGGAGTGAAGGAAGGAGAAAGGGCTCCCAGTATAGAGACGGCTGCATTCATGCAGTCAGGAGGGAACGGCTCCCTGGAGACCAAGGCAACAGGTCCGTGAAGGTCATGTCTAGGGAGCACGAATGAGTGAATCCACTCAAGGAAGATGATCTCATACACTTTTCTTTCACATTCACCAAAATGAGGCTGTAATTGAATGTTTGCATCCCAGGTTTGAAACCTAATCTCAGAACCAAATCTTCCCCCTTTTTACAGGTTCCTCAAAGTCCTCTGGCACCTTCAATTGCCTGTATTCATCATAAGCCTGAAGTCCCTTCTCTTAGCGTCGCAAACGCCTCTGTTTCTTAAAGGAGCTAAGCTCATCTCCAACTCAGGGCCTCTGTGCTTGCCATTCCCTCTTCCTGGAATGCCGTTCCATGTCATTTTACCTTTTTGGCTCCTCCTCACCATTCACCTTATTACTTAACAATTACCCCCTTAGGGGGCCTTTCCTACCCACTTCCCAGGGTGCCATATTTCCAGCTTTTACTTTCTTTGCCCTTTCATCATTTAAAATGGCTCAGCATTCTTATTTGTTAAAGTATTTATTCTCTCCCTTTCCTCAATAGAATGTCTTGTGGGGGTCATAAGAATAAAGACTTTTCTCTGACTTTGTTGTTTGACCTCAGCACATACAACAACGTATGGCACATAGTAGATGCTCAATAAATTTGTATTGAATGAGTGAGCCAAGGAACCAGAAAGGTGAAAACTAGGATCTGAAAATACCCTGTTGCTGAGGAGCCACCATTTATTCTCTTTTCTCAACGACATTTTCTTCCTCTGTTATTATACTAATCCACCCACAAGGAGAGGCGAGACTTGCATCACTGCAAGAGCAAATTCCCCAAGGCAAGTGATAAATCCCACCGCAGGTTTTGCCCAGTGGATATCAGTTCTGGTAGTGGGAAGCATCACTTTTTCTCTGGGCAAGGTACATATCTATGTGACAGCCTCTGTCTGTAATAGCTACCACAGAGACCAGACAGGAGGCATTAAAAATTAAACAAGAGAAGAGTCGATCAGCTTCCAATCTCGGGTTTATAGACAGGAAAATGCTTAATGACAGGTGGTCTCTGTACCAGAGGTGGCCTCTGAGAGACATTTCTCTTGATTTTATTTTTTAATTAACTTTTATTTTCAGTATTTTGTCCCCCTTTTCTGCCCCCGATGGAATAATATTTAAATGATAAAAGGCTCACCACTGTTTCCAGAGCAGCCCAGACCACCTCTCCACCCAGCTGCAAGGGGAGGGGATCTTTAAAGATCCCTCCGTTTTGGAATTCTAATGTTGCCAAGTGGCACACATGGATTCTCATCATATGGCTCCCAACCGCAGTTCTTTAAGCTAAAGAGTGCAGTTCTTCACCGCTTCCTTGTGACGGTCTCCTAATTACCCATTCTGAGCCCTCTGAAACAGCATTCCTCCTAGTTAAGGATCTCTACCATCACCGCAAGACACCAGTGAATTGACTATATTTTATTCAGCATCTATCCACTGTGTATGAATAGTAAAATAGGCACAGTCTAAGGCTCACTATGTGGCATTAAGATATATTCTAACTCAGAACAGAGCCACTGTTAAATATAGAATATATATATGAATACACACATACACTTTTATTATAATATAGTCATTAATACTTGCAAGTAAGTCATATCGTACTTTAGTATGAATGCTGCCCTCTCATGTCCATGGTCTCATCTGATTTTCACAATCACCCAGGGAGATAGCAATCATCTTCTACTCATCTTATAGACGTCAAAGCTAAGGCTCAGAGGGGCTGAGTAACTTACCTAAGGTCATATAGCTGATGAGTGCCATAGCTGAGATTTGAACCTAGGCAGTCTGACACCAGCGCTATGCTTCAGAAGACTGAAGTGTACGGGTGTGTCCTGAGGAATGATGAAAGCAGAAAAAAAATAATTTTGGAAGTATAGCAGGAATTAGATTGTGCAGGATCTTAAATGCCATGAGAAGTCATTTGGAGTTTATTTTTCAAGTCACATAAGGAAATATCAGGGTTTGAATGAAAGGTCTTTGAATAAAAAGACCGACAGCTTTAACCCTCCACTTTGTCACTTTATTATAATTAAAATTATATCTACATGTCTGTTATATTTGTGCCTCTCTCTTTGCTAGAATGAATCTGTGACATGAACAGAGTCCTTGTGTGACTTATTCATTGCCTACCTACGTCAATGTCTGGCATATGTAAGGCACTCAGTATTCATTGAGTGAATGAACCAAGGAAACCACGTCTAAAGCTCCAATGCCATCCCAAGCCTGGACCCCGGGTTCCTTAAACTAAAAGCACACCATTGTCCAACACAGCTGTCCTAGATGTTGAACAGAATGACCCCTTGGACCCGGCGCCATCCGGTTCTGCCCATCCCTCACAACAGACATGGAATATAAACCTGGCCTCAGGTTTTCTTAGAAGACAAGATGGCCTTGCTCTGGTCTGCTGAATGTAGCATACCACTCTGGATTACCTGATTTGATAGGGACTCCTGTCAAAAGAGGTCACCCTTGCCTATCTGCTGTGCGATTTCCCTTTATTATTGTGTTGTATCACATAGCTTCATTTGAACAGTAGTAAAAGAGGAGGCAAAAAAAAAGAAAAGAAAGAAACCACCCACATGTGAACTCACCCCTCCCTGTTCATTCCGACCTTCGCTTCATTGCCTCCTCCATATCCTCCACTGTTAGTACAGAGCACTTAACCTTCCACGGGGTATTTTTATGCTCCATTTTCTGTGCCATTATGAAGGAGATGAAAGTAAATGGAGTTCACTTTGGATGGGAGCTGTTATCACCCACTTACGGGCTTCCCCACCCTTCCCACTTCCCAAAGGGGAAACACAGATGCAAAGACAGTGAAGGTGTTTTCAAATTAAATGCATCTCGGAAAGCCAGGTAGGCAAGAACAAATATACCTTTTGCTAGGAATGCCAAACTAGTAAAGCATCTCCAATTGATCTGCACAGAAAAGCATTTACTTAGTAACAAAGCAGACCAGTGCAAGACCGGCTAAGCTGTCTTGTTTACTCCCTGCCGGGGTCTTGTGCTTCTCCTTCCCAACACTTGTCACACACAACTGCTTGTGTAATATCTGCTTTCAAGGATACTGTTATGGTGATCTATGCCCCTGTAACTTAGTGGCTGAAAACAATAACAGACACTTACTTTACTCACAAATATGCAATTTGGGTCAGGCTCATTAGCAGTAGCACATGACTGTTATACACAGGGCAGCTGTGTTAGCTCCACTGAGGTCTGGAAGTGAGTTATCTATTCCAAGATAACTCACTCACACAGCTGGCAGTCCTTGCTGGGAACTGAGGTAAGGCTGTTGGCCAGAGGGCCTCAGGTCCTCTCCAAATGGGCCTCCCCATGAAGCCCTTTGGCTTCCTCAAGACAGGGCGGCCAATTTGCAAATGCAAGTGTTCAAGACAAGAAGAAGAAGTCATCAATCTCTTAAGGGCTGGTGTGACTGTTAGGAGTGAATTGTGTCCCCTTGAAAAGACATATTGGAATCCTAACTACCAGTACCTCAAAGCATGACCTTATTTGGAAATAGTATCTTTGTAAATATAGTCAAGTTAAGAGGCAGTCATTAGGGTCAGGCCTCATCCGATATAACTAGTGTCCTTAATACAAAGGGTACATTGTGACAGACACACAAATGTGCACAAAGAGAAGACAATACAAAGACTCACAAGGAGAATGCCATGTGGAGATCAAAGCCGAGACGGAATGATGCATCTACAAGCCAAAGATGGCCAGCAAACCATCAGGATGTGCAGAGAGGCACTGGACAGAGTCTCTTTCAGAGCCTCAGAAGGGACCAACTCAGCTAACACCTTATCTTGGACTTGCCACCTCCAGAACTGTGAGACAATTAATATTGTTTTTAAGGCCCCCAGGTCTATGGTATTTTGCTATGGTAGCTCCAGGAGACTAATATACTGATACCACATCGCTGTAGACCAAAGCAGTCACAGAGCCAGCCCAGAGCATCAAGAAAATTCTTGGCCATCTTTAAGGACCACAGATATGGAAGCAGAGGCCATGGCTATCTTGTTTTCCACTACTTCACCGCTGCCTGGTACATGAGTGGTGTAGAGTGGATCTTTGTTGAAAGAAAGAAGAGGTTCCTCGTTTTTTTTCTGACTCAAATTGATTTAAACCTAACCTTCCTACTGCAATATTTCTTTCTAAAAAAATTCTAGTTTTTAGTACACAGACAAAAAAGCTATCATGATGATTAGTGGCATATGTTTCACTTCTGCATTCTAAATTACAGTATTTCAAAGAAGTGTGTGGCCTACCATCCTCTGAGCCTCCACCTGCTGCCCATGTACAGAGAAGGAGACTCAGCTTGGCTGGAGCCCTAGGAATTGGGAAACTGTCAAAGAATCAGACCAGCACTGTATTTCCAGCCTCTCTTCTCATTAGGGATATACACGGACCTCTGAGTTCATCTGAGAAGCTCTTATTGGAAAGCTGATGCTCTGTGCATATGGCTATGCCCAGGAAGATTACATTTGGCCAAGACCTCCTTATGGCAGGACGCAGAAGCAGTGTTATGCTCTACAGCTCCCAGAATTACCAAAACGGAGGAGGAGGAGGAGGAGGAGGAGGAGGAGGGGGAGGAGGGGGAGGAGGAGGAGGAGAACAGAGAAAGAGGGGGAAGAAGAGGAGGAAGAAATGGGAAGAGGAGAACAGTTATTATTAATTAAGCCCCTGCTATATACCTGGTACTTCACATATGTTTTATTTAATCGCCACAAAATTTTAATGCCACAGGTATTAAGCTCCCTGTTGTACACCTGAGAAAACTGAGGCTCATAAATTACTGACTTTATACTCATATCACACCATTAGAGAATGGTGAGACTGGGATTTAAATTCAAGTTCATAGAACTCTGAAGGCCACGTTTTTCACCATGATGCAGAACTGGCCAAGCAGAGTGGAGGGGTCAAGTTTATACCACACAGCCGTGTGCTCACATGGGAAGATCAGAGTCAGGTAGCATGGAACGAGTCATTAAAAGTCACCTGGTGGTGTATCGAAAGTGACAGAAAACCTGGGGCTCTGGAATCCCTGTTTTCTATTTTGGGATATCCAGCTCATTCTCCTAATTCAAAGAACAAATTTGCCCAAAAGTGCATGAAATCCCACTGTACAGTTTCATACCAATTCACACACACACTTCCTCACTCAGTGCGATTTTTCTTAAATATACTATTGGCACTTTCTTAATAACTGTGGTCTCTTGGGAAAGTCATGTGAAAAATATCTGTTTCTATTTAAGACAGACAAAGGCAGGAGGAGAAAGGGGGCCCTCTCATCCCAGTGGCGTGCTGCCTTTTCCTGGCCAGCATTTCTTTCCGCAACGATTCGGGCCCAAGACATGTGATTCATTAAACTCCCTTTCGCCTTCTCTCCTTGATACTTCAGGCCTGGCAGTTTGGAGGAAGAAGGAAGAGGGAGAGGGAGGGATGGGAGACAGGAGGGTATCGCTGATAAGCACAAAGACCCAGCCAACTCCGGAAGCCCAAGCCGCACACGGCCAAGAGGAGCTGACTTCCAGCAACATGAAAAGATGAGTGAGGAGGCCGCTTACGGGAACTTCCTCTTCTTGTGGTGTGGCCGGGTCATAATGGTGCTGTGGTTACACAGCAAAGGCTCATTAAAACAATAACTAAACCACAAGTGCTATAACCAAGAGTTCTCTTTTGCAGCACGTTTTGCTGAGATACCGGGAGAATGGGTCCCTGTCTCCTGCCACTTACTCGTCCTGCTCCTGGTGTATGGTAAGATTAATTTAAAACAGAAAAGAGGAGCAGAAATCCCTTATATCCTAATATGACTTTCCGGATGACAGTGAAAAGAGGTTCAGATGCTTACATATTCAAGAAAAAGCATTGTGGATAGATCTTTCTGGATCATAAGGAGGTCTCCATTTAGAGTTAAATTCCACGTTCAGAGTATAATTTTCTTGGGGCGCTATAGAAGTGCCCTAGCTCATGCTATCATGAAAGAATGGCTGGCTGCATTTTCAAAATGCTTCCCTAGGTGGTACATGCATTTGAAATAGTGAAAAAGGTAGAAATGAAGAGCCAAAGGCAAGTAATTCAATATAACCGATTGGCATTTTAAAATTTCACATTTCCCTAGCACCTTTTTGCTTAACTCATCTAAAATTCCAAACCACCTCTCCCAGGACAGATAAAAATAACCCTATACTTCTAACAATATAAGATTATAGGGGGATTTAATCCTAAATTGTCCATTTCTAAAATGTAAGTATGACCAAACTGTAGGTCATTCAAGCTCTTTTTCAATTATCATATAAATGTGTCTGGCAAACATACTTGCTTATTCCCAATCCCCGAATTGCAATGGTTTTCTATTCAGTACCAACTAACATGCAAACTTTCTAGCCTGGCCTTGAACATTCGTCAAATTCAGGTTCTGGCCCACCCCAGCTCTCAGCTCTTTTCTCCTACATTTCCCAAGAGGCAAACCACATGTGCTAAAGTGGATTTCTCATCCTGCTCCAAATTAGCCAAGAGCGTCTGTACAACCACTGGGAAATCAGTTTCACTTCAGATCTCGCCTGCACCTCTCCACCCTATGGTCTGCCCAGGAGCTAATGGATTTGGAGATGTGGCAGACCTGGAGCTAACTCTATCCTGCCACTTATTAATGAGGCAGTCTTGGGCAGAGAGAACACTGACTCAGTTGAAAGTGCTCAGAAAGTCTTAACCTCATAGAATTCTTGCAAGTATTAAATGAGAAAATGAATATAAAAGACTCAGCAGAGCACGTGACATAAAGTAAGGACTAAAGAGAGAATGTTGTTGCTACAAATATTACTACCTCTAGTTGTCAAAATCCTTTCGTCATGTCAAAAGTTAATCCAAAGGCAACCTCCAAGGTTATTGTATTTGGAAGCGCTCTTTCCCCTCTGAACTGCAGAGCTAAATTGCATAGAGGGGATTTCTCACATATAGCTATTCCATGTAATTATTTTAATATAATATAAAAATGAAAATGTCTAATACTTATATATGTGTTCATTAGTACTCTAAGCACTTTGCATACATTAGTTCATTTACTCCCCACAATAACTCTGCGTGCCTTGTACTGTTATTATCCCCATCTTACAGATGAAGAAACTGAGATACCGTGAAATCAAGAAATTTGTGCAACATTGCATAGCTAATGAAAGGAGACTCTGGGAGTCAAAGACAAAAAGGCAGGCTCCAAGATCTCTGCTCCTGCTGCTACCTCATCTCTGCTTATATCTTATCAGGGTAAGAGGGGATGAGTCCCTAAATTTTGTGCACCAGAGCCTCTCCTGTTTTACGGTGTTCCTGGTGACATAATCTTATTGCAATGGAAAGGAAATTGAGTTTAAGGTCATAGACTTGGCCTCAAAGTCCACTTAGCCTCTTAAATAGCTGTGCAATCTGGGGCAAGTCATTTAATATTTCAAAATCTCCATTTGCACAGCTGGAAAGTGGAAATTCTTAGAAGATTATAGGAAGAATATATGCATATCAAATGCCTAGTAGCCAACATATGATAGGTACTCTATTAATCCATTTTATTAATACTAGTTTGAAGGCTTTAGGTACCAGGGATCAGATTTTATATATTTTCTTTGTTCCTCTTAACTGAATCTCAGAAAAAAATTTCACATTTCCTGACACAGAAGAGCAGCTCAACATACACATCTGTGGTCTGATTAAGTGAATGTATAAACAAATGCCTGTGTGATATAAGAAAACAATTCTAGAAGAATATAGAAAAATTGTCATATTTGCCTGAGTTTGTACCTGAAAACCTTATTAATGAAACAGCACATTCCTTTATGTGGCAATGACATTTGAAGTCTTCTTTAATACAATGAGTGCTCTCTTCCGCCCTGGGACTGCCCTAGTTTAAGACCAGGGGACAGTCTGAGGTCGACTCAAAGGCCGACAGCACCACCTACTGAACTGTGACTTCTCACATCCCAGAAAGAGGCCAAAATGCGAATTGTGTCAAGACCGTGCCACAGCACTTAACTCCAAGCTTAAACAGAGCTTAAGTGAACACGACAGGATTGTGAAAAAGATAATATCTCCAGGAAAAGGAGGGCTCATTTAATTTGCATGCCTCGCTGTCCTCTGAGGAGCCGTCATTTGTGTGTTTTGGTGGCTTTGGGAA
This sequence comes from Symphalangus syndactylus, assembly GCF_028878055.3. Lineage (NCBI taxonomy): Eukaryota > Metazoa > Chordata > Mammalia > Primates > Hylobatidae > Symphalangus > Symphalangus syndactylus. The sequence goes on from NC_072427.2 coordinate 11,888,474, forward strand.
GCAGGCAGCCCAGTGGCTCTAATCTCAGCCTCAGCTGGGGACCAAACCAGAGTTCCTGGGAACTCATTTTTCTCATAATTCAGCTGCATTTTACTGAGAATTGTATAATTCTTGTACAAAGCCTGCGAAAGGCTACAGAGTTGTTCTTGCTGGTTTTTCTCGTGAAGTATGGGGACATTTAGTTTAAACGTTCAACAGCAGGATAGCCTTGGATGAGGTGATAAAGGTCATCAGGGCCTGCGCTTCTCTCCTTCGTGAGTCACCGGCAAGCAGCACTGAGGTTTGACTCAGTTTACGTGCTTCCTGCTTTAGCATCTGCTCATTAGTTGAGGGGAATAGTGAAAGAATCCGAGGTCTAAATTCCAATCATGTTGGACTTGTTGACACTGAATTGCCTGAGCATCTGACACAGTTCCTGGTGTATAGTAGATGATGCATAAGTGCTGGGTACATGAATGAATGAAACACACTGGCCATCTGGCCTGGGAATGAGAACTTATTCTCTCCCTTGCCTGATGTTCAGCTCTGCAACCACAATGCAAGTTCCCTTCCAGAGCCCTCTGGCCTCCTTCATTCAGTGCGAACTGTGACTCTGGTGCCCATCACGTACAATGCTTGGGGCACCCAGACGGCAAAACTCTTAATTAAGGAGCGTCCCAACTTGATTCATCTCACTGATTTGTTTCCAGTGTCCAGAAGGCTGAGAACCACATAGCCAGGTTGTCGGAACATATTTGTAGAGTGAGTGAATCAAAATACTAGCAAAGGGAGCTCCACAGAAGGAGGAACAAGGGAAAGGAGGGAGCAGAAAGATGGGGGCGGGAGGAGATAAGGAGAGGAAAGAAGAAGACAGCCCTTCAAGGAAGAGGGTGGAAACACTTATATTAGAGAAGCAGCTCATACAACGTGTCTGCCTCCTCAGCTCAACCAAACAGCAATTCTCATCTCTACCACCGTTGTTACCCCTGCATGCCCAGCCATCCCTTGCTCCTTCTCCAAGGCTCAGCCAAATCTCCATCCTCAGCGGAGAGCCTTGTAGTGTGGGTCGGGGGTCAGGGTACATTGCTTTCCACAGCCCACCCAATGGCTGAGTCCTGCTTTCTAGGGACACACAAGTGTCCACCTTGGAACCCTAAACAAGCTCTGAGCCGGACTGCATCTTTCTGTCTCTCTTGGTCTGTCTGGCAGCTGGTCTCTTCCTCCTTCTCTGCTTCCCTCTCTGTGGGCCTCTCTTTCTTTGCCTGTCTCCATCTCTTTTTCCCTTTGTGCGTTTGTGTCTCTACCTCTCTCTGCATCTATCTGTGTCTCTGTGTCTACTGCTGCTATGTCTGTCAGCTCTGTGAGGCTTTCTCTGCACGTCTCTCTGTCCTTGTGTCTCTTTCTGCCTGTCTCTCTCACTTCTCCCTTGCTCTCTTTGTGCGTACTTGCAGTCTCTGTGTGTGTCCTCTTCACTCTCAACAGATTGCTTTGTTTTTGTGTATATTCTAGTGGCATCTGACATAAAAGTGTCCTGTCTTGCCTTCCCATCCCTCTCCTCCTGGCTGAAATCCTTGGTGGAGGCGCTGTACACTGCTTATTTAAATCACAGAATTGCAGAGTCCTTCATGCTGACAGCGGCACTTTGGGGGAATATGCCTCACCATCCTCTCAGCTTACATAACCACAAGAAGGCCTGAAATGGAATGTTCCAGAAACAGGTTGCCTCCTTCCTTTACTTTCCCTGGAAGGTCCGGAGAAGTCATCAGCTCCTATCGATGATTTGGAAACTCCCTAAATTGTGTATACTAGAATGGACTCTGTACTGCAGAGAGTGGGGGGGCCTGAAAGAGGTCGTTAGGAAGATTTGGTCCATGTGCCTCTCTGTGATGAAGTCCATGTCTTGGCGCATTGACAGATAACTGGCAGCTCTCCCTCCCTGGAACTCGGCTTACCAGATTGAGCAGCCCAGACAGCAGTTTAACCCGAGGGTCAGAGGGCAGCCAGGCGTTATCTACCAACTGGCTGTGTTCCCTTCGCCCCGCTGAGTTCTGCCTTCCCTTATAGACTCTGACAGGAGGGGTCAAGCCGCAGGGCTCCCCCCTAGGATTTAGGGATGTAAAGAGCCTTCCAACACCCCCCTCCCATTTTTAAGTGCATGAAACTGAACACAGATTCCTTATTAATAACATACACCGGAGGGTACATCCTGAGATGCAGGAAATGAGAGAGACAGCACATCAATTTGAGGTGTGCACAACACACACACACACACACACACACCCCAGTGTGCATATCAAAGCCATCTTGCGAATCTTCAGTTGATTAAAGATGAGGATTGAAATGCATCTTAATAACCAGAAAATAACTTACAATCTAACATCTTGATTGTACTAGATTTCAAAGGGCAGCAAGATGTGTTGAAATGCACATATCTAATCACCAGTGGAATTAACAGATTTGCAAAAGTTATGCTTGAGAACATTATGTGTAGCTGTAACACAGCATAATCAAATTCCCATTTAATTTTATTAATGTTAAAATTCAGACTCTGCACATTACCATTCTTTCTAATATGAAATTGGGGGTTATGGAGAAAGCGTATTTTAAAATGTTTTCTTTCTTGTAGATACTTTTAAAGCAAAATCGTGTATTTTCATATCTTATTATTCATTTGAGTAAGAGCATCCCCCCTCCCGCTTCTATCAACCTTGATCCCACAAACCAAGTTGGGTATAATGGAAACCGAGATTGGCTGCTCCCAGCGCCGCAGGCGTCTTGTCCAGGCACTTGTGGCATTTTTCCATGCGCTGTCTTGGCTGCGTTCCTTTCCCCTTCCTCCATCTGCCTGCCACTCCAGTCCACGGTCAACGATGTTTACACATAAGTCCATTGTCCTTCACTGGCTGCCAAGGGCCTGCATCATATTCTCCTCCTCCCTCTGCAGCTGTCCTGACCACGCATCTCAGAAAACCCAGATCTCAAGATATTTCTGTCACTCACCTGAGACCTTCAAGGACCAGGATCCCATCCTCGCTGAGCTTCAGAATCACGCTGGGTGAGGGTAAGATGCCATGCAAAGAAGACTTTGAGTTTTATAAGCAAGGGACCCACATGATCAGAATTGCATCAGGACTTTTAAAAAAGAATAGAAAGAAGGGGTATGAATTTGAGCAACAAGAATTTGGGAGTGTGAAACCCCGTCTCTACTAAAAATACAAAAAATCAGCCGGGCATGGTGGCGGGTGCCTGTAGTCCCAGCTACTCGGGAGGCTGAGACAGGAGAATGGCGTGAACCCGGGAGGCGGAGCTTGCAGCGAGCCAAGATCGCGCCACTGCACTCTGGCCTGGGTGAAAGAGCAAGACTCCATCTCAAAAAAAAAAAAAAAAAAAAAAGAATTTGGGAGCGTGATAATGGTTTTATTTGGTGTTTAATAGTCAGGCACACATAAATCAACATATACATCCAATCATTGTGACTGGGATTAACATTCGGGTCAATGGTTATGTGGGATAAATAAGAGATTCAGAGAGGAAGAGATAGAAGACAGAAACAAAGTCTTTCCATGAAACAAGAAAAGAACGATTTTTTAACTTAAATTACCTAGCAGGGTTTAAAATACCACACACACAATAATCTCACAATGGTCACTGGATTAGAAATGCCGTTTTTCCTGTTAATTGGAGAACTGTAGCTCGAGTCGGAAGATTTGGGCCCACGTCTTGCTTTTATCTCTTCCTAGCTGTGAAACATTAGGCAAAGTCCCTCGCCTCTCTGAGCCCGTAACACACGGCCTCTCTGCAGTCATAACGATTACTCGGCCAGCTTACCAGAATAATTTACATAATTTACTGAGAAAGGAAGGATATATCACGGGTGCTCTGTAAAATAGAGGCGCACAGATGTAAGGTGCTATTAATATAAAACTATATTTATTAACATGATTCTGGCTAAATTCACTTTTTCTCTTTTAAAAAATAGTTGAATGTCCAAACACTCTGCTTTGGCTACACAATGCCTACACAGGCTTCATTTTTATTTGTGAAACCAGGTGGTTTTTGCCAATGAGTCCATGAAATGTCGTATTTATCATGATACCAAGAAAGAAAAAAAGATTGGCACGCAAGGAATGTGCTAAGGCTTGAGTCACACAGGCTGGAGCTCACATCCCAGGTCAGCAACTTAAAAGCTGCATGGCCTTGAGCATTTTACTTAAACTCTCCGTGTGCCTGTTATCTTAAAAGGAAAGGAAGAGAATGATACTCTTTGCTTTATTTTTGAGTTTGTATACTATGTAAGCAAAACTGGGACAAAGAATGTGGAACTGATCAAACTCCATTTAGATACAAATATCAGAAACCAAATTCAAGCTGGTCGAAGGGAATTTGTTGCCTCTGGTAACATTATTTTTCATATATAAACACACTTTCGTCTATATCCACTTTTATCTGTGGGTAGATAGGTGAAAGAGAAGTAAATAGAAAGATGGAAAGCGAGGTAAATATATAGATAGTTAATAAATAAGTAGTTAGAAAGAAAGGTAGATGTAAAGATAGATCAATTGATCAATGGAACATATATTGGATCCTATGCCTGTTGCTGTGACCAAGAAGAGGTCTGTGCTGTGAGGGTCCTACTCAGTCATAAAGATTATGGGAAGAGCCAATTCTCCCAAAGAGGAAAGAGTATTGGACAGACAAAAACAATCCAAATCCACTACATTTCATCACAAGGCAACCTAGCACCCGGATATTGCCATTTTGCTTTATACTCTTTTAAAGTTACTATCTTGCCTGATACAGACAACTACAACACGCTCCCCTCCTTTCCAAAGGGAGACCACGCAAAGGTATGTCTGCATACTTCATCTTGCTCAAAGTCCAAGCTCTCTGGGTGGTATGCATTCTTCTTCGTTAGGGCCAAATACAGAAGCCTCTACTCTGGTGATCTGGGATAACTACAAATAAAATCCCTCCTTGGAAAAGTTCCCCTTTTCCCATGATCATCAGAGCACAGGGCGGCACTGAAGGAGAGAGCTTTCAAAGGCTTACTTCTGGGGCCTGAAGAGGCGGTTCTTAATCAGCCAATTGCTTGCACCTAGATCACAGGGAAGCCCACACTTAACCACCTTCTTCGGTGAGCACACCTGAGAGGGGTGACCAGAATCATTCCCCTTTGTGGGGGCTGAATCTATTAGCACTCACTTTCATTTAGTTAAGTCACCAGGACTGGATGATTGCTTTAGAAATGGAGCAGTCACAAGTCCTGGTCTGCCAGACTAGGACTTTCTCTCGAAACACACTGCCTTCATAGACAGTTGCTCTGCTGGAATTCTGAAATATTGTCATAAATTAGTTAATAAATTAAGTCGTTGCGTTAAGCCTCACTTAAGTTATTTGAAACCTAGTCGTGCCCCATCACCTCTGGCCTAGTTCAACGTTGCCCTCTAGTGGCTGAGTGTGACACGGCCCAGTTGTTCCTCATCTCACCGACTCCAAATCCAACGCATCCTACAGCTGCTAATCATGATAAAACCCAACGGTCAATGTAAGAGTCATGTGACTCTTTGCACGTGTTTTCTTTAAGTTAGCCAATCCACACCCGCCAGGAAAAGGCCTACAGGACAACATCCGCGGACCTTAATAAAGGCCTAGTCCCACAGGTCTCCTCTCTCCTGGGCTCCTCGTCCCTGGTCGCACTCCCTGCTCCTTTCAGACATTCCGTCGGCCTCCTCAACCTCTCTGGGATTTGTAAGTAATACATTTCTTCTGCTTTGTGCATTTTGGTTTTCCCTCCTTGTCGTGTCTCACTTGAGTAACACAGCAAAACCTAACTTTCCCCCTTCACTTAGGACTTTCCTTGAGAGTGACTATCTCAGCTATGGCCACTCTCAACAAAGAGATTTCAGGACCAGGTTAGAAAGAAACCATAACCACACAAAGTCTCAATGCTCTGATAACTAACACCAAAACTCGTGTTGAATTGTTTGACTTGTATAAGAAGCCCGTCTTTGCTCATTTGTCTCAGCAACAGAATAGATGTTCTGCCCATTCCAATAGCCTTAGGCTTACTGACTTTTTTCTTGGCTTGTCTTAGAGCAGTTTAAAATGTTATGTTTGCAGATGATGCAAGGCAGGGCTGGTTGGCCCCTCACCCTTTCTTTGCTCACTCTCCTCTCCCTGGCTGTATCCAGAGGACAGCACAATATGGTCAGGGAATGCATACTAGCAGATAACATTGGGTAAATACATGAAAATCAGGCTTCCCCAGATGGATTTGTAGTGTGTCATCTTGGTGTAGGGTAAATGCACCTGATAGCAATAACTTAAGCATACCCTTGGAGCGACCCTGTTTGGCAGACACACCTGAGTGTGTGTTTTAAGATAGGGAATCCAAAAATAGCAAACTCAGAACTTCATCCTCTGTCTATGAGGAACATCTGAGCCCCTGACCCATTCTGTGGAACATGGGCAGTACAGAGGTTTGAGGGCCCTGAGTATTGTTAAATGAAAGTTGCCAGTGGAGGTCATTAGGGGAAGGGTGTTAAGTTAAAAATGCTCTACAAGATGCATGCTGCTTGCAAGTGGTTACAGTTTTCCTGCCCAGTCTGGGCCATGCAAATATGTCATCCAGCCCAATGCCACTGGGCCATTTCTGTGCATAAGGCGGTTCTTCTGACCAGTCCACCGCCACAGGACCCTCTCCCCTGTATGTAAGCTCCCAATAAAACCCCATGTCTCATTTGCTGGCTCTGGGTCTCCTCATAGGTCTCTTAAAACTGGTGCCTTCTCTATTGTGGTTAATAGGAATTCAGCACAATACTTGGCTAGGTTGAACATATTTCTTAGAATTCTACGACTTACACGTTTCCACTTAAGATGAACCTATTTATTGAGAAGTAGTTATAGATAGGTAGATAGACACATTGAGCTCAGATGGTTACTAAACAAGCAAGCCATAGGGAGAATCAGTAGAAACCAAGGATAAGATGGTTGTTGTCTATAAATAAGATGGTTTATCTAATGCTTTGGCCAGTAACTGGCTTCAAGATCTATGTATTAAGTTGATATTAACTAGTTATATGTAATGGTTTTTTACATACATAGTTATCCATATAGTTATATAACTATATAGTTATCTATATATGTATATCTATATAACTAGTTATATCTATGTGTAGTTATATAACTAGTTATATCTATAATTATATATAGTTATATCTATATATAATAGATCTATATATCTATTGATAACTATATAACTTATATCATATAGATATAGCCATATATTATAGTTATATGTATTTATAGCCATTTTATAGACATACACACATACGTATAACTATGAGATATCTATCTATCTTAGTGGTTCTACTTCCAATTGAACTTTGGTTCACTTTTCTGTTTTCTCTGTTGACCATCTTTAACTCTGGGTGGAAGTGTTGAGTTTTGAAATTTCACACAGTGCTAGATTATTTGACCCTCATTTATCTTGTTGCTGTTTGTGAAAGAATGAGCTTCAGTTGTAATTCAGGATCCAGTACCTCTTCTGCTCTCAGAGAAGCTAGCAGGTATGATTCCTCCATGCACCTGGAGAAGGTAGCCATTGTTACCATAGTTGTATTTCCTTCTAGATTATCTGGTTCTTTGAATTCTACCATTCCAGGTATGTTAGTACCAAGGCAACAATGTCTGAATTTGGGTACAAGTGATTATTCTCAACAAGTAAGATGAGAAACTCGCAGTTAAGAGCTTTCCACCATTTCTGCTAGTGGTGATAATACGTGAGAAATGAGAAACTCTAGTTACTCCAGCAGATTTGTCCTTTTACCGTCAGCGCTCCCACAATAAGTAGTTTTTAATGCTCTTCTCAACCAAGTTCACAACTATATTGAGTAGACTTATTGCTGACCACTAAACAGACCACTTTGTAATGAGTTGGCTTTTCATCCTCCCTGACCAGTTGGAACGTGATTGGTCTTATTAGGTGTGTAAACCAGTCCAGTTTAGTCTTGAGACAAGATATTCAACTGGTTGTTTTGACTGTTTTGTTTTCTACTGTACCAGCCATGTTCTCAAATCCCTATTATGTCTGCTGCTTGAGGTATTTATAGTTGATGATATTGAGCTCATATGGCTACTAAACCAGCAAGCTATAGCGGGAATCAGTAGAAATCCAGGATTATATGATTGTTGTCTATAAATAAAGATGGTTTATCTCATACTTTGGCCAGTAACTGGCTTCAAGACCAGTATTAAGTTCAACTGCATAAAACTGACACTTTTGTAAGTAAAAAATAATATATTGACAATCTAATATGTTAACCTAATAGAAAGTCCTTTAACCCAGGGTCTACCATTTGAATATTTTTATAAGGAGATACGAGAAGAAAACAACAAAAAAAAAAAAAAAAAAAAAAAAAAAAAAAAAAAAAAAAAAAAAAAAAACCTCGAAATGTCTTTAGATAAAATAATTATGGGCCACAAAAGCCTCTTTACGATCAGACAGGTGATTTAGGGTGAATAGAAAAAAAAAAAAAAACCCAAACCTTTTATTCCCAGAGGTCAGGGCTTTCCGTGAGAAAATTAAGAAAGTGTTTATTCCAGATTTTCAATAAATTAATTTAACCTCAACATTAGTCTTGTTTCTTAAAAATCACCTTCTTGACTATAAAGCGTGTTCTCATCGTATTTCCTAGTAATTTAGCTGTCACGGTGACCGAAGAGATAAGAACATTCAGATTCTGACAATCCACGCCTTTGCAACTCTACTGGCACTCACAACAATTAGTTATTTTAAACAAATATGTTTTTAAAACTTTAGAGTGTGAGAGTTGTCTGTTTCTCTCCCCTTATAACTTCATATCCAACTTAATGCAGCATATATTTTGTCAAACTATTGCTTCGCTTTAAGTTATTTGCTGCTAAATGACATATAATGAATGGGAATTTCCTCTCGGAGTTATCAAATAATTAGTTATGACACCAGAAATAAGGGATGCATGTTAAACAGGTACTGTCTGTATAATGTGCAAAATTTTTCTCTCCCTTCTCTAAAAAATTTTAAAAAGGAAAAATAAAATTCCTTAGCATGGGCTCTAGAAAAATTCCCAAAGGCCATCTGTGTCTTCAACTGGAGAGGCTAGGACATGACACGAAAGTCTAGCAGTAATACAGGAGGAAGAGGGGGAAGACAAAGCCAATCCGGCCCTGTCCTCACTTTAGGTGGACCCCAGCCGAGAGCTGGACTATGTAGGGCATGAATCAATCCCAGGGACGGGTGATCCTGAGAGATAGGGCACATCTCGGAGCCACAGCAAAGCAAGCAGAAGTTCAGAGCAGTGCCTGCAGGCCAGGAAGGGCTGCAGGAGTGCCTGTATATGTGGCAGAGAGAGTTAAGCAGAGTAACCAAGGAGAGCGACATATGGTTTTCAGAAACTGGACACAATAGACATAAGGAAAGTGAGGAAGGGGCTAAGCTAATGGGCATAAGGAATGTGACTATGGGTGGATGTAGCCAGTTGCATTAAGTAAATGAGTTCCATGGTGCAGTGAAAAATCATATTTCCTCCTCTTCACCAGCCATTGCCCTTCAAACATATTCTGTAGGATAGGTTTTCTCTCCATGACTTCGATGAAATCTAGGGCAGGTCTCATGATTTTTTCTAGCCAAGCCCACATAATAAAACATAATAATAAAAATGCTCATATTATTCTCTAAAACAGTCTCCGTTCAAATTGACCTGTCCAATGTAATAATAGATATTTTGAATATCATCAGAATTAAAACTCCTCCCCTCCCCCAGGCTGAAACTTGCAGTCAAGGAGGTGGGATAAGGTCGGCTGCTTCTCTCTGGATCTCTTCCAGCTCCTCCCTTGTCCACCTTGCTTCAGGTTTCAGATTCAAATAGTTTTATTATTTGAATTGAGGCAGGGTGGTGAGCAAGGAGGAACAAGGGGCAAGGAATGAAAGACGTTTCATTTGATTACCACTATTATAGCTTTCATTTCTTCTACCCAATTGAAGCAGAAGTTGAAGATGACGTTTCTCCTGGGCATTTTCAGATACCACCTCTCCAGCTTTAGCTAGGGTCCCTCAGCCACAGTTCTGTTTTCTCTTCTTCTGCCTGGGCAATTGGAAGATGACATTCAGCTTCTTACTGATGGGATGACTCCAGCCCCCCATGCCCAGGTAAACTCATAGCTGACTCTTTCACATGGTCCGCGCTGTCTGCTGTCTGGAGAGCATGCTGCTAAGGTCACGCTGCTAAGGTCAGCCTCACATCAGATTATTCTTTCAGTGGAGGCAGGCGGCACAGGGTCTAGGCACACACGTTGAATTCTTTAGGAGTACTCTGTGCCCTTTCAGCCAGCTTGAGACTGGCAGAATACCAGACCATGCTTGCCAATTTCAAACTTCTCCTGTCCTCTGCAACCTCTTTTATAAGCTGGAGGTATGGGGTTGGGTATAGTCCTCAAACCAGTGTTCTCACTTCCTTTAGAACTTTCGTTTAGGTGATCTAGAACCTAGCTTTGGAATAGAGCATAATTGACACCTAGTATCTCACCGAATCAGTAGGATTTGAGACTAGATCCTTGTTTTATCAGCTTGAAATATGTACCCATTTGTAAATGTGAATATGAATATACTACCTAGATCTTACCTGTCTGTGCATAAAATGAAGATTCATATTCTCCTTTTAATATCTGAAAACATTTTTATTCCATAGTCCCTGTTGGCCAAGCATTTGGTTCAATATAAAGTTCTATCACATTTACTTTTAATGACCTAATTATGGCATTTGAGCCCCTGCAGACCTGACTGCTAAAAATTAATAGTCCTCCAAGTGCCCTCCAGTTATTTCTGGAAGTTTCTGCAACCGGTCTGTGTTCTGCAGCCTCCATACCACACTGGCCTCCTCCCTGCTCCTTTCCCACCTGTCCATACCTGCTGTCCATGAGGCCTCAGCCTGATTATTTCAGCTCACTATGGGAACTAGACACGGGAAGACAGATGCTCTCAAAGCTTCCAGCCCAGGGTCGCCAAACATCACAGCGTTCTGAGCACAGAGGAAAGAAAAGCTTCTCTATGACTGGACGTCAACCATTCTGTCTCAAAGCAGCTTGGTTTTTGCCCCCAAACATCTCCCTTAAACGGTTCTACCGACTTTAAGCCATGGTGCTTGCCTAAACCCTTCCCAAATATTTAACTAAAAGTGGCCTCTTCAGTTTCTTTCCCTGCTTGCTTCGGAGGGAGCACAAAACCTAGCTCCTGAGGCTGGACCAGTGTTGGGACTTCCCAGGGGGTTACCCGAAATGGTTGAGGGGGACTAAACTCTAGTATTGGCTTGGAGCATGGAACAACAGGCCTGAAAATGGACTTGGACAATGAACTTCTCAGAGGTCATGATTGTGTCAGCTGCTAGTCCAGAGGTTCTTTCCCTGCTTAGCAGGTGTGGTTTAACCAGCTCCCTCCCCCACACATTTTTCTTGTGCCATCCTAGGAAGAGGAAACACCTCAAGTCAGGCAGATGTTTGGATCTCTCACATCTAGGTGTGTGAGAACTTGAATTCAGATGGAGTTTTAGAAACATAAAATGTGGCAATTCTCACTCATTTATTCTATGTAACACCCTAAAGTAGGAAGAAAATTATCTGGACCTTTGGATGGATGAAGAAGGTGAGGCATGGTTAGTGGGTCATGCAGCTAGAAGGTGGCCAGGCTGAAGTCTGAGCTCCCATAGATGGCTCTTAACCATAATGCTAACAGCCTCTTCAGTAAAACAATCAAGTGCTGTGCTTGCCACCAGGGATGGAGAGAAGAGCAGAAAGACTCCATCCTTGAGTTCAGTGTACCCATATAGTTCTATCACTAGAGAGTGATCCATTGGCAGCAGTCTCCTTAATGGATAAGGAACAAAAATTTGACCTTGTCCAAGGTGAGTCACCATGAGATTGGGATCCTACAGAAGGGCTGTCCCAGTGAACAGAGCCTTAAGCTTTTTATTTCCTTGGTGTGGGGTTTCCTCTAAACTGAGAATGGCCTCAACTATCAGAAATGCTGCCCCCGAGGACTTTCTAATGACCACAGACATAAGAGTCAGTTAGTTGAGCCTCAACCTGATTTCTAATGGAAAAAGTTTGTCTTTAGCCCTGGCCAAAAGAATTATTGTCTCTAATTCATGACCCTTCTCCTGTACTTAGACATCTAATAAAACTGATGTTTAATGTCTTTTAATCATTTCAAGGATTGACCTATAATTGGGGTTGCTTAATCCTGAATAGCAGTCAATGCTATTTCAAACATCTTAACTAATCTTGTCTAAACTCTAACTGCAAGTGTAAAAATATTCAGCCCTATTCGACATCTCACAGAGGAGAGGAGGCACTGTTTCTCCTGCTATAAATAACTCCTCTGACTACAAAAAAGGAAACTTAGGGTGGACCCCCACTTCAGCTGGGAGACAGATAACTTGAGGGATATTTCCAGCACTTTCAGAGCCTCTAATAAGATTGATTGAACTCTTCACCACTTTCTCTAGAGTAGGTGCTTCTGTAAAGCCTTAATGAAGCCTTAGTACCCCATTATCTACATAATCACCAAACCTTGAGATTTTGTGCCTCTTCCGCAACCAGGAGCCCTAACACTGTCCCTGTCTAGGAACTGCAGAGCACCTGGGTCCCAGGCAGGAATTCTGTGGGTCTGGAGTATCAACCTGCTGTGCAGAGCACTAGGAGCCAGGGACCTGACTCTGGGTCAGTGACCAGGAGGGTCAGCAGGATTGTGTCCGAGGATGAAGACCGTGATGTGCTCTTCTCAGTAGTCAATGCACATGGAGCCATGATGCCTTGCATGGCTGTGCTTCCTTCAGCTGCCCCTGCTTTTTTAATCTCTCACTCATTCATTTGGGTATTTCCCCTCCATTCTAGGCTGGTACAACAGTATGTGCTATACACGCCATGGAAGGGTATGGCACCCACAGTGAATGATAAAAGATCTGAGTAGCTCAAATGAGGAGGTGTGGAGTAAAGAAGGAAGGATTGGGAATGGTAGATTGGGACTAGGTTGGATGTTTTTGGAGGTAACAGGGAAGCACTGGGGACTTGGGGATCTCTTAGGCCTAAAAAAAATGTCTAACTCTGTTTATTTCTATCACAATGTATTACAATTGTAAAACTTTGGTTTGACTCTATTAAAAAAATCACCTCATACCTGAGAAGCACTTATTTCTAAACACAACAGATATGATTATAAAAATAAATTGATGACCAGCCTGGTCATCAGAGACATGGAGACCCTGTCTCTACTAAAAATACAAAATTAGCTGAGCGTGGTGGCATGTGCCTGTAATCCCAGCTACTCGTGAGGCTGAGGCAGGAGAATCACTTGAACCCGGGGGGCAGAGGTTGCAGTGAGCCAAGATCACACCATTGCACTCTGGCCTGGGCAACAAAAGTGAAACTCCATCTCAAAATAAAAAATAAATAAATTGACATAAATGATGATCAGTTTTATATGTCAGCTTGGCTAGGTTATAGTCCCAGCTATTTAATCAAACACTAAGCTAGGTGTTGCTACAAAGGCAGTTTAGTAGATGTGATTAATATCCACAGTCAATTGACTTTATGCAAAAGAGTTTACCCTGGGTAATCTAGGTGAGCCCAATCCAATACATTGAAAGGCCTTAAAGAACAGTGTTTCTTCCTTTGGAAAGAAGAGAGTTGGGCCATGGACAGTAGAATTAACTCCTGTGGCAGAATTTCCACCTACCCCTCCTGATGTCCTATCCTTTGGATTTCAGACTAGCCTAGCCAGCTCCAACAATACTATAAACCAATTCCTTACAATACATCTCTTTATATAGGTATATATTGCATGGGTTCCGTTTCTCTAATGGAAGCTTGATTGAGAAAACATTCATCAAATTAACCTTACAATAAAGTTGTATTATGGTTTGACATTTTTATATAATTAAATGTCATTTTCTCCCTCTTTTTCTGCTTCAGGTTCTCCCACTGCCCTGCCTCCTCCTCTGCCCCACCTCTTCCTCCGCCTTTCTTCCCTTCTCCCCCACCCCCCACCTCTTTAATCTTGTAGAAAAGTTAACTCCTGAGTTGCAAGGCTTGGCCATATTCCTTTTTTGTCCCAAAGGAAGCTCTTCATTAACATACACAAAAGGTTCATTGTACCGACTCTTTTGCCAGAGGTCTTTCCCAGTTCATCACTGGTCGTTCTGTGGATGCTTGTAGCTTAATATGATCATATATTGTAATCCACCCAAAGACGTCAACTTCAATCCAACCACAAGAAAATGGGGCAGACAGGCTCATCCCTTCCAAGATCACCCTTACCCTTTAAGGGGAAGGTCCACCTCCAGAGTCCCAGCCTGGTTCCAGCCACCATCTAGATGTTTCACCCAATAAATAGCCTACCCTAGGGGATCCTTTAATGCTCTGTCTATGATGATCAGGATTATGGTACATGATTAAACACTGACCTGTCTTGCTTTTGTGTTTATCTGTTTCTATATATACCCACCTCCCATCCCCCACCACACACACACACAAAGCTGTTATCAAATTGGTTTATTCTCCTCAAAGGTGTCTTAGAATTGTCACTTCCACAAACGATAGAGGCTCACTAAGGAAGAGCCCCAGGAGGCCCTGGGAGTTATTTTGATAAGCCTATCCCTACTATAGGTCCCCATAGGTCCTAGTTAACTCTAGGAAAGTTTGACCTCAGACCAACCTTCAGCCTTGGGATTCCTCTATCTGTCTACTTGAATTTGACAGGCTTCATTTTGTTGCTCTGCGTCAAACCACAGCCACAAACCCAACACAAAATTTATCTCTGAAGCTATTTGAATATCATGGCAGAATCTCTCCCTACTGTCTTTACTGTTCTCTTTGTCCTGACACGTCTCATGTCCGGGAGTCTCTTGTTGCCTAAGAGCTTTTTTTTTTTAAATGACATTTCTGTGAATCTTTCACTTCTCCCAATATCAACTTACTTCCTGAAGCTATCTGCTTTTGACAGTCACCATTCTGTAGGGATACAATACCTGTGTAGTTATCATCCAAATTAAAAAGTGAAAGAGATCTATTATGCCAGGATGATATGTGTACATCAGGCCTGTCCTGAGCAATCAGGGCTATGTGTATATAATATATATTCTCCCTAAGTCTCAGCCACACTGATTAGACAAAAACTTTGCTCCTGGCCACCTTGTTGACTCCTTAGAGCCCATAGAATGGACCTGCTTGCTCTTGAATAAAGGACTCATCTGTGGTTGAAAGAGGCTGGCTAAGATGTGCTTATGTGGTAAATTACATGGTCATTGCTGTCCGAGGAGCAACAATTGTAAGTAATATTAAGCAATTACTACTATGTACCAGTGAGTGATATACTCTAAGATCTCATTTGAACTTCATAATAACTTTATAAAGTAGGTACTTATTCCTATTATTTTGCAGATGAAGGAATTGAAGCACAGAGAGGTTAATTTTGAAACTGCCTTTGCAAAAATTAAAACAGAAAATTATGACAGTGAAAGACATCTGATCTACCCAACTCCCATCTTGCATTTAACTTCCACATTGCCCTTAGTCATTCCTGGTTTGGGCCAAGCTAAATTTGAAAGAAATTTAGTTTATAGTTCAAATGATAATAGCTCTTCCTCAAAACTAAACTGCTTTGTAAAACTAATGAAAGAGCATCAGGTTAGGAGGATGAAAGGAGCCTGAATTCTGCTAAGGTGTAGGCATGAAGGATTACCAGCCATTATTCCAGAGATCACAAAATTTGCAGCTTCCCCAATTACTTATACAGAGAACATCACTATTGTAGAACCTAAGATTGACCTTTGAAGATGTCCTTCCAAGTTTTTGCATTTCTGATGACCTATGACTCCACAAGGACCTGCCATCCAGAAGCAGACTCAGCATGCATGTACTAGAAGACCATTTTCTACACCCCTATGATTGCATCCCCAACCAATCAGCAGTACCCATTTCCTTGCCTGACATACTATCCTTGGAATACCCTAGCCCCCATGGGGAGGCTGATTTGAGTAATAATAAAACTCTAGTCTCCTATTCAGCTGACTCTGCATGAATTAAACTTTCTTTATTACACTTCCCCTGCCTTGATGAATCAGCTCTATCTAGGCAGTGGGCAAGAACCCATTGGGTGGTTATAAATTGCAAAATTGTTCAGCTGTGAGATAGAATTAAGATGACACCAGACAGTACTCCTCCAACCCATGAATCCTGTGTTTATTCCATCCCCCAGCAGATGCCTTTATTCCCAAAGGTTATCTCAGATGAGGAGGATAAGAGGAATAAGGCTGTGAGAGGTTTGCTATCAGAAGAGGACTGAAGATGTGGCTTGTACTTAAAAGACTAATGAGTGTCTCCAGCTATACTAAATATAAACAATTATGGACTTCACATGATCTAGAGTAGGGGTTAGCAAACTTATCCATAAAAGGCCAGTTAGGAAATATCTTAGGCTTTGCAAGCCATGTGGTATCTGTGGAAACCACTCAATTCTGCCATTGTAGCATGAAAGCAGCAAAGATAGTGCATAAATGAGGCTGTGCTCCAATGAAACTTTATTTATGAAAGGTCAAACCATCTGATTAACTTGGGAGAACAAAGCAGAAATTTCATTTGAGCATCCAGTCTCATCAGGTTAAATCTTCAGAACAAATGCTGCTGAGAAAATGCTTTTAGAATAGATAGCCACAAAGGTGGCAGGGACCAGACTAATTTAGGGGCTAGCAGGACAGTGGGGATCTGAGGCATAGAAATGGTCACCCCCATTTGCCTACCTCTCCTACTCTGAGAGAGGAAATTCCAATACGAAAATAGATTTGTCATGTGTGTGTATGTGTAAGGAGAGTGTTGTTAATTGGTAATCAATCAAGTAACAATTTACTGATGACTTTCTGGGACTTCCTTGTTAATTTGAAATATTCCAGCAATATTAACTTCCAGAAATCAGGTGCTGCTCTCAGGAAGGCATAACACTGTTAATGCAGGGCTTAGTGACTAAACCTTAAGTCCTCCAGCCTAATTTTTTTTCTTAATGAGATAGGAAGATTTTGGCGTGAATCAAGAGGCTGAGAAATGTACATTGCAGGAGGGAAAAGGTAATAGAAGCTCTAGACACTAGCCAATGTGGGGCAAGCATGTGTGACCATTATGTTCATAAGTTCTCAGTCATAAGGTTGAAGATTTTCCAACAAAAGAAGAGCAGCAAGAGAAAAGTTTGTTGTTCCCTCTGGGAAATAAGGGAAGCCCCAGGCTCTGAGGGAGAGCCAAGAACTGGAGTGCTGAACCCCTCTCGTTGGTAGCCCTGATAAGACTGGTTCTTTCTTGCAGTAAGTAGAGAAATTCCACTGCAGTAAACAACCAGGAGTATGAGGGAAGCAGTGAGATCCTAACCAAGATTGCAAAGTGAGGTACAAATCTATTGAGATTTGCCACCAGAGTAGAAGTTAAATGTTTCCACTTGGAATCACTAATAAATAGTTTTAAAAAAGGCTTTCTCTCAAAATCTTTGTAGATGAGTTAGAAAAAAATATATATACCTTGACGTATTTCTTAAATCATTTTAGAAGTAAAATCATTTTAGAAGTAAAAGATGGAATCAATTAAATCTAAGTTGTTCTCACATCCCTTTCCTGGTTACCTAATTCTCAACAGAGGCAATGACCCTTACTGGTTCTTGTTTAAATATTATAGATATCTCTGAACATATACCCATACATGATATGCTTCTTCTTTAAAAACAACAAAAATGGCAGGATGCTTTACACATTTTTCAATTCTTTTTTCATTTAATGATATCGTTTAGACCTTTCGTAACAATTTATATAGAACTGCCTTTTTCTTTTTTCTTGCATAGTATTTGATTGTATGGATGTGCCATAATTTATAGCAAATTCTCTGTTCATGGACATTTTAGATTCTGACAAACTTACTATTAAACTATTGAATATCTTTGTACATATATAATTTCCTATGTTCTTTTGTTAGTAGTATGAATTTCTAGCAGTAAAATTGACAGGTGATATGGTTTGGATCTGTGTTTCCACCAAATCTCATGTTGAATTGTAATCCCCATTGTTGGAAGTGGGGCCTAGTGGGAGGTGATTAGATCATGGAGGTGGTTTCTAATGGCTTAGCACCATCCCCCTATTGTTGTTCTTGTGATAAAGTTCTCACACGATCTGACTGTTTAAAAGTATATAGCACCTCCCTCCTCTCTCTCTTCCTCCTGCTCTGGCCATGTAAGATGTGCCTTCTTCCCCTTTGCCTTCTGCCATGACTGTAAGTTTCCTGAGACCTCCCCAGAAGCCAAGCAGATGCCAGCATTATGCTTTCTGTACCGCCTGTTGAACCATGAGCCAATTAACCCTCCTTTCTTTATAAATTACAGTCTCTGCTATTTCTTCATAGCAAGGAAAGAATGCACTAACAAGTCAAGGAATATGTCAAAATTTTAAATTTAATAGATTTTCCCCATTTCTTTTTATAGAGGCATGCCAATTTTTATTTTAACTAGTAAAGTATGAGGTTGTGAATTCAAACATTTTTATCTTTGTCAATTTTATACATAATGAAATAAAAATACATAACTTATGTCATAGTTGTAATTTGTATCTCATATACTAGTTATTGTTCAAGCAATTTTTCATAGGTTGAATAGCTATGTGCATTTTGTTTTCTGAAGTCTGATTCTTGACTTTTCAACCTTACATTCTTGGCTTTTGTTCTTCATTACCAAGAACAATTACTGTGTTAATTTTTGATCTGTGATGTAAGCTGCAAATATTTACTTCCCAATTTTGTAGTTCGTACTTTTAGTTTCTGGACTTTTTTTTTTTTTTTTTTTTTTGCCACATAGCAGTTTTTGACTATCTTTTTAAATGTATCTACTTTTTCTGAGTTCTGAGATTTTATCATTTTTAGAATAGCCTTCTCTCCTCCTTTATCATAAAAATTATTCTACATTCTTATAGTATTTTATATTTTTGATATTTATAAAACTGATGAATCTAAAATTTTGGTACAAAATGTGATATAAAAATCCAACTTTTTTCTTTTAATCTGGATTAGCATCCACCCTTTATTCAAAAATAGTTTTCACACTAAGACATCCTTCATTATAAGTGAAATTCATATATGCGTTTGAGCTACTGCTGGACTTTCTATTCTCCACACTGTCTCGAATACTATGATGTTTACAATAAGCTTAATATCTAGTATGGCTAGTTCTCCTTCATAATTTTCTCTCTTAAACTTTATCCTAGAAATTGTATTTATTTCTCTTCCATTAAACTGTAGAATTTCTTTAAGAAGGACTCATGTGGTAACTATTTCCTGAATGCTTGTGTGTTTATCTGTTGCATGTATGCTGTTATAGTAGTTTGGCTGGGTATAAAATTCTGGAGTCATCTTTGTTTTCCTTGATAATATTTTAACGACTACTCCAATCTCTTGTACCTGAAAACATACATATATGTATGCATATATATATGTGTGTGTGTATATATATGTATTTGTGTGTTTATGGTGGTATACATGTGCATACAGGAGCTTTATAATACAAGAGCTATATGAAATATGTAGATAAAATATAAAATATACATATACAATATATGCACATATACACATACAGTATATGTACTTATGTATGATAGGTGGAGAAGGAGAAAGAGGGAGAGTACCTTAGGCTCATTTGGTTTTTCCCGATTTTAGAGACTAGATATTATATCTTTATTTCCAAATGAAATGTCTTTACCCTTGAAGTGCAGTTAATGTATTAGGATATATCTTATTGCTGATCATTAGATGTTAACTTTTTTATTGGTCGTGGAGTACTATTTAAATCCATAGATCCAAGTGTTTATGGAATTTTTAGAAATTATGTTTTTAAACAATTTCTATTTGTTCCATTTCAGTTTTATTTCTTTGGAAACACCAGTAATTATGGGCTGGATCTTTTTTGTTTGTTCTTTATAATAATTCTTATTTTCTCTCTATTCCTTTTAACACTTGTTTTTCTTATTTCAGTCTGTCCTCATGTTTGCTGTATTTTTTAAAAGGCCTCTTTTTCTTTCTGTTCTTGGCAATACAGCTCTCATTTTTGTGATGATTTTCTTTTTTTCCTGCCACCCCAGGGTGTGCCAGCTCAGTATTTTTTCTTCTGTTGCTTTGCTGTATCTTCCCTAAATGCCTCTATCCCTTTTTGATATGGGTTTTTAAAATTTAAAGACTACAATATTCTTAAACTTCATTATTGCTATGGGAGGTTTTCATTTCATAGCAGTATATGTTATCTGAATTTTCATCTGTTCTGTGAGTGATTTGACATTTGGAAAGAAGAGGAGACATCATCTTTCCTCCACCATGTTAAAACCACAAGTGTCATTTGTGTTTCTTTATCAAATTTTAATTCATTCATTTATTTTACAAATATTGACTGTTATGTTCTAGGCATTATGTTAAGATTCTGCCTCACGTTGTCAATGATTTCTATGAAAAAGAAAACTATTCCCTTGTAAGCATTAATTAGTTAGCAATGTATGCCAACTGTAAGCAAGAAAAGGAAAACAGCTTTGTGACTTCTGGTCTTTCAGACCACGTAAGAAAATAATAGCCATGATAATGTCCTGTTTCAAGCCTATATAAATATGCATCCTTACCAACAATGTGTTAAAATTTAACTTGAATTATCAATATTTTCACTATTAATACAAAGCCAATCCTCCCCACCATGTGCTGTCTATTGAATCTCTGTTCCACTACAAAACTTGTATCACTCTTTGAGCTTTTCTCTAACAGAACCACAAATTCACTTTGAAATTTATCTCTAGACTTCTGATGACAAAAGCAGTGCTTTAGTATGTCTAACAGAATATAAGCTATAGCACCATTACCACAAAGTATAAAGGCCGACTTTTAGAAGATCAGACTCTCCCTATTAAATATATGCAATTGGCTGGGCATGCTGGCACTTTATCGAAAAAATTAATAGGCCTTCTATGTGACATTAAATAGCCTTTTAACAGCAGTGCACTTAGATCCCACACCTACTTACATGAAATAAATAGTACTGAATTGGCTAACAATCAAATAAGGATTTGTCTTCCATTTCAATTTAAATTACACTGAAAGATAAGCAAACCTAAAAAGCTAATGGAGGAATAAATCCCTATCTATTATTTTCTATTTGACACATATGCAACCTCAGTTGTCTTTGGGAAAATAAAGTCACATTATTTATTTTGTATTTTCCATACACTAGTCATTAGGGCATCCTCAGTAAATAGCATTAAATGGAATACAATAAGGTTATAATATTGTCACAAGTAAGCACAAAGAAGAATTGGATGTTTTCATAGAG
This sequence comes from Symphalangus syndactylus, assembly GCF_028878055.3. Classification (NCBI taxonomy): domain Eukaryota; kingdom Metazoa; phylum Chordata; class Mammalia; order Primates; family Hylobatidae; genus Symphalangus; species Symphalangus syndactylus. The sequence continues at coordinate 11,909,865 of NC_072427.2, forward strand.
GGGAATACTTCCTTTTGTGCTATGAAGAATGAAGGAGAGTAAGAGGGACAATGAGTTGATATTTAGAAATAGCAAGGAGGAAAATTGATGGATCTCAAGCCAGATGGCTTGAAACATTTCATATAGCCAAAGATTTATTTATCCACTGAAATGAAAATATTCACAGTGGGAGAGATACACAGAAAGAGAAGGGCAGGCGCTATTTTAATAGCCACTATAAGATATACACTATGAAGTTATAAGAGATGGAAGAAAAAATATAGCAGGGAGGGCCTTACAAAGTTATAACCACACAGCTGACTCAACATTTTTTTTTCTCTTTGTTTATCAATGTACAACAATAAGATAGGGAGAAAGCATACAGCAAGAATAAGTATTTGCAAAATGGAAATGGCAAATAGTCAAGTGGGTAAGAATTAGCAAATTACTGTGTTTGAATGAGTTGACATGAGGTTCAGGTAGATACACAGGCGAGTGCAATTAATGTATGAGATGAAATAAGAACAGGAGGGATCAAGGATCAAGTTAAAATGATTGTCAGGGAGCAGTACTGTCCCCACATGTTTGGCCACCGTTTCCCTGTAAGAGGATTATACTTTCTTGTTTGTGGCTGTTTGTCTGGCAGTGCACTATGCCTCCCCACCTGTGAGAGTATACAGTCCTACGCTATTGACTTTGAGTCTGGCCATGTGACTTAATTTGGCTAGCATAAAGTGAGCAGGCCTAACCTACGTCACATCCCAACAGAAGACGCAAGAACTTTGTTCAATCAGATTTGGTGTTTCTCTCTGCCATGGGAATGGTCTATACCAGGGCATAACCCAGATAGGAGCTGCCTGTCAACCTGGACCCTCCTGGAACAAGTCATGTGAAACAGACCTAGTGCAACCCACAACCCACAGTCAACAAAAAATGAGGACTTTTTTTTTTTTTTTTTTTTTTTTTTGAGATGGAGTCTCACTCTATCTCTAGGCTGGAGTGCAGTGGCACAATCTTGGCTCACTGCAACCTCCACCTCCTGGGTGCAAACAATTCTGCTGCCTCAGCCTCCCAAGTAGCTGGGACAACAGGCACACACCACCATGCTCAGCTAACTTTTGTATTTTTAGTAGAGATGGGGTTTCACAATGTTTGCCAGGATGATCTCCATCTCTTGACCTCATGATCCACCCACCTCGGCCTCCCAAGGACTTGACATTTTTAAATAGTTGAATCCATGAAAATGGGCTGCCTCTTCAGGCTGGAAACTGGACTGAAGATATATAAAACACAGCCACACCTAACCTAAAATGGGGACTGGAACTTTTTTTATGATTGGATCCAAAAATGTGGAGAAAACCAATGACTTTAATAATAACAGTTTTCATGTTATCAAGGGTAGAAGCAGACTTTAGCAGATCACAAAATGATAAAGAGGTGTTGGTATGGCGTATCATATATAAAAACATTCTTGAGGAATATGGCAAGAAAGGTGAGTAAAATGAAGTAGTGATAGCTGGATGATGTGAATCCAAGGAGAGCTTCCAGGTTTCATGGTTTTTTCAAAACAACAACAACAAAAAACTTTTCTTGAAAAGAGAATATCTAGCAAGCTTGTATACTGATGAGAAGGATGGAGAAGTGATGACAAAGATTTAAGATATTGGGTAGAATGGGAATAACAAGCTAGTGAATTCTTGGGAGCCAGTGCAGAGGCAGATGGATCTTCCTTTGATAGGACAGACAGGGATGAGCTGATGAGAGAAACTGAATGTTTGCTAGACTTTAATGAGTGCCCAGCTGAAGCAGGTGATTAAAAGATTATGAATTCATAATGATTCTAATCTGCCTAATTATGTTATTTTTCCCCCTAGTCAGGCTCATCTTTTAGGGTGGATGTGAGATGGAGGATGCAAGTAATTGGGTTCACCCTGGATTGGGATTTAGCTCATGCTGAATGCTCGAAGTGGCAGCAGAGTTAAGCATGTTTGCAAGAGAGTGTTTACCTCAATGGAGCAGGCACTCTAACCTGCATTTCACATCCGCTGAGTAAAGGAGAGGCTGATTGGTGGAGCAATAGGGGGAGATGAAGTTGGGAGCTTCAGGTTGGATAAAGTACTGTAATAGAGAAACTTGAGCAGAGGAGCTGGGAGAGCAAAGGGACTCCCTTGGGAGAATTAGCTGTTTCCACTGGTGATTTCAGAAATGCTGTGGCTACTGCTAATATGCTTCAAGGTGTGAGAATGGAAGCGGGCGAAGTGGAGTGAATGAGAAGGTCATTGGAGAAAATGAGGTCAAGGACGAGAGGCCAGGATTTCCACTGGTTAATAGGAAGAAGCTGAAATGGACAGAAAGACTACAGACTAGATGCCAAAGTATTCAGTGAATAAGGATAAGTGACAAGGACAACAATAAATGTCTGAAATGAAGAGGAAGTGAGGGAGGTATAGGCAAGCAGAGGGTATGAGCCTGAAAAGATCAAGGTTTTGGAGGGAAGGAGGGAGAAAATGGTGTGGAGATAGCGATAGACAACAAGGATGACTCACACCCACTTCAGACTCTGATGTGTGTGGGGTGGAAGAATGCACAGTAACTGCTTTGGCCACTACTCTTCTCTGGCATGTTCTGCATTCCCAAGGAAATTTAAGAGTCCCCTAACTTCTCCTCTGTGAGGCAAATGTGATAGACGGCTCTGCTCTCCTGTTCATTCACTGCTGAGGGCTCGTTTCATCTTCAGGACAGTGGATTGTAAAACCATGAATGAGAAAACCAGAATTGTTGTTTCTAGCCCTTTGAATCTATTTCTCGGATTTGGTACCTGAGCATGAAGTGGCTTGAAATGGGGGCTTTCTCGATCTTCATTGTGCTTAAAAGGATCAAATTAGTTGCTGATTAAAGTGTAGATTTCTAGAGACTGATATTCAAAAGGGCTGAGTACAAAGGAGAATTGGTATTTTTAACCAGCACCTGCAACGATTTTGAACAGGGGCACATGAACTGCACTTTGATAAAATCTGAATTAGGGAAGAAGAAAACATGAACTTCAATTTGGGCTTCTGCCAACTGCTGATGCGGAATGACCATGGGTGAGTCACATCACCTCTCTAAATCTAAGTCTTCTCATATATACAACTGCCATGTATCGGTTACAAATAGATGATGCTTCTTATCAGAGTAAACTCCAAACAATGATTCTTAGATTAGACAGAGGTTTATTTATTTCTCATACCATAAAAGACTGGGAGAAGGCAGTATACGATTGGTGTGGTAGCTTTGTGGTTAGCAATGGGGACTTCAGCCCTTCAAGCTTTCTTTTGGACCATTGAATTCCAGAATAATTAGAAAAGTAGATTTTAAAAAAGAAGGGCAAAACCTCTTATCTTCTCCCTTTCTTTTAAGGAATCTCTCTAAAGTCCCCACAACTCACCATACATGTTATTGGCGTAGCTGCAAAGAAGGCTGGGAAGTACAGGCATTATTTCCAGTGGCAATGTCTCAGTCAAAAGTGTAAATTCTTTTACTAAGAAACTTGGCTGAGCATGATGGCTCATGCCTGTAATCCCAGCACTTTGGGAGGCCAAGGTGGGTGGATTAACCGAGGTCAGGAGTTCGAGACCAGCCTGGCCCACATGGTAAAACTCTGTCTCTACTAAAAATACAAAAATTTAGTCAGGCATGGTGGCATGCACCTGTAGTTCTGGCTACTTGGGAGGCTGAGGCAGGAGAATTGCTTGAACCCAGGAAGCAGAGGTTGCAGTGATCCAAGATCGCGCCATTGCACTCCAGCCTGGGTGACAAGCAAAACTTCACCTCTGGGGGAAGGAAAAAAAAAATAGAGGCTGGCTGTTGAGAAACTACTCATATTTGCCACATGAATATGATACTTACAGTATTCATTTGCTAGGGCTGCCATAACAAAGTACCACGAACTACATGGTTCAAACAACAGAAATGTATTGTCTCCCAGTTCCAGAGGCTGAAAGTCTGAGAGATCAAGGTGTCAGCGTGCTTGGTTCCTTCTGAGGGATCTAAAGAAGAAACTGTTCCACACCTCTCTCCTAAGTCTGGGGGTTTCTTGGCAATTTCTGGCATTCCTTGGCTTGTACATGTATCAGCCCAATCTCTGCCTTCGTCTGCATATGGATATGGTTTGGCTGTGTCCCCACCCAAATCTCATGTTGAATTGTAGCTCCTGTAATTCCCACATGTTGTGGGAGGGACCCAGTTGCAGAGAACTGAATCATGGGAGGGTTTCCCCTATACTGTTCTCGTGGTAGTGAATAAGTCTCACGAGAACTGATGGTTTTATAAGAGGAAACACCTTTCGCTTGGCTTTCTCATTCTCTTGCCGTTGCCACGTAAGAAGTACCTTTCACCTTCTGCCATGATTGTGAGGCCTCCCCAGCCACGTGGAACTATGAGTTGATTAAACCTCTTTTTCTTTATGGATTATCCAGTCTCGGATATGTCTTCAGCAGCAGCATGAAAATAGACTAATATAGAGAGCCTAAGACCACCATTGCTAGGCAGAATATTTTTTAACCTAAAAAAAGCTCTCACTTGAAATTAAAAAAAAAAATTTTTCAACCTTGGCTACTCAAATTGCAGCCAGAGTGAATTATATTGTTTCAAATGGCAAAAGATGGCATCAGGTAAGGATTAAGAAGCCAGTGCCCTCCTCAGAAGCCCAGATCTGCCTTCGATTCACATGGTTTCTGGAAATAAGGAAATGAGAGCAAAACGGGGCAGCCATGAGAATCTATGAGGGAAGAAGTGGCTCTAAATTAAATATTTCTCAAAGTTTTCCAGGAGGCATGGGTAGCTTGTTAAATATTAAGCAGAGAAATCTCCATCTGACTGTTACAGGAGTATTGCAACAAGAGCAGAGGCTGGTTTTACAATCTCTGACATGATGGGAGGGGGATAAGGAGCCACAGAGCTGGGATAATTTATCAGAAAGAAAAATAGTGGCTTCCAGCAAAAGGTTCACAGATGCTGCCTCTAATTACAATGTTTTTAATTTTAGAATACAATTCTACAGATTCTATACCTGCAGATGAATGCCTCACACCACATGGTGTCTCCCAGTACACCGTGAAGGGAAAAGCCAGGGCAGCCTTTAATGACTTATGCCTCACTCCCTGCCCCTGGATCTTTTGCTTTGTATTGCCAGAAAACAAAGATGGGGAAACTTAAAATGAAACACTAGGTGTCCTGTGTGTGTGATTTAGCATTGTCTGGGTCAGGAAATGACATTGTTTTCTTTTTTTTTTTTTTTTTTTTTTGAGATGGAGTTTCGCTCTGTCACCCAGGCTGGAGTGCAGTGGCGCGATCTCCGCTCTCCGCAACCTCTGCTTCCCAGGTTCAAGTGATTCTCCTGCCTCAGCCTCCTGAGTAGCTGGGATTATAGGTGTGCACCACCATGGCCGGCTAATTTTTGTATTTTTAGTAAAGACGGGGTTTTACCATGTTAGTCGGGCTGGTCTCGAACTCCTGACCTCATGATCTACTTGCCTTGGCCTTGGCTTCGGCCTCCCAAAGTGCTGGGATTACAGGCATGGGTCACTGTGCCTGGCTGACATTGTGTTCTTTAAGAAGGCAGAAGTGAGCTTTACAGGCTGTCTCTCTTACTTCTGAGAAATGAGGAGCCAGTAAATTCAGAGGGACTCTGGGCCATGAGCATATTGAGCATGGTGGTGTCAATCTCATCCAAAGGGGGGTTGTTTGGAACATTAACAAGAAGGAAAAGTAGGAAATTCATAGCAGCTATCACCCTTGACCAAGATATTCCTTTTCATTGAGCCCAGATATAACTTTAGTGATCTCATGACTACACTCCAGCAGCTACTGATAGTTGGTCAGAATTCACCGCTTAGATTGAATGCATTTACCAGGCTTTGTCTACAGGGGTAGTTTTACTGGGACACCAACTGGTTAGATCTCTTTATATTAGACCCAGAGGATTTAAAATGGGAAGGGATCATACCACCTTTCCTTATGACATAAAATAAAGGTTAATCCTTTTGAGATAAGCTTTCCTGTTCATTAAAGTAAGAATGCTGAATTGTTTTCATCCTGAATATCAAACCACTGCTACTTGAAACATACTCGATGGCTTGAGAAATGGCATTGGAGATGATCTGGGGAGAAAAATCAGTATCTTGATTTATCAGTACGATCTATGTGGGCTGGAGGGAGGTGAAAGGTCCTTGTCTGGAAAGAGTATTTTTAAATTTGGTGCAACACAGGGAAAGTGGGCACTCAAATTAGATTTTAGACAGGATTTCAGAATAACAGTGAAAATCAGAAAGCCTTAGGCTCTGGATTTCTGGCTAGTATCAGAGGCTGAAACCCCATCTATAAAACTTCATACTTGTGAAGGGGCTAAATCCAAAGAAATCAGGTTTCCTCACTGTAGCCCCTGACTTGGCATCCTTGCTCTATTAGGACTAATAGGAAAAGGCAAGTTCCTACACTGGGTCATATCACGGGCTAAAAGCTGATGGATGTAGGAACTTGGGCTTATAGAAACGTCATGTTAGCCAGTGGCCCCAGTGCCCTAGTAATGCCCTCTATCAGCTGGCTCTTTTATCCCAAGTCAGTTTTTCTCTAAACTGGAGACAACTATTACAACATCGTTTCCTTCGTTGAACTTGGAAACTTCATTGCTCCATTTTTGTATCACAGATGTTCAACTTGAGCCTATGAAACATCCACAAGATTTAAGGTGTCTTAATTCCAGGCTCTATTTTAGTCACTGAAACTCCAAGAGAGAATAAGATAAAGTCCCAGACTTTATGAACCTCACATTCCTGAGAGTGGAGAAAGTGAGGTCAGAGTTGGGACAGAGCCCTGATCAAGTGAAATCTTGAAGACTGTGGTGTGGAGTTTGGATTTTCAGCATGGTGGGAAGCCACTTGAGAGTGAAAGGCATGGGACAATATGATCTGATTCATGACTTTTAAAAGATGACTCTGGTTGCTGTGTGGAAATGGGTGATGAGAAAGTGGGAGGACGGAGCCCAGGTAATGTGGCAGTGATATGGACAAACTGATGGCACTTGGAGTAAGAGGGTACAGGTGAAGAGGTGAGGAATGGGATGCATTTTAAAGGTGGAGTTTAAACATCCTTGCCAATGATTTGGATGTGCTGGTGAAGGTACAAGGCAACCCTAAGCATTTCCAACAAACCAGTAGGCCTGTTCTAGAAGTTCATTGGCACGAGGGAGTGGAAGTCTCAAGAGGAAGTCAATTTGTGGGAGAGGAAACCAGAACATGGTGGAAACACCCTAAGGTGACCCCCCAGTGAGTGTTATCCTTGCATGATCCCCTTCCCTTGAGTGTGGACGGACATATTTCTTCTCATCAGAGGTCATGCAGTGTCACTCCTGTGGTTACGTTACATTATGAGAGATTCCATATGAGCAGACTGGAGGGAGATTCCCCTGCTGGCCTCAAAGAAATAAACAGCTGTGTTATGAACAGCCCTTGGAGAAGGCCACTAGGTGGGAGCTGTGGGCAGCCTCAGGATCTGACACACCCTTCAGGCAACAGCCAGCAAGAAGATAGATGCAGCTCTCAGTGAAACAGCCACAGGGAAATGAATTCTGACCATAATTTGAAAGAGCTTGAGAGCAGGTTCTTCTCCAGTGTGGCCTTAAGTGAATGTAGTTTGGCTGACGCCTTGACTTCAGCCTTCTAAGAACCTGCACAGAGGACCCAGCTAAGCTATGCCTGAACTCCTAACCCATGGAAACTGTGGGATAATAGATGTATGTTATTTTTAAACTGCTGCTGGTAATTTTTTAAGTATAAATATAAAATATGAACAATGATAAACCACATAGTCTTAGCCCTCAAAGAAGAGAGTGAGTTCAAAATTCAGTGTGATATGGCTCACAAAGGTTGGTTTCCTGGCCCAACCTAACATCCACTGAAGTCTATCAATCATAACAGGGCAGGGGGAGGAGGATGAAGCTGTAGATTAAAATTGAAAGAGTTGTTTAAGAATCATTCCTCCTCATTCTGTAGCATAAACAGTACAGCCGGTATCTCAGGGCCTCCAATGCTCCAGTAAGGCCCAGTGAACATATTGGAACCCAGAAGAAAAAGGCGGCAGGAATGTTCCCAGCAGAGATGTCCACCAGCTTCCTCAGTGCCCAGCACCCAACTGGAGAAGTCAGAGATACACTTCACCATGAAGGTAGTGGCCCACTTCCTAGTGGTAATGCCAGGGGAGAGGGAATCAAACTGAAATGCAATCATAAATGAGGTTACCAACAAATGAGGTTACCTCTGGACTGGTAACCAGAGGTAACCAGTTTATTATTAATAAATGGACCAGACTCAATGTAGTGTAGACAGGATGCAATTTTATTTTTCTCTGACCATATTCTTCAAGCAAACTGCACGAGATCCTTCGTCTTTGCTCAGTGATACCTCAGACTGAGTTTCTGAGTATAGAAGATTCTTATTCAAGATGTTAGGCCCAGTCTAATTTAAGTCATCAGGTGAGGCATTTATCAAATTCAAGTTCATCCCTCCTCCTAATTTAAGCTTGACTCAAGGCTCAGGAAACAGCAGTGGGGAAAGAGGATGAGGTCTGTTTATGAGATCTACATTCCCTTGCCTACTCAGTCTGCCCTTTTTGTCTCTTCCAGGGCTGGAGAAAGAAGGAAGGAAATTAGAGAAAATAAGTAAAATGCTACTTGAATAAGTGGTTTTGTAATCTGGAACTGGCGCCCTCTGGATGGCAGCAGCTCAATTGTTAGCTCATTCTCTTGATAGGGCATTTGTGGGTTCTTTAGAGAACCCCCACAGTGAACTGCTTTGGGGATAGCACCCTGAGGAGGGTGCTGTACTCTCTGGCCGGCCTCTGGCACATACCCTAGGCTCTTGTTTTCGTAGCATACTGGTAGAGTGGTGACATCCTAGCAGGCAGTTCTCTCAGGAAGGGGCCTTTTCTTTTTTCTTTTTCTTTTTCTTTTTTTTTTTTTTTTTTTTTTTTTTTAGACGGAGTCTCACTCTGTCACCCAGGCTGGAGTACAGTGGCACGTTCTCAGCTCACTGCAACCTCCACCTCCCAGGTTCAAGTGATTCTCCTGCCTCAGCCTCCCAAGTAGCTCAGACTATAGGCGTACACCTGGCTAATTTTTGGAACTTTAGTAGAGACGAGGTTTCACCATATTAGGCTGGTCTTGAACTCCTGACCTCAGGTGGTCCACCTGTCTTGGCTCCCCAAACTGCTGGGATTACAGACGTAAGCCACTGCACCTGGCCGGAAGTGACCTTTTCATAGGACATAAGCCCAGCTACTTTCTTCAGTATCTGTTAGTCCATAAGAAAACCTGTGCAGCCTTGCTCCACCAAACTCTGAAAGTGTGACACACCTCATGGGCTCCTGCCAGCTGCCCTGCTGCTTGGTGGCTGCACAAAAGGAGCCACCAAGACCTATGGTTTGCACTTCTCAGCCAGCATCCTTCTATGGGTGGGGGAACCAACTGGTCTCCCCAACTAGTATGCAACCATGAGCTCGATGAATGGTTCTGGTCCTTGCCACGATGCACCTTGAGATAGGGTGGGGGAGGGGAAGTTTGCTCACTCTACCCTTTACTTGCTGCTCTTAGAGATTTATCTTAAAGAGTTTTATTTGATCAATCAGACACTTTGTTTTGAAAGTTGTTTCAAGGTCTTTATTTGCCTCTGGTCATCCTTGGGTATAACTACAACTTTTGAATTGGTCACTAAGGTATGAAAAGTACTTGTTTGTTTGTTTGTTTGTTTGTTTTCTTGAGACAGAGACTTGCTCTGTCACCCAGGCTGGAGTGCAATGGCATGATCTTGGCTCACTGCAACCTCTTCCTACTGGGTATAAGCGATTCTCATGCGTCAGCCTCCCAAGCAGCTGGGATTACAGGTGCATGCTACCACACCCGGATAATTTTTTGTATTTTTAGTAGAGACGGGGGTTTCTCCATGTTGCCCAGGCTGGTCTTGAACTCCTGACCTCGTGATCCACCTGCCTTGGCCTCTCAAAATGCTGGGATTACAGGCATGAGCCACTGCAAAGTCACTTTTTAAAAGCCCACTTCTCCCAAATGTTTCAACATTCAATCATCTTGGGAAAAAGAAACTTCATTTCTGTACCCCACGGGAGGAGAAGAGTTAATCCTCCATTTCAGGGTACCAGCCTTCTCTCAGCAACAGAGCTCATAATCTCTGATGGAAGGCTGGGTATTTATACAACAAACATATAATAAATACCACAACAAACAATTTTTAGAGAGTAGACTATAAAAATTGGGACAAATAAGTTAATTGGCTTTAGAATGTCATGTCTTATAAATTGTCTATTTAATTGAAAATGCTAAGTATTACATATTTCACACACCCCAGAGGGAATTGTGGTAGCATAAAAATTCGACTCGCTCTTTTTACTGTTAAAACAAAATCTGGTAGGAAGGGTATATATCCTACCACTATAAATGTTAGTGAATAAAATTTCTTAATAATTTTTAAGTGATAAATCAGTTAAGACAGACTCAAATGTTGCTCACTACATGAAAATAGCAAGAAAATAAATACTCTGCCTCTCTCTTACCTAGATAAGCAGAGCATGAATCTCCTAAATTGATAGATTATGTACTACTCATTAAAAATTCAGAATAAGATGGCATGTGTGATACCTATTTTGATGACAGTTAAAAGACATACTGGCCAACCTTTCTCAAAAGATCCTTCATTTTAATTTTACTGATTTGCTAATCAAGCTAACATAGTGCATTACAGTTTGTTTTGACTTCGTGTATTTTGTATTAAGAGTTTCATGTTTTCCCTCAATGATCAGAAGTAAGGATCAAGTAAATTCCTGGAGGCAAATCAACATATGAACATGTTTCAAAACTATCCTGTCATAAGCTCAGATATCTCTTTACTTTCATGCTCTCTTTAATGTTTTTTTCTACCACTCTGCCCTTGAGGAATCCAATAATTGTGCTGAGATATGGAAACTGTTAGGATCTACCTCTATTCTTATTTTAATAAAAATAAGTCTTGACACTCTAAAGGACGAGAATATACCTACCAATTATTGTCTTAGGTAAATAGAAAGCTAAATACATTGTTTATGTATGTCTTATATAAAGATATACATATTATTTATGTATATGCCATTATATATACTTTTAAAATTTATGCTTAGAGTTTGTCAACTAGGTTTTCAAAGACCAGCCATTCTAAAAAGGTCACCTGCAGTTTTGAGATACAGTTGGCCTACCTTACATGACTAAAAGACCCAGAGGCTGCAAGCAGGAAGGACAGGAGCCCCAACCAATCTGGACATTTCAATGCCAAGTTGTTCTAATGATCACGTGGCCATGCCTGCTGAGTTCCCAGTCCACACATCAGGAGACTAGGCCCAGGTGTCCCGCTAGAGACCGCATGTGGGCCAAGAGGAGAAATCCATTTACCAGAAATTCCCCAGTGCAAGACGAGAGATATTGAGGAGATGACCAATGAACTTCAGTGTTCTCCTAAGTTGAGTTAGGTATAAGCCACATTATTTTTTAAAGTATTTTTTCAGATAATAAAAATCCTATAAACTCATTGTTGAAACTTTTCACAAGATAATTAGAAATAAGTGAACAAAACTTATGTGTAATCCCACTATCTGGAAATTCCAGAAGCATACATGAGATAACTAGCTTCATGTACATTTTTTGCATATATAGATATAAAACTGTATAACCGTGTGACATCCTATATACAGTTTTATGTATAGATTTGTATTAAAATATTTATGCTTTAAAAATTCTTCAATTTTAGTGGTGTATGACCTTTCTTTTTAAGGACACGCATCATTTAATCCTTTATTCTCAACAAATATGTATTGAGTACCTACTATATACCAGGATGAGTGCTAGGAATACAGCCATTTCCAAAGCAGACATACTATCTGCATATGTGGATCTTATACGTTCCTCACTAAACAGTAAGAAAGATATACATTGTCAATGGCTCAAACATGTAAATAGACATTTATAACTCACAGGTATAAAATAGTAAAGGTACATTGGAATATAAGCATATGCAAATAGGGGAATTGACCTGGTTAGGGAAGTCACGAATGAGGAAAAGATTGAGATGAGATCTGAAGGCATCATTAAAGTGAAATGGGTGAAAAAAGATGGAGCAGATTGAGAAAGACTGTTCCAGGCATAAGGAATCGCATGTGCAAAGCCAGTTGACAAGAAAGATGGGCATACTGGCGGAACTCTACGGAAGACAATATAACTGAAACCCAAAGGCTAAGAGTAAAGGATGGAAGAAAAGGCTGGAAAGGAAGGTAGGGTTCACATCAATTAGGGAATGTAGACCCCCCACTAAGAATTTCTTTTCATTCTGTGAAGTGTTTTCAGCTTCCAAAGGCAGCCATGTGGGGAGGGATGGCAATGAGTGTGAGCAGATTTGAGTCTCAGACCATTCTGACTGTACCGAAGAGGATGGCTGAGCACATAAGTGGGTGCAGGAAGGTCAACTAGAAGCCAGTTTCATGGGTGCATGCAAGAGGCTGGTGTCCAAGATGCTAGCATTACCATGGTGACAGGGAACTCTTAATAACTAGAAAGTGGGAGAGAGATGGTCTAGGGTTAGGGATTTGTCAGACACTGGAATGGTAAAAATACAGAGGCAGGAGAGTTGAGAGTAATGGGAAAATTCCATTAAAATCATGAGCCATAAAATCTAACTGAAATGGTGAGAGACTGAAGACAGGACTAGTCAGGATTAATACCTTATTGTCAGATACTTAGGTTCTTTCCAGTTTGTTTTTACTTACTAATCCTGCAACAAACTCCTTAGGTAGAAATCTTTTTCATGTCTGGTTAATTTCTTAAGGTATATCTCTTAAAATGGAATTTTAAAATCAAATGATATAAATATCATAAAGATTACATACATGTTGCCAGGTTGACCCTGTAAAAGTTACATTAATTTTGCCTGAAATTTGTGCAGGTGTGCTTAGCTCACCAGAGTTTCACCAGATTAGTTTTTTCTTTAAAGTCTTCACCATTTTTGATAAAAAACGACCTTTAATTGTTCCACCTGGCACTTCTTTGGTTAGTAATCTGGTTGATACATTGACAGCGAAGTTTTTGAAAAATACATATATTTCCCCTAAATTATATGCCCATTTCCCTTGCCCATATTTTTCCTTAATATTTTAGTTTCCTCATTAATTGAAAATATTTACCTTTTATTGAGTATCAACTCTATATGATAATTATTACAAAATATCTTTCCTGTTTAATATTTTCTGAAGTTTTTTTATATTCTTTACACAGAACATAGAAATTTGTGTGGTCAACGATACTGATATTTTTCAAGTTTTATTTCTATTCTAGAACATCTCCTTATATCTGAAGATCCAGTCTTTAGAAACTAGCTCTTCCCTTCCAATGATGGACATGGTCTGATTCCTGCTGACCTCTTTATCTGATACTACTCACTTCCTCCACCAGTGCCTTCTAGCCACACTGTCTTGCTTTCTGTCTCAAGTTTTGAAGACTTTTTCACTAGGTATTCCCTCTTCCCAAAATGCTTTTCTCCCTGATTTATGCGTGACTGCTTTTTGTAATTAATGGCTCAACCTAAATGTCATCTCAGAGTCCACACAGTTCAGTGTAACCCACCCAGTATCTATCACATCTCCCTATTTCTAATTTTATCTTTGCCGGTTGTTTGTCTCTGCCTTGCCCCCATTAGAGAGTGAGCTCTGTGAGAGCAGAAAACTTGTCATTGTTTTTTGCATTTATATTTATTTACCTAGAATAGTGCTTGGCACAAAGTAGGCATTTGATAAGAAATATTTTTTGAGTGAGTGCATGGATACTGATCCTTGTAATGGAAGTATTTGTAACAAAAATAAGTTTCTTCTTTATAAATACAAAATGCCCGAGAGGAAAAAGAACTATCTTTTCTCTCTTGTTTAATTTCTGCTACTTTTGTTTTACCTTTTATTTTATTCAATCTAAAATTTTTTTTTGATGGTGCATGCTGTCAGGATCTGACATTTTTTCCCAATCATCTTTCTCTACTGGGTATCCCTGGGATTATCTGTCTGGCACCCTCTTCCCCTTTCACTAATTCTACTCTGCTCTCACCAAACCACACCGTTACCTCGGTGTTTTCATATTCTCAGTAGCCCAGCCCTCCATTGGCCACAGCTAATCAGTCAAGCAGTAAGCCATTCAGAATCTATCACTGGGATTTTTCAAACTGAAACTGGGAAACCAAGTTATTCCTGATTTGGTGGTGAAATTTTTACAGTGTAGAACATGGAGCTGCCAGTGGCCCCACGAAGAAAGCTTGTGGTAAGAATAAGTGAAACGTGCAGAGAAGCAGAAATGAGGGTGGAGACAGGGTCCTGGCACTGAACTAGTACCAGTGTATTGATGTATTGCTACAAGTATATCTATTCATTGATGAAAAAGTAATTGTAGTTTTGATCACTAAGTTTGGCCATTAAAAGTAATGGCCAAAACTGCAACTACTTTTGCACCAATCTCAGAAGTCTCCCTGCTGCTCACACCTTCCATAAATCTATAATCCGAATTTTCTTCATTCAAACAAATTTGCCTAGTTTGTTTGGCTTCCATTTCCAGAAGCATTTTTCTACTTGTTAGTGTGTGTGTGTGTGTGTGTGTGTGTTGGCTTTATGATTGTTTACCACTTTCTTGCGTTCTTTCACTTGACTTCATTTCTTTATGTATCAGTTACGTTTTTCCTGTTCCCTAAGGTAATTCTCCTTCTGAAATACCATTTTAATGCCTTTTAGCTTTTCATATGAAGTCCCTTCTAGGTTTGTAGCATGTAAGTAATCCTTTGTGTTTATGATTCAAGTTTGAATGGAGAGTCTTTTTTATCTGGACCTGTTCAAGAACGAGAGTCAAGAGATGGGGTTGGACCATCTGGCCAAATTGTGTTTGGCATCTCAAAAAATTTTTTATTTTAATCTTCTGTGTCTTCTATCCTCAGAATATATCACAGCCCCTCAGCCCATTAGGTTTAGTGAATCACCTGGGCATCTGTGTCTGAGTTCACAGATCTTTGTTAGATAATTTATCATCAACTAATAGTGTCTGACCTGGTGGATACTCATGAAATACCCATTGGATAAACATATGGGTGAATAGTTCTGCTCGTCTAGAAGAGTGGTTGGTTCTAGAAGATTTAGAATAAATACTTTCATGTTTAGCCATGTAACTTCAGAGTCCTAGTATCCTTGTCTGCAAAATAAGGATAATCATGACTTCCCTGCCCAAATTATTGAATTATATTAGAGATTATGAGATGCTCCAGTGTAAGTACTTTGCAAATTATGTAATGGTATATAAAGATGAATTGCTTGTAGAACACTAACTTTATATTCACTCAATCATTGGCTGGAACAGCTTTCATGAAATGTGTACTGGGTGCAAACAGGGCAATAATTTTCAAAGGACAGCAGCTGGGGTCCTGGCTAATGAAGATCCATGAAGTAGATGTCAGAAAAGTATGTTCTCATGGCCACACAATTACTAAAAGTATTTATTGATACTTTTGACTAATTGCTATGGGCCAGCAGAATCGGTGTATTGGGCTGGCTCAATTTTTTAAACCCAAATTTTTTAACAAACAATGCCAGACTTATGTTTAATTTTCATTAAAAAATAAGGTTAAAGTTTTGATGTAAACAATTCTATGAATACTCATAGTCAATGGCTTTTGCTATAATTGTGCCTCAAAAACGTATTGCTGTTATTGAGATCTCTTACCACTAGTACCAAGAGTAGATCTACTGCAATAGATACAATGGAGAACTTAAATAGAAAAACAGAAAATTATAAAATATTGGCAAAAATAAGTCTGTTGGCTTTAGGTTGCACCAAGAACTGGGATTCTTCTTATAAATTCTTTGCTTCATTGAAAATGTTACATATTTAATAATTTTATTGATGTCCAAAAATAAATGTTGGAAAAACCATGAAAAGTGAGGTGAGCTTTCTAAAGTTCTAGAAAAAAATCTATGATGAACATTCCTATAAAGTTAATAAAAGTCCACATTGCTTTGCCTTCAATTCATTAAAATAGTTCATTGGGAATGTACTGATGCTTCAGGTGAAGCTGACTCTCAGGTTTGCTGCTGGTCTTGGCACGGCATCACAGCAGGGCCCTCGAGTTTACCTGTACTGTGTTCTCACAGAGAATAGCTAATGGAAATTCTGTTTCAATTTTACCCCAAACCTCAAATTGAACCTGATAATCCTGAACACAAAGACTAAAGAAGAGTTGAGAACAGTATGGAGAAAGTAGATAGGGCTGGCCTTCCAATATGCTCCCAAATTGCCAGAAAGATGGCAATTTAAAGTGAAACCAGGACATGGTCACTTCAATCCACACCCCCTCACAAAGGAAGATCAAGTCCAAACATCAGTAATATGGCTCCAATATGGTGATGATAGTCCACATTAAGTAGCTCAAACAAGGACTTGTTTGTAACAAGTCAAATTTAGAAAAGACTAAACCTTTTATGTTTTTAAAATTGACAACAGTTCCTTCTTCCTGAAGGCACCAACTTCTCATTTTCTCTTCATGCTTTCCACAGAAAGACCCCGTATAAATAATTCTCCTTTTAAAATATATCAAAAACTTCTAACTATGCAACTTAATTTCCCCTCAATAGATCTTCCATATTTGGAAACTAAAAAAAAAAATTTAAAAAAAGAGGATAAAGAAGGATGAAAAAAATACAGAAGGAAAGAGAAAAACACAGAGAAAAAGCTGCCTTTAAGAAACTTCTAGTATTTATACCACTTTGTTTTTCATTCACACGAGGGAAATAACAAGAGGTCCTCTGATGAATGTTGCAGATCACCATGGTTACGGTTCAGAGATGCAGCAAAAAGCAATTATGGTGGAAGAGAAGAAAGAAATGCACCTCTTTGTCAGAATTTCGTAACAGCTGTAATAACACTAGAGCACCCAAATGAATGTAAAATAACTGAAATATTGTGGCATGTTAAATGCCAGCACATTAAAAAATTGTATTTCAATGTCACATTATTTAAAACGACAGGAAGCATTAAAGCATTAATTTCAGCTGCACCAAGGAGCTTGTTAAGAGATATGGGGTGGGGGATACAAACCAGCATTCACACAGGGAGGAGATCTTAATATGACGTTTAAAATACAATACTGTTTGGAGAAGGAAAAAAAAAGAATGTACAAGAGCAATTTTAATCTGATACTCAGAATTAGTTCCATTGTACATTAGAGCTTAGCCCCCACACCCCTGCTAAAGCTTCTTCAGCAGTAAAACAATCGCCTAATCCTTTCCTTGCACTGCGAGCTCCAAATATTTATATTAAAAGTTTCCTAATGAGGAATGCTATCCCCATTTCATAGCAGAACCAAATGAGGTAGTATGACCAGATTATTGTTTATACTTGGGAGCTGGATTTGAAGAAGTCTTCTGTAGTCAGGAAAGCTTAGGAATGCCATTAGTTCTCCACTGAGGGAGAATTTTATCTTTCAGCTTAGACAGCTGAAAGTTCCTGGTTTTAAAATGTTGGTGACAGAAAATGTAGGATCTAATAATCATGAAATACCATCTCTCTATTCAGTATTCTATGAATATCATTCTCCTTGGTGTGAAAAATTGAGGTGGCGCCTCAGCCACAAGTGCAGATGGCTCTATTCTGTTGACCTTCAGTCACCTTCCTCAAACTAGAACATGTATTCACTTTGCAGCTCAAATACTGTCACTCAAAGCAGACTCAAGATGGACCATAAGCAGTGTTTCATATGCTAATGGTGTATCATGGCTCTTCTCAATTGTCCAGTCATTCTGGATGTTCCTGTGTCTCCCATCCTTTCCACTTGAGCTAGAAGACAAGCAATTGTCAATAGGATCAGCATAAAATTATCTTCACCAAGAAGAAAGCATAACCCCTAATAAGAGCTGCTACCTCTATTGTGTCTTGTAGTTTAAAGTGCTTTCATGAATGTTGTTATCCTTGTAACAACTCTGTCTATGTTAGGGAAGGCATTGGGGTTCCTCTCCTGGTAAACGATGCGACTACAGCTGCATCTACATCCACATATGGTGTCAGGACCCATGCTTTCTGATATC
Source organism: Symphalangus syndactylus (assembly GCF_028878055.3). Lineage (NCBI taxonomy): Eukaryota > Metazoa > Chordata > Mammalia > Primates > Hylobatidae > Symphalangus > Symphalangus syndactylus. Next base: position 11,928,012 of record NC_072427.2, read on the forward strand.
CAGTGCCCATGACGTCCCTATTCCATATTCCCAGTGGCCAGGGCTAATTCTTGTTCATACAAAAAGAGTCTAGCTACTTTTAATTAAACTTTGATTTCCTTAAGCTCCTCTTCCAGTAGTGTTGCTGCATAAAAAAACTACCCCCAAACTTGCTGATATAACCATTTTATTAGACTTGGGGATTTTGTGGGCCAGGATTTCAGCAAGGGCCCAATTGAATGACTTGTCTGTGCTCCTCAATGTCTAGGGCCTTAGCTGTGATGACTTAAGCCTAAGATGGGGTGACTTAGTGGCTGGGGCTGGAGTCAACTGAAGGTTCCTTCATTTATGCCTGGGTTTTTGGGCTGGATTCACTCAGACTGAAGCACCTCCATGTGATGTCTCGGCTTTCTCATAGCATAGTGGCCTCAGGGTAGTTAATCTTCCTACATGTCAACTCAGGACTCCAAGCCCATGCATTCCAACACAGTAGGAGCTGCCTCACCTCTGATGAATCAGTCTCAGAACCCACACAGTACCATACTGGTCTAAGGATTATAAGCCTGCTCATATTCAACATAGCCCCAACTTCTCAATGGGAGAAGATGTCAAAGAGTCTTGGAGCCATGTTTGAAAGCCACCACAGCAGCTAACCAAAATCTACTACCTCATCTTTGGATACATGACTTTGACAAAAATTCTATAGAGATATCCAAATTATTAATCTTTGAATAATTAAACCAAAGATCATAGAGTGTGTGGTGGTTAAAGATGTTTATAGTTGCTTCAGATGCAGGTAGAATGTTGGAGTATAAAGAACTATGCAAAATTATAGAGGAGGAGATTTACTGTTACTGCTTCTACAAACACGAGGCTAAAAGTTATGGGGGCATTCATTTGATCTAAGCTGTTCGTGTTTACTCACCCATACTCTTCACCCATTTTAATAGGAAGAACTTCAACAGCACTTCCATACATCTGCTAACTTTCAAGGAAGTAAATATCTTATGATCTTCCTTTTCACAAATAAGGACCAGCAAGAGAGTCAAGTGGCTTGTGACAGGACCCGAAGTCTCCCTTGAACCCAACCATTAATCTGATTTTCTAAGGGTTTTCTAAGACTACTATTTCCCATGTCGCTACTAAGATTGGAAAAAATACAATTTTTTTTAACACTCAACTGCATTACTCTTGAAGTTCAGACAAGGCTAATAATCTTCTAAGGAAAAATTGAAACATAAGAACAGACACAGCCAATAAGCAAACAGTTTGATGCTTTTTCACCTAGGGAACACACAAGTTTAACCAGCCCTTACGTCAAGAAACAAAATTTGATCCGCACCTTTTCCCCTGGCCTCCCTTCCCCCTTGAGTGGTTGTATATTATAGGAACTTTCCGGTTTGGATTCCTTATAGACTTTTACAGTGTAAGACTTATCTAACTTCCTAACTTTTTCCTTAAAATTCCTTGACCTCTTTATATTTGGTGTTTATTAAATTTTATTGTTTATCAAAATTGAGTGATTACTAAATGCATGTCTAATGTTTATTTGACAATTCAATACTGTGATTTCTGTTTTGCCTCTTAAAGTGAGTGATTATGCAGAGAGGATTAAATTGTCAGGATCAAATGCCAGGTCTGAGGTTCTTCTCAAGCACCTAATTGTCTGTATGCTTTTGAGCAAGTCACTTCACTTATTTTCTCTTAATATTCTCTTTAGGAAACCTGGTATAGAAATATATAACCCCCAACATTCTTTCACTCACTGGAACCCTCTGCTTTTAAGCTATTCATCCTAATTCCACGTCATTGTACATTTATACCTTTCTTTAAAAATAGTCATATAAACATATCTCAAGCTCACTCTCAAAGAAGAATACTAATCTGGAAAAAAAAATCCTCCAATGAAGTCAGAATATCTGCCAATTACAACATTTAAAATGTAATTGTTTGCCTGTTGTCAAATGTACAAGGGTTCATCTATCTCTGAGTGACTGCAAAATAAAAATAAATAGAAATGCTGTTCATCTGGGCAAATGTAGCAGTGTCAATACGATGGCTGAATGAGTTACTCCTCAGAGTGATTTCCCTTCTACCTTTAGCAGAATACATGTGGAAAGGAAGCAATTTGAGCAGCAGCCACTGTGGCATCTGCTGGAGCCAGGGAAGGGATTGTCAGGGCTTCCTTTATGCTCTAGGCAATGGGAGCTTCAACAGGGAGCGGGTAGAAGACTGGATTTTAAAACAAAGATTTCATTTCAGAGTGGTGATGTCTCATCACTTTATTGTTTGCTGTGTCCTATGTCAGATAAGCATGTTTGCAAAACACCTTAATTAGAATTGAGGATGGGGCTGGGACAGAATCCACTGGACAGAAGGCCAAGCTGGAGGGGGCAGAAAACACAGCCTCACCCCATCATGATACTGGGAAGACATTAAAATTTTACTGGGAAAATGAACTTTAAGCAGCACAGATCTCTTCTGGGTTTTACTTATCCTTCCAGAATTTATTAACAATTATCTCTTCTTTGATATCTGAAGAGAATGATCGTTGTTTTTGCTTGTTTTCAAGAAGAAATTTGAAGACCTTAGAAGACAAGTATATGATTCCAGAAGAAGTAAATTAAGTCAACTGAAGGCAATATATGTGAGCTAGTTGCAAAATATTGGGTTGTTGGCATCTCAGATTGTCATTTGGAATTTTCTATGGATCCTGTTGCTTCTCCCTAGTAGCACTACAGGTATTTATTAATAAAGTGTTTCCATCATGTCTGTCATCCTCATCAAAATATAGGCTGCAGGAGAGAAGGATCCTGTCTTTCTGGTTCTCCACTACATTCCTAGTACCCAGAACACTGGTCATCTTTGATATCATGACACTTTGGGTAAGAAACGTTCTCTGCACCTAGTGCCACTCCAGACTTTAATAATTTAGTTACATTGGTTGAGACCAATCCCACAGTTCTAAAAAGAAACACTTTATTATTTCCTGAGCAAGTTTGTCATATGGTTATCTGAGTAAGGGTATTCATAGAGATAATACCTGAGGGTGTTCTATTGAGGGACTTTCTTAGATGAACCAAGATACTGGTTGATGCCTCATTTTAGGACTACTCCTAAAATATCTTTGAAAAGTCACCACTAAGTTCTGCTTTCATCTTACAAATGAACTTTGGTAGTCTTGCTTTTGTGCTGAACAATAAAAGCTTCCAAGGTCTTCATATGTGGATTAGTTCTTCTCTCTGGGTAATAATTATTGAGGAAAGTGAGACTTGGAAGCCAGTAGTAAGATTAAGTGGGTTTTACAACAGTAGTGGTGGCTTGGAGAAACAAAAAATGTTGAGTTGAAACACTGGGGGGCTTGTATGTGACTTGTATGTGAGGGTCTACTGGTTTTATGTCAGAGGGTTCTTCAGGTCACTTTTCTGCACTGCTCTGCAGTAGAGAAGGAAGGGGTTTGTTAGAGAAACACCCAAGTGTGTCTAAGCCTAGTGAGTTTGCATCTCCCTCCCTCCTTCCTTCCTTCACTTCTTCACCCTCATCACACTCATATTATTTATGATTTTGTTTCCACATAAACCTTGGCACAGAGGCTGTAAAAGAAGAAACCATTCTATAAGTAGCTCCAGAGTCTACACCAGATTCTGACATAGAGGAGAACTCAGTAAGACTTGATGAAATCTGGTGAAATTTGATGAAAGCTGGTGGCTGCTCAATTTGATACAGGGAAGTTAAATCTCAGGGAGCAAAGGACATCTTCTGTTAAATGCAAATAATTCTATTAATAATAGCTACCCCCAAGTAAATAAACTTGCCTAAAACCTATAGAATATCATCAAGTTAGTCCGTTTTCTCTAGTCCTAGACTTCACATTATTGCTTCTTAGAACGGACAGCCATGCAACATTAGAGGAAGAAAGGGAGCTCTGTTCCCAGTGGCTGTAGGCTACTATGGTATCTTCCTTCCATGAACAGGTACTAAAAAGACACGTTCATACTCGTTCATACTCACACTGCAATTCAAATACATTGTTGAAGTAAGTACCCTATTAAACAATTTCTATAAAACCATGAGTGGGAGGAAGCTGTTTCTGACTCAAGCTTTCAGTAGTTAACAGACTGGTCAAGGTTTAGTGTTGAAGCAAAGATAATTGCGTTCTTACTACTGACCTTTCCTTTCACGAGAAGAGGGCTATTTAACAAAGCAAAACTGGGTCTGACTCCTCAGGTCTCTAATCCCTCTCTTGACCAAGGACACACACAAGAGCTGAACTGTCCCTGAGAACCATGCCAGTCGGTCTTAACGATGTGAACTTGGGCTTTCAACAAAAGAAACACTATGAATAGCAACATCAAATATTTTTCCTTTTAGATTTTTCCTCTAACTTATGTATAAACACTGCCTTTATAGCCTTTAGTTAGAAGGGCTAAGACGGTTTGGACATCGATAATTGGTTAATTTAGTTTGCATTTCTGGATACAATATTGTCTCCAAAACACATTTTCAAGCCTTATGCTAATATTTGTAGACTTATAATACTCCAGATAACATTCATATCTCATTGAATTTTTCCAGTTTTAAAAATAATTATCATTTTTAACAATCTTCAATTTTCAGCCCTTATTTCATTACTCACAAAGAACACTTCAGTTATGTGCCTGAAACCATGTGATGGTGTCTGTTTAAGCACTTACTGTAAACAGCAATTATTTATGCTTTTTCCTCATGAATAGTCTTGAAAATGGGACAGAGGATGTAAGACAAAATTTAAAAAAAAGGGAGGGATGCCAAAATCCACTTGATTATCACTTCTGAGATAAGAAAATGAATTTGTTTCAATTAATAAAACAATAATTTATAAAAATCAATTAAAATTTCTAGCCATACGTATTCCAAATCCTACCTAGCCCTGTAGACATCTCAGTATCTTAGTAAGTCAGGACATGTATGATTGTTACTAAAAAGGTCTCCTTTAAACTCAATATATTTTTTTTCCAGGAAGAGAAAAAAATAATTTAAAAACTCCAAAGACTGAAAGAGATCTAATAGCTATGTGAGAAATTGATAGTGACAGAAATATTGATTACTGACACAACATAAAGATGATCCTACTTCCCAGTGGTGTAGAGGACTGCCTGTGACTGCCCTCAGTTAAGTGTACATTGTTCATTAGGTCTCATTCTGGATCCTTTATTGATGACAGAACTGGAGCAGACACTGCCATGCTCCACCCATGGCCACTCTGCTGTCTCCATTACAGTGTATGCCAATGGTGTCCTTCTCCAAACACCAGTGCCCAGGATTCTTCCCAAGAACATTGTCCCAGCATGCACTGAAGGAAGGCCAGAAGTTCTGGGAGTGTCACACCCCTTGGGAGTAGCTCCCAGCCAGTGAGGGATGGGAGTTAGAGTAAAAACACCCATTTTCTCACTCATCACCCCAGGTTCCCAACAAGATGAAGCTCCAGGTTTGCAGCAATAAACTCACTGGCTTATTAATGCACTTTGGTCAGTTTAGTTTGCATTTCTGGATACAATATTGTCTCCACATTTTCAAACCTTATGCTAATATTTGTAGACTTACAATACTCCAGATAACATTCATATCTCATATCGAATTTGAAGTAAAGATAACTGTGTTCTTACTACTGACCTTTGTGTTGAAGCAAAGGTCTTCCTCCTCTAGTCCTGGTCTCACTATTCCAGTACCCTATCTGTGCCCTTGGGAAACCACGTGGTCATTGTCTCGGGGTTTGGTTCTGAGAGAACTGAGCCTGAGACAGTGACCAAGGAGCCCTCTTAGTTTCTTTCTTAACACCTCTGATTTCTTACCAAGTGAGTTATTTACCCAAGTAGGACATGACCCCAAGTAGCACTGAGGTAATGGAAATAGATTGAGTTGATTTCCTCTACCGTTGGCCTTCCTAGCCAGCTTTTGAGGTGATAGATATAACTAGATATAACACTACAAACAGTTCTATGGTGATGGCAGAATTATAAAATCCCATATGCCTCTTGCTCTCCCTGGTTCTTCTTATCCTTCAGTGGAAGTTAATTAAGGGCTAAAAAAGATAGGGAATTATAGAGAACTCTTCATAGTCACCAAACTATAAATGGATTAGTCAGTGTACAAATTTTGTGTGAAAAAAGTGGTGAATATAATGAGAAATATAGAAAGAAGACTTGAGTGATCTCTGTCTTTACTGAGCCAGAAATCTACAGAAGCAAGAAACAAATAAATGGACAATCACTTATCTGCCTTTTGGCTAAGATCAAGTATAGAAAAAAAAAAAAAAAAAAACAACTGATGGACTACATACAAAGAATGTGCTGTGGGGAACTTATTACCTCATTGGCTCTTAGCTATGTTCCCAAAGGCCACTCTTGTTCTCTAAGATGGCCCCAAATGCTGTTAACATCAAACATAATCTTCATAGAAAAAGTTATGATATTATGGAGAATTTTATTTTTAAATTTTGCTTCCTTATATTTTCTTATTCCTTTGGCACCTACTACTTGTTCATTCTAAATATAGCATACATATACCAGGGATTCTTATTCAGCATTCTTTCTTCATTCAACAATTATTTCTACAGTGCCTGCTACCTGCAAGACATTGTTTAAGACAAAAGGCTATAATGGTCAACAAAACTGATGAGGCCCCTACTCTTACGGAGTATTCGTGGCGTGATGCAATATGTTAGATAAGCAGATTAATAAATGAGCAAAGATCCTGTTAAACAGTGGAAACTGCTGTAGAGAAAAAAATGGTTTAAGGTAATATAGAGAATGAAAGGGTGATGGTAATTTACATTGGATCATTATGGAAAGCCTCAGTGAAGAGTATTTAAGAAACAAATGACTAGAAGAAGACAACCATGTGAGGATCTGGGGACAGGTATCTTCTAGGCAGAAAGGAGAGCAAGTAGAATAGAACTAAGACATCATTGAGCTTGATGTGTTCTAAGAAAATCATGAAGACTTCACTCTCTAAAGTTTAATGAGTAACAGAGGATATGTTTTGGAATCCAAGCCCAAGAAGAGCCCTGCCCCGACACTGCTAGAAAGCTACTTCTGTAGCAGAGAAAGGCCTCAGATGGGCAGAGGCCAGAAGAATTGTGATGAGAAAATCAGTAGCCACATGCTACAGCAGGATGCTCCAGGGTTTAGGGCTATTCGAGGCATGCCTGTGAACTGTAGCCTTATCCACCCTTAGAGCTTGTCAGAAATGGAGCATCTCAGGCTGTACCTCATACCTTCTGAGTCAGAACCTGCATTCTAACAAGGCTTTGAGATTATTTCTATGTGCATAAAAGTTACATAATTGGCCTCCAATCTACAAGCTGACTCTGGAAGGCAAACCAATTTATAGTGGTCAAAACAGATCCTCAAAAGGAAACAGTTCAAGTAGAAAAACACTCATTTGAATTTAGTACCTGCTGATCAGTGGAAGATTCATCTCCTGAGCTGCTCTCTGGATTCTATCACATCTTCCCATCTCCCTTTGGCTTTTCTCTTTATTCTTGTCCCTTTCACAGTATGTAAACACATTTAAGACTCACTCCATATCTTTAAAACATTACCCCTTGGTCACATTCCTCTTGCAGATTCCTTCTAGTCCTCAGCTTCCCTTCTCAAAGCTCTTTAAACAATTGCCTATATTTGCTGACTCTATTCTCATTCTCACTCAGTCCTCAGCTCCCTGATTTCTACCCCTATCATCCCACCCCTACTGCCCTATTCACAGTTATCCATCACCTCGAGGTCAGAAAAACCCTTAAACTCCTGCTTTTCTTCCTACCTTTCCACTGCAATACCTAATTTTCTCCTACATTATCTTCTTTCGAGGCAGGTTCTTTAAAAAAAAAAAAAAAAAAAAAAAAAAGGTATTCTCCAGGGTTCCCCACCAGGTCAGCCTCCTTATCTCATTCTCTGCATTATTCACCAGGAATCTCCAATCTATGCTAACGGCTCCCTTATGTCTCCAGCCCAGGCCTTACTCTTGTCCACTAGAGATTTCTACTTGGTTGTTGCTCTTGTTCCTCCAAGCAATGGGTCCAATGTTACTTTCTTCTCACATCCCATCCACCCCAAACCTAGCCTACCTCTGATGTCCCCTAAGTTAGTGATTTACACCATGCATCTATTGCACAATCTTTCAATCTGGAGCTAGCTTTGAGCCTGCCTTCTTACCCATATCTAGTCAGTCACCAAATTTTTATGTTTCTATTCCTGAAAAATGTTTTAAATATGTCTTCTTATCTGCCTCAATACCTCTGAAGACACTGTCATCTATTAACTTGCTTGCTGCAACAGTTACCTTACTAGAATCCCTTAGTTTTTTTTTTTTTTTTTTTTTTTGTGTGTGTGTGTGTATGCACATGCATGCTGCTATAACATAATGCCTGAGACTGGGTAATTTATAATGAGTAGAAATATATTTGGTTCATGGCTCTGGAGGCTGAGAAGTCCAAGATCAAGAGACTGCATCTGGTGAGAGCCTTCTTGCTGCATTATAACACAGTGGAAAGCATCACATGGGCAGGAGGAAGACAGGAAGGGAGAAGGCTGAACTTATCCTTTTATTAGGGACCTACTCCCATGATAATGGCATTAATTCATCCATGAGGGCAGAGCCCTCATAACTCAATCACTTCTTAAAGTTCCCACTCTCAACACTGTTGCGTGAAAGATTAAGTTTCCACCACATGAATTTTGGGGGAGAAATAGAGACAAATAGTCCATTTTGTGGGGGGACAAAAAGACTATTTTTCCCCCCAAAATATGGACTATTTGTCTCCCCAAAAATACAGACTATTGGCCTCTCCAATACCTGTAAGAGAAAGTCTAAACTCCTTGATATGGCCTCCAAAGTCAACTGTGACCTGGCCTTTTGAGCCACATTCTGAGCTTTCTCCCATTATAACTTGAAAGAAGACATTCTGTCCTCTCTCTCTCTTTCTCCATCCCTTTCTCTTTCTCTCCCTCCCTCCCTACCTCCTTTTCATTTTTCATACTTTCCCTCAATATTCATATATATTCTTTGTCTCTACTGGCAATATTCTGCCATCTTTTTTGGTTCTTGGCTAATTCCTATTCACCTGTCATATTTCAGCTTAAAGTATATTCTCTCTGAAAGGCTCCCCTGATCCCCCAATACTAACTTAGTGCTTCTTTAACATTGTGGTTTTCATATTAAACTTTCATAACACTGGTTTTGTTATTGTATGTTAAATTGTCTCCATGTAGGCAAAGATTGTGTCCAAGTTGCTCACTGTTTCATCTATTTACCCAACAGGGTTTCTGATACACACTCATTATATATTTAATTATATTAAGATTTGACACTTATTTTGTGCTTATCGTGTGCCTGCGAGTCCCCTAAATAAATTATGTGAATTAACTCATTTAATCTCACAAGCCATTGTCATAGTTACTGGTATTATCCCCATTTAGAGAAAGGCAAACTAAGGCACAGGGAAGCTAAGTAATGTGTACAAAAGCTAGTAAGTGCCACAGCCAGGATTCAAGTATAGGTGTTCTGGTTCTACAGACCATGCTTTTAACATTGTTGGTTGACGAAAGAATGAGAATAAGTTGAGGTACAAGAGTTTGGATAAAACTTACAGAAGTCAAATTAATTTCCCTCTCCCACAAAGCTGGGAAGTGCTGGAGCTAAGGATTCATTCTGCATCTTCCCACTCCAAATTTTATGCATTTAGTGACTGTTCTTCTCTGCCCCTTATTTTTAGTTGTTTTAAAAGCAAATGCATTTTGCTCTCTGTGGACACAGTTTTAATAAGCCTGTTTAAATATTCATAATTCAAATGCAAATTCCCCTGCTGCAGCCTTCTGTGATTCACAGACTTCAGTAAGTGGCCTCTGCTCTTGGTGATGAGGACCCGGTGAACTGACTGGCCCCGCGTTTATCCCACGTCCTGTATGATCAGACGCTCAGAACAGACTGCTGAGCCAGGAGGTTAGAATAGTCTGTCATTGCTTCCAAAATATTAATTGGATAGTAATATTTTTGCTCTATAGGCAGCTGGTTCATAACCTCTCTGGGAAAGTGCAAAATGGTGATAAAAAGTGTCTGAATTCTGGGAGAAATAATAGTGTTTCAGAATGTCTCAGGAGTTAACTGAGATGGCCATTTTTTTTCTTGATTCTCCCAAATTCACATTCACTGAGCATCATTAAACTCTCCAGTAAGATATTTAAACCCAAAACTAATTCTCTGGCATTTCTCAGTGTTCTGTATCCCTATCAAAATCAAATGCTGAATTCAGGTGGTATATTTTTATCAAAACTTTCCTTAACTACCTGAGGTTTGCAAACAAATTTTATATGCTCGGTGCTTAAATTAATTAAAATAAGTCTGAATAAATGCTCCTTTGATGAATGAATCCATGAATGAGTTCTTTTAAGGTTTCATTGTACTCTATTTTAAGCAGAGATTGGTAAATATTTGACTTTGAGCATAGTTTTCCACCATGGTTCCTACATTTGTTTGCATGGCAGATCGGGAGAAGGTGTGGTGTTCTTTATGAAATACCATAAAATTCAAAATATATTCAAAATGTAGGTGTATCAAGCACACACATTTTTTGGTCCTCCCACATCGTTGGCTACTCCTCATTACTCTTCTTGGCTAGTTCCTTCCTCTCTATTCCACCTACCTTCAATTATGGGAGTGTCCATATTACTGTCTCCTTCTCTTCTTTCGTCTTGCACCATGGTTTAAACACCTTGTACATATCGATGACTTGCAAACTTTTGTCTTCAGCCCTGACCTGTCCAAGTAAAACAAATTCATTTATTTAACTTATTGAAAACCCGTCTAGTCTTCATGATATCAGTAAGTGACCATTACTGAGGCCACAATCCTAGTACTAAGATTGCCAATAAAACACAGGACAGTAAGTATTCTGTAAGTGCACAGATGGTAGTTTTGGCAGGAGTGTTGCACACAGGAAAGGCAAATCCATATGCAGAATAAGTGCCTATTCCAGTAAGAACAGAGCACCGTCCTTTTCATGATGGGAGAGATCCAATATAATCAACCTGCCATGTAGTCACTTTGGGCTCTTCATGCTTCTGAATCAACAGGCAAAGCAGGGGGTTCCTGTGCTGGCTAGGGTGATAGATCCTGATTAGCAAGTGTAAATTGGGCTGCTACTACACAACGGATATAAGAAGACTATGTCAGGAATATAGGAGATCCCTTTGGGTATCTCTTATTATTACCCAGTCCTGTGACTAAAGCCAACTGGAAACCACAACCCAAATCAGGCAGGACTGCTAACAGCTCAGACTCTGCAGGAGTGAATATTTGGATTACTCTACCAGGCAAAGAACCATGAGTATCCGAGGTTCTTACTGAGGACAAAGGTGATGTGGAATGGAGAGTAGAAGAAGGTAGTTATGAATACCAGCTATGACCACATGATCTGTTGCAGAAATGAGGACCTTAGTTATAAATGTTGCTTACTTTGTTATTTAAGGTGTTTGTACATACATTAAGCAAATATTTTTATTTTCTCCCGACTCTTATTCCCGCATCATCTTAAATAAGATGTATTAATGATATTTAATTTTATAATATTTTAAGTAATAGGCTATCGAAAGAAGAGTGAACATCCCCATGTTTACCCTTCTGGGGAAAGGTAAACATGTTTTTGGTTGTAGGCAGGATAGTTTTGTCAGTAAGTATAACATTGTAATTGTCTTGTTTGGAGATTGAGTATGGTTTAAAAAGATGTGTATGGGTGCCAGGTTGACAAGGGGTATAAAGTGATGGTCTTTTTGGTATGTCAACTTGACTAGTCAACAGCCCCCAAATATTCAGCCAAAACACTAATCTTATGTTGCTATGAAGGTGTTTTTTAGATGTGATTGAAGTCCTTAATTAGTTGACCTGAAGTAAGTGAGATTACCTTCAATAAGTTGTTTTCTAGATATTATAATTTTGGTGGGCCTGACTCAATTGTTTGAAAGAGCTTAAAAACATAACTGAGGTTTCTCTGGGGGAAGAAATGCTGCCTGTTGTGTAGAGCTTTTGCTCTTGCCAAGGGTGCCAACCTCCCCTTCCTAATGGCCGGCCCTATGAAGGTCATGCTCTCCTAGCTAGCCCCCACAATCGTGTAAGCCAATTCCTGGAAATATATTTCTTAATATAAATTTTCCACTGATTTTCCTCCGGTTGAACCCTGACTGATAGACTAAATCTGACAACCCTACATTGAAGTCAGCTTAAATTCTGATTTTTCATCCTCTATCTCTTCATAGAATGCATCTGCAAGTCTTGTGGGTACTATCTTCCAAACATACAATAATTTCTATCATGAATCAACATCTCTACTAACAATAATTTGGTCTAAACAAAGCCAGTCTGCTACTTAAAATTCTTGAATGGCTTCTCACTCCACTTTGAGTAAAATCTAGACTTTTTACTATAGAATCATGGATGTAGACCAGATTTTTTAACTCAGGACCAAAATTTACATTCTTAAAAATTGAGAACTGTAAAGAACTTTTGTTTATTTGGAACATATCTATCCATAATTACTGTATTGGAAATTGAAATGGAGAAATTTTAAAGTAGCTATTATTTAAAATAACATCTACTTGTTAACATACCATCTTTGCTTATGATCACTCTGTTTTCAAATAACTAATGAGAAAAGTAGCATTGTTTTAAAATTGCAAATCTTTTTAATGTCTCACTTAATAGAAGACAGTTGGGGTCTTTTATCTGCTTCTATATTTAGTATATTACAATGTATTGCTTTTTTTCAAGTATATGAAGAAAGCCTGACTTTACTCAGATATGCAGTTAGGAAAGAGAAGAATATTTTAATGGCCTGTTTGATAAGCATGTGTCAAAACTTGACAGGTGTTAGTTTAAAGTTGCAATACGGAATCTGAAACTATAAGAATTAACATTAAAATCCATTACTTTGTCTTTTAGTTTAATATTTTACCACTTAATGATTTTATAACATTTTTACTTTGGTCTTTGGGAAAATATTAGTTCACTGAGTTAGAAAAAACTTCCAAATCTTGACATGTTTCAGATATAATAACAATTATTTTCATTTAATATCTCTACAAATCTCACAAGACAGCTATTAGGCTCTCAATGGTAGATGTAAGTTTTCTAAAATTTCTATTTTATTTTCAAAGTTTACATTTTATTATTTACAACAAATACTGTCAATTGTTTACCATTAAGTGACAGGCTCACTTTGTTCACTTTCAAGAAGATGTCGGCCAAGTACCCAAGTCTGAATAATTAAACTTTGTCAGTTCTTTCAAGTAAAAATAGTGTTCTATGAAAAAAAAGTGGCTAGTTTGGTTAGCAACTGAAATAACCACCACAAGTGCTTTTCCTTGTGATAACCATTATACTTTGCTATGGAACAGAAGTGCTTCATATAAACTTCCCATCTTATCACAAAAAAAAGATAAAATTAACAATTTTTATTGTTCTCTCAAGGACATTCTTAAGCGAAACTGGCTTTTATTTCTCTGCAAGCACATGGTGATAAACAGTGTTCAGTGGCATTGTATTGATTTCTGCTAAGGTGTATCAGTTTAACCCACATCACTTTTGGTCCATCAGTGTCAATCTCAACATAGTAAAACAGGCCAAGAATATATTAGTATCATCATGACAATTTTGACTTTATATACCCCCGAAAGGGTCTCAGAGACCCCCTTCCTCGACAAAAGGACAAAGAGCAAACTTTGAGAACCTGTTATAAATGATGGATCCTCATTTTTCCCACCCCCACCCTGCCTTAACTTGAATTCCATGGAAAACCCGGCCATTTAGAAATCATAACAGGCAGATGTCATGATGATCCCTTTAATCTGCAAAAATCTGAGTGCCTAAAGATCGTCTCCCCTTTATTGAGCGTAGATAAATAATGTGTTCTTCCATGGAATACTTTCTGTACATTTCATCTACATGGCTGTACTGGGTTGGATCATGTATTAGGGTCCCCAAGGAAACAATCAACATGCATGTGTGCACATGTATAAAGGGAATGTGGTGTGTTAAGGGACTGACTTACATGATCATGGAGGCTGGCTAGTCCAAAATCTGCAGGATGAGCCAGCAAAGAAGATCTGATGCTGCAACTCAAATCTCTGACCTCTGCTCCCTGCTGGCAGAATTTCCTCTTGCTCAGCGGAGGTCAATCTCTGTTCTGGTAAAGACTTAGACTGATTGAGTGAGTCCCTCCCACACTGGAGAGGGCAGTCTGCTTTACTCAAAGTCCAGTGATTTATTTATGACAACTTCATCCAAAAACACTCTCATAGAAGCATCCAGAATAATCTTTGACCACATATCTGGGCACCATCGCCCAGCCAGGTAGAAATATACATCACAGACAGTACCCACTAAAATTCGTTTCTTTGTCAGGACCTCAGAATGGGGCAAAAGTTGGGAATAAGCCCATTGAAGATGTAATTAGTTACTATGAAATCATACTGGAGTAGAGTGGCCTTTTAATACAATGTAATTTGCGTCCTCATAAAAGAAGCTGCACACAGACAGAGACACACAGGAGAACGCCATGTGGTGATGGAGGCCAAGATTGGAGTCTGCAAGCCAAGAAAAGCCAGGGATTGCCAGTAACACAAGAAGCAAAGTGAATGGCACAGAACAGATTGTCCTCTGGAGCCTTTGGAGAGAGCACGGCCCTGCCCGTTCCTTGATTTTAGACTTGTAGCCTCCAGAATTGGGGGAGAGAATACATTTCTGTTGTTTTAAGTCCCCCAGTTTGTAGTAATTTGTTATGACAGCCCTGGAAAATGAATATAATTTCTGTATTACTATGTGGCTTAAAGTGTGAAAAAGTAGAAACAGAAATCTCTTCTTGGGTAAGAACAGATAAATAGTTGAGATTTCTCTCAAAATGATGGGGAAAGCAAGGAAAGACCCCTGACTCGGCTGTACTGGGTGAACTGACGCGTGGGAAGAGAGAAACAAAGCTAGGGATTGAGCAAAGTGCCTGGCAGAAAAGAGAGGACAGCGGTGATATTGAACAGAGCCAGCTGGAGACATCTGCAAAATGAAGGATGCCAATCAAGGGCGCAGGGTGGAAGGGTCAGAAAGGTTTCAGTCATTTTCTTCTTTGATACGGGTATCTATCCTGGAGAGCTTTTCAGAACGATATCTAAAAGTCACTTAGAGGGCCCCAACTTTGCCTTCTGCAAAATTAGGAGTAAGGAAGAAAGGAGAAGAGGAGAGCCAGAGGGGTTGAGGGAAGAGACAAGCCTGCTGTCCCTCTAGAATGGAAAAGAAACTGTCAGATCGCAGCTGGTAAATAAGATGTTACAGCAAAGCTTGAAAAGCCAGGTTCTTTCTCCTTTGTAGAGGCTCTACCTGCATAACATGAAGGGGCTCAGTGACAGACACATTAAAACACCATTAAACTGTGAAATGGAACACAGTGTGAAAATAGATTTAACCTTCACAGCGTATCGATCTCTACCCCGCGCCGTGCCCAAGTTTTTGGACAACTGTTTTATAATAGGTTTTACTTATTTTCCTGTTGCTATTCTGACTTCCTCAGAGGAGAGTGTTATTTCTAAAAGCTCCTGACAGCTGAGAGAAGCAGGCTTGCTTCTCAGGGAGTGCCTGGCCTTGGAATGTTCCTGCCAGCTGCTCCATAAACAGAAATCAGTTTTGTGAAAGTGAGGAATGAGTTTGTGGTGGCTGCTGGGATGACAGATACCCAAGGATGAGGAGAACATTGCCAGTTTCTCAAGGAGTGGGAAGGAGAGAAGGTTAGATCCATACAGCTCCAGACGACGGCAGTCATCGGTGTCTACGACTCTTACAACTTCATTTAGGCACCTAAGGACAGGGAGATGTTGCTCTGTTAGAATGGCTCTTGCATTTTATTTTATCTTCAAAGTGTACATACACGTGCGATCAGAAGTCTTTTCATAAAAAGCAACAAGAGTTTCAGTTTCCTAAAAATGATCACAAAAGGGTAACTCTCCAAATAATTTTCTGAAGAAGATTTTAACCCACATTGAGCAGACTGACAAAAAGTAATATAAAAGAAAATCATTTACTTTTCATGGAAACATCCTTATTTAATTCTACAATGGCTTCGAGAATGGTGCAAATTGAAAGATATATTTGTGTATCAGAAAAAATAATAATGAAGCTAAGAATCCCTGATATGTGGAACTTAACACTGTTTTCTTTGGCTCATTTTATTTTAAAAATGAACACCTAAGAAACAGCCCCTTCCTAAACTAGCAGAGTCAGAGAAAATTTATAATGAAGAGACCAGTTTATGGTAAACCAACCAATAGACCAAGGAACTTGCATTGTAGCCCATGAGAAGCCAGTGAGGCCAATACTTCAAGTTCATTGTCGAAGGTGGAGCAAGTGCCCCTGATGGTGCTCAAATTTGAACTCACAACATTGTTTTCCCAATCATATTTCCTGTAGTTCATCATGTTAGAGATTCAAATATATTTGATAAAATCAAATACCACTTTTACACAAAACTTAGTAAAAGAGGATAAAAATTCTTTTTTAACATGACATAAATCTATTCCAGTCTAGTAACTGCATCATGCTTAGTGATACAAAACTAAATTTTAAACCTAAAGGTTTATATTTATATTTTTAGAAAATATATATAAAATATAAAATTTATAAATTTATATTATTTATATCGTATTTAAATTATGAAAATGTTTAATTACTGATGAAATAAAATACAATGGAACAATAGCTTTAATAATGAAAGGGATAAAGAAAAATGGTCTTTTTAGTCATATGATTGCCTACCTAGAAAATTCAGTAAGATTTGATTAAAATAATTTACTTAAGTATATATGCTGATTAAAAACTATATGTAGAAATGCCAGTAACTCCCTGTATTATATATACTTCTAAAATAGAAAAAGAAAAGATCCCTCTCTTTCCAAACTATTGTACCCATTTGCAACCAAAAACGTAAAATAAGTGGGAATAATCCTTACAGGAAATGGGTAGAACCTATGTAAATAAAATATAAAGTATCATTATATCATGTCACATGTTGAGAGAGTTAATATTGTGAAGATAGCGAGTTGTCCCAAAATAATTTATGAATGTAATGAAGTCCTGGTGGGATATTTTTAGAGCATGAAAAAAAAATTCCTAAAGTGTATGTAGAAGAATAAGCTGATGTAGATAGGTGAGTCTTTTAAAAATCAAAATTGATAGTAGACAACATGACCAGCCAGATAGTATTCATGAAGGAAATACTTGAGAACTTACATTGTGCACCCTGCTTATAGCAGAGGTGGGGGTGAATATACACAGATCCTCCCCTCAGGGAGCTTACAATCCAGCAGAAAGAAAGATATTAAAGAGTAATAACAAACATAAATAATTACAAATGATAATAAGTGTTTTCCAAGAAAGCTACAGGTTATGGAGAAGCAGCGTCTGGTAGTCTGAGTTATCTGTCCCAGTTAGAGGACACCACACACATTCCACACACATTGATGCCACACAAATGTCACTGGACCTGTATGCCACACAGCAGCACCCAGATGCTTAGGGGAGTGACATTCAAACTGGAATCAGGATAGGAAGGGTAACACAGTTCCCGGTAGAAGAGAAATAGGTGTGAAGGCCCAGGAAGATGTTGGCACAGTCAAGAAACGAAAGGAACCCAGTATGGACAAAGGAGAGAATGCCAGAGAGAGATGTAGGGTAAGAGTTGGAGAGACATGTATGAGATGGCCACAGGCAGACCTTGCAAAACTGAATTGACTTTATCTAAGTACAGACAAATTTTCCTATAAGTTCTGAGCAGGGAAGTAACATAAACTAATGGTTCCAGTTAATTTTTTTTATTGTGTGAATATTGTTTGGAATGAATTAAGAATGAACATAGGGGGATTAAATATGAGCTATGTGGTACTCCAGGAAAAAGAGGGTAGTGTGATTAACCAGGCTAGGGACACTGGAAGTAAAAAGTGGAAGGATTTGAGAAATATTTTAAAGGTAGAATTCATGAGACTCGGTGGTTGAGTGAGTAGGAAGTCAAAAGACCAATATAAAGACAGTATAATTTAAACAGTTTTCCATGGGTAAAAGAAAAGGCAGACTGCTCGTGTGATACACACACACACACACACACACACAACAAAAATCCAGCAATAGGTCCATATATATTTTTATTGGCAATTTAAAATAGTGAGAAAGAACAGATTACCCATGAAACATCTATAATGGATACATTAATTTAGTCAGGTAATAGGCTCAATATTTTGAGTGGAGAGAGAAAACAATAAGGTCAATACCTTTCTCACAACTTACAGAATAAAAATAAAGTGTTAAAAGAACTAGAAGATGATCACTTTGGGAGGCCAAGGCGGGTGGATCACAAGATCAGGAGAGCGAGACAATCCTGGCCAACATGGTGAAACCTCATCTCTACTTAAATACAAAAAATTAGCCAGCATGCGTTTGTAGTCCCAGCTAATCGGGAGGTTGAGGCAGGGGAATCGCTTGAACACAAGAGGCAGAGGTTGCAGTGAGCCGAGATCGCACCACTGCACTCCAGCCTGGTGACAAAGCAAGACTCAGTCTCAAAAAAAAAAAAAAAAAGTACTAGAAGATGATATAGGTTGATATTTTAATTTTATTTCACTTTATTCTTTCTTTGCTTTTGGACCTTAGAAATAGACACAATACAAAATACTCCCAGTTCATGGCTCAGTATTGTTCCTTGGTCAGTATAACATGCCCTCTAGCCTTTGTATTTGATTTTCTCCCTAGCATTACTACTACTCTACCTTTCTGACATTGTACCCTCCAACCCCAACAAGCACCTATGATAATGTTCTTGATAATATTATTACTTAGGGTTAACGAAAAGTTTACAGGTAAATATATGGGGGTGCCCTTTGTAGAATACATAGCATTTTGTAATATTAAGTTCATTATTGTTCCATCAAAGAATATAGCATATCTCTTCATTTAATCAAATCTTCCCTTTATGTACTGTGTAATTGTTTCAAGATTCTCTCCATAAATACTTGTGCCTTCCTTGTTAGGTTAAACTCCAATGACTTTACAGCTTTTGCTGTTATTTCAAAAGGAATCATATTTTCAATTCCCTTTTCTGAATGGTAATTCCCAGTACAGAAGAATGATAATTGATTTTTAAATTTTATTTTGAATACTGAGTTTTTAAAAATAATCTTGGAGTAGGGAGTGTTTTTAAAGCATAATGCAAAAAGCAGAATGCATAAGAAAAACATTTGTCTGTTTTCCTATTGAAGGCAAAAGACAAATGACAATCTGGGCAACAATATTTGCTACATATATGACAGAAAAGGAGGTAGTACCTCAAATAGATAAAAAGTTATTACAAAACAAAAAATTGTCAAATATGGGCAAAGACCATAAAGACAAAATTAAAAAGAGAAGAAATAGAAATATCCTGCCAACAAGAATAAATATTTGATACTATATGTAAATCAAAGACCTGTAAATTAGAAGAAAGTATTTCTTTGCATTATAAAATGCATGAGAGGGGATTTCTATTGTAGTGATAGACCCAACATCATGTAAATATGCAGAAAGGAAAGTTATTGGATTGGTTAATGGGGCTATCTCTGGATGGTTCTTGCTTCAGTCCCAGGTAGAGCCAGGAACTCACATCTCATAGTTTTTGTCTCTATTGGATTTTATTTTTCATGCTAATTTTGTCTACTTGGCAGACAAGATAGCTGACAGCCAGTAGCTTCTTCCAGCCTAACAAATTGAGATAAAATCTAGCAGCTCTTTATAATCTCTGTATGAAACCCAGGAAAGACTTCTCTCATTGGGGCACTTGCTTATACTGATGCAACAACTGTAGCTGAGAGTTTGATGCATTAGGATAGCTGAGCCTAGATCATGCAACTAACCTTGCGGCTGGGTTCGGCCCCTATGCTTGACAATCTCACTGGACCTATGGAGTTGAGGAAGGAAGGCTGCTTTTTTTCCAGAGTAATGCGTACACAAACAATTTTATATTCCCAGTCACTTGGAACAACCAGTTCACATTATCAGTAGAAATAAAGAGGAACACTGCACAGGCAGAAGAAAGAATGTGGGCGGGTATTTTTCAATTCATCAAAATTTTGAAAACCATGAATCATTATGGACAAACAAAATCGATAAACTGATCGACTGTGGAGAAGGTCCCTTCTGAAGTTAAAGCGTTTCCAAGGATATACTTGGTCTCCTTGTAATTTTCTTTAGGGCCCTAGTGGCAGCAAGACCTCATTACACTGCAAGTGACCTCCCAAACCACTCCAGGGGACTTGTGAGCTAAAGTGGCTTGCTTTCAACATTATATATTCCAGTCCTTGGAGAAAAAGGGGGCTTACAATTCCATCTTAAGGGACAAAAGCGAGCACGGGAGAGGGCTGAGATGGGGAGAGGAAAGAGACAGTTGATCTAGAGTATAAAAATAGATTTCTCTTAGTGAACAGTGTGCTCTGTGCTGAAGGTTAGGTACAAATCAATCTCAAGCATGGGAGAGGCACACTAACTTTTTATTTTTTCTCCCAGCTAAATTGATAGGTTGGCAGGTTTGAGGCCTGTGTCCTTTAGAAATCCCTCTGCAGAGCTTGAAAGCTTAATACAAGCTGGAGAGGCAATAAACAGAATGAAGGTCATTTACAGCTTCTACTATGAAGGGAAAATGTTTTGTTTTATGAAAAACACAAAATGCAGAGAAAATTGAGTCTACAAGGGGATGATGGGAAGACTGCAGAGAAAAAAAATAATGAAATTCTATATTCCCATAGAACTTTACAGAAAATTTTAATTCTCTTTGACAACAGACCTGCCATCTTCCAGATTTAAATGCCTTTAAATGGTAAATGGCACTTGAAGTTCTGCATGGAGAAATGAGGCCAGTACAGGGTTTAGGGAAGTTGCTCTGACTATACAATTATATGCCTCCTTCTCTGGATTTATAGAGATCTAAGTAGGAGAGGGGATGAGAAACTGGTTAGACCCTGCCCAGTCACGAAAGGAAAGGAGCCGTGGGTCCAGCTTCTTTTTACTTGTTTACCCTGGATTTGGGGTTCTATGAAGAGTGTCATTATTACCTTAATTCCAAGTCATTTACTGTCAATAAATGTCAGATACGATTATAAAGTATTAGATACTATTTTCAATTTTCCTATTTTAAAGATAGTGAAACTGCCGTTGCAAAGATTATGGCACAGAAATCTAACATGGGGGGCTCCATCTTGCTTCTAGCCTCACAAGCTAGCTATCTTCACACATTCCTGGGCATAGGCCAACCTTACCATGAGAGAAATTTAGTTTATAGTTTATATAATCTAAATTATATAGTTTATAGTTTATATAATCTAAATTATATAGTTTATATAAACTACATTTAGTTTATAGTTTATTTAGTTCATAGTTTAACATAAACTACTTAGGCAAGGATGATGATAGTCCCTCCCTAAAACTAACCCTCTCCTTCCTCAGGGACGGAAAATTAATAAAACCACAAGATTAGGATTATGGGAGGGGCTTGAACTATGCTAAAATGTAGGCATAGTTTCTATAATCCCTTACTGCTCAAGAGCCATGTAGCCAGAGGTCAGGAGATTTGTGACTTTCCCAATTGCTTCTGTAGATAACATCAATATCATAGAACCTAAGATTGGTCTTATAGGTTTTTTCCAGACTTTTCCATTCTGGCAGTTGACTGGCCTCACCTGGACTCTGAACTCATGACTCAGCGGATCCTGTGGCCCCACCTAGAGGCAGACAACTCAGGAGGACCGTTTTCCACACCCCTTTGATTGCATCCCCAACCAATTAGCAGCACTCATTTAGTTCCCTGCCCATGAAGCTATCCTTGAAAAACCCTAACCTCCCTCCAAGCCTTCAGGGAGATTGATTTGAGTAATACCTTTATCTTTTACCAGGCTAGCCTTGTGTGAATTAAACTGTTTCTTTACTGCAATACCACAGTCTCAGTGAATAGGTTTTGTCTATTCAGTGCGCAGGAATAGCCCATCAGGCAACTACAGCAGAACTACGTTGTACTTACTTTTTGTTTTCATCATACTTAGAAATAACACCTGGCACATAGCAGCTTCTCATAAGTTTTGACTGACTAACCAAATGAATGAATGGATAGAAATGAAGAAAATAAATCTAGGCAATGCTCACTTTTTGGAGTGCTTCTTCCATTTAACATACTTAGTGTATGTCTGTGTGCAAGGCCTTTGAGTCAGACATTAGGCAACATTTAGAGATGAGAATGCCACAGTTCAAGAAGGGATGAAATGGGCATGCACATTCTTCTGATAGAGTAAGGAAGGTTACAAGTGTTAGAGCAGAGTAGATAGGCAGACGTGAGTAGGGCAGGAGAGCCCCCCAACCCCAGGAATGTCAGGCGACCCTCAGGTGATGGTCATGCGGTTGTTAAGCTCCCGCTCTAAAACAATAATTGGTTGCAGCTGGCACCACGGAGCGGCAGTCTCCAAATAAATAAGCATCTGCAGCTGGTGATCAGCAGCTTCCTGAGAAGATCTCAGGAGTTGTGTGAGGGTGCAAGCATGATCGCTAAGGGGCAAAATGGCAGTTTAACGGGTCTATAACCTTCCTCTAGGAACCCTCAACAGATGAGGGAAAATGCCTCAAATGAGCACGTGTTCGATTTCAGTAAACACACTATGCATGTGGCCTCTCCAAAATGGTGGCAGGTCACTGCACAAGTGGACAGCCCACCCCAAGGGAAGATTCAGAGGAGAAGTAATGCAACACAGAAGTATGCAAACATATAAAACTCCAAGTCAAAGGTCAAACAGTGCACTCGATCTCTCAAGTCGCCCGATTGGCCCTCTTCCAAGTGTACTTTACTTCCTTTCATTCCTGCTGTAAAGCTTTTTAATAAACTTTCACTCCTGCTTGAAAACTTGCTTTGGCCTCTCACTCTGCCTTATGTCCCTTGGACAAATTCTTTCCTCTGAGGAGGCAAGGTTTGAGTTGCTGCAAACCTGTACAGATTCAGCACCACTGCTAACGCAACCAACATCAGAATGGAACTAAGGGATATACAAACTTAAAAGCAGGAAAGGTTATGCATAGTCATGGGGATCAATAACTGTCTCTTGGCTGGGAGCGGTGCCTCTCGCCTGTAATCCCAACACTTTGGGAGGCCCAGGCAGGTGGATCACAAGGTTAGGAGTTCGAGACCAGCCTGGCCAACATGGTGAAACCCCATGTCTACTAAAAATACAAGAACTAGCCAGGCGTGGTGTGCACCTATAATCCCAGCTACTCGGGAGGCTGAAGCAGGAGAATCGCTTGAACCTGGGAGGCGGAGGTTGCAGTGAGCCGAGATTGGGCACTGCACTGCAGCCTGGGCAATAGAGCAAGATTCCACCCCCAAAAAATAATAATTAAAAAAAATAGCCTGTAATCCCAGCTCTTTGGGAAGCTGAGATGAGCAGATCACAAGGTCAGGAGATCTAGACAATCCTGGGTAACACAGTGAAACCCCATCTCTACTAAAAATACAAAAAATTAGCTGAACGTGGTGGCGGTCTCCTGTAGTCCCAGCTACTCGGGAGGCTGAGGCAGGAGAATGGCATGAACCTGGGAGGCAGACCTTGCAGTGAGCCAAGATCGCACCACTGCACTCCAGCCTGGACAACAAAGAGAGACTCCATCTCAAAAAAGTAAATAACAATAAAAATAACTGTTAAGCAGGTGTGACATGGGCAAAGCACTGAAAAATGGAGACAATTTGACACTGGGAGAAAAATGTCAAGGCAAGTGTATATATTTAGGATTGAAGAGTAGTGGAATGTGACTGAAATCCACCATATTTCTGAGACAGTAGTGATACATAGGACTGGAAAGCTACGTTGGGTCCAGCTACTTACCCATGCAGTTGAGGGAAATCAAAATATTTTACCCCAAAATATATTTTCTTTGACACATTTGGAAATGGCTGCCGCAGAGCCAGCAGACTGAAGTGGGGAAAATTTACATCCACACAGAATCATCATTAATGCAGCCAGGACTTTCCTTTCTAGGCATTTCTTGATGTAGAAGAGATTTACTGAGTCTGATACCTTTAAAGGTCTGACAAGAGACATTTGCTGCCTATGCCTTCTATTCTCTTGGAGGACTGCTACCAACAAGGCTTCGTCTACATAACAAGGCCACCTTAGCTAGACAGGCCTCTTCCTTTCTCCCTCTCATAACCTGCCTTGCCACTAAACCTGAATTACCAACACAACCTCTTTGGGGCCGTGCTCTGAGCCCACATTCTTTCTATAACCTCAAGATGGTACATAAGCTTCTGCGCCTTATTGTCTTCATTCTGAAGGCTTTTGTGCATATGCATTAAACAAATTTGTATCGCCTATTAATCTGCCTTTTGCGAGTTGATTTTTCAGTGCAACTTCAGAGGTCCGAGGGCTGTAGCCCCTACCAAGTTCAAGATGCTCCACTTACTAGAAAAGAAAGTTGGTCACGTATTATTATTGCTGGCAGAGTGCTCTATTTCTGATACTGGATGGTAAGTTTTTTGAAGGCATTGACTCTGTCTGGTTTCTGCCTGCCAGGAATGTATGTGTGTGTGTCTCCTATTAGGAAGGGTCCTTTGCCACGGGCTACTACTCAAGAAGCTGCCATGAAGGAAGTGATGCTAGAGTGACCCTGATGACCTCCCTTCAGTACCCCCATCAGCTCACCTCCTCATGCAGAAGGAAATAGGCAATCACTCTCAGTCCCATTCCCTCGCTGAGTCGTACAGGAGCAGGTTATGCTCCTGGAAGGCGAGTCTTGTAGTAGTCAACACTCACTGTGCCTGGCTGAATAAGTCTAATCCCACAGTTGAGTATTAGGAAGCCCGCTTGTCCTGATTTTTCAATAGCAGTAATAAAGATGTATTTTCATCCCCATTTGTTTGAATCTACCTCCTGGTTGTTTCTGAACTCAGGTCAATGGGGAATTATTCTGGCCTTTTAAAATCCCTCAAACCCTAAGAGTAGGCATTCAGTAAGTGTATGTTGAATGAAAGAATGAATGGGTGATTTAATTATCAAACTCATGGAAGCAAGAAATACCAACGTTGCCCTCCTATCACTTACTGCTTTGTGATAGCCCAGCTGTGACTGGGTATACCTGATAATGGGATCTTAGAATGTGGTCATTTTGGGTCACCATTAGTAGATCACTTTCTCCTTCCTGTTTTTGGAATAATTAATTATTTTCTGCTTTTCAGAAAAATCTATTTCTCAATGCTTAGAAATGTTTCTATTCTCTCTTACTCTTTGGATACAATGTCCCTTTCCCTACCATCACTATCTCTTGTAGCTGTGGCCTCACTAATTTCTAGTCTTTATTTCTGCTTCCAGGAATGTTAATAATCCTTGAATTTAGGAGTACTGGTCCTCTTATGTCATGCAGCTCCTTCTGCATGGGGACACATCTCTTAGGATATGATGCTTATAGACTCCAAACTCAGTATGTGTTTTTCTTCTTCTTTCGCATATCCCTCACCAGGTTATTATACGCAGTTGACTGAAGAACAAGAAGATTTTTAAATTTGAGTTTAATTTAGATTTTGTTTCATTTTAGAATACACTGATACCCCTAGAAACCAGCTACTATAATTTTGTCATGAGCATGCCAGCTGAAGCAAGAAGTCCATCTGCAGTTCAAAGCTAGCATTTTAATGTTCGCATAGCTTTTGGAAATGGCCACCACTAGTTCCAAAGTATCTTTGAAAATGATAAAACCTAGAGATCACTGGGACTAAATGAAGTTGCAGTTTGCGGATACAACTGAAAAAGTAGAAGGGATTGAACATTCAGCTCCCACAGACCTCTGGACAGAAATGTCTGAGCATCAGTATAGAATTAGAAAAAAGAGGGGGGTAGTAGAGCCCATTGAAAATGGAAAAACAATTAAAAATATATTGAAAGTAGAAAAAGAGAAATCAGTCCTAATTAATTCTGGTGCCCTTCTCAACCCCAGCCTTTTTGTAATCCTACTGGGAACATCTTTATTGATCTGGGGGTCCTGCAGCACGCTTCTGATGCTTATCTCAGCATAAAAACAGACTCTTGTGATGATCAGTGATTTAATTACATGACAATCACCATTAACAATGCATGGCGAATACCAAAAAAATGTGCAGAGCAAGACTGGCATTGATAAATGCAAAGAGGTGGCATTGACTTTCAGTAAAGTTTCTGCTTAAACCTCTGCTGCTACTTCTGTCATAGAAAAGAATAGTCTTCAGTTACTTGAAATGTCTAAGAACTGACCATTGGTTCACATTCAGGTAATAATAAGGAAGTTTACAGTTTAAAATATCAATATTTAATAGATCATTAGAACTCATTTCTAGAACCTGAGAAATGTACTTAGCATTATGCTTTTCCACCAAAATTGTGAGACATTTACAAAGCAAAATGGTAACATCTTTACAAAGAGACCTTTGCTTGTCTTAGGTGTTCAAGACTCATTCAATGCTTATGCCAAGGTTAGTATTGGAAAATTATGGGATAAACTTGTGGAAATTGGATATATTCTCCCAATAAGAGCCTTTCAGAATAAAATCTCAAGTGTCTTCAGACATGTTATGCCTAGGCTTTTATATCTGACAAAGTACATTTTTAAGTTTAGGCATATGGAAAACTATAAGCTAAGTTCCTGTCATTATCACTAGACTAAGTTGGATAAATCAAAGTTAATTACTAATTTAGAAAGATTATGTTAGGATGTTAACACAGATTGCTTAAAATCATTTGAGAAGGTAAATATGTGAATAGGGGCTACAATTTGTGCTTGAGTTTCTTAAATCTGTTTAACTGAACGTGGTAGGATGGCCCTTCTGTTATGGGGGACCAATAAAATGAAAGGATGACACAAAAGAGAATAAATCCATGTGAATTAAGGGAGTGGAAGAAAGTGAAGGAAGAATCATCCTACACAAGAGCTATAGAGAAGTGTGTGGATTAATGAAACACGGTAGTGTCCAGGGAGGGGTGGTGCCAAATTAGAGATCACACCAGAAGAGTAGAAAAGGGAGCTGCTTTGTCCTTGGTGATCTTCAAAAAGCTCAGCTTGTGGTTGGCAGCATGAGAAGAGGGAGAGTCACAGTATTTATGGAGGCACATAGACAGTATGGTCTCAGTCCATAAAACCAGAAGCCTTTTCTTTCAAGAACATCAGTGAAATACCTGAAGAAAGTCAACGCAGAGTATGTAATTGTCAAGGGCACAAGGCCAGACTGGCTGCACTCAGGGCTCAGCTCTGTTACTTACCAACTGTGCGACCTTGGGCAATTTCCTTAACCATCTGTGCCTCAGTTTCCTCATCTGCAAAATGGGAAATAATAATCGCATTACCTCACATAGTTGTCTTGGGGACTAAATATTATTTTTAGCTTTAGTGAGGTATAATTAAAAAGGAAATACTGTATATATTCAAGATATACCATGTGATGTTTTGATATACATTGTGAAGTGATCGCCACAATCAAGTTAACATATCCATAATCTCACATATTTGCCTTTCCTGGATGTGTGTTGAGGCTACTTAAAATCTATTTTCTTAACAAATTTCAAGTTTACAATCTATTTGTAGTAACTGTAGTCAGCATGCTGTACATTAGGTCTCCAGAACGTATTCACTTTATAAGTGAAAGTTTGTTCCCTTTCACCAAGATATCCTCCACTCCCGCCAACTCCACCGCACACAATCCTGGTAACTACCATTCTCTGTTTCTATGAGTTTGACTTTTATAGATTCTACATATAAGTGAGATCATACAATATTTATCTTTGAGTGTCTGGCTTATTTTACTTCACATAAAGTCCTCCAGGTTTATCTATGTTATTGCAAGTGACAGAATTTTCTTATTTTCTAAGGCTGACTAATATTCAATTACCTACGTGTGTGTGTGTGTGTGTGTGTGTGTGTAACAGTTTATCCATTTATCTGTCAAGAAACACATTGTTTCCATATCTTGGCTGTTATGAACAATGTGGCAATGAACAAGGGAGGGCAGATATCTCTTCAACAAACTGATTTCATTTCCTTTGGGTATATACTCACAAGTAGGATTCCTAGATCACATGTTGGTTATATTTGTAATTTCTTGAGAAACCTCCATACTGTTCTCCATAATGGTTGTACCTGTTTACATACCCACCAACAATGTATAAGGTTGCTCCACATCCTTATCAACATTTGATATCTTTTGACTTCTTGTTAACAGCCATTCTAGCAGGTGTCAGGTTTGCATTTTGTGGTTTTGATTTGCATTTCCCAGATGATTATTGATGTTAAGTACATTTTTATATACTTCTTGGCCATTTGCTTGTCTTCTTTGGAAAAAATGTCTATTCAGGTTCTTTTTTCATTTTTAAATCAGATTACTTTCATTTTTTGCAATTCATACAATTGAATTATATGAATTCCTCATATATTTTGAATATTAACTTCTTACCAGATATATGGTTAACAAATATTTTCTCCCATTCTGTGGATTACCTTTTCTTTTTGTTGATTGTTTCCTTTGCTGTATAGAAACTTTTTAGTTTGCTGTAGTTTAATTCTGTTTATTTAATTTTAATTAATTTTAATTTAGCTTGTTTGATTTTGTTTAAGTTGTTTAATCCGACTTTTGTTGCCTATGTTTTTGGTGTCTTAGCTAAAATTCATTGGCAAGTTCAATGTCATGGGGTTTTCCCTGATGTTTTCTTTGAGGAATTTTACAGTTTTAGGTCTTATGTTTAAATCTTTAATTCATTTTAAGTTGATTTTTGTGTATAGTGTAGGATAATGATTCACTGTCATTGTTTTGCATGCAGATGGTCAGTTTTCCTAGCTCCTTTGATTGAAGGGACTATCATTTCCCCTTGTGTATACCCAGTGAATTCTTCCTCAGAGACTAGTTGATCACATGTGTAGGTTTATTTGTGGACTTTCTATTATGTTCCATTGATCCATGTGTGTCTTTTTATGCTAGTACCATATCATTTTAATTACTATAGCTTTGTAATATAATTTAAAATTGAGAAGCCTTCAACTCTGTTATTCTTGCTCAAGTGACTTCACCTATTCAGAACGTTTTGTGCTTCCATACAAATGTATGCTTGTTTTCTATTTCTGTGAAAAATGCTATTGGAAATTTGATAGACATTGCATTGATTCTGTAGATCACTTTGAACTGTATAGGCATTTTGATAATATTCATCGTTTTGATCCATGAACACAGTATATCTTTCCACTTATTTGTGTCATCTTTCAATTTCTTTCATCATTGTTTTAGAGTTTTCAGTGTACAGATATCTTACGTTCTTAACTAAATTTATTTTTAAGGATTTGTTTTTTTTGATATTGTGAAATTATTAATTTTTTTCAAATAGTTAATTATTAGTGTATAGAAACACAACTGATTTTTGTATGTTGATTTCACAACTTGCAATTTTACTGCATTTATCAGTTTTCACAGTTTTTTGATTGAGTCATTCGAGTGTTATATATATAGGATTATATCATCTGCAAGTAGAAACAATCTCTTCCTTTCCAATTTGGATGTCTTCTATTTCTATTTCTTGCCTATTAGATCTGGCTAAGACTTCCAGTACTATGTTGAGTAGAAATGGCAAGAATGGGCATCCTTGTCTTGTCTTGATATTAGGAGAAAAACTTTCAGCTCTTAATTATTATGATTTTAGCTATGGGCTTGTCATATATGGCCTTTATTGTGTTAAACAATAAAACCCATTCTTTCTATATCTAGTTTGATAAGAATTTTTATTGTGACAAGATGGCAAATTTTCTCAAATATTCCTTCTGTACCTGTTGAGATGATTATATGATTTTTATCCTTCATTATGTTAATGGGGTATATGACACTTATTGATTTGCATATGAAAAATATTAAGCCTTTATTTCCGTAAATAGATTTAGTTTTCTTTTCTCTCTCTCCTCTTTCTAAAACTTCTGTAATGTGAATGTTAGCTCTCTCAATGGTGTCCCATAAATCCTTTAGGCTTTCTTCATTGTTTTTAATTATTTTTTTCTTTTTTCTCCTCTGACTGAATATTTTTAATGACCTGTCTTTAAGTTCCCTAGGTCTTTTATTTTATTTATTATACTCTTCAGCCTCAGAATTTTTGTGTTTTCTAGTGATTACTCTTCTAAACTTCTCATTTTTCGTGTGTATTGTTTTCCTGATTTCAATGAGTTGTGTCTCTGTTCTCTGGCAGCTCTTTGACCTTCCTTAAAGTAAATTACTTTTAATTATCTGTCAGGTAACTTGTAGATCTCCATTTATTTGAGGTAAGTTGCTGGAAAATTATTGTACTCTTTTGCAATTCCTTCTTTTTTCCTTTATGTTATTTTCCTTGCTTTTCTTTCATATTACTTGTTGCCTTGCACTGATATCTGTGCATTTGATAGAGCAGTTACTTCTTCCAGACTTTATGGACTGGTTCTGATGGAAAAAGATCTTCACCTACTGGTGGCTGTGCAGACCCCATCTGGGTGAGTTGCAGCAATCCCACCTCCTTGAAGGTGCGGAATTATAGTTTCTATGAAGCTCTGTCAGTTGAAGTCAGTGTTGCAAAGATTACAGGAATACACAGCAGCCAAGGCTGAGTGTATCTGCAGTGATAGTGAGGGTCATTAGGGTCTCTGGCAGTGAAAGGTGCTGGAGTCCTCCTGATCTCCTTTCTCCCCCATGGGAAAGTTTGGCCATGGATATTATTCTTGGTGCCAGACTCACTTCGAAGGCACACTAGCAATAGCAGTGGCACCAGTTTCCGACACATGGTGGTTTTGACACAGCCGTAATGCCTGGTTCTGGAGTCCGGGCACACATAGAAGAATCATGGCTGTGGGGTGCTGGCACTGGTGCCTGGGGCACAGGTTCCCCTTCTGCCATGTTGGTAACAATGTGTGAGGTGCAGGTGCTTGTGGAGAAACTAGAAATCTGGCATCCCAAGAACAGGCAAACACAGAGCTGTAGCATTTCCAGAATCTAGGGCGCAGATTCCTCCACTGCAGTGGGGCTCCAATGTACTAGGTGTGGGTGCTTGTGTATCTGCTGCAGAGCTGGGGTCGAGAGTGCAGGTGTATGTAGAGATATTGGTATTCCAGGAATTGACACACGGTTGTGTCTGCTGCAGCAGTGGCTTCAGTTTCCAAGGTTTTAACTGTATCTTTGAATCCTCCCAAGGCTATCTCTGTTTGTGGTTGAATTTATAATTTTTTCTGTGAGGGAGGAGGATAAAGGCTGGTATCTCATATCCCATCATCTCTTTGACATCACTTGGGGATTAAATAGAAGTTCCTTGAACAGTACCTGGTAAGTTATGTATTAGCTGTTATTAATATTGACATTTATGGTGTGATATTGGCAACCTTAAAACAAAGCTTTCCTTATTCTGACATTTAGGAGGACACATAACCCAGGACTGACTTTCTGCCCACTCTGTCTCAAGCAAATACTGCCAGTGGCACACCCTTCTCACATTGACAGAGATCTCCTTCCAAAGACAGGCTTCTCAGGAAGGAGACCTACTTACACAGTAGCAGAGAAAACCTATAGCTCTTGCCTAGAACAGTCAATCCAATTTATTTCAAAATAGAATCAGTAATGGGTCCACAGACTTTTGTGGAGAACAGACAACATAAAAGAACTGACGTGAAAGAAATAGATGATTCAGAAAGACAGACAAAAATTGTTTAAAAAAAACACTCTATCATCATCAGATTTGAGAAGATATTAAAGGAATGGACTGCAGGGGAAAACATAGCTTAGACATTTAAAATATGTTTGATCAAATTAAATAATTGACAGATTGAAAGAAAAGGCAAATAAATTTTCTAGAATGCAGAGAAAAAGAAAAAAATATATGAGAAAAAAGACAAAAGATTATTCAAGGATGTCTTACTTCTGTCTATAGTCATCTCAGTAAAAGAGATGAGAAAATGTAAGAAAGGAAATGAGAGCTTAAGTAACAGACAGCAATTTTCTATGCCTAAATTAGACAGTATAGTTTAGCATGGTAGAGTTCACTTTAGCTTGAGTGGCAACCAGAATGAATTAAAAAAAATGATGTAGATCTAGATAAATCCTTGGGAAATTTTGAAACAAAAATAAAGAGAAAATTTTAAAAAAAACTAATGAGAAAGAGGAAAAGGTTGCCAAAAATAAAGAAAGAAAGCAGAATTAGATTGTTTGTCAACGTCTCATCAGCCACTGGATACACCATCTTCAGAGCTGCTCCAAGGAAAAATTATTGTTTGAAACTATTGCTGAACTTTAACCTTTGGATCATAGATAAGTATGAGTGCTAAATAAATTTTCTGGAATTAAAAAGGCTCAAATACTCTATGTTCTATGTATTTGTAGATGTACTTTAGCATAATCAGAAAAAAATCAAGCAAGAGGAAGATGTGTGGCCCAGGACCCGGTAGATCTGACTCAAGTGGGTAAGGAAGGGATGCCCTAGGTACAAGGGAGTAAGAGAATAGGAGGACGTATGGTGGGGGATGGGTGGGACAGTGACTTCTAAATCTCAAATACATGGGAGCTGAACACTGACTGAAATTAAGCCTAGGGAAAAGAAATTTCATATATAACCTAGAATTACTTTGCTATATAGAAGTCTTTTTAAAAAAAAATTGTATAAATGTAAGGGGTACAAGTGCAATTTTGTTAAATGGATATGTTGAGTAATGGTGAAGTGTGGGCTTTTAGTGTGTCTATCACCCAAATAGTGTACATGGTACCCATTAAGTAATTTCTAATCATCCACCCTCTCCCACCATTCCCAGTCTCCAACGCCTATCATTCCACACTGTGTCCATTGTGCATAAATTATTTAGCTCCCACTTATAAGTGAGAACATGAGGTCTTTGACTTTCTGTTACTGAGTTGTTTCACTTCAGATAATGGCCTTCGGTTCCATCCATGTTGCTACAAAAGACATGATTTCATTCTTTTTATGAATAAATAGTACTTCATTGTGCATATATGCCACATTTTCTTTAATCTTCCATTGATGGACACGTAGGTTGATCCCCAGTAGTGGGATCGCTGGATTAATGGTAGTTCTATTTTTAGTTGTTTGGGAAATCTCTGTACTGTTTTCCATAGATGTTGTACTAATTTACTGTCCCAATAGCAGTGCATAATGTTTCCTTTTTTCTGCATTCTCCCCCCATATCTGTTATTTTTTATGTTTTAATAATAGTTATGCTGAGTAGGCGAGATGATCTTTCATTGTGGTTTTAATTTGTGAAAAATCTACGCATAAAGCAAGATAGATTATCCTAAATTGTTACCTATATACTGTTCTTTTTAGTGAGCAATGCTAAGAGATAAAGATAGAAGATAACATGTGGTACGTTCTCTATGTTAAATAAAAGCAAAATGTATCAGTTCCAATAATGATCAAAATGCCTTGCACTTTATCAATATACTTGGACAACAACTGATCCCTCCACCCCTCCCCGTCTCTCTCTCTTTCTTCCTGTGTGTGTGTGTGTGTGTCTTTCTCTCATCTCTTTGTATCTAAATGAACATGTTAGATTTTATCCACATAAGAATCCCTATTTGGCAGATCTGAAAACCAAGTCTCTGTAAGATTAACTAACTTAAGATTACATAGCTAGGAAGTTAACTTTTTGTCCAGCATTAAAAAATTATCTACAAAACTAAGCCTAACTAAATTTATGTCCTAAAAGATAGTAGGTGGCAGACGTGGATGCCAACAATGGAACTTTTATTTATCAAGTATTAAAATGCAAAATTAATGTCCACCTTAGGGACTCACCTTTATGGCGAATAATGACTAACAATGCAGTCCTCCATGTCAATATGACAAACTTATCAATAAATATAATGAATTCTTCAGGCAAACACTTCTCATTAGCCTGACCTGTTGTATGTTTGCTGAAAAGCATATGGGCATCCCCAAATGTGCATACCTAATATCTCCTTAACCAATTGAGTTCTGTGCAGCTCACTGATATCAATAGAATTAAATTCACAAGCAAGAGTTTTAAGTTTGGGCAAAGATACACATTTGCATCTGCAACTAACAGCTTAACTGGTATGTCTACCTTAATGATTTCTAGTTTTGACAAACATTTCCTAGTGTGAGTTAAAAGTAACGCAACTTTACGGTTAAAATGTAAGTATACTGTTAAGATGATTAATTACTTCAATCTAATAATGGCCCAAATCCAAAAAGAAAATTATCTAAGCCAATCAATTTAAAGAGATTGAATATTTAGTTTTAGGCTCTATTTTTGAGTGGTTATTCAAAAAGAATTATGTAATTATTGCTAATTTGTGATTTTCTGAAATAAAAGAAGACAAATATAACATGGATGATTGAAACCCAGAATTGGAAAAATATAAGCCCAAACTCTATCTAATGATCAGTTTCAACATCCACTTTTATTGAACATTGAGGCAGTATTGTTACAGAACCAAATGAATTAATTCAAAGGCAAAATCTCTATAGATACAAATATTTTATGCACTATGCCAATGTTTAGAGTTCTATTCCAAAATATTTTACCCTATTATTAATACTTACTGGAGAAACTGAGGTAAGATATGTCAAAAGTTTGTACTCAACCTCTCAGAGTTAGTGAGGACATCAAGGATTTGAGCTGAGATGAGCCTCCTGACCAGAACCAACTACAAAAAAGCATTTCCTTGTCTATTAAAATTAAACTAGGATGTTCCACTTTCCAACCTTCACCCCCTGGAGATGACCACAAGTTCGTCTTGCGACCCCTAAATGGAGTTTTAATGGTGGCGAATACCTTTGAGATAAATAAATGCCCATGACTCTACACAGTCCTTTCAAGTACTGTTATTACTACTGTTTTACCTGAAAGTTTATGAAAGGGCAGATTGAAATTGAGAACAGAGATTTTTTGATTCCCCGTTGGTTGTTGTTTATACATACACTTCACTTCAGCTTTTAATAAGAATGTTTCCCTATATAAATAGGATGTGTTTCTTCATTTATTATTGTTTTTAGGGATGCGCCGAATACATTAGGAGCACAGTTATGTGTGTATGTTTGCATGTGCGTACACGTGTGAAGGTAGGGTTATATCACATGCAAGTATAAGAAATTCTGCATTGCAAGAAAGTATTTATGACAATCTACAAATCAAAAAATATAGAAATGTACTCCTGCCAACAGTGGGCAACTTTTAAATTAGAAAATCCTGGTAGGTGTTATATAAGCAGAGTGATGTCCTACCGAGGATGGCTACGTTCTAATCCCCAGAACCTGTGAACATGTTAGTTCACTTGCCAAAGAGGAATTAAGGTTGCAGATGGATTTAAAGCTACTAATCAGCTGACTTTAAAATACAGAGGGTTTATCTTGGATTATCCAAGTGGGGCCAGTATAATCACAAAAGTCCTTAAACATGAAAGACGTGGCTGGGCACAGTGGCTCACGCCTGTAATCCCAGCACTCTGGGAGGCCGAGGCAGGTGGATCAGGAGTTCGAGACCAGCCCGGCCAACATGGTGAAACCCCATCTCTACTAAAAATACAAAAATTAGCCGGGCGGGGTGGCGGGCGCCTGTAATCCCAGCTACTGGGGAGGCCGAGGGAAGAGAATCACTTGAACCCAAGAGATGGAGTTTGCAGTGAGCTGAGATCACACCACTGCACTCCAGCCTGGGTGACAGGAGAAACTCCGTCTCAAAAAAGAAAAAAAAAAGAAGAAGAAATTGGAAAAGACAACCAAGATAAATGGTCAATTGAGAAGGACTGTGCCCAAGGTTGCTGATTTTAAAGGAGGAGGAAGAGGCCATGAACCAAGGAATGAAGGTGGCCTTTAGAAGCTGGAAACGGTATAAAAACAATTCATCTCTAGAGCCTTCAGAAGGAATGCAGCACTGTTAACCCTTTCATTACAGCCAAGGGAGATGCTTTGGACTTCTGCTCCAGGATGGCAAGGGATATTTGTGTTTTTGTAAGCCATGAATGTTGTGGGTTTCTTTCATTGACACATAATAATTGTACTTATTTATGGAGTATGTGGTAATGTTTCGATAATGTATAGTGATCAAATCAGAATAGAGAGCATATCCATCACCTCAAACAATTATCCTTTGTTTGCGCTGAGAACATAAAAAATCCCCTTTTCATGAAACATAAATTATTATTAATTAAAGTTAGACTACAGTGCTATGAGACACTAGAACTTATTTCTCATCTAGCTATATTTTTGAATCCTTTAACCAATCTCTCCCTATCTCTCCATTGCCCCACCTTTCCTAACCTATCATAACCACTATTCTATGCTCTACTTCTATGAGATCAACTTTCTTAGCTTCTGCACATGGGTGAAAACATGTAACATTTACCTTTATGTTCCTGGCTTATTTCACTTAATATTCCCCAGACTCATCCCTATTGCCACAAATGATAGAATTTTATTCTCTTTTTATGGTTGAATAGTATTCTATTGTGTATGCATATCACATTTTCCTTATCCATTCAGGTATTGATGGGCACAAGTTGACTCCATATTTTGGCTATGTGAATAGTGCTGCAATAAACATGGGGGTGCATATCTCTCTTCAATATGCTGATATACTTTCCTTTGGCTATATCCCAGTTGTGGGATTGCTGAAATATAGAGTAGTTCTATTTGGATTTTTTTGAAGAAAATCTATACTGTTTTCCATAATGGCTATACTAGTTTACATTCCTACCAGCAGTATATAAAAGTTCCCCTATATCAAATCCTCACCAGCATTTGTTATATTTTATCTCTTCGATAATAGCTGTTCTAACTAGAGTCTGTTGATATTTCACTGTGGTTTTTATTTGCATTTCTTTGATGATTAATGATGTTGAGTTTTTTTTATACATTTGTTGGCCATTTGTATGTATTATGAGAAATGTCTATTCATGTCCTTTGCCCACTTTTTAATGAGATTATTTAGGCTTTTTGCTGTTGAGTTGAGTTCCTTGTATATTTTGGATATTAATCCCTTGTCAGATGAATAGTTTGCATATATTTTCTCACATTCTGTATGTTGTATTTTCACTCTGTTGACTGTCTTCTTTGCTGTGCAAAAGCTTCTCAGTTTTATAATCCCATTTGTCTGTGTTTACTTTTGTTGCCAGTGCTTTTGAAGTCTTATTCACAAAATAT
This sequence comes from Symphalangus syndactylus, assembly GCF_028878055.3. NCBI lineage: Eukaryota > Metazoa > Chordata > Mammalia > Primates > Hylobatidae > Symphalangus > Symphalangus syndactylus. Next base: position 11,965,235 of record NC_072427.2, read on the forward strand.
TTTTCCAATGTCCCAAAGCATTTCCTCTGTGTTTTCTTCTAGTAGTTTTATAGTTGCAGGCCTGATATTTAAGTCTTTGATTCATGTTTAATCGATTTTTGTTTAAGGAAAGAAATAAGGCTCTAGTTTCATTGTTCTGCATGTGAATATTAGGTTTCCCTAGCACTATTTATTGAAAGAGAGTCTTTTCCCCAGTGAATGCTCTTGGTGCCTTTGTCAAAAACCAGTTGGCTTTAAATGCATGGGTTTATTTCTAGGTTCTCTGTTTTGTTCCATTGGCATGTCTGTTTTCATGCAGTACCATGTTGTTTTTATTACTATAACATTGTATTATATTTTGAAATCTGGTAGTGTGGTGCTTCCAGCTTTTTTCTCTTTGCTCAGCATTGCTTTGGCTATTCAGTGTCTTGTTGGCTCTATAGAAATTTCTAGAATTTTTTGGTTTTATTTTTATGAATGTTATTTGTATTTTGACAGGGATTTTATTAAATTTGTAGATTGTTTGGGATAGTATGTGCATTTTAACAATACCCTTCCAGTCCATAAACATGGAATGTCTTTCCATTTTTCGTGTTCTTTTCCATTTTTTCATCAGTTTTATTGTTTTCCTTATAGAGATCTTTTACTTCTGTGGCTACATTTATTACTAGGTAAAAGTTTTGCAGCTATTGTAAGCATAATTGTTTTCTTGATTTTTTTTCAGCTAGTGCATTCTTGATGTGTAGAAATGCTACTGATTTCTGTATGTTGCTTTTGTATCCTGCCACTTTACCAAATTTATCAGCTGTAAGAGTTTTTTTGTGTGTGTGTGTGAACTCTTTAAGTTTTTCCACATGTAAGATTATGTCTTCTGCAAGGAAGAACAATTTGACTTCCTCCTTTCTGCTGTAGATCCCCTTTATTTCTTTCTCTTGCCTAATTGCTCTGGCTAGAACTTCTGGTAATGTTGAATGAGAGAGGTAAGAGTGTGGAAATCCTTGTCTTATTCCAATTCTGTATGATCTTAACTTTGAGTTTGTCATATATGGCCTTCATTGTGCTATGGTACTTTCCTTTTATACTTAATTTGTTGAAAAGATTTTTAAACATGAAGGGATATTGAATTTTATCAAATGCTTTTTCTGTATCTGATGAGATGATTATATGGTTTTTGTCTGACATCCTATTGATGTAATCTGTCATATTTACTGATTTATGTATGTTGAACTATCCTTACATCCCTGGCATAAATCTCACTTGATGATGGTGTATAATCATTTTGATGTGTTGTTGGATTCAGTTGGATAATATTTTGCTGAGGATAATTTGCATGTATGTTCATTAGGAATATTGGTCTGTAGATTTTTGTTGTTGATAATGTTGTTTTAGCCTTATCTGGCTTCAGTAAAAGTGTTATGCTAGCCTCGTGAATGAGTTTGGAAGAATTCCCTTTCCTTCAAATTTTAATTGGGATTAGCTCTTTTTTTAAATTTTGAGAGAATTCAATCATGACAACGTCTAGTCCTGGGCTCTGTTTTGATGGGAGACTTTTGATTATTGATTCAATCTTGCCACTTGTTCTTGGTCTGTTCAGCTTTTATTTCTTCTTGGTTTAATCTTGGTAGTTTGTATGTAGCCAGAAATGTATCCATTTCTTCTAGATTTACCAGTTGGTTGGTATGTCTGTGTTCATAATAGTCTCCAGTGATCCCTGTGTTCTTGTGGTATCAGCTGTGACAGCTCCTTTTTGGTTTCTGATTTTGTTTATTTGGATCTTCTCTCTTTTATCTTAGCCTGTTTAATTGTTGATTTTTTTTCTTTGCCTTTTCGAAAAAAAAAAAAATGATTCGTTTTGTTGTTTTTTTTTTTGAGTCACTGTTTTGCTTATCTCTGCTCTGATCTTTATTTTCTTTCCTTCTACAAATTTGGGGTTTGGTTTGCTCTTGCTTTTCTAGTTTCTTGAGGTTCGTCACTAGGTTTATTATTTGAAATCTTTCTATTTTTTAATGTAGTCTTTTTTTGGCAATGAATTTGCCTGTTAATACTGCTTTTCCTGTGTCCCATAGGTTTGCTATATTGTGTTTATTTCAATTTGTTTCAAGAATCTTTTTGATTACCCCTTGCTTTTCTTTCTTGACCCTCTGATCATTTGGAGCATGTTGTCTAATTTCTGTATTTGTACAGCTTCAAATGTTCCTCTTTTCTTCACTTCTAGTTTTATTTCATTGTGGACAGAAAACATACTTGATATGATTTCAATATTTTTAAACTTTTGAGACTTACTTTGTGTCCTCATAAAATGGTGTATGTGGTCAATCCTGGAGAATGTTTCATGTGCTGAAGAAAAAAAAATGGATAGTCTTCAGCTGTGAAGTGAAATGTTCTGTATAGGTCTGTTAAGACCATTTCGTTTGTGTTGCAGTATAAATTCCATGTTTTCTTTGTTGATTATCTGTCTAGATGATCTTTCTAATGCTGAGAATCAAGTATTAAAGTCCCCAACTATTACTGTTTTGGAGTCTAACTATCCCTTGAGAACTAATAACATGTGCTTTATATATCTGAGTGCTCCAGTGTTGCTTGTATACATATTTATAATTGTCTTCTAGCAAACTTAATCCCTTTATTATTATGTAATGCCCTTCTTTGTCTCTTTTTGCTATTTTTAACTGAAAGTATATTTTATCTGATAAAAGTATAGCTACTCCTGCTCACTTTTGGTTTCCATTGTGTTAAATATCTTTTTCCATTCCTTCACTTTTAGTCTATATGTGTTTTTACAGGTGAACTTAGTTTCTTATAGGCAGCATACAGTTGGGTCTTGGTTTTTGGGTTTTTCTTTTTTTCATTCATTCCGCCAGTGTCTATCTTTCAATTGTGGAATTGAATCTGTTTATAATGAAGGCTATGATTGATAAGTAAGGACTTATTCCTTCATTTTATTAATTGTTTTCTGGTTGTTTGTATATTCTTTATTCCCTTCCTCCTCTCTTATTGTTTATTTTTGCAGTTTGGTGGTTTTCTCTAGTAATAAAGTTTGATTCCTTTCTTTTTCTCCTTTGATCTACTAGTTTTATAATTTTACATGTTTTCATGATGGTAGCTATCATATTTCCCCTTTTGGATGCAGGGCTCCTTTAAGCTTTTCTTGTCAGGCCCATCTTGTGGTGATAAATTCCTTAGTTTTTGCTTATCTGGGGAATACTTTATTTCTCCTTCATTTCCAAGGGATAACTTTACTGAGTATAGTATTCTTGACATTTTTTTAATTTTAGCACTTTGAACATATTTCATTCATCCCATTCTTTTCTGTTGAGAAATCTGTTGTTAGTCTAGTGGGAAATTTCCTTTCATGTGACTTGATGTTTTTCTCTTGCTGTTTTTAAAATTCTCCCTTTGTGTTTTTTTGAGACAAACTCTTCTTGTGTCACTTTGGCTGAGTACAATGGCATGATCACAGCTCACCACAGCCTCAAACTCCTGGGCTCAGTTAATCCTTCCACCTAAACCTCCTGAGTAGCTGAAACTACACGCACATGCCACCACAGTCTTTTTTTTTTTTTTTTAAGAGATGGGGTTTGACTATGTTGCCCAGGCTGGTCTTGAACTCCTGGGCTCAAGCGATGCTCCCACCTTGTCCTCCCAAAGTGCTGGGATTACAGGCGTGAGCCACTGTGCTCAGCCCTCCCTTTGTCTTTTACTTTTGACAATCTCAATGTTATGTACCTCACAGATGACCTGTTTTATTGAATCTATTTGAGGATTTCTGAACTTCCTGGATCTGAATGTCCATCTCTCTCCCCAGACTTGAATGTTTTCAGGTATTATTTCATTAAATATATTTTCTATTTTTTCCCTTCTATTCCCATTCTGGAATTCCCATAACACAATTTAAAAAAAAATAATGGTGTCCTGTAAGTCCTGCAGGCTCTCCTCATTTTTTTAAATTCTTTTCCAGTCTGCCTAGGTTATTTCAAAAGAATTGTCTTGAAATTTTTTCTCCTGCTTGAAGTTCTCAATTATGTTTTGCATTTTATTCAATTCCTCATCTCTAAAATACCTTTTATTTTTAAATACATATGATATCTCTTTGATGTATTTCTCATTCAGATCATGAATTGTCTTTCTAATTTTATTGAATCATTTATCTGTATTCTTTTGTATCTTGTTGAGTTTCCTTAAGATGATTATTTTGAATTCATTTTCTGGCATTTTATATATTTGCTTTTGTTTGGAGTCTGTTACTGGAGGATTATTGTATTCCTTTGGAGGTGTAATGTTTTCTTGCTTTTTCATGTTTCTCGTGTCTCTATATTAATAGTTATGCATCTGGTGAAACAGGTGTCTCTTCCAATTTTATGGGGTAGGTTTTATAGGGAAAGATTTATTTCTATAGTTGGATGGGGTGTATTGGCTTTGGTCCTAGATGGACACAGTAGTGTAGTCGCCATAGTGTTTCTTCATAATGTAATACACATTAGCAATGTTTGCAAGCTTCTCAGTGGACTGGGCCATGGGATTTTGTGGCAGTGATAGCACAGCTTTGCTGAAGATGCACTTCCTGAACTGTTTCTCAGACTGAGAGCATGCCCATGGCCATCCTGGGTTGGCCAGCTCAGGAACCGGCTCATTGGTGTTGATACTGCCAAGCTATTACTCCAGCCAGGGGTGCAGGCTATCGCTGCTCAGTCAGCTCAGGGGTGAGTCTGCCAGGCTGTTTCTCTGGGGAAGGGTATAGGCTCATGGCTGTCTGGCCGGCTTGAGACTGATACCACCAGTGTTGGGCCCACTGGGAAATTTATCTGGCTAGCAGTATGGCTGTGCAGAAGCTTGACTTCCTTTGGGGCCTATCTGCTGGGGGCACATTTGCTATTTCTCTGGCCAGAGTACGCTGGCCTGAGGCTAATGTCCCTGTTTTTCAGGGCCAAAGTCACACCTACTTCAGGCTCTGAGCACCTGGGGTCATGGTGTTGCAGCCACTTGTGTGAGGTGGAGTGTAATGACAGTAGAGTCCCAAGGCTGGAGAGGTACAGTGGCTACTGGCTCCTAGAGCAGGGAATATTCCAGCAGTGGCTCTAGTTGCAAGATCCCACCATGCTGCAGCAGCTGGAGACACAAAAACATGGAGGGGAGAGGTGGAGGAGGGGAGTACAACTTGTCTTAATCTGGAGCAATACAGCTGCATGAATTCTAGGCAGCTCCCCAAACTAGGCTCAGGGCTTGTGAGGACTCTGGCATTCTCCCTTAGGAAGGACATAGATGTCCTAAGGGGGCTTGAAGTCTTCTTGCCTTTCTCCCCACAAACGGAAGTCCCTCCTGACTCCGGGCTAATCCTGGCAGAGGAGAAGGAGTGGCAGAGGCAAAGTCCCTAAATTCCCTTTCTACGTTGTCATCCTGGGCTTTTGAGTACCACAGGGACCACACCACTCCCTTGCTGCACTCCGGTGCTCTCCCTCCAACACTCCAGTTGCATTTTAGTTTTTTATGTGTTGCCTTGGTCATTGCTTGTGAGGGAGACAAGTGCCAGGACCCTCTAGTCAGTCATCTTGCTGTCGTCTCTCACCCTTACAGCAGCAACAGAAACTAATAGGGTTCTCTTTAGTGCAGCCTATAATTTTTGACCTAAAAAGGAGATACCACATCAAAACTAAACCTCACTGAATATTTCTGCTTATCAATTTGACTTTTATTTTTTAATGATTCTGGACTTTATAGTTCCAGAAATTGTCAATGTAGTTCTCTTTATTATACTCTTAACCAATGGTGAAGAAAGGGAGAAAAATACTAAGGCTTGCAGTGTTGAGCCAATTTCCATCACATGTTTGTTTCTCTAAATAGTCATTGTTTTTCCAATTCAGCTAATGTGATATGAAAATTCAGTAATTTGTGTTTTCTGTTGCATATGAAATTTAGATATCTACAGCATCAGAATCCACAATATGAAAGCAGTTGTTTATAATTTCTCATGTATTCTGATTGTCTTCCCTCATGTGATAACAACTGGCTATTATAAAGAAGATGAAAATGATTCTTTGTTTTCTAAGATTCTGATTATTTCATATAACTGGTACTCAAACATCTTCCTTTTACATAATTTAACGCACAATGGTTTACTGTATGTTTTTAAAAAAATTGTGCATACTTAGAAGTTGGAGTGTTTTGAGTACTTCTTAATAATGTAGTTTTATTTATTTATGAATTATATATATTTGCATGCCTATTACTGTGGTATTATGTATGTTATGAAGCATGCCGGGGGAGACTTTTTTTAAATGAGATAAAAACAAATATAGGCTATAGTATAGCACAAGTAAAATACTGATATAAACTGAATGTGTCCCTCCAGAATTCATATGTTGAAACCTAACCCCTATTTGGTATTTGGTGTTAGGGCCTTTGAGAGGCAGTTAGGTCATGAGGGAGAGTCTTTAGTACCTTTACAAAGAGACCTCAAAACCTCCCTCTTGAATCTTCTAACACCTTGATTCATGTGTGTGTTATACGTAAAGAAGTTCTACAAGTTGATGAAAGGAAACCAGTATGATTCACTTAGGAAAAAAAATGGCAAAATAGTTGAATAAATACTCCACAAAAAAAGAGTATCTTAATGGTCAGGAAATAGGAAAAAGTTCCCAACTCTTGTAGCCATCAGGAAAAGGCAAATTAAAACCACAATGAAGTACTACTCCACAGGTATCCAAAGGGTTAAAATAAAATGAATGGAGATATCAAGTGATGGGGAGGATGTGGAGCCATCAGAACTCTCATATGATGCTGGCTGAAATGCAAATAGGTATAACCACTTTGGAAAACTGTTTAGATGTTTCTACTAAAGCTTGAATGTATGTGTGTCCTATGACTCAGCAATTCTACCCCTAGAATATACTCAGCAGATCCTGTATATTGACTCGAAACTACATTTTGAAAGGACCCACTGTGTACCTGGAACAGTTAAAAAGATCAACATGGAGACATTTTTCTAGTGAAACTACTGGACTTCTGAGGTAAAATAATAGGTCACTTAAGTAATAGAAAATAAGACCAGAATGAGACTTTGACAGAAACCTCCATGACAGAAGAAAACAAAGGATAAATTTAAAGATGTAAATGAAAATCAAGTATTAGAGCAAAACAAAATAAATAGAAAACATAGGTTCTTCTATGACCTATGAATGATGAAAACTTCCTTCTTAATGAATTAAAATTGAGTAGCAAGATGGAAAACTATAGATAAAATAATTTTATAGAAAAAGAAATATACAAATTAAAACAAAAACAATTTTTTTATAAGGGGCACAGTTATTAGAGTTTAAAAATAATGAAGTTTGAAAAATATTTACAGCTTATATCACATAGGGTTAATATTCTTATATAATTAGTTTCTAAAAATATAGAAAATACCAGAATGCCTATATAAAAAAAAAAATGGGCTAGAGAAGTTGATAGACAATTCATAGAAAAGGAAATACCCATGGATTTTTACATACAAAAATAATTCACTCTCTCATAATAAGGAAACTACAAATTAAAGTGCTACAAAAGTACACTTTCTTGCCAATCGTGTTGGAAAAAATCCAAAAGTGTGTTAACCTACTAGGTTGGTAAAGCTAGGGAAAATAGACATTCTCAAAAATAGCTGGTGAAAATGCAAACTTATAAAAGCTCTATGAAGAAAACTTTAATGACATCTAGCAGACTCTCATATATTTATCTGTTGACCAAAAAATCCAACCTTTAGGAATTTACCTGAAGGAACTACTAGTAAAATTATAAAAAAAGATATATGTGCAAAACAATTCATTTTGGGTCATTTGTAAAACAATAGAAAGAACCAAATATCTACTACTTGGTACATGTTAGTCTGTTCTCACACTGCTAATAAAGACATACCAAAGACTGAGTAATTTATAAAGAAAAAAAGTGGTTTAATGGACTGACTCACAGTTTCACATGGTTGGGGAGGCCTCACAATTATGGCAGAAGACAAAGGAAGAGCAGGGTCACATCTTACATGGTGGCAGGCAAGAGAGCATGTGCAGAACTTCCCTTTTTTTTATTATTATACTTTAAGTTTTAGGGTACATGTGCACAACGTGCAGGTTTGTTACATATGTATACATGTGCCATGCTGGTGTGCTGCACCCATTAACTCGTCATTTACATTAGGTATATCTCCTAATGCTATCCCTCCCCCCTCCTTCCACCCCACGACAGGCCCCGGGGCGTGATGTTCCCCTTCCTGTGTCCAAGTGGAGAACTTCCCTTTATAAAACCATCAGATCTCATGAGACTTATTCACTATCATAAGAACAGCATAGGATAAACCCACCCCATGATTCACTTACCTCCCACCAGGTCCCTCCCGTGACACATGAGAATTATGGGAGCTACAATTCAAGATGAGATTTGGGTGGGGACGCAACCAAAACATATCAGTACATCTACAACTACTAAACAGAATGACTCTGAATACTACTATGGAGTGCTGTCCGGAACATACAAAACATATTGCCTACTTCTGTCTATTGAAAAGAGATGGAAACAATGACAAAATAAGCAATGTTGAGCACTCCTAGTACCCATATTGTGGTCTAGAAATACAATTTTCCATTCAAAGAAACCAGGGCCTTTGGAAGCAATGGCTGATTCTAGGTCTGCAATAAATTATGTGCAAGATAAATTTTGGAAAACTTTATGTCAGATATCAAAGAAACTGTTAAAAACTGCTAAGATTTTGTCAAAAGGAATCAGAAGCCAACTTCAAAAGATCTCCATTGACCAGGGATTAAAACAAATTATATATATAATTATAACAATTGCAGTAATTTGAAATGTAAAATTGTTTAAATCCCCTTTTATACTGTTAGTAGGAATGTAGATTGTGCAGCCATTATGAAAGACAGTATGGAGTTTCCTAAAGAAATTAAAAATAGAGCTACCACAAAACTTAGCAATTCCCCTTCTAGGTATGTTTCCAAAGGAAATGAAATCACTCCTTTGTCAACATATCTGTACTCCAATGCTCATTGCCAAGATATGGAAACAACTGAAGTGTCCATCAGTGGGTGAATGGAGAAAGAAATTGTGGTATATATACACAGTGGAATATTATTCAGCTGCAAGAAAAAAAAAAAAAGGAGATGCCACCATTTGTAACAACAGGGATGGATCAAAAGGACACTATGTTAAATGAAAGTATTCAGACACAGAAATCAAGCATATGCATGTGGAATCTTTAAAAAAATTGAACCCATAGAAACAGAGAACCATTGTTTCCAGGGGCTAGATGGCAGGGAGAGGGGAAAAGGAAGATGTCGGTCAAAGGGTAAAAAGTTGCAGTTGTATAGGATGCATAAGGCTAGAGATCTAATGTATAGCATTAGGATTATGGTTGAAAATATTGTATGTCTATAATTTGCCAAGAGAATAGATTTTAGGCACTCTTACCACAAAGAGAAGAAAAAAAGGTAAGCATATGAGACAATGCATATGCTAATTTACTAGACTGCAATAATCAATTTACTATATATATTCAAGATAAGTATATCAAAATATATGGTGTACCTTACAATATATTTTTAAAAGTTTCTGTGTTTATAATGAGATAAAAATCTAGTTGATCAACTTTAGATATCATTGAACAAATTATTATTTTAGAAATTGATAAATAAAAGGATATAATCTTGGATACCCATAAAGTTTTTATCATTATGTAGCCAAGTAGTAGAATGGGATATTCCATTTTTTGAAGTTTAAGATAATACAAGAGAAATACTAGGCTTAAAATATTTTTATATTGTAATACCAATGAATTAATAATCTAGGCTTTAATAATTATTGACATTATATGCCTCTTGATGTAGGATACACCAGCACTTATGACATAGTATTTACAAAGTATCCAACCTGTGTCTAAGGCTACCTCTTTTCAACTACCAATTTACAGAAAATGAGACAAAAGAAAACATTAAACGACACCATGAGGGATAAAATCAGCAAAATGAAGATGGTCAAAAGCACTACAGGACAAAAAATAATATTTCTCTTCTAAAATTGCAAGAAAAAAGAGTGTAAATATAATAGCTTAAAAGAGACTTGAGAGACACATCAACAATCACAATATGTGAATTTATAACTTATTTGGAATCAGATTAAAACAAATTATCAGCAAGAACATTTATTAAAAAACAATTCTGAACTCAACTTGTACAGGTCAAGGAAATAATACATCTTATTTTCAGCTGCATCTGCCACTGATATGTTCAGAATTGTTAATATATTAATGTGGTGTATTAGTCTATTTTCATGCTGCTGATAAAGACATACCTTAGACTGGGCAATTTACAAAGAAAGGTTTAATTGGATGTGCAGTTCCATGTGGCTGGGAAAGCCTCACAATCATGGTGGAAGACAAGGAGGAACAAGTCATGTCTTACATGGATGGCAGCAGGCAAAGAGAGAATGAGGAAGATGCAAAAGTGGAAACCCCTGATAAAACCATCAGATTTCATGAGACTTAACTACTATGAGAACAGTACGGGGGAACTGCTCCCATGATTCACATGTCTCCCACCTGGTCTCTCCCACCACATGGAATTATGGGAGTACAATTTAAGAAGAGATTTGGGTGGCCACACAGAGTCAAACCATATAATTCGGCCCCTGGCCCCTGCCAAATCTCATGTCCTCACCTTTCAAAACCAATTATGCCTTCCCATCAGTCCCCCAAAGTCTTAACCCATTTCAGCATTAACTCAAAAGTCCACAGTCCAGTCTCATTTGAGACAAGGCAAGTCCCTTCTGAAATCAAAAGAAATTTAGCTACTTCCTAGATACAAAAAGGATACTGACCTTGGGTAAATACAGCCATTCCAAAGGGGAGACTTGGCCAAAACAAAGGGGCTACAAGTCCCACGCAAGTCCAAAAATCTAGTGGGGCAGTCAAATCTTAAAGCTCCAAAATGATCTCCTTTGACTGCATGTCTCACATCCGGGTCACATTGATGCAACAGGTAGATTCCCATGGTCTTGGGCAGCTCCACCCTTGTGGCTTTGCAGGGTACAGCCCAGCTCCTGGCTGCTTTCACAGGCTGGCATTGAGTGTCTGTGGTTTTTCCAGGCATGTGGTGCAAGCTGTTGATGGATCTACCATTCTGGGGTCTGGTGGACGATGGCCCTCTTCTCCCAGCTCCACTAGGTGGTGCCCCAGTAGGGACTCTGTGGGAGGGCTCTGACCCCACATTTCCCTTCCACACTGCCCTTGCAGAGGTTCTCCATGAGGGCCCTGCCCCTGCAGCAAACTTCTACCTGGGCATCTAGGTGTTTCCACATATTTTCTGAAGTCTAGGCTGAGGTTCCCAAACCTCAATTCCTGACTTCTCTGCACCCACAGGCTCAACACCACATGGGTGCTGCCAAGGCTTGAGGCTTCCACCCTCCGAAGCAACAGCCCAAGCTGTACCTTGGCCCCTTTTAGTCATGGCTGGAGTGACTGGGATGCAGAGCACCAAGTCGCTAGACTGCACACAGCACAAGGACCCTGCCCAGGAAACCATTTTCTCCTAGGCCTCCAGGCCTGTGATGGGAGGGGCTGCTGTGAAGACCTCTGACATGCCCTGGAGACATTTTCCCCATTGTCTTGGGGATTAACATTTGGCTCCTGGTTACTTATGCAAATTTCTGCAGCCCCTTGAATTTCTCCTCAGAAAATGGGTTTTTCTTTTCCATCACATTGTCGGGCTGCAAATTTTCCAAACCTCTATGCTCTGCTTCCCTTATAAAACTGAATACCTTTAACAGCATGCAAGTCACCTCTTGAATGCTTTGCTGCTTAGAAATTTCTTCTGCCAAATACCCTAAATCATCTCTCTCAAGTTCAAAGTTCCACAAATCCTTAGGACAGGGGTAAAATGCTGCCAGTCTCTTTGCTAAAACATAGTAAGAGTCACCTTTGCTCCAGTTCCTAACAAGTTCCTCATCTCCATCTGAGACCGCCTCAGCTTGGCCTTTATTGTCCATATTCGTATCAGGCTTTTGGTCAAAGCCATTCAACAAGTCTCCAGGAAGTTCCAAACTTTCCCACATTTTCCTGTCTTCTTCTAAGCCCTTCAAACTGTTCCGACCTCTGCCTGTTACCCATTTCCAAAGTTGTTTCCACATGTCCAGGTATCTTTTCAGCAGTGCCCCACTCTGTTGGTACCAATTGATTTATAAGTCCATTTTCACACTGCTGATAAAGACATACCTTAGACTGGGCAATTTATGAAGAAAGGCTTAATCGGACTTACAGTTCCACATGGATGGGGAAACCTCAAAATCATTGTGGAAGGCAAGGAGGAACAAGTCATGTCTTATATGGATGGCAGCAGCAGGCAAAGAGAGACTGAGGAAGATGCAAAAGTGGAAACCACTGATAAAACCATCAGATCTCATGAGACTTATTCACTACCACGAGAACAGTATGGGGGAACTGCTCCCATGATTCAATTATCTCCCACCAGGTCCTTCCCACAACCTGTGGGAATTTTGGGAGTACAATTCAAGATGAGATTTGGGTGGGGACACAGAGCCAAACCATATCATGTGGGTTGCAAGTTACTTCAAATCTTTTTTCAGAAAAATCTAGACAGAAATAATTATTCAAAACAAACTGGAGATGTACTGCCAATAGTTTTTGACAGTGCGTGAACCAATTTGTACAAGATATTTGCATCTCCAGGTCCAGGGATGACCTGGATTTCAGAACTACTGGGCAATGAACCCACTTGATAGTAGATTGTACTCAGAAGTTGCTCTCAACAGCAGCTACTACTGATAAGTCACCACAGAGGAGAGGAGATGGATAAGACTAAGTGATAGTCACATAGGGGACACCCTTTGGCCTTTAGGTTCTAGTTGCATAAAGAACAGTATATACTAGTATTTTTCACTGGGGGCAACTTTGCCTACTACCCCCATTAACCCCAGGGAATATTCAGCAATATCTAGAGACTTTATTTATTGTCATGACTTGGTGAAGAGGGTACTACTGGCCTCTAGTTGGTAGAGACCAGGGATGCTGCTAAACATCTCTACAACGCTGTGTGTCCCATTACTCCACAACAAAGAATTGCCTGGCCCAAGATGTCAACAATGCCAAGTTTAAGAAACTCTGATATTACCTTTGAGGGTTAGTGTCTTAGTCCATTTAGGGAGCTAGAAAAAATAAAATAGACTGGGTGGCGCACACATAACGAAGTTATTTCTCACAGTTTTGGACGCTGGGGAGTGTAAGATCAAGGCACCGGCAGATTAGGTATCTGGTAAGGGCTTTCTTTCTCTTAGAAAGCTGCCTTCTCATTCTAACCTCATGTTGTGGTAGGATTAAGGGGTCTCTCTCAGACCTCTTTCATGAAGGATCTAATTCCATTCATAAGGATTCCACTCCCATAACCTAATTACTTCTTAAAGACTCCACCTCCTAGTACCATCACCTTGGGTGTTAGAATTTCAGCATATGAATTTAGGGGACACAAATAGATCATAGCAGGTAGTAACTTGCAAGGAGCACAGGAGTGGCTTCTGGGGTGCTGGTAAAGTTAAGTTTCTTGATCTAGGTGCTAGTTACATGAGAACATTCAATCTATGAAAATTTATTAGGGTGCACAATTATGAGATGTATATTTTTCTCTCTCTGTATATCTATAACTGGAGACAGTATATATAATTATTATATATAATTAAAAGAATATATGTTATACACACAGACACATGCATATATATATATATATATATATATATGTACTACAAATCAGTAAAAGGGAGCAGAATGTGCATGACACAGTGTTGAGTATTTGTAATCTTTATTCAAAACCCCCGTAATTTAGGTGCTATTATTTCCACTCTAGAAATGAAGAAAATGGGATTCCAGGATGATAAGTGGGTCACCCAAAGACAGTAAGTTAGTACCATAGTATCAAAGTTTAAACTCAAACCTCTATTTTTTCTGGTTCCAAGTCACTGTACTCACCAAACTCCAAGCCAGTAACAAATGCTAAGGAAATGCCGTTGTAGAAAGGAGAACTGGTCATTTCCACATAGTCCAAATTTGAGGTCAACCAGAACTCTGAGTTTTGCTCTCTTTTCAAATGCATCTTATAAAACATGTAAAAATTTTGTTGCCTCTGAAGTAGAAAATAGAAGCTGAAAAACAAAGTGGGTGAAACAGATCAACTAAGTTTGCAATTTTATAGTTTATCAGGGCATTGGGAGTGAAGTATGAAGTTACTAAAGTTTAACACTTAATGGGAAGTTTTAAGACACATGGAATTGCGTTCGTGCATATTCCCACCAAACTATGAATAACCTAAATCTAGATGAAAAATAAGGGTTAGGAGGAAAGGGTATTAATTATTAAAATGAATGAGACACTATTTTGGAAATCTTCACAAGAGCAGCCAATGTGAACACTAGATACAAATGGACAGCGTGAACACATAACTGTTTATAAGAAGCAAGGGAAAAGACTGTCAGAAAACCTCCTCATTCAAAAATCAATCATTCGAAAATTGCTCAAACCTGAGAGTATTCTGGCAATCCCTGCAACCATGACTCTTTTGAAGTCGTTGGTGTAAAATCAAGAATTTGAGCACAGATCAAAACCTTAAGCCCAGATAGACTGTGTGAATTATGCAAAATATTTTTAATTGACTGAAACTATGATTTAAAAGTGCCTTAAATATAAATGGCCATAATAAATGGTGGCAACTGGCATGTTTGTAACAGGGCCCCAAGTCTTCTAAGCAAATATACTGCCATCAATTAGGAAGCTTAAACTTATGACTCCCTGCGTGACCAGAGAACCTATGCCTGGCCATTGCTCTCTAAATCTGTCTTCCACATATACCAGATCCTAGTCCAGTACCTCCAATTTCTACCTGAGCTGAGCCCAACATGCAGTACACATTAAATGCAGATTATCCATGCCTCTGCTTTCTCCTTTAACCGAGCCTATAATATTCCATTTGTCCCTGTTAACTTTTCTTTGCTGAACTACTTCTCCCGCTTGTGTAGGCCTTTTGGGGGTTAAAAAGAAAAAGAACCACCAGTGTTTTGAGAGGCTGAGGTGGGAGGATCCTTCGAGGCCAGGAATTTGAGACAAGCCTGAGCAACATAACAAGAACTTGTCTTTACACAAAAAGAAAAAAACAAAAAGCCAGGTGTGGTTGCATGCACCAATACTCCCAACTATTTGGAAAGCTGAGGTGGGAGGATCACTTGAACCCAGGAGTTTGAGGCTGCAGTGAGTCATGATCATGCCACTGCTCTACAGCCTCAGGGATAAAGCAAGACCCTATCTCAAACAACCAACTGAACATAAACATGTCAGGGATTTAAAACTATTTAAATCATAAGTTATCTGGTGGATGCATGCTAAGTCAGTTATGCCAGCTACTTATTATGCAGCTAAACAAATGATTCATTTGCTTTTACCTTCCCAACCAGTTATTTTGACCTAATAATGAGAATATGTAGAGAAGAGAAACTTGTATGTATTATCATAATAAATTAAAGGAATGAAAAACTGAAATCTGAGGATTTCTCAGCCATAAAGAATATTACAAAAAAAACCTTCCTAGAGAAAAGCTGAACTGACTGATTAATTAATTGAATTCTGGCATTGAGCAGGCTGCTGACATCGGGCTCCTAGCAAAATAAATTCTTCACGTGGAGATTTCCAATGCAGCAAGAAGAAAACTGACCGTTTCTCCTGAAAACGCAGGTTCTTGTGTTCTTAATTAGAATCTATGAAATGATTTTTAGAAATATCTGAAATTATACAGAAACATGTGAATACATGTGTAAGTGTGTCTGTGTGTGTGTGTGTGTGTGTATCTCCCTCTCTGTTTTCCTATGGGAGAAAGCAATACATAGCCTTCCTCAGATACTCAAATATCCTATGACCTTTTTGCTCCACAAGTTTTGTTGTAAGAAAAAGAAAAAAAATAATTACTCCCGTGAGAGATGTAGTTTCAGGGTGCCACACTAGTGAACATAGAACATAGGTATAACCTGTAAAAATAATAAAACTTTCTGGAACATCAGATTCTGAGATTTTATGAGCCAGTTTGCTCTTGTAAAGCAATATTATTATAATCGTTACTATTTTTGTAAAGCAATGTTTTAATGCTTCAGTAGGTAATCAGTTACAGGAAGTCATTTTACTACTCCTGATAATAAGAATCTTCTAATAATGGTGAATGACTTGTATAAAAATGAGGATTGAATATTCAAATGCAAAAACATTAAGAACTTTCCTCATTGGATTGTTTTAAATGGCTCTCAACCCTTAGAGAATCTAAATGTTTGTTCGATTTTTGGAAATAAGTTTAAAATGTAAAAGAGGTAATTTGATCATTCTTTTCATGTATAAATACTGCCAGTCGATTAGATGGTGCCCACTCTGATTGAGGGTGTGTCTGTCTCACCCAGTCCACTCACTCAAATGTTAATCTCCTTTGGCAACACCCTCACAGACACACCCAGGAACAATACTTTGCATTCTTCAACCCAATCAAGTTGACACTCAACCATCACAAGCCAACCTCTTGTCAAATTGAACCCATAGGCATCTCCTGAAATCATCCATATTCTTCAATAAAAGACGACAATAAAGTTATAATTACACCTAACATAATAACAGCTATTCTTTGTACAACTGGAAGTGCACTAATCCTTAACCTAAATGCTATTACATAAAGCTAACAACACTTACATGCTGATATGAAGTCAATAAATCTTGTGTAACATGATAAAGGAAAAAGGAAATAAAATGAAGATGTTTTCTTAGTGCAAGTGTATACATGCACAAACAAGTTCTTAACAAAATAAGGAGGAAATCCAAGTGCTAATGACAATTACAGTTCTCGTTTCTGCAACCGGTCAAGTGGTCGTAGCTGGTGTTGATGACTACCTTCTTCTACTACCCATTCTGTATTCCCTTTGCCTTCAACAAGCACCTTAGCAGGTCATGGTTTTTTTACCTGCTGGAGTGACCCAAACCTTCATTCCTGAAGGGTCTGGGCTATTTGTAGTCCTGACTGGATTGGGTTGTTGTAGTTTCCCATTGACCTTAATCACAGGGCATGATAATACTAAGAGACACCCTAAGGGATCTCCTGTATTCCACACACACTCTTCCTTACTTTCATTGTGGAGTAGTAGACTGATTTCATCTTGATAGTCGGGGGTCAGTCACCCCAGCCAACATTGTAACTCCCTTCTTAGCCTGTAGACTTAGAGATGGGGGAGCCCAAAGTGTCCATGTGGCAATGTTAACATCCAGTTTAATGGAATTGTTATGTCTCCTAGTGGCAGCATTCCTCCCTCTAGAACTAAGACCCCTAGGCCAGCAGAATGTAATGTCGGGGCAACAGGAAGCAAGAATTTTGCTAGTGGGTCACTAGGGGTGATTGTGAGTGGTGCCACTTTCACTTACACCCCTTGATTCCTGGACCGTGAATCCTTATAATCGGAGAAAGAGTACCATATATTGGACACTGATTCAGGGCATACACAGCCTTCTGGAGAACTTTGCCCCAGCCCTGCAAAGTGTTGTCAGCTAGTTGGCTAATTGTATAGTTAGCTAATTGTGACTTCAAACGGCCATTCCACCATTTTATCAATCCAGCTGCTTCAGGATGATGGGGAACATGGTAAAACCAGTGAATTCCAGGAGCATGAGTCCACTGCTGCACTTCTTTAGCTGTAAAGTGAGTGCCTTCATCAGAGGCAAGGCTGTGTGGAATACCATGATGGTGGATAAGGCATTCTGTTAGTCCACGATGGTAGTCTTGGCAGAAGCACTGTGTGCAGGATAGGCAAACTTATACCTGGAGTAGGCATCTATTCCAGTGAGGAATACAGCACAATTTTCCAAAAAGGTCTTTTCCCTTGCACTGCAAATGTGTTACCTTTGATATGAATTAAGGTTATAGTTTACCAAATACGTGTGGGTCTGCTTCTGATCTTTTCTAACTTCTATGATCTGTCTATCCTTGTGTCAATACCACATTGTCTTAGTTATAATAGCTTTATAATACATCTTAATATCTTAATGTTAATCCTTTGCAATATTACTTTGACTATTCTTAGACTTTTACAGTTCCACATAATTTTAGAATCAGTGGATTAATTTCTGCAAAGAAACTTTATAATTTTTATTGGGATTATATAAAATCTATTCACATTTTAATATACTGAATTTTCTAATTCATGAATCCCTTCACTTATTTATCTTCTTTCATTAATTAAACAAATTATCCAACTAAGGTACAGAGAAAACTATTTTTTATTGATACAAAACTTTTTACATGGGATCCATGTGATATTTTGTTACATTATAGCCTGAATAAAGATTAAGTCAGGCTGTTTGGTGTGTCTGTCACCTCAAATATTTATCATTGAACAATTCAAGTCTTCTAGATATTTTGAAATGTACAATACATTGTTAACTATAGTCATCCTACTCCGCTATCAGACATAACTTATTTCATCTGTGTAACTGCATGTCTGTACCCATTAAGCAACATCTCTTGATTCCCATCCCCTCTCCCACAGACCCATTCCAGCCTCTGGTACCTATCACTTATTCTCTACCTTGATGAGATAACCTTTTTTTAGCTCCCACATATGAGTGAGAACATAGGATATATGTCTTTTTGTGCTTGGCTTATTTCACTTAACATAATGACCTCTAGTTCCATCTATGTTGCTGCTGCTGACATGATTTTATTCTTTTATATGGCTGAATAATATTCCATTGTGCATATATACCACATCTTCTTTATCAATTTATCTGTTGATGAACACTTAGGTTGATTCCATATCTTTGCTATTGTGAATTGTGCTGCAATAAACATTAAATTGCAGGTATCTTTTTTGATATATTGATTTCTTTTCCTTTGGATAAATACCCAATAGAGGGATTGCTGGATCATATGGTAGTTTTATTTTAGTTTTCTGATAAATCTCCATACTGTTTTCCATAGTGACTGTACTAATTTACATTCCCACTAACAGTGTATGGGCTTCCTTTACCCTGCATCCTTACCAGCATCTATGTTTTTTTGTCTTTTACATAAAAGTCAATCTAAGTGGAGTACAATGATGTCTCCTTATAGTTTTTATCTGAATTTCCCTCATAATTAGTGCTGTTGAGCATTTTATCATATACCTGTTGGTAAATGAAAATACCACTTGTGTATCTTCCTTTGAGACTGTGTATCTTCCTCTGAGAAATGTCTGTTTATTTTCTTTGCCTACTTTTTAATGAGATTTATATATTTATTTTTGCTGTCAAATTGTTTGAGATTCTTATATATTCTGGATATTAGTCCCCTGTTGGATGAAGAAATTGCAAATACTTGTTAGTTGTTTTTGTTGTTGTTATTGTTGTTGTTTTGAGACAGGATCTTGCTTCATCTCCCAGGCTGAAGTTCAGTGGCATGATCTCGGCCCATTGCAACCTAGGCCTCCCAGGCTCAAGTGATCCTCCGGCTTCAGCCTCCCAAGTAGCCAGGATTGCAGGTGTGCACCACCGCACCTGGCTAATTTTTGTATTTTTTGTAGCTATGAGACGTCTTTATGTTGCCCAGGCTGGTCTCGAACTCCTGGACTCAAGCAATCCTCCCACTTCAGCTTCACAAATTGCTTCAATTACAGGCATGAGCCATGGCACCTGGCTGAAGTTGCAAATATTTTCTCTCATTCAACACATTGTCTCTTCAGTCTGTTATTGTTTTCTTTGCTATGGAAAAGCTTTTTGGTTTAATGTAATTTCATTTGTCTATTTTGTTTTTGTTGCCTGTGCTTTGGAGGCTTTAGTCACAAAATATTTGCCTTAACCAATGTCCTAAAGTGTTTTTACTATGTTTTCTTCTGGCAGTTTTATAGTTTCAGGTCTTACACTTAAGTCTTTCATTCATATTGATTTTTGTATATATGTTGAGAGATAGGGGTCTAGTTTTATTATTTTACACATAGCTATCCAATTTTCCCAGCACCATTTATTGGAGAAGTTGTCCGCTCTCTAATGTATGTTCTTGGTGCTTTTCAAAAAAAAAATTAGTTGGCTGTGAATGCCTGGATTTATTTCTGGATTCTCTATTCTGCTACATTGGTCTATGTGTCTGTTATGATAGCAACACCATGCTGTTACAGTTACTTTAGTCTCATAATATATTTTGAAGTCAGGGAGAGTCATGCTTTCATCTTTGCTTTTTTGCACAGGATTGTTTTTATTATTTGGGCTCATTTTGTGGTTCCATGTAAATACTAGGGTTGTTTTTTCTATCTCTGTAAAAAATAACATTAGTACTTTGATAGGGATTGCATTCAATCTGTAGTTTGCTTTGGGCAGAATGGTCATTTTAACGATATTAATTTTTTGAATTTATTGAGCGTAGGGTGTCTTTCCATTTGTGTACTCTGCAGTTTCTTTTTATCAGTGTTTTAGAGTTTTCCTTATAGAAGTCTTTCAACTCTTGGATTAAATTTATTCCTAGATTTTTGAGGGGTAGCTATTGCAAATGGGATTGCCTTCTTAATTTCTTTAGCAGGGAGTTCATTCTTGGTTCATAGAAATGCTACCAATTTTTGTATGTTGATTTTGCATCCTGCAACTTTACTGAATTTATTTATCATATCTAAGAGTTTTTTGGTAGAGTCTTTAAGGTTTTCTTGATATAAAATCAAATCATCAGCAAAGAGGGATAATTTGACTTTTCTTTTCCAATTTGGATGATTTTTATTTGTTTCTCTTGCCAGATTTCTCTCGCAAGAATTTCCAGAATTATGTTAAATAGAAGTGCCGAAAGTGGTATCCTTGTCTTGTTCCAGTTCTTATGGAGAAGGTTTTCAGCTTTTTCCCATTCATTATAACATTAGCAGTGGATGTGTCATATATGGCCTTTATTATGTTCAGACATGATTCTTAAATGCCTAATTCACTGAGTTTTTATCAAATGTTGCAAAATCTCAACATTCAACAAGGAATGTTGTATGTTCTCAAATGCTTTTTCTGCATCTAATGAGATAATATGGTTTCTGTCCTTCAATCTGTTGATGTATCACAGGTATTGATTTGCTTATGTTGAACAATTCATGCTCCCCTCAGATAAATTCTGCTTGATCATGGTGTATTATCTTTTTGCTGTGCTGTTGGGCTTGGTTTGGTAATATTTTGTTGAGGATTTTTGCATCTATGTTCTTCATAGATAGTGGTCTGTAGTTTTGTACCAGAGTAATGCTAGCCTCATAGAATGAGTTAGGGAGAATTTGCCCCATTTCATTTTTTTTTTTGGAATAGCTTGAGGAGAATTAGTATTAGCTCTTCTTTGAAAATTTGGTAGAATTTGGCAGTGAGGTAAGGCAGACCTGGAATTTGTTGGGAGATTTTGTATTACTGATTCAATCTCATTAATCCTTTTGGTTTATGTGGGTTGTCTATTTCTTCTGGATTGAATCTTGGAAGGTCATATATCCTGGAATTTTAAAATTTTCTCTAGGCTTTCTAGACTGTTAATGTATGGTTGTTCATAATCGTCTCTGATGATTTTTATTTTTTGTTTTTGTGTGTGTACTCAATTATATTCTTTTTTTATTATTATACTTTAAGTTTTAGGGTACATGTGCACAACGTGCAGGTTAGTCACATATGTATACATGTGCCATGTTGGTGTGCTGCACCCATTAACTCGTCATTTAACATTAGGTATATCTCCTAATGCTATCCTGGTATCAGTTGTAATGTCTCCTTTTTCATTTCTGATTTTATTTATTTGGGTCTTTCTCTCTTGGTTAGTCTAGCTAGTGATTAATCAATTTTGTTTGTCTTTTCAAAAAACGAACTTATGGTTTTGCTAGTCCTTTGTATTTTTTGGTCTCAATTTCATTTATTTCCACTCTAATCTTTACAATTTTTTTTCCTTCTACTAATTTTGGGTTTAGTTTGTTCTTACTTTTCTAGTTCTTTGATGGGTAATATTAGACCATTTATTTGGAATCTTCTTGTTTTTATGTAGGTGATTTTTGCTATAAGTGTTCTTCTTAGCAATGCTTTTGCTGTATCCCCTGTATGTTGTGTTTCAATTTTCACTTATTTCAATTTTTTTCCTTAATTTCTTCCTTCACCAAGTGGTCATTCAAGAGCATGTTTTTTAAGTATTATGTATTCGTAGTTACCCAAGTTTTTCCTGTTACTGATTTCTAGTTTTATTTCATTGTGGTCTGAAAAGATACTTGATATACTTACGAGTTTTAAAAATGTGTTGAGACTTGTGTTGTGTCCCAATCTTTGGTCTATTCTGGAAGAATGTTGCAGGTGCTGATGAGAAGAATGTGTATTCTGTGGCTGTTGTGTAAAATGTCCTGTAAATGTCTGTTAGGTGTGTTTGTTCAAATGTGCAGTTTAAATTCACTGTTAGTTTCCTGTCTAGATGATCTGTCTAGTGCTGTAAGTGTGGTGTTAAAATCCTGAACTATTTTTGTACTGGAGTGTATCTCTCCCTTTAGATCTAGTAATATTTACTTTATGTATCTCGGTGCTCTGGTGTTGGGTACATATAATTATTTAGAATTGTTATTTCCTTTTGCTGAATTGATTCCTTGATCTTTATGTAATGACCTTCTTTGACTCCTTTTAATAAATTTGGATTTAAAGTCTGTTTTATCTAATATAAGTATAGGCACTCCTTTTGGTTCTGGTTTCTGTTTGCATGGAATGTCTTTTTCTATCCCTTTACTTTCAGTCTGTATGTGTCTTTACAGTTGAGATAGATTTCTTATAGGCAGCATATAATTGGTCATTTTAAAAATACATTCTGCCAGTCTATATCCTCTAAGTGTAAAGTTTAATCTATTTACATTCGAAGATATTACTGATACGTGAGGGTTCATTCCTGTTATTTATTAATTGATTACTGGTTGTTTGGTATATCATTTGTTCCTTTCTTTCTCCATTAATGTTTATTATTGTGGGTTGATAGTTGTCTGTAGTGGTAATATTTGTGTCCTTTCTCTTATTTTTGTGTGTGCGCTACCATTTAGTTCCATACTTTCATGTGTTTTCGTGATTGTAGATGGCATCTCTTTCCTCTCAGGTCGGACTCCCTTAAGCATTTCTTGCCAGGCCAATCTAGGGTGATGATTTCTCTCAGCTTTTGCTTAGCTTGGAAAGATGATGATGAAGATGATGATGAAGATGATGATGATTATTTTCAGCACTTTGAATATATCATCTCATTCTCTCCTGGACTGTTAAATTTCTGAAGAGAAATTCAATGTTAATTTGATGAGGGTTCCCTTACGAGGGACTTGATGCTTTTCTCTTGCTGTTTTTAAGAGTACTCTCTTGATCTTCGACTTACTACAATTTGATTATAATGTGCTGAGGAGAAGACCTTTTTGCATTGCGTTTTGGAATCTCTAAGCGTTCTGTATCTGAATGTCTAAATCTCTTCCTAGACTTAGGGTGTTTTCAGCTAGTATTTCAATAAATAGGTTTCCTAACTTTTTTATTTTCCCTTTGTCTTGTGGAACACCAAAAAATTTGATCACTGTAAGGTATCTCATATGTCACGTAGGCTTTGCTCAATTTTTTTTAACTTTTGTCTGCCTGTGTTATTTTAAAAGATGTGCCTTCAAGTTTTGAAATTCTTTCTTCTTCATCTAGTCTATTGTTGAGCTATTGAAAGTATTTTGTATTTTACTTAATAAATCATTCAGTTCCAGAATTTGTTTTGTTCTTTATGACATCTATCTCTAGAAAATTTCTCGTTCATATACTAACTTGTTTTTCTGATTTATTTGTATTGTTTTTCTGTATTCTCTTGGATCTAACTGAGCTTCTTTAATGTTGGTATTTTGAATTCTTTATCCAGGATTTCATAGATTTCTTTTTTTAGTTAATCTGTTTCTAGAGAATTATGTCCCTTTGGAAGTACTATCTTTGCTTTTTTTTTTTTTTTTCATGTTTCTTGTGTCCTTACATTGATATCTGAACATCTGTCATGACAATCACTTCTTTCCATTTTTTAACTTGCTTTCCTAGGGGAGGACTTTTTCCTGAAGATGTGTCTGTGGTGTTTGTTGGGTATGGTACTTTGGCTTTGATTCTGGGTGTATGCAGTAGTGTAGCTCTCATGATTTCTTTGGCTCTAAATAGCTTCATTGGTGTCTGTGACTTTCATCAGTGGCCTAGGTTGTGGTTATTAGGGAAGGCTGTGGTGAACTTTTGCTTGTGAAAAGGACACCAGATGGGCCTGTCCTTGGGCCCTAGTGGTGGCAGCAGCATGCTAAGCATGCCTGTCCTTGGGCCCTAGGCAGTGTATGCTGGCACTGTGTTAGCAGACCCAAGCAAGCCGGTTCTTGGGGCTCCAGGCAGCTTATTTGGGTGATGATAGTGGCAGTCGTGGGCTGGTGGTGTGTCCTTGGGCACTTGGGCAGTTGGCATGGCATGGGTGAAGCAGTAGTAGCGGTAGGACTAACCTCTGAGTCCCAAGAGCTCCACAGTGGTGTTGGCAGTGGTTGTGACCGGCTGGGCAGGCCAGTCCCCAGGCCCACAGGTGACACGTGTGTGTGTGTGTGTGTGTGTGTGTGTGTGTGTGTGTGTGTGTGTGTATGCACGCCCATTGTGATGGTAGTGGCAGGTTGGGTGGCCTCAACTTCAGGGCCCTTGTTGGAGTGCCCAGGTGCCAATATTGGTGGACTGGGCTGAGTACTCCCCAGGCCTCCAGATGCCATGATTGGATACTAGGGGGTGGGAGTCAGAGCTAGGTCCAGTGGACTCATCCTCACATCCTTCAGTAGTGCTTGCAGACACTGGCTATGGAAGGCAGGAGTGGTGTGACCCCAGGCCCCAGAATGTTCATGTTGGGGTGGCAGCAGCTGTACTGCACCCCTGGTACAGGGGAAGAATAGTCACTTTCAATGGCAGCAGTGGTGCACAAGTGCCTGGGAAGTGTACATTTCACTTGCCTTTTGGCCCCAGTGGAGGCAGCCCACTGCTATGGCTGTCACCTGCCGGATTTGTTGTCCTTAGGGTGATTAAAAGCTGCACAGCAGCTTCACAGTTGGGAGCAGTGTGGTAGCTGCCAATGGCTCACACTTAAGCCCTACAGGTAGCAGGCAGCTGGAGTTGTGGCTGCAGGTGGAGCATGTCACTGGAGTTCCAGGGATATGAAGATGCAGGGGCTGTTGGGCCCAGGACAGAATGCAGTCTGGTGAGGGCTGAGATATCCAAGCGACAACTTGCTGTAGCTGCTTAGGACTTGGGGGTGTGTGGGACCATGTGTGCTCCCTCTCTGGGGCAGTATCGTCACACGGTCTTCAGGTAGCTCCCTATATTGGTCTTGGGGCTCACAATAGTCTAGGGGCATTCCTATGGCTGGAATGTGGGGGTCTGTAGTGGGAACGTTGATCACTAGGAGTCACCCACTTACTCTTTTCTCATGCCGGGGAGCCTTTCCTGGCTCCTAGCCTATCCCACCTGAACAGACTGTATTGCTTTCTCTCCCTTCCTTGCTTTAGGTGTTTCCTGTCACTTCTCTGTAGAATTCCAGCGTTCTCTCTTATATATGTGAACTGTGATTATCTACTCATTATTGTCTGGTCAAGTATCTGGAAGCCTCACTGATGTTTTCAGTGTAAAGACTTTTGTATATCTTTCGCAATTTTGTATCTTCATAAGGGATTTTGTTAAGTAGTTTTCCATTCTTGTAGAACTTGGTTTTGAAGGAGAGTTGTGTTGGCCTCATAAAATGCTTAAGAAAGTGTTTTTTTTCTTTTGTTATTGTCTAGAAGAGTTTGTATAAGAGTGACAGGTTTTTCTTTTTCCCTATAAGTATTTGGAGAAATTTCAGTTTTTAGAATTATTTTGAATGAGCAATTATATCTAAAACACTTAGAAAGTAACTGGCATTTGATAAATGCCATAAAATATGAGTATTCTTGTGTGCTTGAATATCCATTTTCCTGTGTAAATCATTACATAAATGCTAGGACAGAACAGCTGTGGGCTTTACACAGAGGTAACATGCTTGAAGCCATTCCTTTAGAAGTCACCCTTCAGGATTTCAGCATTTATTCAATTATCAATTACTACTCAATGCATTTTCACAAGATTTTTATTTTAATTTTTCAACTGTTCTGTTGCCATAAGATTCCTAATACATAAATGAGAGGCAGGTTTTGATAGAACATAGTTTTTTTTAAAGTGCAGGGGTACCTGTGCAGGTTTGTTACATAGGTAAACTGTGTCAGAGGGGTTTGTTGTACAGATTATTTCCTCACCCATATATTAAGCCTTGTACTCGTTATTTTTCCTGATCCTCTTCCTCCTTTCACCCTTCACCCTCCAATAGCCCCCAGTGTATTTTGTTCCCTTCTACGTGTCCATGTGTTCTTATCATTTAGCTCCTACCTATAAATGAGAACATGTGGTATTTGGTTTTCTGTTGCTGCGTTAGTTTGCTAAGGATAATGGCCTCCAGCTGTATCCATGTTCCTGCAAACGACATGATCTCATTCTTTTTTGTGGCTGCCTAGTATTCCATGGTGTACATCTACCACATTTTCTTTATCCATTCTATCAATGATGGGCATTTAGATTGATCCAGTGTCTTTGCTACTGTAAATAGTGTTGCAGTGAACATGTGTGTGCATGTGTTTTTGTAGTAGAACAATTTATATTCCTTTGGGTACATACCCAGTTATGGGATTGCTGGGTCAAATGGTATTTCTGTCTTTAGGTTTTTGAGGAAACACCCACCCTGTCTTCCACAGTGGTTGAACTAATTTACACTCCAACCAACAATGTATAAGTGCAGAACATAGTTTTAAATAATGGATATGGCTAACTCCATCTCATGCCCATGAAGAATTTTTTGCAGCTAATAGGGTTACACTGAGGTCATGACACATCTGTTTTCTTACTAAAATAATCCCAAATATCTCCTTTCATTCCAAATTCCAGCCCTCCCTCTCCTTTCTTCTCCACAGTGGAATTTTTCAAGGGTTACCTCCACTCAGAGGCTCCATATTTTCACATCCACTCACTTCTCAACCCAACTTGGTTTCCGTCTCTACCATTCCACTGAAATGGCTTGTTGCCAGGGTGCTTCCAAACTGTCACACCATTAAGGTCATGATTCTGTACTTATGTGATCTCAGTGGCATTTGATATTATTGACCACATCAGCTTTCTTGAAGTATGCTCTGCCATTGAATTCTAGGACAGTCCATGCTTACTGTTTTTCTCTCCTGTATTTACCCGTTTCTATTTACACTCTTAACTGACTTGCCTTTATATATAAGACATTGACTGTTGAGTTCTTCAAGGTTTAACTTCTTGAAGCATTTAGTTTCAATCACTTTGATATGCAACGTTTGCCTTTAACTTGTGTACATCTCAAGTACAGTGTGTTACTTCTCTGAGAACCATATATTCCATTACCTTGCTGACATTCCCATTTGGATGCTTTTCAGGCACCTGCGATTCAGCGCTAAAACTGGGCTCCTGTGGTCCTCTCACAGCAGTTCTTACAGTTCTCTCCCTTAGTGAAAGGTAACACCATCTTCCTAGACCTGGAGGCAGGATGACTGAGAGCCATCCTTGACTACTCTCCCTTATCCCATAGTCCAGCAATCGTTAAGTCCTGCTCCCTTTATCTCTTCTCCATCTCTCAATTCTACTTATTTTTTTTTCCAGTGCCACTATTTGAAAGTCCAGGGTGTTATTCATTTATCAGGAGTACTACAAAAGCCTAACATCAATAACTCATCTCTAAACTTTGAAAATTGCTAGGCTATCCATTGCAGCCAGAATATTTTTCAAACTTAAATCTGAGCATGGCATGCTGTTGCTTGAAAGTATCTGTTTAACGTCTGGCTTTACCAAGGGAATGCAGTCTGTTTTGTTCAGGAAAATTATCAGCGTTCAAGATAGATAGACTTGTTAAATGATAATTTACAAGTAAAGAAAAAAGAATCAAAAGATTGTTTTACCACCTAGAAATAAACATTATATTTTCCTCTGATATGTAGGTAAGAACTTCAAATATAAGACATAATTTAAAAGTTTATAATTGACATAGCCAGGGATTATAAATAATATCACACAAAATCAGCTCTTAATACAATAAATTAATCTCCAGGATAGATCATACTAATCTATCCAATCCAGCCCTCTGTTCTGAAAGCAGCACGTGAAAAGGCAGAGAAAGACAAATAATCTCTATGACCTGGCCTGTTAAACATGTATTTATTTAATGAGTAACTATTAGGTGCTAGCTGTAATGGGCTATTCAGTGGAGAACAGTGGTCAAAGCCTCTCAGGATGTATGGCAGATGCCAGAAAGATATGAAAGACGTGAGGGTACAAAAAAGGAAATTGGAGTCACATCCAGCCACAGGACTAACTAAGTCTTTTTGGGGCAGGAGACTTGGAAGTGTTGAAGGAGAGTAGAATCTATTCAGAAAGAAATTGGGGGCAGGTCCCTCCAGTCTGAATGAAGATTAACTAGGCATAATGTAACTGCATCATGGCCGTGACATCTGAGAGGTTATGACGGCCTCCACTTGGGTGGTGGAAATCAGAACAGAAGTGGTTAACGCATTGACACTGGACCTACCAGGCTTTATGGGTTGGGAGACGAGGACAACAGCACGAGGAACAACAAAAAAAGAGGATGACCGAGAAATTCTGAGCCCAGAAAATGCCAGTCCCGGTAAGGGAAATAAGGAAGCAGGAAGGAGATTATGAGGGTTGGGGTTCTGAAGACCGGGAGAGACAGATGATGTTTAGTTTCTGACTTGCTGAGGTGTAGATGCCTGTAAGATAGAGAGACAGGGCTAGAAATGGGAGGATAAAGTTTGAGAAAAGAACCAGGAAAACTTGGCAAGACTTCAACTTCCCTACTTAATTATCATACTGTGAATCCACAACCCATAAATTTTATCAAAAGCATTCTGGAGTCTTTCCTAAAAGTTTTTGACAATTGTATAAATGTTAACATGTCACTTACAACTAACATTCCTTTCTAACAAACATCCAATGTCTATTAATCAACTAACAATTGTTTTCTATATACAGTTTATTCAAGGTTGATTCGGTCCTGCTCTTACATCCCAGCTGGTGTTTGGGTCCTAAACTTAACACTGAGAATTTCAATCGGGCTATAGAGGAAACAAGTCTAACTAATGATGCCTTCTTGTCGGGCAAATAATTTCATTTTGAAATTCTATAGCAAAAGAACAACAATAAAGTATTGGTTCCACTTTTAAATAAATAAGGGGTTATTTTGCTGCTGAAAGTTTTCATTCAAATGACTGATCAGATCTCACATGTCTGTTTAAAACTGTCTGACTTTTAGGTCGTTACAAAATGACAGACTATGATAAACTAGATGATAGTTAGAAGCAAGACAATGAGGCATTGTTTACACAGAAGATTGAGTAACTGGTTTAACAAAAGAGGTTCTTGGGTATCTATTGTATGTACAACTACGAGATTTACTGGAGCTTTTATAATTTCTGCAAGGCTGTTTTCCAGCCAGCTTCATTAACTTGAAGTAAATCAAATCATGCAGAATTCTGGCTCAGCCAGAAAGCAACCCAGTGAGATACAACATGAAGAAAAACAGACACGGGATGATAAGATTTAGAATCTTTGGCATTTTTCGTAAACATTTTGTTTGAAGATTATTAAATTACAACCCAGAGACAAAAAAAAATAGTAAACTCACTATTAAATGAGATCTTTTTACGTTAACTTTTTTTTATAATACATACATATATAAAAACTGCACAAAGTATGTGTCAACAAAATACAGTCTTTAAAACTTAAATATCATTTAAAGAGACTTCATTGCATACATTTTATACATGCACTAAGTCAGGATTTTTACATGGCAGGGAAATACTGTGGAATGATGAGGTCTGCAGGGGACAGATGCTATCAAAGGAGGACTCTGGGGTGGTATTTTCTAGAAATGGGGTTCTGAAATAAATTTTTATTGTATGTAGCTTATTTTACTTCTAAGAGGAACAAAAGATACATTAGGGCAGCCAAAGTATTTCTACTTCCTGCTTAAAACATTCAGGCAAATGAAATGATTATAATAATTAGGTAAGCAGCCTTATTAGCCTCTCGGTCTTCAGTTTCTCATCTTTCTAAATACCTAGAGAATTCACTCATTTCTCCCCTACCCCCACCTGCCTTTCTGAAATTATATGTTGACATTTTGTAATATTTTGAAAATAAGCAAAAAGTAAAGTCAGAAGAAGTGGCATCAGAAGGCAACCGAATACTTTCATGGGACCCTCATTTTTCAAGTGAGTGATCTCTAGGGACCTTCCTGGGACATCCATTGCCAGCAATGGGCCATGCTGCAGGCTGGCATCCAGCGCCGAGAGGTTCCCCCCAAATTCACACACATATCCTTAATAATCATGGCTGAAAGACCTCTAAGGGTTTGAGCTAATTCTGGTAATTATTAAAAATGCCTTTTAATAATATAATATACAATATTTGGACAGATGATGGCTACCAAAGACTTGTTGACTCTGAGAAGAGACTTACGCCCATGAACAATAATCTGAAAGGAGTGTGGGGCTGGGGAGTGGAAATAACTGAATCTTAATGAGACTCTGTTGGAGGTGTGAAAACAAGTTCAAAGTCACTCTTGAATCCAAGTGGGCTCCTGGCTGTTCTCAAGGAAGGTGGTGTTCAGATCCACGGCAGCCTTGTTATCTCCTATTTCAGAATGGATGTTAGTCTTTCACAGTCTCAGGATTGTTGCTTTTTGCTGGGCTGACCCTATGCAACTAGCACACCCATGCATGGGGGTGTGTGCACATGTGTGTATGTCTGTGCACGTGAAGGAGGAGGAAGAATACAGAGGGTGCCACAGGGCATGCATTTCAGAAGGACACCTTGGGTACCACTGAAACAGCCATAACATTGGTCTACTCAACCAAACACAATATTGGGTGCTGCTGTCCAAAGTCGGTGTGTGCCCTAGAGAGCGCTGCGTTTCTTCCGCAGGGGGCTGTGGCTGCTGCAGAGCTTCAATTCCGCGTACTGCACCTGTGAAAACAAACAGCCGTGATGCTGGTGGTTAGGTAACCCTAGCTCACCGCAGTGTGTGCTAATGGCTCCCCAAGGACAACCCAAGGCAAAGGAAGGAAGGTTCAAAGGTAATGAATCATTTTCTAAACACAGGAACATGGAGGGATTAATTGCAGGAAGGATTTGAGAAGTCATGCATCATTTCTTGAAACCAAAATATTAAAAGCAGATTTTTCTAATGAGATGCATGGGTTTCTACCTTCTCTGGGCACTGCTAGATGATGTTCGTTTTGTGTGTGCCGGTTTTCAACCATAAGTAAGCTTAATAACTGCCTCTTGGGAATGTTTATCTTAGTATATGATACAGCAACTTACTGAGGATTATTCATTTAAAAATATCTAAAATCTTGGGGAAAACACCTCGGAAAATTATATACATTTACTTTGCCTGAGAGGAAAAAATGCTGAAATTGATACTGGACCCCAGACTTTTATATAGATTTCTCTTAGAAATTAATTTCATTTGCAATGTAATGACTAAAACATCTGTGATAAATATGAGTACTTGGGAGTCCCCAGTGGCAAACTGTCACTGTGTTATTAGAAAGCGCCCTTGGCGATACACGGAGGATCTTACTAGCATACTGTATATCTTCCTGGAATGCTCTTTTGTTGCATCTGTCTGTGTTCATGCCATCTCCAACTGGAATGGCCACTTTGAGGGCTAGTGCCTGGACTCTGCACAGAGAATCCTTGGGGGCTTGATGGAAATTTCTATTCTTCAAGGATACAGCGTGAACTCACACTGCGACCCAAGTGATGGTACGCTGCAAACGTATTGCTTTGGTGTGTGGGCTTTGATAGGCTGCTGGTGGAATGGCTTTATTTAAAATATTGTATTACAGACCACATGTGCTCCCTATTTTTAGCATTTGTGCCAAATTCCCCAAGGACATTATGCCTGATCACAGAAGTCAGGCTGTACTTTGTCAGAGGCAGATAAATGAAGAAAACACCCCATTCCTTCTGGTGTTTCACGAAGGTGCCCTAAGGGAGCAGAGGATGACATACCTGTCAATCTTCAATGCAAAACAAACAGGGGCCAGGTTATTATTTTTTAATGAAGTAATACAAATGTTAAAGAGTAAATTCATCTCTATAGAATGTGTTTTCACAGCTAATTATGAAATGAAGTTTAAAGAAAGATAGCATCACAGAGTCCCTTTTAATTTCTAGAACTCGGGGAAAGAAACTCTAAGGCCTTTCCGCCCCAGATCTTTGCAATCCTCCCTGAGCTGCCAGGGAACCAATTATGCTACAGTGGCTCAAATACGAAAATCGATATTTGATTTGGGATTCTCTGAGATATTAAAGGACTGTGCCTTTGATCATCTTGATGATATTTCACGCCATGGTCTCCCCATCTACCTATTCAGTGATCTCTATTCTCCATTAGAGAAATTGCCGCCTGCCGTCCTTCCTCTGGATTTATAGCAGGCTGATCCACAGGGGCCAGGATCGAGCTACTCTACACGACTTTCTAGTATTGTTACCTTCGTTAATCTCTGTGTATCCACAGAAACAGGACGCTGCTGGACTAAGTGACCATTATCTGTGAATAATACTTCCGATTGATCTCACGTTATTTCACACTGCCTCTGCCTCTTTGTGTATTACAGGAGACGGGGGCTGCATCCTCAGCATCCCTAAGTCTTCAGAGGGAAGGGGATGGAAGGGAGGCCCAGGAGATAAATCAGGGCAAATGAGAATAAAAAGAATAATCCTCTTGTCCCCTACTTCCCCTAAAATGCTTGCCACCCGGAAGAAGAAAATAAGCAACACTCCCTGGCTTTGGATCTCATGCAATTCTACTCACTGAGCCCATCTTATCCTCTTTAGGGAGGCAAGCAATCGGAAGGGGACAAGCATCAGTGCACAGTAGCCACACAGTGTGAGTTCCAGATCATACTTAAGCAGCTCTTTGTCGAAACAATTTCCCCCAGTCACCTCATGCTTTGGACAAAGATTTTTCTGCCACTTCCCTGCAAGCCAGGCCTCTTTAAGGATTTTCTGGTTCCTTATCTCAATTACTCACACAAGCAAAGCCTTGTGCGCCTCTGGCTCCAAGGGCTGGCCAGATTTCAGGTTGGGGCCACTGTTGGTGGTGACCGTTCGTTACATACCTTTTGAACATCAGACGGTACCCTAGAGAGGAAGTCTAGTAGCTCATTATTGTCGATGGAATAGGGATTTCGAAGCTTCTTAGTAAATTTATTTATGCCTGAAAAATAGAAACACAGGAGATCTCTTTATCTCTCTCTCTATCTATCTATCTATCTATCTATCTTCAAAAACTTGCCTGACTCGGGGAAGAGGGGATATTCACAAGTAAAAATTAGTGTGAAAACAATTACCAGACCTCAAGTCAAGCACATGTTTCTGTCATGTGGAATCATTCACAAATGCCTTTTCCTGAAGGCAGGAAGCAGGGGCTGGTGAAGAGGGGCTCTGCCTTCTTCAGCTGTGAAAATCCCATTACAATCCCAGCAGCAGAGCGACAGAAACACACGCTCAAACTGGGGAGCACGTTGGCTTTTTTGGAATACGCTGATTAACAGCCGCCTCTGCTATGAAAACAAATGTCCCAGATGGGAAAAGGCCTTCATTAGCCCAAACAAGTCCCTGCTTGGAGGCTCTGGACCAAACGTAGCAGTGGGAGGTAGAGGGTGGGAGTTGTTTTTTTGTTGTTACAAAGAAAACTGCAGTCATCCGTCTTCCCCCACCTCCAACTCATTTTCACAGGTTTCTCTCCTCTCACAGCAGAACAGAACCTGACATGTTGATTGTACTTTGATGCTGCAGGAAACTGTGAAAAGTTATTATTGGAAAATTATCTTACTATGGTTGCTAACTTAATTTATGGATCACAACGTCGGCGCGTGGGTCTGTCTGGGCAATGGAGAACATGCTAATTTAGGACAAGGATAATTAGAAACGGGTTCAGCGTTTAAGATGTCAACATCCTACAGACCGTCCCTCTCTGGTGGCTGCACCTCGGGTTCCCGCGCATATCCGGGACACGCTCTGCCCCTGGTTTACTCTTTAGAGGGGAGTTCCTCTCAACCACATTTTGTCTCCTACTCTGCTCTTTGGAGCTGCTTTGACTATATCCGGAGCTCATAAGCCGTAGTCTTTTCACCAAATGTCAACCCGTTTTTCATGTTGAGTTTTAGAAGCAGAAAGACTAGGTGGCCTTCTGAAGTTTTGCCACAGGGTGCTTGTTTAACAAGGATCTTCTCTGAAGGGCTGTCAGTCCCAATGATGCTGAATGAATTCTCAGCTTCGTTGTACTCTGAATGGCTCCTACTCAGAAGTCAAGGTAACATTTAACTGTTCAGTAGTCCCCAACACACAAAGGGTTTGATTTTTTCTGTTGTTGTTCATTAAATATTATTTTGCTTTCATCTGAGGACTAGGCTTCCTGCACGGCATTATACCCGACACAATGCCAACCTCCAGTTATTTCTTTGGAGGGTCAGATTTACATCTGCTTTGCAAATGGGAGCCAGCCATTGTGCCCGAGTAAATGGTGGCTTGGCGGTTGGGCTGGTGAAGGTTCCTAGCAAATGATCGCCTTTCCCTCAAGTCAAAGCTGCACTCTGCCTTTTTTCCCTCTACCCCCACAGCAAGCTTCACGTTTCTAGCTAAAATTTCCCCCAGTGTTCCTTTACACTAAAATACTCTCACTGTGTTATTCTAAAGACATTTAATTGTAGCATGGGCTTTTTGGCAAAAGAAAACAGACAAGGCAAAATGATGAAGGGAGACAAAGACGTATTGAGAACAGATATATCTTCTATTGTTAATTATATATGGTGTGCGCATCTGGAGTCTTTACAATGAACGGCAAGGCAGGGATAATATCACAGCTGATCAAAACACTGCATTCTTAGTCACTGAGAAGATTATAAACCTGCACAGTAGCTCAAATGCACCAATAAGGGCAAAAGTATTCCACAATGCACTGAGACTATCTTTGAAAAAAAAAAAAACTTAGAATAAAAATTAGAGGGCACTCAGATTGCATGTTTCAAACGCACACCTTATTTATGAAGGTGTCCAGGATCAAATGTTTCAATAATTTTGCCCTATTAACAACTCTGTGAGACTGATTGTCAACAGGAAATCACAGACTCCTTGGTTACTTTTAAGAGACAGGGTTTTGCCATGTTGGTCAGGCTGGTCTTGAACTCCTGACCTCAGGTGATCCACCCACCTCAGCCTCCCAAAGTGCCGGGATTACAGGCGTGAGCCACCACACCCAGCCACCTTGGTCATTCTTTAAGGGACAAGGAAAAAAAGGTTATGATGTAGGAATACCTGGGCCCCAGTTCTGGCTTCATCACGTATTAGCTGTGTGATTTTAGAAAAATCACGTAACCTTCCTGTACCTCACATTTCTTAAGTTAATATTTGAATAATAAAGACCTCCTTGTAGAGTTTCTTGGGTAGATGATGGGAGAATCACATCGAGCAGTACAGGCAAAATGATACTGTAGTCTGAAATTCTACAACAATGCAGAGGGCTACCATCATTACTGTACATGCAAACAAGCTAAGGAGACAAAGTGAGGATGGAAAAGAGCCTTTAATACTATTAAAGCCAACTATGATGATGCAGACACATTGAGAAATTGTGGCTTCATCTATTAGCATGCTAAACATACCTTAGATTTTTTTTAACCTAAATAGTACAGATGGAGGGGTATATCTGTTGTAAAATTACTTTTAGCAAAAGAAAAGAAAAACAGAAAAAAAGCAAGTGGGATAAGATACTGAAGAATAACATTTTGTGGGGAAAGATGCTATCATGTACTGGTCCTGGATCATAGATTGAACTGATCAGTGGGGTGGAATGTGGAATGAGCCCTACAGTTTAAAAAAAAATCACTTGGAGAAAATCAGAAGAGATGGAAAAACTGCACGGCTGCTTTGCACATTTGGTCATTTGAGAATAACCACTTGAAACACAATTAAAACACCATTTTTCAGATATTTATATGAGTGACCAGCAGGTAGCTCCAACTGTAATACATTGGTTGGGGTGAGGCAGGGGTTCCTTGCCTGTTCATTTTTCAAATTGTGAGTGTCTTCCATGTAAGAGATATTGTGCTATCAAATGAAGATACAAACTTAAACGAGGCATAGGTCCTTCTTGCAAAAAGCTAAAAATTTAGCTTAGAGAATTAATATCTACCCTGAAAAAACAGAAGTGGTTTCAACTAGAACTGAAAAAGTATAATTAAAACCTCTACAAATAGAAGGAATATGGGAAATCTCAAAAGGAAACCCACGTGGGATCTAATCCTCAGAAATGCTCTGCCTTCTGGAAATACACACTTCACGTAAGTGACTAAAATTCAGTAGATAATGTTTCCTAAAGAAAACTTCAGATATCCTTAAAATCTCCTTCTCACTTAATTTTCAAAAATCACACTCCTACACAAGAGAGGTCACGGGCCTAACAAAATGTCATCTATATAGAGCACAGGTATTAAGCTTGCAGGCTCATTCATTCATAAAAATATTTAAGTACTCATTAAAAATCTATTACATAAATGTGGCTGCACTAAGAATTATAGGGCTAAAGAGGAAATAAAGTATCTCACCTGTCAAAATAATTTTGGTGTGTCCAAAAATATTCCCCATAGCTAGTATAAAAATTAGGCTGTTTTATGTGCTTACGTGAAATGATTCTAATACTTATATAAAAATATGACTTGAGGATATAAAATATGGAAATTAGTATATATAAATTTTTTCCAAAAAATTAAAAACATAGAACAAAACATTTTAGGATATTATTCACCATTTTAGCACTCAATAAAAAACGAATAACTTAGAATAAGAAAGTCTTCTGATCCTTAAAGTTAGAAAAACCACTAAAACTTTAAGACATATACATTTATCTTTGTGAGAAAAAGATTGCTGCAAAGGAGGCAATCATATAAGAAATTTGCAAAATAATGTCCTGCCCTATGCTAGCTAGTAACTAATTTGTCTTAGGATAAGTCCTAACAGAATTGCAGAATATATTCTAGGATGGCATGGCAGTTTTTACATAATGAGAAGAGGCAATAGATCACGTGGTGATTGTCAAGGC
Source organism: Symphalangus syndactylus (assembly GCF_028878055.3). Lineage (NCBI taxonomy): Eukaryota > Metazoa > Chordata > Mammalia > Primates > Hylobatidae > Symphalangus > Symphalangus syndactylus. The sequence goes on from NC_072427.2 coordinate 12,002,482, forward strand.
TTGTAACTATATTCACTGTGGTAAGCTCTTCAATAAACTATGAGCTCCTGTTTAAAATGTAAAACTGAAGAACCAGACATAGAGTACAAAGCTCAGAGAGTTACTAACAGCCAAAGAGAGCATAATAAACTCCATACCATTTAATAGCTTTATCCATAAAATGGAAAATAGAACAATATTTCATTAAGTAGATGCAAAAAGTTGTTGGAAAGCTGCCAAGATCTTGGAGGATGAGATCAGATGCCAAAGTGATTTGTATATAGAGAAAGAGGGATTGGAATCTCAAAATTGATGATCAAATGAGAAAATATAGTATTTGTCTTTTTTTTGTTTTGTATTGTTTTGTTTTGTTTTTTGAGACGGAGTGTCACTCTGTTGCCCAGGCTTGAGTGCAGTGGCTTGATCTCGGCTCCCTGCAACCTCTACGTCCCGGGTTCAAGTGATTCTCATGCCTCAGCCTCCCAGGTAGCTGGGATTACAGGTGCCTGCCATCATCTTGGCTTATTTTTGTATTTTTAGTAGAAATAGGGTTTCACCATCTTGGCCAGGCTGGTCTCGAACTCCTGACCTCAGGTGATCCGCCTGCCTCTGCCTCCCAAAGTGCTGGGATTACAGGCATGAGCCACTGCACCCAGCCAATATTAGTCTTCTTTGTGGAAGGAAAGATGCATAGAAACAGACCAAGCGAGCACCAGGATGATGAGGAAATCCAGAAGAAGCAGTGTTTAACAGCTGACCATGGCACTCAACTTAACTTACGTGGACTTAAAAGTGAACAAACCACTAGCCAAATGATTGCGACTTTTAATCACATTCTGGTTAGAGTCAGACAATAATCTCAAGATCTATGTTCTAAATGTTATCAGTAAACAAGATAGTAGTACTCATGAAAACATAATTGAAAAATAAGATATCCAGTTGATGCGAATAACATTCAGTATATAAATTATTCGGGAAAATACTTTTTTTTTCTTCAAAATATGCCTTCTTAATCAGTAGCCCGGAAGAGCTCTATGTTCTTTCTTAAGGACCAATTTGCTATTATTGTTGCCAAGTAAACAAAAAATAGCAACAAGAACTAAGCACAGATTAGACTTTCCTCCAAGAATCAGGATCATCAAGTATTAAAATAGATCCCTGAATAGTTTAGAGAATAATTGGATTATACTCTCTCAAAATCCCTAAATCATTCTACTTCTGTAACTGTATGAGCTATTCTGTTTTTCCCATGAATTTTTCCTATTGCCCAAGTTTGGCTTTTCTTGACAGCAGGATTCTACTTTGTTGGATGCTCTTTGAGAAAGTCTATATTTAATGGTTTTTAGAAAGCTTGTAGCTTTCATCCAGCATTTGCAGGCTCTCAGCTTTTGCTTAAGGATGAATGCATCTCAACACAGTCTCTTCTCTTTGTGATTTCCCCAAACATCTTAACATCTGAAGATCCCTGGAAGTGATGATCATTGAGAACTCAGTGGCAGTCATAGCTAAGTCATGGAAAACCAGGATTGGCAGACCCTTTACGGAGAAGGGCTAACTGCTTCTTCAACATTTAAGTTATTGCAATTCCCCCTCCTTATATCAACTCAGAGCCCACCCAGGAACAGACACAAATATTCACCAAGCTGCTCGCATTTTGTCCAACCGCTAGTTTGAGTATTAAATCAAGTCATGACATTTATTTCCAGTTCGCCAGTTTTGTTTCTACTTTTTAAAGCAGCTAAACTTTATATAGGCACACCATTTTTCCCCTGGTAAATAATAACTTCCTCTCTGTTCAGGCACTGGTTAGGTATTCACAGAATGCCCCCTCCCCTCCCTCTCCCTGCTTCTGGATTTAAAAATGGGGTTAGGTGAATTTTTTCCTTCAAGAGAGATGAAGTGTCAGAAGCAATCTGGTAGTGGCCAGATCCACTTTTATATAGTATCAAGGGCATGATGCAGGTGTTTGCTCACTGTTTGAACAGTGTTTCCTTAAAGTCACCCGGGCACAGCAATATATTATTCAAGAGGATTTATGACTAGGAAAGCCCAAAGGGAAATGGCATGTACAATCACATTTTTATTTGATTGCAATTATGCAAGAGGCCTGTAAATATCTATGCTGATCACTCATGCAACTGCCCTTTCAGGGAGGCCCTGGAAGTTTTTGTTCCCCAAATGCTTTCCTTAATCTCATGTTTAATTGCCAACAAGAGCACATTTAAAGTTAATAGTCGCACTTTAAAAATGAGTAATTGGTTCTTACCTGGAATTGATTGCTAGCAAAAGGATCATGCCAAACTTACCCCAGATTAAAATGATGTACCGCAGTGGAATGAAATACAAAATGATGGTGGCTGCTGCCAGAATCAAACAGGCCAGAGATGAAAGGAAGGGGACCGTCCAGTTAAATGTGCTGTAGACAAACCACATAAATATGATTTCCTCTGATGTTCAACAACTGACACCGAGTCAACTTGTCATGTTTATTTCATGTTCATAGTTATAGAAATTTTTTTTTTAAGTCTATTGGGAAAATTTTGTTAAAAATCTCGAGATGACAGTCTGCCAAAATGATTGGGTACTGGAAAAACATTCTTAAAGAGACAGTCACAAACCAATTGCCATTCAATTTGTCAGGATATTGGTGACTCTACCTCGCTGGAACCCACTGTTCCTGAGAAGACTTTTGGCTCTCAGAAGTGATTAAAAACGGCAATGTTGCCACGATGGCTCTGCATGGAGATCTTCAAAACTAAGGGTTAGGTCACTTCTAAGTCAACAATTGTCTCTCGATAAACACACGGTTACTAGTAATTATGGTAATCTTTCCTTTACCAGAAAAGGGAGGAGTTTTTTTTTCTTTTTTGTCTTTTTTTGAGACAGGATCTTGCGCTGTTACCCAGGCTGTAGTGCGGTGATGCAGTCATAGCTCACTGCAGCCTCGACCTCCCAGGCTCAAACGATCCTCCTGCTTTAGCCTCGTCAGTAGCTGGGACAACAGGCAAGAGACACCACAGCCTAATTTTAATTTTGAAAATTTTTGTAGAGCTCTGGCCTCCCTATGTCACCCCAGGCTAGTCTCGAACTCCTGGGGTCAAGCAACTCTCCTGCCTTGACCTCCCAAAGTGCTGGGATTATAGGTGTGAGCCACTGTGCCCCATGGGGAGGATATTATTGCATGGCATTGGTGCTTTTGTGTTCACTAATCACTTATATTTAGAATTTCCAGACTTGTTTACACCAGAAATCTAACAGTGACTTGAAATAAATGGGGAAGCATTTGACTATAAATCATCACACCACCATTAATAGATAATGTAGGTGATTATACTATGTATTATTTTCACAGAGCTCCTGGCTCCTTTTGTTGAATCTATTGCCTGCTTTGACTGGCATGGAAATGGAGATCTAGAAGATGGGACATGGACTTGGATATATTGTAGAGATTCATGTGCATTCCTAGAGACCGAATGCCCTACTGAAGTGCCTTCTTGATGGTCTTCATCTTCACATACAGATTTAACCATAGAGCCTCATTGCCTTGTGCTAGGAATACAGAAAGGTAAAATGTTTTTTATGGGAGACGGGATTTTAGAGGGAATAGCACAAAGTTATTAAGCATTTTATATGTGCCAGGCATTGTGCTAACATTATTCACATATTTAGAATGTCATGTTCTCAGTAATTCTGCCCCATTTTATAGATGAGCAAATTAAGGCTGACAGATTGTCTAACTTGTATAAATAATCACAATTCTATCAACAGTATAGGAGAACTACAGTAATCTCACCCTCTGGTTAAGACTGAGGCTGGGCGTTGTGGCTCATGTCTGTAATCCCAGCACTTTGGGAGGCCGAGGTGGGCAGATCACCTGAGGTCAGGAGTTCAAGACCAGCCTAGTCAACGTGGTGAAATCTCATCTCTACTAAAGTACAAAAATTAGCCGGGCATGGTGGCGAGCGCCTGTAATCTCAGCTACCTGGGAAGCTGAGGCAGGAGAATCACTCGAACCTGGGAAGTGGAGGTTGCAGTGAGCCGAGATTGCATCATTGCACTCCAGCCTGCGCAACACAGCAAGACTCCTTCTCAAAAACAAACAAAAGACTGTTTTTGTTTTTAATCTTTGCCTACTATGAGGTAAAATATTATATATATATATATATATATGTCTTTAATTTTCCAATTCTTTAAATTATAAGCACATTTGAATACCTTTTAATATGCCTATTAAAAATCACAGAGAAACGAAATGACCAACCTTTTTTTTGGCCTGGGGCTATTATTTAGGAAAGTATTTAAGAAAACTGATTTATAAGCAAACTGACTTGGGTTCAAGTTCAAGCTTTATCTCTTCAAGTTAAGTAACTCCCAGAAATTGATTGAATCAATCTGAACCATAGGTTCCAGGCTGGAATAATAATAATACCTGTATCATAGATTCTGCTAGAATTAAAAAGAACTTCCAGAATAGTTAGCTCAGTGTCTGGTACATTGTAAAAACTCAAAAAAAAAGAAATAGTTACTATTTGCTAGTTTTCTCCTGAGCTGTTTTGCTTAACTTTTTCCTCAGTGATTTCCAATATCAGTTTGAATAGTAGAAAAATCAGACATTTGTCATGTTTGTTATATATAACATTTTTGCAGTTTGTTGATTTTGTTTATAATTAACATAAAAATTATAAACCTTCACATGAACAAATTTATTAGTTTTTCCTTGTCAATGTCTAGATTTGGCCAGGCTTACCAAAGCCCTCCCCTGATTCAGTGATGTGACTCCACCAACTGATTAATCACTATTTTTCCCCCATCTTTATTATGCCATCTTTCTTATTCTGAATTTCTATATTTGCATAGGTCCATTCCCTACTTCTCTGTTCCACAGTAGAACTTGTAACAGAACTTTTTGGAGGGCAATTTTACAATATGTGTTGAAATGTTATCTGAACTCCACAACGGATCCAGTTCAGCATGGCCAGAAATTTAACTTGCAGCTTTCCTTGCCCAAGGACACAGGGGCAGTACATAAATGTCTTCTCCAGGCTGTTTGGTAATATTTAAATAAACTCAGTAAAATAAATATTGAAAAATCTCAAAATGAAGAAAAATTAATTAGATTTATGCTCTGCAATACTATGCAGCTTAAAAAAAAAAAAAGATGAGAATACACTAAAAACACTCATACAACCCCCAACCTGCAGGCTCAAAGCTACATACAGTAAAAAACTAAACTGTAGAAATAATGTACATATATAAAATAAGGGAAGACTTTTTATATTTCATTGGTTGTATTTGATTATTTATAATAAAAGTAACAACTATATCAGGCACAACAAATAACTAAAATAAATAACAGTGGATGGCAGATCCTGGACATAAATCCATAGCTGGGTGGCAACAAAACCTACTCTTTTTTCACCCTGGAAGATTACTTATTAACTTTGTAGCCTATAATGTAAAAATAATTCCTTTGCAACTTTTGTTAGCTGTATGGCCTTAAGTAATTTACCCCACCACTCTGTGCTTTTGTTTTCCCATCTGTAAAATGGGAATAATAACTGCATCTACTTTATAGAGCTGGTTGAGGGGATTCCATAAGTTCATACATATAAATCATTTGTAAAAATATATCACACATAGTCATTATTTAATAAGCGTTAGCTACCCTCATTTTTCTCACTGTTGTTGCACAAAACACACAAAGATGGAAAGACAGTTATTGATATCAGGTAGAGTTTTAAAAATAATAATAGCTACAGAAATGAATAAAATTACTTTTTAAAAAGGAATATACTTTATCATTCCTTTTCTAGCAATACCATTCCACTTTGAAGAGAAAGTAAAATACTAATCAACAGAAAAAAAAAGCCATTACTAGGCTGACATGAAAATAATGCATTGTAAAAATAAAATAAATTGCAAGAACTCTTGGAGGTTAACTAAGCTCCAATGACAATTTTCACTGTAATATTTTCTGCCAAATATTGGGATTTTGAGCTTCTTCCTGTTGTCTGCATAGTACAACGGGAGATTGGGGGCAGAAGGGGAACTTCCCATTGGGAGATTTTAATATGAGACCATTGCATAAAGCTTACATATATATTCAGGGTAAGAATAAGGAAGGAGAGACACATTGTACCATAGAGTGGACATAAATCATGACCTTGGTGCTGAGTGGAGACATCTGTCATCTGAGTTTATGCTACCAGTGTTGCTTGAAAAGCCTCAAGCAAAAAAATTTAAGAAAGGACCTAGATTGGTAGGTCCTGGGATTGGTAGTATCCCAAGGTGACTTAAACAGTAATCCTCTCCAAGGAAATGCATCATCAACTATGATGTTTGAGTACTCTCCACATGAAAATCCAAGGAATATAAGTGTACACTTAAAAATGCAAACCACGAAAGGACACATGACACCATGAGTAAGAGCCAGCAAAATCTGAAACAAAAGATTTCAGATATTCAAATCTAATCCAATATATTAAATCATAATGTTTAACATGTTAAAAATCATGTAAGAGACGCTTGAAGATATAATCCAAAAGAAAATGAAAAACAAGAAAAATTGATAAAGTAGAATTTTGAAAAATGAAAACTACAATAATTGAAGTTAAAAACCCAGTGAATTAATTGGACAGGATTTTAAACTGCAGAGAACTAAAACAGTCCAAGATTTTCCAAAGAAAGTATTTAGACGGCATCACAAAGAAGAAAAAGATGGCAGATATCAAAGAGATGTGGAACATAGATTAAGAAGGTTCCTGCACTGACTGGGAAGACATTAAAAGTGACAATATTAGACTGTGGCAAATAATAAAGCTGTTAACTCTAAGATGACAACTAAAAGAATAGCAAGAATGTTTCAATTCCTAGCAAGTGGAGGAAAGATACAGAAGAAATAAAAAGACATGGAACAAGCAAGTAAACACTACTATTAATAAATTACAGATTTAAATCTAAATGCAATGATAAGCATCATTAATTTTGCAGGGATTACATGCTACAGTGAAATGACAGTGACGGTGAGATACAAGAGAAACATTTGAAACAAAAAGACAGGTTCAAAGAAAAGTACAGAAAAGGAGAAAAGAAAGGTGAGACAGTAGTCACCCCTTATCTGCAGTTTGGCTTTCTGTGGTTTCAGTTAGTTTGGAGTTCCAATTTTTTTTTTTTTTTTTTTTTTGGAGACGGAGTCTTGCTCTGTCGCCCAGGCTGGAGTGCAGTGGTGCAATCTCAGCTCACTGCAAGCTCCGCCTCCCGGGTTCACGCCATTCTCCAGCCTCAGCCTGCCGAGTAGCTGGGACTACAGGCGCCCGCCACCACGCCCGGCTAATTTTTTGTATTTTTAGTAGAGACGGGGTTTCACCGTGGTCTCGATCTCCTGAACTCGTGATCTGCCCGCCTCAGCCTCCCAAAGTGCTGGGATTACAAGCGTGAGCCACCGCGCCCGGCCAAAATGTTACATACAATAAGATATCTTAAAAGAGAGGGGAACACCACATTCACATAACTTTTATTACATTATCTTACCATAATTGTTCTATTTCATTATTATTGTTAATCTGTTACTGTACTTAATTGATAAAGTTTACTTTATCATAGGTCACGCACGTATAGGAAAAAGCATAGTATATACAGAGATCAGTACTATCCATGATTTCATACAGCCACTGGGGGTCTGAGAATATATCCCCCATGGATAATAGGGGACTACTGTATAGCCATACCAATATTGGTCAACAAGGTATTTAGGAAAAAACTGTATTAGCAAGAAATAGGTTGCTTCATATTAATGCTCCAATCAACCAAGAAAATATAATAATTTTAAAATCTATAAATAACATAGCTTCAAAATACAGAAAGCAAAAATGGACAAAATTCAAGGGAGGATTAGACAAATGTACAATAGTGAAGTTTAAACACATCTAAGTAATTGATAGAACAAGCCAAACAAAAACAAATCAGTACAAATATAAAAGGCTTGAATATAATGAGCAAATTTAATCTAATGAATATAGAGAACAATGTATCCAATGATCTACTTTTCAAGCTCACATGGAAAATTGACAAAAGTAGTCCATTGCTGGATCAATATTTTCTAACCATAAAGCAATTAAGCTAGAAATCAGAAACGAAAAGGTAACTAGAAAATCTCCATATACTTGGAAATTTAGCAATACATATCTTAGCCAAGGAAGAAATCAAAATGGAAACCAGAAAATGGCTTTAACTAAATTTGAATGATAATGAGAATATTACATGCCAAAATGTTTGGCATGGAGCTAGAGTTGTGTTTACAGGAAATTGCAGAGTCTTAAAATGTTTATGTTAAGAAAGAGGAAAGATTGAAAATAAGTGATCTAATTATCCATCTTAAAGAGTTAGAAAAATATAAGAGTAGTAATTAATGAAAAAACAAGCAGGAAATAGAGAAGATTAACAAAGGCAAATGGTGCTTATTTCTAAAGACTAATATAATTGATAAATCCCTGTCAAGAAGAAAGAAGATAACAATATCAAGCACAGAATAGTAGATAATGCAACAGTCTTACTGACATTAAATAAGAGGATGTTATAAACAACCTTAAATCAACAAGTAGGAAATTTATATGAAAGGGATAAACTCTTTGAAAATTACAATTTATAGAAACAGAGATGAGAAATAATAGAATGGCTGACTATATATGTATGTAACATAAACATAATATTTCATCCAAAATCATCTCCAAAGGAAAACTTCAGGCCTGGATGCTTCAACAGCTAATTCTATAAATCTTAAAGGAAGTAATGATATCAGACTCCCATAAACTCTTCCAGAAAAAAGACAGAGAACCTACCTGACCTTGTATTATGAGTTTAGAATAACCTTCTAGCCACAAGAAAATTTCGAGAACAGAAAATAAGTCAATCTCACTGATGATCATAACTGCAAAAATCCTAAGCAAAAACAAGTAAATAAAATCTAGCCAGATATAAAGGGACTACAGAACAACAATGTTGGGTTTATTCCAAGAATGTAAGATCAGTTTACCCTTTGAAAACCAATCAAAATAATTCACCACATAAACCAAAACAAAGCAGAAAAATAACATCATTTCAATGAATGCAGGTGAAAATGTTAGGGAAAGCTCAACTCATGTTCAAAATAAAAACTCATAGCAAACTGGGAATAAAAAGGGAACTTCCTTTATCTGATAAAGCATATTTACAATAACCTACAGCAAACATTCTTGAGGGTGAAACATTGAAAGCTTTCCCTCTGAGATCCCATGAGAAGCGAATGCCTCAAAATACCAATTCGAATCCACATTGTATGACAGCTAATAGCCAGTACAGCAAGTCAAGAAAATGAAATGTGTTAAGGGCTGGAAAGAGGAAGAAAAAATTATTCTTATATGATACATTTATCTAAGGAAAAAAATCCAGAATAATAATCTTCATATAAAAATAAGATAACTAAGTTTACCATGGTTATTAGAAACAAATCAAAGCAGAAAAATTAATTTCATGTCTGTATGTGAGTAACAGAAAATGAAATGTGAAGAAAAGACGCCATTTAAACTAACGCCACACTATCAAGTACTCGGGAATATATTTCACACACAGAAAAGTCAGACTTCTATACAGAAAACTCTAAACTAATAATGAGATAAAGACGATCTAAAGAGATATTACACTGGAATATAACAAGATCATATATTAGAAAACTTAAGCATGTATCTGGATATCAATTCTTTCCCAATTAATGCAGTCCTAATAAAGATCTCAACAGTTGTGTGTGCACAAGTGTATGGTGTGTCATGTGCTTTCTAGAAATGGAGTTGGGCGACACACTCAGTCTCCCACATACCCTGTCAGATTTGCCTTCTAAGAGCCAGGTCAGTTGACTAATGCATTTTCCCCTCAGCAACCCACAATTTTAGTGTTAAAATGGTTGAGAAGGAGGGCAGGGGACGTTGACTGGGTTTAAGACGCAGAGGAAGAAAGTCAAGTCAATGGCCATAAAATAATACTCATAATAGTTAATATTTTTAGGTGATTACTACCTGTCATCCACTGGTCTAAACTCTTTATATGTACTAATTCATTTAAATTTGATGAAGCAGAAATCATTATTGTTATTCCCATCCTACAGATGAGGACCCTGAGTCCTAAAAGTTAAATAAGTTGCCTAAGATCATTCACTTCCAGTGACAAAACTGGGATTTGAACTCAGAAAATTGGCTTAGGATCCCGTCTTCACTGCTTCTGTAGTAAGCACTTTAAAAAATGTAAATAAGCACATGTTACTCATGTAATCTAGCTGAATATTCCTGTTTATAATGCTGAGGATTTAATTCAAAGACACTAAGTAGCAGTACCCCTAACACTTTCCCATCTCAAAATAAGACACTTTGTAAAACAACATTTTCATAGATTTCTCCAGTTTTCCTCACTTGGGAGCTCCCTAAATCCTCAGAAGGTAATCCCTGACTTAGGCGCTTATGAAACAACTGACTTTAACTTCTCAATAAATGACAAAACTCAAGGAATCCTCTTCATTCATTCAACCACATGGGCTCACTAATATGGAAGAACATCGTTTTCTAAATTTCAGCCCACTTAACAAAAATGATTGTGACCACATCCCAGAAGGTGCGTGCAGGTATATTCTCTGGGTCCTCCCCCAGGCTGGCTGCCCCACTGCACTGACCTTGTGTCAATGGGATTATTTCCTTGTTTCCAAGGCTTGGACAAATGAGGTCCTCTGACTCTTCTTCCCAGGGAAATGAAAACTACTGGTCATATTCTGCTGTAGGTTCTTATTTTGTCCTGTCTTCTACTAAAGGCTTCCCTTCACATATGCATGGTTCTACACTAGCCTGTGTTTGCTTTCCTCACACCTGGTCCCCCTCTTTGATCATTCTGTCTTCACCCTTTGTCCCTTTTGACATGTCACTCTTGAATTAAACACAAAATGCATCCGTCTCTCATTCCCCATGCCCCCATCAGGATTCCAGCCCTATTTAACCTGGATTCCAACCACTTAACTGGAATCAAACCTGGATTCCAGCCCCACGTAACCTCAGGATTCCAACTACTGAACCTGCTTGCCCATCTTCTGCTTAGTATTTTTCACATCATTCCTAGCCAGGGCAGTTCTACTTCTTATGAAGGTGGCTTCCAAGCTTTACCCTGGAACATTTGTAGGCATAACTTGCCTATTCTAGGTCTCCCTTAATCTCAGTATCTCCTCTGTGGAGATTTCCCTAGCCACCCAAGGACACAAGAGTTAGAGCCCTCACTCCATAATGATAGAACATATGATATGCTTCACTCTCCTGCACCACTCTGCCTGCTGTCTAGCATAAATGCTGCACGGTTTTTGGGGTTTTTTTGTTTGTTTTTTTTTGAGATGGGAGTCTCACTCTGTTGCCCAGGCTGTAGTGTGGTGGTGCCATCTTGGCTCACTGCAACCTCCGCCTCCCAGGTTCAAGTGATTCTCCTGCCTCAGCCTCCCGGGTAGCTGGGATTACAGGCGTGTGCCACCACGCCTGGCTAATTTTTGTATTTTTAGTAGAGATGAGGTTTCACCATGTTGGCCAGCCTGGTCTCAAACTCTAGACCTCAGGTGATCCACCCACCTCAGCCGCCCAAAGTGCTGGCATTACAGACGTGAGCCACTGCGCCCAGCCAAATGCTACATGTTGAGTAAAATACTTTGGCTTCATATATACATTTAAAATTTGTGTAATATTAGGGAAGGTAACTAGAGAAGGTAGAGAAGAGTAGGAAGAAAGGAATACAGTTCATTCCACATAAATGCACCACCACTGGGGTCCCCCCCACCCATCAGTATCGGGGAAGCCTTGCTTTGAGAGTTTTATGTATTTCTATATTTTTGCCAGTTGCCAAGAGTTGAATAAAAGTTTGCCTGGTTCTTAAGCGCTGAGTTATAATGGAATTCCAACAGAGTTACACATGACATCCCACTTGAATGCCCAGCAGGGACTTTAAGGTCATTGTAATAATGAATGGCCAAGAATTAATAGGAGTTGAGCCTTAGGAGCCTTCCTGTGTTGCAGCTGGACAGAACAGTACTCTGTTCATGGGCTGAAGACACATCTCAGACATGGCCACCACAGCTGCGCTGGGCACAGCTGCCCCTCAAAGCACTGGAGGGTTGGGAGCCTGTTTAAATCACTCTGCCCTCTTCTCTCCTCGGACACATTTCCTTTTACATTATCGACTGCACAACAGCCACATTTGTCTTTCAGAGATGTTCAAGAATGGAGACAGTTTTACCAAACAACATGATCTTCCTTCCCGGGTCTTGACCCCACTCTGTGTCCTCTTATCCTCCTTGCTGCCAATACGTCCCTCACTGAACTTTCTTCCATTGACTTTTTCCATCTCCTCAAGGCCTGCATGACCTGCGTCATCTCTAGGCACTGCCAACCGCACCTCCATGGCATGGACATAATAAATCCCTTACATCTCCCACACAGTCTTGAGCTTTGAGCGTTTGCACAAGGGCTCTCCGCTGCTGATGCCCTCATGCATCAATTCTTTGCCCAGCTATCTCTTCCTATTCTCAGAGATGCTGATAAGTTTCTTCTGCTTCAGAATTGCCTGCGGTCTGTCTTTCTCCTACATCTCTTCCTGGGCTGATCAGATCGCTCCCAGAATTCTCTCTTACCTCTCCCTACCACTAATGCCACTGAATTCTAATTGGCTATTACTCTGTTTCTCCCTCATTGAAATAGAGATTTCTTGAGGGTAATGACACTATAGTGTAGTAATGAGGAGGACAGGCTCCAATCCAAGCTACATAGCTACTAGTTGTGTGATCTTGGACTACAAATTTAATCACTCTGTGATTCAGTTTCCTCATCTGTAAAATGAGGATATTAACAATCCTTACTTTATAGGGTGGTTTCAATGATGTAATTCCTATTCCTTTAAGTAGCTCCTCAAAGGAGCTAGTGTGTTTAAAGGGTTTAGAAGAGTGCCTGGCTGGCATGCGATAACAGTTGGTGTTGCTATCATTATTGTAATTATGGTTGCATTTCTCATTCTTAGACCAAGTCAGTGTCTGAAACTCAATAACTGATAGTTGAGTGAGGAAATGAATAAAGAATTATGATGCCCTCCTCATTTTACTATTCATGTTTGCTTTCAAATATGTTTATATTAAACATTTTGAGGGTAAATTCAGGCATCTTTTGCCAATTTATATGAAACCTACAAGAATAAAGCATATAGGCTTCATATCTGTGAGCAAAAATTCTTTTTTCCTTAAATATTAATAATCGTTATAACTGTAAATTCAATAAAAATTCATGAACTTTGTTTAAAAGTCATTTATAACTCATTTTTTAAACATACATGTTTACTATGCTTATAATAAATGGGCATTCGAGGGCAATTTCATTGGCTGTGCAACTGAGAAAACATTAGTATTTAAAGTTGCATATTAACCACTTATATTTCCGGATGTTAATATCATTTATTGATTTCCTTGCATTTTAATACATAAGACTTTCACTTGGTTTTTAGCACCACTTTTAATCTGTTTACCCATGCAATAATTACAAAGCAATATATTCTTAAAGAAACTAGAATGAGCCACATAGACACGACCAATAAAGTAAGAATTAATCCTTAGAAAGAACATGGTTGACAAAATTCTAGATTAAAGGGGGAAATAAGTTAATAATTCAAAGGAAAAAATTAAAAACCTTCCATTTATTGGTGCCAAATGAAAACTAGGTAATGCAGAGTTGATAATGTATCAAACAAAACAGACAAAACATATGAATCTACAGTCTTTCTTAACTGGAGTTCCCTTAGAGAGTTTAGCTATCATGTCCTAAGATGGGGGTGGTAAGCTGTGGGTGGACTGTAAATCAAATCCAGCATGTTACCTGTTTGTATAAATAAAGTTTTACTGGAATGCATATCATAACCATTCATTTACATATTAACTGTTACTCCTGTTACACTTTAACAACAGAGTTGAGTAGTCAGGACAGAGACCATATGTCCCACAAAGCTGAAAATATTTTCAACTTTCTTTATAAAGGGCCAGAAAGTAGTATCCTGTCCTAAGACATCCATATATGTGGTAATTAACTTCACGTTTATCATCTATGGTGCTACTAGATACGTGTCTTTCTTTGGAGAATTGGAGAGAAAAGTTACTCAAGGCATTTACTAAGTTCTGTGGTTCAGATAGAAAAGACTCCTTTATAGCACGTTTGCTTCTCTTTTTATTTCTGAATAGGGTAACATTTTAAATGTCTATAATTTGTCACCCAAACTGATATATTTTTGAGTGAAAGGGAACACTAGTAATATTTATGTTGGGGTGACTGGAACAAACTGGGCCATATGGTCACGCCAGTTCTGAGGCACCATCCAACTGTGAAGATAAGAAGCCAACCGAAGTCAGACAGTGCTAACCCAACGTGTTGCTTTGGTTTGTTTTTGTATTTTCTGACCTCCCTTTCTCCCACCCCACTGCCACAACCCCACTGTCCTTGTGGATAGCAGGTCTACTTCAAACACCACAACACAAATTTAGAACTTACTTTTTAATCCTTTCTCCAAAAGAAGCTATTTCCTCCAAGATGTTTTGAACAGTTGAAACAATATCCTGTACCATATAGAGTCTTTCAATCAACCCCTTTTTCTCAGATTCCTAGAAAACATAAAAGCAAGATTTAACTCAGTTACTTCATTTTTTATCATGCTGATACAGAAAATACTGTAACATGTTATAATAACGAGGTTTTTACCAATAGAGTGACAAGAGATAAATCATTATTTTAGAACTTAAATATTGACTCCCCCCCGAGAAAAATCTGTTCACTCACTCAGATGCTACCACTCCTAATGTGCAAGCCTCAGTCGCTACCTCACTGTCATGAGGCGATAAAGGGAAGCCCACAGAACCAAACGCTTCACTTCCCTGTGGAGGCTGCCGCGTCCCTCGCAGAACTCTGCAATCCCGTCAGTCTGGCTGACTTCCTCTGTCTCCATAGGTGTTCTGAAGCTCACCCTATTCCTCTCCTATCAGTGTTCTTCAGAGATGCTCCTGGCGTGTTGGAGACAGAGGTAGTACGATTCCTAGTACTGGAGCATCTTAGTCAAACCCTGCTGCATTTTTAAGCATGTTTTAAACATGTTGCCAGCCTGATGACATTTCATCCATCCTTTGGCAACCACTTCAGAAACAGCAAGCAGCTGTGCACATGCTACAAAGTAACCCCACGGTGCACTGCTGGTGGGGCAGCCTACCCAGATTCTTCCCTTCCAGGATGATCAGCAATTGACTGTGATCTCCTCATGACATAGAAGCAAACATAAATTCATCTTCCTTAATCTCCAATGCTTCATGTGAAATGGAATTCAGCTTTCTAAGAATATTATCCTTACTTTGCTTATAGAAAACCTTAATGTGTTTTTACCATGCCAGGTAACTAACAGTTATGCAGGTGACTTAGAAATCACTTAAATGTCAGGAGATTCCCTAAAGAGTAGTATTTTTACACTATTTTTAATATTCTGATGCTACGTTCTAGCTCCCCTACTGACTTTGCTGTAACTGGGACGTAGTCAATGAGCTCTCAACTCCTAACTCTCTGGGTCATTACAGCCACTACATCTACTGTATGAAACCCTAAAACCTCAAATAGCTCTTACGGAACTTTTTTCCTATATAGAATTTTAGTTGGGTGAAAATTGTACTAAACTGTCAAGGAAACACTTCTAAATTTAGGAGGACATTCCTATAATACCATCTGTGCTGCAAAAGGAAAAAATAAAATCATTTTCATCTTGTGTCCTTTGTTCCATCAAACTGGAGCCACGGATGCGGTGAAAGGGAACCACTACCCATAGGGATTGCTGGTAAAAGCACCAAGATGTCAGAAATGTTGAAAAGCACAAACCTCCCTTCTTGCATCTGCCTTTATGAAACTACTTGGCTGAAACAGACAAAGGAAGAACAGAGGCTAGAATGCCTCATTGCCACCCCCTCTCCAGTAAAGGGTGCTGCAATGGTTTGAATAAATTATTACCATCAGGACTGTACTCCTTGATCCAGTCATTCTGTGCAGAAGGAAAACCAGGTTCATTGCTTCCTTTTGCAACATCAAACTTTCAAGATACTTTTACTTTTTTATCCTAATTTGAATTCTTTTCCCTTACTCTCATTCCTCAAGCAGTTTGTGTTAAAAATTAGATATGCTGCCAGAGTGTACTAATTCACGAGTCCACTGACATCTATTAATGGGCACAATGCTGAAAACCCAGCTCTGTCTGCCACATAAGTATTCATGTTTATAAAGGAACATTTGAAAGCATGAGGGAATTTGACCCAAAGGCCAAAAGTGGCTTCCTCTTTTCGGCACCATCCAGTTTAGGTCAAAACAGTTTCTTGGAAAATGACTCGTTTCCATGTCATTCAATTTAATAAAAACTTCCTATTTCAATTGTCTAATTTTTTTTTCCCTATGAAACACCCAAATAGTGAGGTCCCGGTTGTGAAGAAAGCATGAGTTAGTATGCCAAAATAACGATGCTCACGAGTCCCGTTACTTTATAACGAATTTGATGTTTGGAGTATTAAATATCCAAAGACTAGGCTAAAGAGTCTTACTATATCTTTAGTAACAGAATAACTCATCATCTGGACTTGTTTACTTTTAAGAGTAGAAGTAAACAGAATTAATTTTTGATAACTGATAACTTGGTTTTATTATATTGGACCTATAAAACTATTCCATTTTTATTTCAC
Organism: Symphalangus syndactylus; assembly: GCF_028878055.3. Taxonomy (NCBI): domain Eukaryota; kingdom Metazoa; phylum Chordata; class Mammalia; order Primates; family Hylobatidae; genus Symphalangus; species Symphalangus syndactylus. Next base: position 12,019,244 of record NC_072427.2, read on the forward strand.
AAATACATTATTTTCAAATAAAAATAGATTTTTGTGCATTCAAATCAATTTGAACATCTGGATATTTAAAAATGACACATGAAGAATGATTATTTGTGATATATATTCATATATTTTAGTCAGTTACTAGCTACAACTCTCTATATACCCATGTCAGGATTACTTTTCAAAAGAATGTACTTTTTAATGGCATCTTTTTATTTCTAATATTTCATGAAATTGTTATTAATCACCTTCAGAGGTGTCATTAAATTGACACCTTGATTGACTCCACTGTAGACCATACTTTTAATAATACTTTCTGAAGCTGGGCATGGTGGCTCACGCCTGTAAGCCCAGCACTTTGGGAGGCCAAAGTGGGCAGATAACGAGGTCAGGAGATGGAGACCATTCTGACCAACATGGTGAAGCCCAGTCTCTACTAAAAAATACAAAAGTTAGCTGGACGTGGTGGCACGTGCTTGCAGTCGAAGCTGAGGCAGGATAGTCACTTGAACCAGGGAGTCAGAGGTTGCAGTGAGCCTAGATGGTGCCACTGCACTCGAGCCTGGCGACAGAGCGAGACTCCGTCTAAAAAAAATAAAATAGAACACTGCCTACGATCACTTAGGTACCTTGAAAACTCACAACAAAAATGTGGTACGTGGACAATATTCTCAATCTATTTTTAAAATTTTGAAATCTGTATATACTTCATCCCAAATATTTCAAAGGCACTGTATTTTTGTATTCATTCACAGGAACTTTTCCTGTCAAACATTTTTTCAAGATAGTATGTTAGAACATTTAACAAAATGTATGCTGAAAAGTAAATGCCTTCTAAATTTCTATTAATGGTCAGAAGGTATATTTATTGTACTAAAAATCACAAGCATTCTTCCCATAAATTAAAATTATCTAGGCGGGGAGCGATGGCTCACACCTGCAATCCCAGTACTTTGGGAGGCCGTGGCGGGCAGATCACTTGAGGTCGGGAGTTTGAGACCAGCCTTGCCAACATGGTAAAACTCCGTCTCTACTAAAAATACAAAACATTAGCCTGTTGTGGTGGCACATGCCTGTAATCCCAGCTACTAGGGAGGCTGAGGCAGGAGAATCGCTTGAACCTGGGAGGCAGAGGTTGCGGTGAGGCAAGATCGCAGCACTGTACTCCAGCCTGGGCCACACAGCGAGACTCCACCTAATAAAATAATAATAAAAATAACCTAAAGTATAAATTCAGAATTTAAAAATTGAATCATGCATAGCATTTGACCTTTTGTGTGTTGCTTTTGTAGGAAAATAAGGTGTTTTTTGGCTATTAAAAAAAAATCCACTTCCATTCAGAAAAAGCTTCCAAAAATGTAGTACTTCAGTCATAAAACATTTTGAATAAAACTTTCCAACTGATTATAACCATAATTTAGGGTTTTTTTTTTTTTTTCCACAAAAGAGTCCAATTTTGGAGAATGTTTAAGTTAACTGAGGTATCTTCAAAGGTTCAGACCTTCCTAAAATGATGGGTAAAGAAGAGAAAGTGCATACTGCCATGCTGATGTTTATTTTTATATGTGATGTATCTTTATCACACAACCTTGTTGATATCCCAACTGTGTATATAAAAAAATCATAAGTGTGGACACTACAACTTTGCAAGTGGTGGAACATTATCGCTTGTCTGGATGCAATTATGAATAATTAGTGCATCACAGCCAACACCAAGTACATTTCTGCCTCATATTTCTTCATTTTGGAGGAATATCTTATTAGTTGCAATATTTGCTCCATCAAAATTTGCATTCATATTATCATTATAAAGTTAAATAATCCTCAATACTAAATGTTTAAATTTATAATGGCATTGCTGATGTTAGCAATTACAGTATTTGCAGAGTTAACTTGCAAAAGCTTTATTTTGTTTTCATATATTAGGTAAAAAAATGAAAATAATTTCACAAAGTTCTCTGATATTGTGTTTGCATCCTTGGGCAGGAAGATTAACAGCTACTTGGTCATTTTTCATATATGTACAATGAAATCTTGAAATGGAAAATGATATAAATTAATGTGGAAGAAATAGTCATTTGATCTAAATGAAAAGTCATGCTCCACAGAGAGATCTATCAACATGTGTTTTTAGCCGTATGCATTAAAATGTTTTCAGAAATGATTTTCTTAGATACTTCCTCTTAAAGTAGCTGTTGAGGCTTCTTTGGCAGGTTTATGACTTAGGTTTACAATGTCAGTGACATGATCAAGTCAAGACCCCAGGATAGAGAAGAAATGTAAACATTTATCAACAACTGTCTTAAGAAATGTACTATCTGTACATGATTATTCATTAAATATGTAATCTTTGTTATTTACATATTGAAAAAGTAAAAAAGATAAGTGCACGTTTACTCACTGCAATGAGTAAAATAGTATATTCTAAGAGTGTTCAGACTACTTTTTATTCTCTTAGCAGGAAGGCTTAAATTATGCAAATATTTAACATACACCTACCCTATCATTTCACATCTCCCTTACTAACCGTTCTGAATAGGCAGTTTGAAAGCTTCCCGAATCTTACAGTCCCTGGCAGTGGCCACAGCTTAACGGGCCACTAGACATCACATGCTTTCTACCACTGCCTGAAGCAAGAAGGGATTAGCTCATCTGAGAGCAGTTTGTTTTATTATGGACCATGCAAAAGCTTTCCTTTAAAGCTGGATGTTAGTCACTCAGCCCCTGAAGAGAGTCAGGAAAATAGAGATGGGTCATTCCTGGTTGTTAGAGTTAACCTGGTGTTAGTCTCTGAGAACTCTGGTCACAGTGCATGCATCTCACGGGCTACTAGTAATGACCACAGAAACAGCTGAAAGCTTAAATTGAAAGCCTAAGCAACGCATCCCACCTTGTTATAGTGGAAATATTAAATACAATAGTTTTAAAATGAGGATAATTAGTAAATGAAAACTTTCTGGGAAAACTGGGACCTGTGGTGAACCTGAATCACTTTTTCCTAAAATTCTTTAGTAAAGAAAGGAACCAGTTATTTCCAGAGTATCTTCTAGACAGGGAGAAAAAAACAAACCAAACAAACAAAAAAACGTTTTTTCACGTGTTTCCACCCCTTCCTTAAAATGCATTTGCTACTCATGTGAGAGGGAAAATTTCCATCTGAGCTCAGGTATCTTTATGGTTAGCGATAAATGTAGTTTTTGCTCTCTGAAAGGCTTTAAAGATGGCCTTTCGACAGTGTGTGTTTATCAAGGTATGGTAGCTTCTGTGCTACAAGAAGATCATATTTTCGTAGCTTGGATGCTTCATTAATACCTTCCATTACCCTCTTTTTGGCTATACACTGCTTGAACTGGGGGGATCAACAGGTAAGACCAGGCTGTTTTATCTGGTCCTGTGTTCTTAGCACCAGCAACTGTGGTGAGTCCATCCTCCGTGTTGCTACAGTGCTTGTTTGATGGAGAAATAAATGGATACAGGAAAAAAATAGTTTATCAGGTTTATAATAGTATTAATTATTTACATTGACCCAAGAAATAAGCAAATGCTTGCAGTTTGAGAGAAGATTCTAGGCCTTATAGAAGAATGACTGAAAGGCCCAACTCAAGCTTGATGGCTTTTGTGAATCCTCTTCCTAAGGATTCCAGTCTATACTGACTACAGTCTTTGTCCTCTCAATTTGCATTATGCCTCCATCATTTTAATCATCCTAATAGCAAATGCTCTTTTCACTCTCTGCACTGCAAAATTTCTCTTTTAAAATAAGATGCTATTGATTTTATGGGTCTCTTCTCTTTATATCTAGCAATATACCAATGGACATATCACAGGATGTATTACATAGCCTTTAGTATTAGTATTTCCATGTATAGGAAACTGAAGTCCAGGGAAGTTAAATGATGTTGTATACAGGAGACCATGGAGTCAGAGAATGGGGTTCAACTCCGGTCCTGTCATCTACTAGCTTGGTGATCATGGTAAGTTCTTTACCCTTTCTGAATTTCAATTCAATATTTGGAAAATGTAATCATTGTCATTACTCTGATTGGAGCGTAGAGAAAATTAAATATTATCACATATGTAAAGTACCTAGTATATTCCAGGTGCTTCATAAACACCAGTTCCTTCCCTTCAAGAAGGCAAAGCTACAAAAGAAGGAACAACCTTTTGTCTAGTTTAAAGAATACTGGGGTTAACTTAAGTTTCAAAGAAAATGATCTTCCAGGACAAGTCTACTCATGTTGCCCTGAGTTGTATGAAAGATCATCTGCAGTTCCATCTGTATCATGCTGGCTTTATTTACACATTTCAGATTGAACCAGGGAATGTGGCGATAACACAGTTTAGCAAACACAACATTACATCTGCTGTTGCTACCAAACTGCCTAGGAAGAGTAACAGTGATTCATTCAGAAAGACAGAACTGCTGTCACATGTGCTTCTATTTTCCCTTAACATATAAGGCTTCCAATTTGCAGAGGGAAATGTGTAATAAAAATAGTGAAGGCCACTGGTGTGATTAAATAAATGAACAAGATTATTGTGGCTAAATACATAGTTTTATAGTCCTATATTTGAAAAAGAGGGGCATCACTTCTCATTACAAATGTGAAAAAATGTGGAGGCACAGGTAAAATTCACATGCTTTAGGGGTCTACTTAGTGAGCAAGCCTGCATCACCAAATAATGAAGAGATGAAAGCATGGAATTTTTCAAATTTCATAAGGTTTCCTTGTCTTTTTTAAACACACAATAAAAAAAGAGTAGCATTCATTGTGAGAAAAATAACAAACTTGGTAACCTAAAAATATATGAAGATGAGTACAAGCCCACTGTTTTTCATTATTCATTTATAAAATGTTAAAAGGATTGAGTATTTTTGCTAACTTTTGTAAGCAGTTGAACTAAGAACAAATAAAGTGTCTGCGTTGTAACACAATTGTTCTTTTTTAAAAAAGAAAAAATTTTAAAAACCAGAGGGCAAATCTTTCCTTTCTTAAGGCCTTGTTGCCATTGGGCCTCCAATGAGTATAGCACTGTAGGTGCAATAAACTAGCTTCGAGCCTCTGGCAGAGAATTAACACCATCAAAATGAACTTACAACTAAGAATTAATTATATAATCAAGATGTTACTTTAAATCTCTCCTACATGTTCTGATTTAGAAAACTTCTCATTTCTCTATTAATTCCCTAAGCAAAACTGGAGACAAAGTCCTGAAAATTGACCATGTCGGAAAAAATCCTTTTGACATGCTTAAAAACTGAGTAGTATTTGTCACAGGATGAACAGAATTCTCAGAAGAGATTAATGCAAAAATTTTTATCTCAAAATCCTCCCAGTAATTTCAATCATCTAGACTAAAGATGCAAAAATATACCTTTAGACTTTAAACAAGAATATGTTTGGTCTGTTTCATCCCACTGAATATTAAAAGCCTATAATTTGAAAACTTGAAGCATTATAAACATTAGAAATAGATTGAGTGGCATTTAACATGAGAAAAAGCTTAGCATGTCATAACAAAGAACAAGCAGCAATATTTCTGATACATGACATTAAAAATTATTCTTTGGGAATCCCAGCAATGCACCAGCAACTGTCATTTAGAATTTCTTCCCATGAGGCATTTTGTGGGCATGCAGGGATGCGGACGCATGCGCGCGCGCACACACACGCGCACACACACACGGAGTCAACTCCACAGCTTGTGCTATTAAAATGGAGTGGGGAGATCTGTACTCTTTCTGGAGTGTACTTCTTTCTCAAGTAGTTCTTTTGTGCTTTGGGAAATGAATATAAAATAGTATTTGGATTTTGAATCAATATCATTTCTAAGTGGTTTTATATTGCTCTATCTGCTCATTACATAAAGCACTTACACAACTGCACTGGTATTTACCAACTTCTTTTTTGTGGCCTGCAACATGAATATCATCTAGTATCAAATAATAGGGTTGAAAAAATAAAAGGAATAAACAATCGGCTCAACGGGAAGATACTCATAAAATACAACTGAAAAATTGGCAACAGATTAGGGAAACAAATATTTGGAACCTAGACCCTTGAAAGATTGATTTCATTAAAAATCTCTCTGCACTAAGTGACAGAACACCATGCCACCACGAGGTAAGCAGGGCTAATGGTTTTCTGTAACTACTGTAGATAAATATACCAGGAGTGGCAGTTGCTGGTTTAGCTGTGTGAATCCTTTAGTTTTCTCCCAGGTACAGTAAAGGCGTGGGTATAAGATAAAATATGTACGTGATTCAGCAATGGAACAAGTTAAAAAATTATTATTACTTTAAGATTCAGCTCAAACATCACCTTTTAGCAGTCCTGCCTCACCTAGCATTTCTCCTCTGTTTCCCAACATAGCATCTACAACAACATTACAAACCGTGATGAAGGCAGACGTCACAGGGCACTGGGGTTGTTTACTTTGAGCACCTTGTGTATGGTTGTAATTTTTGTATTCATAGAGGCTTTGGTACAAAGACATCAATAAATGTTGGCAAAATAATGCAGAAAAATGAACCAATAAATTAATGACAAGTTTCCTTCACAACAACGGAGCATGTCAAAAATAAGATTTAGACCAGAAGAGATGGGTTTGAGTGTTGCCGCTATCCTGGCTGAGAAATCTCAGATATGTTACGGAAGTTCTCTTAGCCTTGGTTTGTTCATTTATAGACAAGGGAACATACTATGAAACTTAATATTTTGAGTACTGAATGAGCTACTGCATATAAAAGCAGCCTGCGAATTAAAATATTAATATTTTCATAAATCTAATTGCTTAAATCTTACTTGAAATGGCCTTGTTTTATTATTTTTGTTTTATAATACTTTATTCCAGTGATTACTTTTCCCTTGAAGAAAAAAGTGGTATCCCCCCTTTCTATCAATTATCTCATAAACTCATTGGATAATTGGGTGAGTCACAGTAGAAGAGATGAGGGATTTATTTATTTATTTTGAGATGGAGTCTCGCTCTGTCGCCAGGCTGGAGTGCAGTGGCACGATTTCGGCTCACTGCAACCTCTGCCTCCCAGTTCAAGCAATCCTCCCGCCTCAGCCTCCCGAGTAGCTGGGACTACAGGTGTGCGCCACCACGCCCAGATAATTTTTGTATTTTTAGTAGAGACGGGGTTCGCCGTGTTGGCCAGGATGGTCTCAATCAGATTTATTTTAAATACAAAAGACATAGCTACTATTTTCAGAAAACCAATCACTTGTGGATAATCAGGATGCAATATCCAAAGTCTTCTACCTTCTCATGATGTGACAATTCTAAGCAATGGGAGATGAAATATCTAGATGCAATACAGGTTGATCGTCCTTTATCCAAAATGCGTGGGACCAGAAGTGTTCTGGATTTCGGATCGTTTTGGGATTTGGGAATACATGCATCACGCTGGCTGATCATTCCTAATTTAAAAATCAGAAATCCAAAATGCTCCAATGATCATTTCCTTTGATAATTAGAGCTCAAAAAGTTTCAAATTTGGGGGCATTTTGGATTTCAAGTATTTAGATTAGGGATATTCAATCTATACAGACTATGAAAAAATCAGCACCTCTGACGAAATTTGGTCAGACAATGCACATTTGCTAAGAGAAGGATAGGTAATTCATCTAATTGGGTCTGGCATATCACAGTTCATAATATTTGAGAATAACATACTACAATCCTTAGACTAGAAATCAGAAAGATCTATTTGTACTAGGAATATTAGTGAGCTTGATAATAAGTAGGATGCTCTGAATAATGTTCCAGAAGGCCAGACTGATAATATTTCTGGATGACTTCTAAAGGTTATGAAGTCAAAACATTTTTAAGAATGAGAGTTTGATTTTTAAAAAGAATATTTAAGCAAGTTGATTTGCCAAAGGACTACAGGAAATTGGGAAGGCAACCCCCTCTCATCCAAAACATGCATAAACTGATAATTAAGAATTGGCTGGAATCCACTTCACTATAAAAGGCTTGAAAGATAGTATGATAAAAATGTTAGCAATTAAGTCATTTCATCATTAAAAACCATATTAAATCAAATTAAAAGGACTTAAATTAGAATTCCCATGCACTTTATTCCCCTGAAAATTATCCATAAGCAGGTCTTTTACAATATGCCCTGTATATAAATTGTATATCCCTGAAGGTGAGTGTGTGCACGTGCAACTATTGTTAACCATTCAAAGATACTCTCTGGCTTTTTATTTTCTTAAAAATACAACACTTTATCATTGTTAAGTATCACTGCTTATGTCATAGTTTAAAAAATTACTAATCTAACTAATTTACTGTTTTAGACATTCTTAAGACAGCACAAACAGGCCGGGCATGGTGGCTCATGCCTATAATCCTAGAACTTTGGGAGGCCATGGTGGACAGATCACATGAGGCCAGGAGTTTCAGACCAGCCTGGCCAACATGGTAAAACTCTATTTCTAATGCAGAAATTAGCCCAGTGTGGTGGCACATGCCTGTAGTCTCAGCTACTCCAGAGGCGGAGGCACGAGAATCACTTGAACTTGGGAGGCAGAGGTTGCACTGAGCCGAAATGGCACCACTGCACTCCTGCCTGGGCAATGGAGTGAGACTCTATCTATCTCAAAAAACACACACACACACGCACATGCACACACACACACACACACACACAATGAATTATAGACAAAACTACTCTCATTATTAGATTGTAAGAAGACCTCCTCCATCTGGTTAGGATATTATAGATCATCTCCTCTCTCTTTCTGGCACAAGGAAACACAGGGAATGAGGCACAATGGACTTAACCACATCATCCAAAGGACTCTACAGGTTAATTCACAGTGAGAACTCCTTCTAGATACATGCCATGCGCTTCTCCCACTAAGAAGGCCCTGTCTGGGTAATGAGGAAGTGACTAATCAATTTAGAGGATGGAAAATCATTTTAAACACTGAAGTTAATGGTTTAAAGTGTACTTAAATTTTAGTGATGACAAACTAATTTGTGAAAATAGAATATAGATACAATATCCATTTGTATCCTTCCATTATAATATGCTCCTCAATCAATCAACAAAAATGGATTAAATGTTTCTTATTTTCTTAAAGGAAAATGTCCATATCTGTTTTTCATCTACAACTGATATAAAAGGGTCATATTGTTTTTCATAAACACTGTCAGGCAATGTGACCTCACTGAAGATCCTAAAAGGACAGATCATTCAAGTCCTATTTCTGACAACCTAGTTATGAACAAACCAACCCACAATACAAGCCTTAGAGCACAGTTTCTTGATAGCATTAAGCAGGGCTTTTTTTTCTTTTATTACATGCCCTTATGATTCCTTCTTCCTGATGTTAATAGAAAATGCTGAAATATTCTATGTAAGTGATTGTTGGGCTGGAAAAAGAAAGAAACTCTAGTGCAAGTATTTATACCTTCTGTAATGAAAACAAGATATTATTGTCTTGCATGACCTTTCCTAAGTATGGGATACAGCATTTTACACAATAGTTTCTTGGTTCATGCTTCAATTACTGACCTTTACTGTGTAGAAAATTAATGCAATTTTCATTGTAATCCATCCGAACAAATAAGGTCCACATGGAAGGATTCCACGTATGGAATCTAATACAAATAGGAAATGTCAACTGATTGCTGTTGGCTGAACTTAGCTATTATCTGTTTGTTCTGGCGTCCCTAGAAAACTAGACTTGTAACAAGTAATTTCTTACATGAGCCATAGGGTATTAGAAAGGAGGACTTCCTCTCTTCAAAGTTTAGCTTGTACATTTCATCTCCTAAAAGGCAAAAACCTAGTTACCTGAAAGTTCTATGTTATCACTGAAAGTCCACAAAAGAAAAGGCAAAATTGTGAAGTCTAATCTGGTTTCTAATACAAGTTACTACCATGAACTTTTCACAATGCTAAGGAACAAGGGGTTACAGTGATGTCATTTTACAACAATCCCTGTTCCAGACAATAAAAGAATGACAGACCCCAGACAGTGTCCTGGTCTGTGCATCAGAGACAGGCAGAACATGGCAAAGCATTCATCTCCTGAGGAAGTTGTGCCAACAGGCCCCGGCACACTTTTATCTTCCACAGTCGTCCGTGATGGTATTTGGTGGGAAGGAGCACTGGCAATTAAAGAGTGTCACCTTCAAGATGGATGGTTTGGGTAGAAAGGAGTTTCTCTCCTCTTCTGGTTTTGAACAAAATGGCTATGTGTTTATAATTTGTAAACAGTTCATCTCTCACTGAGTGTGTTACAGTTCCCAGAAGCATGGTCTGTCATGTCTAACACACAACAGAAGCCAGAAGGGCTCAGTGAGTAGACCTTTCTTCCAGCTCACTATGATGGGGGGTCACCCAGTGACTGTATGTCCTGGTCTATGACAAGCACATCTTAGTGGTGGAGGCTGATCTGCACAGAGAAGAAACCAAGTTTTGTAATACATATGTGGATGTGCACTCAAAAAGTCTGAAAGTTGAAGATCCCTTTAGTTTACAAATCCCTTACAGAAGGAAGAATGAAAAGAGATGGACAAGGATGGAAAAATTCGCCAGTCTTTCCTAACAATAGAAGGGTTGTGTTAAGCAGAAGAGGCATAAACAGAAGTCAAAATCTCATTTTAGATTTATTCCTCTAGAAGATTTCATAGAAATATAAAATTGGGAAAGCAAAACCACCATGATTATATTTGTCTATTAAAAAGTGCTATTAAAATACTATAATAAAAACATGTTAAGAATGAACTTTCCCTGGAGGGAAGGAGGAGAACCCTAATGCCAGTGCCCTCAATGGGGGACAGGTTGGCACAACTGCTATGGGTTGGGCCATGCTGAGATGAATCCAACAGCTCTCAGGCTTATCCCTATGGATGCTGCTGTTCCAACTCTTTCTTCAGTCATTCTTGCCCAGAAAGGTTTAAAGCACAGACCAAAGGGCTGTCTCTCCAGACCTTCAGTTAGCTCTTCAAGTACATCAGTGGTAGACTAGACCTTGACAACCACTGGTCTAGACTATGACCTGATTTTGTTGCTTGCCAGTCACTGAATACCATGTTTCCATTCCTCTTCTTGTTGGATACTCTCCTTTATTAGATGGGCCAAAGACACATGGTCACCGTTATTCCTAAAGGGTGGGGGACATCCTCTTCTACTGGTAGTTCATTTAAACAGGCTTGGCCAAACAGGAAGAAATCTTCCTTTCATCCAGGCCTTGGTTTATAAATATTTAGAATTTTGCCTAATGTGATGTTATGATATAATAAGAAATGTATGCTTGTTCTTTGTCCCTGGCACAAAGCTCCTAAAATTCCTGGAGTTTCCTAAGTGATAAGAGAGAGATAACCATCTTTTCCTATAATATTTGGTTTTGTCCTCAGTTCCTAAAATAGCTCCAGAGCAAGAGAGATGAGAAGAGCATCTTTTGGCTATTCAGAACAAGCCCCTTTCAACCACATCTAAATTTCTGTTAATGAAGAGACTTTTGGAAAGCCTCTGATGACGGGGCAGCTGGTGGCTAGGAGAACCAACCATATGATTAGAAGGTTAGAACTTTCATTCCTCCCAGCCCTGACCTGCAGGGAAGGAAGAGGGGGCCAGATATTGACTTAAACACCAATGCCCAAATATTTAGTCAATTACGCCTGTGTAATGAAGCCTCCATAGAAACAAAAATACTGTATTCTGGAAGCTTCTGGGTTGGTGAACACATGGAGGTGCTCTAGGGTATGCCCAGAGAGGGCATGGAGGTTCCACACCCATTCCCCCATCCGTTGCCCTGTGCATTTCTTCCATTTGGCTGTTCCTGAATTGTGTCCTTTATAATAATCAGTAAATGTAAGAAAATATTTCCCTAAATTTTGTGAGCCATTCTATAAATTTGTTGAATCCAAGAAAGGGGTTGTGGGAACCCCCACCTGATAACTGGCCAGTCTGAAGAAAGGGAGGCCTAGACTTGCAGTTATCACCTCATACAGGTTTAAAATAATTTCGTTAATACTTCTGGTTTTTTTTTTTTTTTTTTGGTAAAATATCCCATTATAAACCTTATTAACTTAGCTTCCCTTTGACAATATTCAATGACTTAATCACTCAGAAACCGCTAACATCAAGACATCAATAAGAAACTTGCATCTGTGTGACCCCTTTTCTGAAAAAGGTCATTTTCCTTTAAAAGTATTATACTTGATTTTATTATTTTGCTATTAATGATCCTCTTAACACAACAAATAAGATTTACTTTGTAATCCACCCCATTTGCTTCAAATGGGCAAAACCATCTGGTCCACTCAATTAATTTTAAGGCTCTTTGTATCATAGAGCCAGTGTCTTTGAATACATTTCTATTCAATGGGCATTTACACTGGATACTTAACTCTCAAGGTTTCCCCTTTTGCCCTTTCCTCTGCACAAGCTTCCCACATGTTACCACCCCTCGCCCCAGACACCCACAGGTGAAGGGGACTGGAAGTCCATTAAGCTAGTAGCATCTCATTTGGCATTTCACTTGTTTCATTTTATTCCAGAAGGTTTGTCTGAAAGCATAATGACAACAAAAGCAGCAGATTTGAGAGATTCTCCCAGGAGAAGGAAAAGGACAGATGTACACAGACATATAGCTGAAAACGCTGCCAGGAACAGCTGGGAAAATGACAGGCGCGGAAGTGGGTGACCACCCCACAGAGTGCAGACATGAGCCTAAAGAAACAGCAATTTCACTTGATTTACTTTTGACTTCCTAGGCTACCTTTTATCTATAAAGGGGAAGGCTAATTTTGGCTTGCATCCAATGAAAGGCCTCCTATAGTTATGCTTTTTATAACATTTCAATTATTCCTTCTATTTTACCCTTCTCAACCTCATTTTTAAAAATCTTAAAAAGGGATATCCTGTTTAAAAGTTACAATGTTATTACTATACTGGTGACTCTATAATACAAAAAAAAAAAAAAGAGAGAGGAGAGAGACTGAACTTGAAGGAATGCTATCTATTGACAACCTTAGAGTTTTTTTGTGTTCTTTCTTGAACATACGCACCTTGTCATCTTCATCCTCCTCGTCATCTATGTCTGTGCCCTCCTGAAAGGAAATCCCACAACGTGTTTATAAAAACATCAACCGAAATTAACGAATGCAAATTAAACTCAGACACATTTTAAAGCTTGCCTACAGACTTCAAGAATTTATATTTTTGAAATGCCTTATAACCTCTTAAAAAATAACTCTTTTAAAGTTCAGGGACACTGTGGCAGGACTCTAAACGATATGCATAATCTACATAAAACTGTTGACTATAAATAAAGCTATTAGGCCAGTGCCCTTTGAAGGCATCCAGCTTTAAAAATGCATTGCTGAGTTGTACTTTCTGTAAACAGTGTTGTTCTTATTCTGACAAATGAACCAACTGCTACGTTAAGGCTGAGAATACCATACTCCACTAGTGCTAGGCTCAGTGTTATAATGACTGCTCTCTCCCTTTGGGGCCATTACTGAAACATTAGACAGTATAAAATGCATTAGTCTGAATATAACCAATCTTAAGAATAAGCTACAGGTTTCTCTGTTGCATTACAATTTTGCCCTGGGTTTAGGGTTAGAAGGGGCAGGTGAGGGAAGGAAACTCAAGGCTCAGATCTGGACTTAAGGGTGCCTGGCTTTGGCTCAGGTGTCACAGCACCAGCTGTACTGCTAATGGGCTTGTTTAGATGAATATAAAAATCTTGGCTATTTAATGGCCAGAGTTTGATCATAGCACTGCAATGTTTAAAAACTAATATCTGTTGGTACATAATCAAATAGGGTCAGTAGTTTGGAAAGAAAGCTCAGTGTTAGAAAACAGGGTCTATTTTCAGCTTGCACACTTGAATTTCTGCTTAACCTTGCAAAGGTCAGGCATGCTGTTCAGATGTCACTGTTCCAATAGTAAAAAGAATTGTCAATATCATGCTCTTAAAAGGGAGTAACTCTAAAGTATCCAGAGAATACTCTGCTACATTCCATAAAACCACTGAGCAGTCATCAAGAAATTTCTTCAGGGCCGGTATAGCCCTACCGCCTAGTATTCTCACAAGATTCAGCTAGCAGTTTGTGTGGTACTCATGGGTCCTCTGGGGAACTAACCTATTCACAACTGGCAGCAAACATGTCTCATGAGAGCCAATGGATAAACAGGAAGGTAATGAAAACAGGCTATGGGAGGAAAAAAACGCTATAATTAGGAGAAGCCTTTAGCTTGGGACAAGGTTCCAGTAGTTTTTGCTTTGTGACTTTAGGCAAATGACTTCGTCACTATGCACTGTAGTTTCACATAAGACATAAAATGAAAATAGTTCTTGCCTCCCTCATAGCTGTGTTATCGAACTAAATTAGGTAATTATTTTCATTGTTTTATAAATAAAGGCTTTATATGTACATACACACTCATGTGCATATAGGTATATTAATATGCACATGTATGCCAGTATATGTACATGCTCTCACATACATGCACACATATGCACATACCCTAAACATATATACACAGTGGGCAACATAAAACCTGCATAAACACTGTAAAAATGTTAGTTGACAACATAGATATTAGAGATGTTTCTTTGTAAAAATTTCCATTATCTATAACTCTGTGAAACCTAGTCCTTAAATGGATCTATTAAAGCCATTCATTTATTAGCTGGTTCTATTTTCTCACTGATAGGTGTTCATGCCTATTGCATTAAATAATTAAAATCAAACAGAATAGAATTTTGAAATTGTCCGAGGTTTTTCCTCTTGCCACAATACTCATTTTTCCCACCTTCCTTCCTAAGTGAAACCAGAAACCTCCCTTAAATCCATTACGAAGACATAAGAAAAATAAAAACAGTCAGGATTTGATTGACTCTTGGGAAACCAAATGTGAAGGTGATCCATCTAGAAAGGAAATTAATCAAGTCTTAGGACTTTAGATTTTTGTTTTAAAAACTTGGTTCTTGAATCTGGAATGCCTAGATCACATCGTAAAAAAAAAAAAAGCCTACAAATACAAGTTCCTGGCCACCTAGGGCAGAAAAAGATCTTATGGGGTGCAATGAGGAGGCAGGGGCAGGAGAGTCAGAGTGGAAGTGAGATGAGTAGATGCGGAGAGATGTCTTTGAGAAAAGGCCTTGCTTTCTTCAACAGGACAGTTAGTTTGGGAATTTCCAGACAAATGTGGGCACCTGCAAATAGATAGGTCTAAGCCCACCCACTCTCTGATTGCCCTGGGAGTTGACAAGCCTCTGGGAATCTCCTGAGCCTTCAAGCCAGAGAGAACATTGCGTAAGATGCCTTCATGGAAAGGCCGGAGTTAGCCCTGTGGATCTCTCTGCGTGCCCAGCAACGGCCCACAGAACCAGCAAAGGTTTCTCACTAGTGATTGAGGAGCTTGTTCACAGGAACTCTATAGAGAATCAGATGAGCACACAGACATGTGCTACCAGCATGGAAATGATAACCATGAACCAGAGGCTCCCCTCATGCAGGCCAAGGCTCAGGAACATAAGATGCCACAGAAAGAAGACTCCAGATTATTCACGATAGAAGATCTCCACTGCAAAATGAGTGCCTTTGCCGGGCTGCTCCTTACATCTCAAATGAAATGGACTTGGGCCATGATTTGGTGGTGGGGGTAGTTTGTTGTTAACACATTTCTCGGCAGTCAAATGTCAGAATCCTTGCTTACCTGGCTGTCCTGGATGCTGCTGACCTTGCCTTTCACAGGTCTGATGAAATTGTAGACAAAGATCAGCAACAATGCCAAGGGGATCATATATAGCTCAAAATTCCAGACAGTGATCAAAAATACCTGATTGAAAGACAAATAAGAATACACGACTGCTTGATGAAACACTAGGGGAGCAATCAAATTCCTACTCATTGACGTAAGGAGATTCAACTGGACTCTTTCTAGTCACTTTCAGAAACATTTCCTAACAGGTACGCACACACACAATGATCGACTCATTTTTAGAACTGGTAGTATAGAAAGAGCTTGTTAGTCACGCTCTGGAATAGACAGATACACTGGGTTTATACCTGAAAAGCCAGTGGATTTTAGTGTGCCAGAATTTATGGAAAGTAGTATGGAAAAAGTCCAAGGTCACAAAGACGCAGGCCACAGGCCAAATTTTGCCAAAAGTGAGGTTTATTTGAACAGGAGAGAGCCATTATTTTTTCAGTTGGCTGCCAATATTGAAAAATCCAAATATTTCAGAGAAAGACTTTGGATTTCCAAACTTTTGTTAAAATGCTTAAAATCTACCTATTTTGAGACTATATGGACACAAGAAAATGATTGGCTAGCATTGTCTGTATCAGAAAAGGTATTCTCTTAGCTGCCCAATTTCTGTCAACCTCTGAAATTTGTGACTCCTCACATAGAAAGGCAAGTGAGAATTTGAGACTGATCCAACTGCCTATGCTACAATGGTTACTGGAGACATGAATGCAGGTAGATGGTTCTACCTCCAAGAAACACACTAATTAGGATAAATAAGGTGAGAACACCTTTTAATTATAATATGAGGCAGGAGTGAAATCTTGGGTAAATTACTTCAAAATTTGAGTCTCACTTTCTTTTCAAACTCACGGGTAGTCTAGAAGATGAAATAAGGTAATTTGTAGTTATCAGCTGTCTGTAAGTGCTTGAAAAAACCACTGCTATAACATATCAACTTAGAAAAGGCAAATTACTGCATCGTAAATATGAAATCTTCCTTTCCAAAAGCAATACTGTTTCATTGCTAAAAACTTTTTCTAACATTTAGAAATTTTCTCTTTGTGATTGTCATATATTGCTTTTTTTTGGTGCACATTGTAAATAAAATCACTTCTTCCATTATGTTTTTCAAACTCGTCATTATTTACATATAAAAGCAAATAATTTATATATATATTTTTAACATTAGCAGCCTTACTGAATATTCTTTATTGTATCAAATAGTTTATTTCATTCCTGCGAGGTTTCTAAGAATATAGTCACATAATCTACAATTAAGGATCCTCTTCTGTTTCCTCTTTTCTATTTGTAACTTTTTTTCCTGCTTGATTTCATTACTCCTACAAAAAATTATTAAACTATTCAGAACGATATCACTGTTTAATTCGTGGCTTCAGTGAAAATACTTCTAGAGTGATAAATCATATCACATTAAGAACACACACACAAACCATTTTTAATACTAGAAAATTTATATATAGCTGATCATTATTCTTTATATCTTTGAAATGTTTTATAAATACTCTTTCATATCTGTTCCAAACCTAATAAAAACATGTTTTAAACAAAAATTTGTCCAGCAATTTTAACGGGGTATAATTTTTAAGATCAAGAATGGTTGGTAGCTAACCAACTGTTCTTTCAGTATCTTCTGAAAGGATGGTTTTATCCTTTTCATTTAAAGACATCAATATGGTGAAGTATTGTATTTGTAATTTCATAATTTGAAGCAATCTTGTATTTCTGGGAGAAACTCCTTCACTGAGGTGAACCAGTGTTGTTGTATTTTATTTTCTAACACTTCAAGATGTTTGGCATAGACACTCGTGTTCTTTTTGTCAACCTTGCTTGCATTCTTTTGTCCTATTCCTCTCATTTCAAAAGGCAACCTTGTCCTAAATCTGATGTGAATTTTTTCCACCTGAGGGCACCTTAGGTATATATTAGCAATAACAAAATAAAAATGTTCCTATCGTTCTGCAAATATTTTAACCAACAGTATGTTTTACAGTTCTTTTCATGGTGTATGCATAATCAAGTACATTTATTTTAACTAATATAGTTCCCATTCAAATGAATGCTCTGCAATTTGTCGACTATACTCCCTTATCAATGCAAACATAGGCTGAAATGCGGTTTTATGTAATCAAATAATATATTAGTCTTTTACCTTAGGATTTGTACCTTTAATGTTCAGTGTTCTACTTAAGAAATCATATTCTACCTTGAGTTAATACAGCTATTTCCTTGTGTTTTCTTCTAAAAGATAACTGTGTATGATTTTTATTGTCTCAATTTTGTTGTTTTTGTTTTAATTTTTTCTTTAACTCAGGCAATCCAATGTGAACTTTTTCCTTACAGCCATCTTTTACAGCTAAATTCCTGTAATGATCCCCATTTTTCTCGTTGATCTACATTGCTACTTCTGTCAATATACCAAGTCCCCACGTGAGTGTGTCTATTGTTTCTGAGCCCTCTCAGTTCTCCATTGATATATTTTCCTGTATTTTACCAAGACCACATTTTAAAACTATCATTTAGTAACCATACCATATCTGAGTGGACAAGTCTCTTATTTCATACTCAAAATGATCTTGGATATTTTTCCACCCTTTACTCTTCCACATGTATTTCAGAATTAATTTATAAATTTCTATACAACTCAGAAAAATTAAGACTGAGATTGTCTTGAAAATTTAAAGATAATTGGTGTCTTGATATTGACATTTCATAATGATTATTTCTCTATATTCAGAATTTTTTATGTATCTCAAAATATTTTATTAATTTCACTGTACTGATTTTCCATGTTTTTTTTTTAAGTAACTTGGAGTTTAACACTATTATAAATAGCAATGGAACAATTTTAAAGTTTATCATTTAATTGGTTAATGCTGGGTACAGAAACACTGATTTTTATAGATTGTTCACATTCTTTCTGAGCCCACTTATTAGCTGTAAGAGACTGCAAATATATTCTTTTGTAGATCTGACGTAGCAAATCATATCAACTGTAAATCATGATGATTTGCCTCCACCTTCTTCCATTCTATACGTTACTTTTCTCCTAGTGCTAAACCTTTTTTTTTTTTTTTTTAATGTGTAAGTGTGAAATTTTTGAAACACTTTTTGGATCAATGACAAAAATCAAACCACACTGATTTCCTCTAGTGTGGCTCGCTCCATCAACTTTCCTTTATTTAAAGTTTTATAATGTCAAATATATAATCTTTTCCTATAATTTTCTTCTTTTCAAATGTTTCTTTTTTTATAAAATAAAACATAGCAAAAAGTAGAGCCAATAGTAATTTCTTTATTAGGTAAAGCTAGAGATTTTCCTATTTGTTACCTATTTCCCTTTCCCTATTGTTACGTTTTTTGGGGGATTAAGGGTTTTAACTGTATACTAAATGGTGGTTGTTTCTAAATGCCTGTCCACTGGGTAAATGGATTTTATTATTATTTTAAATTGCTAAATGTAACTTCAAGTAAGAAGAGGCTGACATAAAGCTATGGAGAAAATCAGGACACATCATTTTAAATTTATTTTCTTCATTATAAAACTATATATGTCTTTGAAAAAATTACTTGAACAACCACCAGTATTAAGGAGATGGTTGTTTTAGGTAAACACCTCATTTGCCGTAGTATTTACCTCTATCAGGAATACTTAAGCAATCCTAGAAATGTTTTACAACAAAAATTGAGTTATATTTAAACATCACATTCAAATAGCCTAAAACTCTTTCAAGAGTGAGACCGTAGTGCCTTTAGACATATATTTTTTAAATCGATGCATAATTCCCATTTCTGTAGTAAAGAACTGATCTCCTAACAAACATATCTTTCAGGAAAAGCAAATATAAACCCCAGAAAAATATTTTTTTTTAGGAAAAAAGTCTAATTAGGCATCTTCAAAGAAAGAAAGAGAGTTGTAACTTTGAAAGAAGGAATCAGATCTGCACGGAGTTAATTAAAAATGTTTGTATCTTTGATCCAAGAGCAGTTGCAGTCACTCTGGTGGTACCAGTTGAATAAAATTCCAATGAAAAATTTACCATTACTTCTGAATGGAGGAAACAGGAATGCACTCAGGGACAACCAGAGCCACTGGAGAGTGCAGAGGTATGCTAAAAGGAGAGTGTAAGCGAAGGTAAACCCCACACTCAGTATGTGAATGCCATACATGCTGGCATACAGGCAGAGCACACTCAAAGCAGTCTAAGATCAAAGCTATCACCCTAAGACATGTGACAACGTTTGCATTTTGAGTCTAATAAAATTAAATGCCTTAAAAAAGCTTGTTTAGAAGAATATAGCATAATTTAGAGTCTCCACAACATAGAATTGCGGATGTCTAAGATACAATTCAAAATCACTCAACATACAGAGTCAAGAAAATGGAATCTATTTTCAAGCAAGAGACAATCAAAAGATACCAACTCCAAGGTGAACTCTGTTGAAATTATCAGAAAAGAACTTTAAAACACCTATAAAAATTATGCTCAGTGAGGCAATGGAAAATAAACTCACTATGGGTAAAACAGTAAATATAAGCATAAAATGTAAAAATTAAAAAATAATTGCCCAACTAAAAAATACAACATTAAACGTTTAAAAAATCAATGCGTATTTTGGTAGCAAAATTAATAATGAAAAAGTCAGTGACTATAAAGATATCAAGAGAAATCAAATCTAAAAGACAGAAAATAATAGAAAAAATAGAAGGTCTGGAGACCATCAAAATTTCAAAAGTTCTCACATGGGTATTTGGAATTTCAGAAAAAAAATAGGTAGAAAAATATTTAAAGAACAATTGGCTGAATACTTTTCAAATCTAGGAAAAGACAAAATGTACAGATTAAAGAAGTCCAGAGGATCTCAAGAAGAGTAAATTTAAAGAAATCCAATCTTGGGAATAAATAGCATCACCATATTTCTGGAAAATAAAGATAATAAGAAAATGTTGATAAAAACTCGAGAGAAATGACATTATCATAAACACAACAATTTGAATCGCCATAGATTTGTCATCAGAACCCATGGAGGCAAGGGGATAATAGAATTTTTAAAGTGCAAAACAAAAAACAAAATCAAAAACTTTAGACTCAGAATTCTATATCCAGTAAAAATATCCTATAAGAATCAAAGTTAAAGATTTAGATATGAGAAAATTAAAAGAATTTTTTTTATCAGTAGACGTGCACATCAATAAATACTAAAGGAATTCTTCAAGGTGAGGAAAAATGATACCAGATGGAAATGCAAACTTCAGGAAGAAATGAATATCAGAAGTGGTAGATACATAAGTAAATAGAAAATATTATTTCTTTTATTTTTTAGAATGCTTATAAATGTTTAAAGCAAAGCTTATAACATTATCCTGGTGAGGTGTATAATGTATTTAGGTGTGATACACAGGAAAACTAATATAAAGGAGGTTAGAGCTAGATGGACATTTAGACTTAGATGACATGTAATGTTTCCATGTTTTAGATGAAGTTATACAATATTAATCTTAAATTGACTGTGAAAAGTTAAGGGAAAAATATACACACATACACCTTAATACTCAGAGCAACTACATAAAAAAGGCAGGGAGGAATAAATTGTAAAAGTAAATAGATAAATGGAAATCTAAAAGGCAAAAGAAGAGAAACAGAGGAGTAAGAGGTAAATATAAAATGATAATTAAAATCCAACAATACCAAAAATTACATTAAATACTAATGAAATAAAACACTAAAAAAAAGGCAGAGATAAAAATATAGTGAATTACTGTGGCAAAAAAAAGACGAAGGAAAAAATGGCAAAATACAACCTAATAGAACTGAACAATATATAAATTGAATTATTTATCAAAAATGTCTTCACTAAGAAAAATTTAGGGGCAAATAGTTTCACTGTTAAATTCTACTCAACATTGAGAAAAAAAAGAGTATATTTTGGAAAGAATACTTACCAACAATTTTCTGAGGCCAGTATTAACCTAATATCAAAATCTGACAAAACTGTTACAAAGAAATAAAATTACAGATAAATGACCAAATACGAACTTTGATGCAAAAATCTTCAAGAAAATAGTAGTCAATTAAATCAAGAAATATATGAAACTAAATTATGACCAAGTAGAATACGTTCC
The DNA here is from genome assembly GCF_028878055.3 of Symphalangus syndactylus. Classification (NCBI taxonomy): domain Eukaryota; kingdom Metazoa; phylum Chordata; class Mammalia; order Primates; family Hylobatidae; genus Symphalangus; species Symphalangus syndactylus. Next base: position 12,041,110 of record NC_072427.2, read on the forward strand.
AAGAATGAAAAATTGATTGCATATTCAAAAATCAATGTAATTCACAATATTGACAGAATAAAATAGAACAGGTATGTGATTATTTCAATAGATACAGAAAAAGCATTTGACAAAAATTCAACACCCTTCTACTCTTAACAAATAATAATTGGAAGGAATTTCATCAATTTTGTTAAAGGACATCTGTAAAAATTTTATAGTTACCATATTTGATCATACTTGGCAGGGGTTTATTGTACATAAATTATACCTTGAGAAGTTGATTAAAAAGACAAACACAAGTTAAAAAAGAAATGACTCATGCATGCAACCACATGAATCTCAAAAACACACTGAGTGGAAAAAGCCTTCTACAAAATAGTACCTACTGTTGGATTCCATTTATATCAAGTTCTAGAACAGACAAAATGATTTTACAATGGGGAAACTTGTATGCACCCCTTAAATTAGGAATAAGGCAAGGATGTCTGCTTTCACTACTTCTATTCAGTATTGAATGAAATGTTTTAGCCACTACAATAAAGTCAAACAATGAAACAAAAGGCATAAATATAAGCATCAAAAAAGTACGACTTTTTTAGCAGATGACATGATTTTTTAAATGTAGAAAATCCTAAGGAATCTACAAAGCAAATCCTAGAAATGACAACTAAATTCAGCAAAGTCCATGGTATTAAAATATCAAAATCATTTTTAGATATTAATACTAGCAGCAAAACATTAAAAAATAAAATTTTTAGATTTCCATTTATAGTAGCACCACAAAAGCAACACAGTATTTTGGAATAAAATTTATAAAACATGAGCAAGATATCCTCACTGGAATCTATGAAATATTGTTAAGAAACATTACAGAATATGTAAATAAGAAAATAAATATGCCTAGTTCATGGAGTGGAAGATTTGGTATTGTTAAGGTGGCAGTTATTCACAAATTGACCTACAGATTCAAGCAATCCTTATTTTATAGAAATGGGCAACCTGATTCTAAACACTATATGAAAATGCGAGCTGGGTACAGTGGCTCATGCCTCTAACCCTAGCATTTTGGGAGGTCAACACAGGTGGATCACCTGAAGTCAAGAGTTCGGCACCAGCTTGGCCAACATGGTGAAACCCTGTCTCTACTGAAAATAGAAAAATTAGCCAGGTGTGGTGGCATGTGCCTGTAATCCCAGTACTTGTAGGCAGGAGAATCGTTTGAACCTGGGCAGCAGAGGTTGCAGTGAGCTGAGATCATGCCACTTCACTCTAGCCTGGGTGAAAGAGCAAAATTGCATCTCAAAAAAAAAAAAAGAAAAAGAAAAAGAAAAAGAAGAAAGAAAGAGAAAATGCAAATGACATGCAATAGTCAAAGCAATTTTAGCAAATAACACACTAGCTGACTTCACAAGCTATTATGAAGCTGTAGCAAAGTAGTAATAGTGTTGGTGAAAAGACAGACTTATACATCAATGGAATAGAAGATAGAGTCCAGAAATAGATCCACATAAAAGTGGTTGATTTTTAAGTTGCCAATTGAATTCAATGGAAAAAATGGTATTTTTTTTAAACAGTGGCACTAGAACAACTGGATATATGTATGGGGAAAAAAATCACCTACTCTTACCACATAACATACAAAATTTAACTGTACATGGATTATACATCTAAATGTAAATTCTAAAATTTTAAGACTTCTAAGAAAAAAGGAAAAGAGAAAAACTTGCCATCTTAGAGTGGGCAAAGATTTCTCAGGACAGAAAAAATATAAAGAGTCATATAAAAACAGAAAAAAAAAATAGGCTGGGAGTGGTGGCCCACCTCTGTAATCTCAGCACTTCGTGAGGCCAAGGTGGGAGGTCTGTTTGAGGCCAGGAGTTTGAGACCAGCCTGGGCAACATCACAAAAAATGAGCTGGGTGTGATGGCATGTGGCTGTAAGTCTCAGCTACTTGGGAGGCTGAGGCAAAGAAATCACTCAAGCCCAGAGGCTAGAGGCTGCAGTGACCCATGATTGCACCACTGTACTCCAGCCTGGGTGACAGAGTGAGACAGCAACCCCCCACCACACACACACAAAAAAGACTTCATCAAAATATAAAATATACTCCTTTTCCTCTTTGGAAGGAAATGAAAGGGCAAGTCACAAAATGAAGAAAATATTTTCACTACATATACTTATAAAAAATAATTACAATTATTACAGTTTCTCAAAACATTGAACATATATTTACCATAATTCACAGCTTTTCTACTTCTGTATAATATGTCTCACAAAAGTCTTGTCCACAAATGTTCATAGCACAGCAGCATTATTCTAAATAACAAAACTGGAAATGGCCCAAATATCAACAAAAAAAGTGAATATATCCATACAGTAGAACAATACTCAGAAACGTATTCTGAGTATTGTTAGGAAAATCACATATGTTAGGACCATTGCTTGAAGCTTGGTTTCTCTGGCACCAAGGAAACTTCTTACTCTACCATGCATGTCTTCCCAATATGTTCCATGACATAGGTGCAGCAGTGATCAGAAAGTGTAATTTCAAAAAAAATGCCTTAAATTTTTAGCTGCAAATATTTCTTCACTTTCCATCCTAAAATCTATCTGCAATAGTTTTTATGAAAATATGTACATGCTAAATCTCAGATAGGAGAACATGAGTCATGAAAAGATTAATTTTTTCCTGAGGAAAGCCTTAAAGATAAAAATGCCTTCAAGATTCCATGGTTCCAAGCTAGCTGTGACTGAAGAACTTAGCTAGCATTGCCATAGACACTTGAACAAATCTAATAAATCCTCTATGTATTGTTTCTTTAAGTATGACACGAGAAGGATGTTACCTCATGTCACAAAAAATTTATCATGTCTATCAGGTTTCATAATGAAATGGTGATGAAGTGGTCTGTAACCAATTAAGTAATCAACCAAGCCATTAACTATCTTCTAAACATCCAACAGAATGCCTCTACTAAAAAGTAGTTAACTTCAGGTACCAAGTTCAATGAATGACAGGGCTGTCCCCCTAAATACTCTGGGATCTCCTCATTTGAAATTATCTTAAGATTCTGTCCTTTTGTCCTTCAAGAGTGAATTTGAGATTAGGAAACAGTCAAATTACAAGAAGCCGAGTCTCTGAATAATTCTCAAAAACACTGCTTTTGTTGAAACAAAGCAAAGTATGATTACAGAGATTAGAGTTTGCATCTTACGGCTTACACACTGTCCATGAAAGTAGTGTTTAAAAAAACTGAACAATGAAATCAAGAGCCTCATTTGAATAAATATATTTCATTATGGTTGTTCATACAAAATCATGGGTTGTTTTATACATCTATTTTGTAAATAGCTAGGCATGCCACAGACATTTGGGAATCTAGCCAACATGGCCATTATTTAGAATAGAACTTTGACCCAACATTGGTCAAAGTAACCAGGTGATCTTAAATTGCTCTTCTGTTTTATAGTCACCTAAGATGACATAAGTACAGTAAGTATATAATAATAAAATTAAGTGTTCTTTTGTGGTAGAAAATCGTAAGAGAACGCTGTATGTTCTCTATATTTGCCATCATATAAATTAAGTTTCAGCTAATGAAAAATCTACTTTCTGTTGTGTTACCCATTCCTACACCACAAACCAAATGTAAGAAAAAGAATAGATTGGCCCAACATCCACCTTCCTTGCCACCAACCCAAACCCTCCAACCTTACTAAACTCCTGGGTTAAAACTGAAACAAGAACAACATCCCAGGAAGTCCAAGGAAGGGCTAGTTGATTTCTTCTGGTGGAAGGTACTGCTAATTCAAAATCTAATGATTTTGTATGAATACTTAAGAGGGTTAGAAGCTGGGTCATCTGAAAAGTACTGAAGAAGATTCTAAATTTCTTTTAAAAGCCACTGGAGTGGTCTTTGAGACAAGAAAATAAGAAAGGGCAGCAAACACACACAGACATAGACAGTCTTTCAGAATGTTGTGTACATCAACTCATTTGTCATAATAAAGATAAAATCTAGATATTTGAAACAGTGTATCTTTAAATAATCATACAATCTTTATGAAAAATCATCCTATTGTACAGGGCATAGAGGGGGAAATCAAATAAGTATGATTATTTTACAATAAACATATTGGGTAAAGGTGAAACAAAGCTGTGTTAATTCTGTCAAAAAAAAAATCCAGGGTTAAATTAAAAAAAAATTGTAATTTGACGAGATACACATTCATTTCTAAGATAACAAATCAATAAGTAGCCCCTTCTCAAGAAGCTGTCGCTGCCTTTTTTTGTTAAAGCAGGAAAAACATGTCTTACATATCACTATACCAAAGCAAAACAACAACAAAACACCACTAGGTTTTATCATGTGCATCGAATTGATTAAAATATTCCATTTTTCCCTGGCCAACATTAAGACATCCAGACCTCATAATTTAACAGTTAAGACCTTTCATTAACTGGCTCAGCTTGGTTGTATGTCATAATCCAACTGCACCATACATTCTAGGCTCCTAACCACACTGCACCATTTGCAAACCCTAAGATATAAAACAGTGTTCAGGACTTTGCTTTTGAACATACCTTTCTCTCATTTAGAAAGCTATTTTCTCAACTGCTTGACCATTTCTTCACTCATAATGCTCCATCCCTGGGCCATACAAACTAAATTCATCTTCCTGTCACTACTTTATTCCCTGGATAAATTTATTACTCATTTTTTTCTTCAGTACTGATTTGTTAAACACCTACATTGATTCAGACACAAGAGTAAACAAAAACAAACTAAAAGCAGCCTTTATGTAGCTTAGATTGTATATGAGGATTGAAGATGAGATAGAAAAAATAAACTATATATATCAGGCGGTAAAAGATCCACCATGAGAAAACAAAATAGAGAAAAGGAATGGAAGGAATATCAGGCAGTGGGGCTGGGTTTGCATTACAAGTAAGGTAATCAAGGAAGACATCACTGAGAGGGCAATAAGTGAGCAAAGACTTTGGAGGAGTTGTGGGTATCTAGGTGAATGTTTCTAGGCAGAAGAAATAGCAAATGCAAAGGCCCAGAATCGGGAGTATGCCTTCTTTCAGTGTTTTATTTTTTATTTTTGAGACGGAGTCTTGCTCTGTCACCCAGGTTGGAGTGTAGTGGCACGACCTCAGCTCACTCACTGCAACCTCCACCTCCCAGGTTCCAGTGATTGTCCTGCCTCAGCCTCCCAAGTAGCTGCGATTACAGGCACCCACCACCACGCCCGGCTAATTTTTTTTTTTCTTTTTCGTATTTTTAGTAGAGATGGGGTTTCACCATGTTGGCCAGGCTGGTTTCGAACTCCTGACCTCAAGTTATCCTCCCACCTCGCCCTCCCAAAGTGCTAGGATTACAGGCATGAGCCACCACACCCAGCCTTCCAGTGTGTGTGTGTGTGTGTTTGCTTTTTAAAAAAAGGCAGCGTGGACTCCTTGTGTCTGAAGCAAAGTGAGCAAGAATATTGGAAAGAGAAGTGAGGAAGGAACAGGAGTTGGCCACAAGGGGCCTGGTTGATGGCTGTAAGGTCCTTGCCCTTTATTCTAAGGGAGTTGCTAGACTGGCAAGAGGGCGGGAAGCAGAATAACATGATTTGACTCATATTTAAGAAGAGTCACTGTGGTCGCATAATGAGAACAAATCATGAAGAGACAACACATATTTCATTTACAAAGCTATTGAAAAGACCAGGGTAGAGTTAATTGTGGCCTAGAATTAAGGTGATGGCAGTGGAATTAGTGAGAAGTGGCCATGTTTTGACTAGTTAGAAAGTAGGGGCAGAGGAGGTGCAAATAGTTTAGATGAGAAGATAAAAAGGGAATGATTGAGAATGATTCCAAGATTAAGAGCTTGAAAAACCTGGATGAATGGATTTGTCCATGCATTGAGACGAAGTCTGTAGGAAGAGCAGGTTTGGGGAGGGGAGTATGAGGTGCCAATCAGATGTCCATGTGGAGACACACAGTAAACCTTAGATACGTGGTTTGGAATTCAGGGTAGAGGCTATGGTTAGATACATAAATTTGTGGATTATCAGACTCCAGATGGCATTTAAAGATATCAGACTGGATAACCTTAGCAAGGAAACAACTAGAAAGAAATGGCCCAGAATTGATTTCTACAAAAGTCCAAATTTAGAGTTTGAGAAGACAGGGGGTCAGAAAAAGAGCCTGAGGAAGTGCCACAAAGAGGGACATTAGGAGATGGTTGTATTCTTGAAAACAGATAAAGTATTTTAAAGAGGATGGCCACAATATATTTATAAGTAAGATACTGAGATGTGGTCATTGGTGACTTGAGCAGTTTAGTGAAACGATTAGGCAAAAATTAGATAAGAGTGAGTTTGAGAGAATGGGGAAAATTGTAGACAGTAGACATAACTCTTTGAAAGGTTTATTACAATGAAGAGCAGAGAAATAGGGTGATAGCTGGAAGGGACTGTAGCAATAAATGAGGAGAGAGAGATAAATAAAATTATGAGGCAGGAGACAGGAAATCACAGTTGGAGCACTACTTTTGAATCAGTGGTAAGGGTGGAATCCACTGTAAAATGGAGGGTTGGTCTTAGCAACAATTCAGGTCATCCATAGCTACAGAAGGAAAAGCAGATGACACAGGCATACATGTCGGTAGGGGGATAGATATAGAGGGGGTAGGGTAGCAGTAGAGGGGCACTTATGTCAATCATGGTCATTCTATGAGAGTGAGGACGAGGAAAAGAAGTATTAAAAGTTCAAGGCAGAAGAGAAGTTATGAAATAGTCTAGAAGAGCGAAAAGGAGAGTGGATTATAGAAGTGTAATATGATTGTCAGGATGCACTAAATATGTTTTCTTCGGAGCCATGCTTACCTGAGGTTCTGTTAATCAAGTCTAATGAAAGTAGAGAAGGCAAGGAAATTCTTTTAAAGATGGACTACGTGATCTGAGTTATTTGGTGAGGAATGGTACAAAGGAGAGAAAATCAAATATAAACACAATGGGTACACTAATTAACAGATTAAAAGCAGCTGAACAGAAAATTAGTGAACTGAGAGATAATTCCAAAGAAATTATTGAGGACACAGACCACAGAAACAAGGTTATAGATATACAAGTGAGGTTAAGACACATGGAAGGTAGAAATGAGAAGGTCTGATAGGTGTCTGGGGTAGAGAAAGGGGTTAAACAGAGAATGGAGAAAAAGCAATATATAAAGAAAAAATGTCTGAGGATTTTCCAGAAATGCTGAAAGATTAATATATGAATCCCCCCTTCCCTTAAAAATTCCTTGTCAGGATAAATTAAGAATAATCTATATCTAAAACTAGCATAGTAGAACTAAAAAAACAACTGGGGAAAAGAGGAACACTTAAAAGCAGCTAGAGAGAAAAAAATAGTTCAACTACAAAGGAAAAGTAATTTGAGTGACTTTATTCCTCAAGGCAACAGGGAAAGCAAGATGACAGTAGAAAAATTTAACATATATATTCTTTCAGTCTTTCAATTTAGAATCCTGTATGTCACAAATTATCTTTAAAGGAGAGTGAAGCAGAGACATTTTCAGAAAAACATGAGCTAGTAGTGCTTCTCACCAGAAGACCCTCATGAACTTAAATATCAAGGATATACTTCAAACAGAAGGACAACTGCACCAAGTATAAAGGCAAAATGCAAAAATGTATGGTGCTCAAAAACAATGGTAAATGTGCATGCCAGTGTAAATAAACATTGATTACGAAAGTGAAGCATAATTTGTAATGAGACTTTCCAGAATTTAAATACAGAAAAGCAAAAGCCTACAAATTGGGAGAGGTATGGTTTGATCTAAAGAATTCTGATACTATTGTTGTTAAGCCGGCATGTTAAGTGCAAGATAAACTTCAGCTTTTCAGTATGAAGGAGAAGATTTTTCTCAATATTCCTTTAAAAAAAAAGCCATGAAATCAGCTTAATATACACAAACAAACAATTTGAAGATATCTGAGAATAATCAAGGCTTCTAGGACCTGAGGAGACAGGATCGAAAACAAATGCACTCCCTTAGTTTGCTACTGCTTCATGTCTTTCGGGGTTGGTTTCATTCCTATTTGTTTGTTTCCTTGTTGATATGGTTTGGCTCTGTGTCCCCGCCTAAATCTCATCTCCAATTGTAATCCCCACGTGTCGGGGGAGGGGCCTGGCGGGAAGTGATAAAATCATGGGGGTGAACCTCTCCCTTGCTGTTCTCGTGATAGTGAGTGAGTTCTCATGAGATCTGGTTGTTAGAAAGTGTGTGGCACTTCTGTCTTCCTTGCTGTCTCTCTCCAGCCCCACCATGGTAAGACATATTGCTTCCCCTTTGCCTTCCATCATGATTGTAAGTTTCCTGAGGCCTCCCAGTCATGCTTCCTGTTAAGTCTGCAGAAGTGTGAGTTCACTAAACCTCTTGTTTTCATAAATTACCCAGTCTCAGGTATGTCTTCATATCAGCGTGAGAATGGACTAATACAGTTGTTTTTGTCAATTCACTGTGCAAGAACACAGCAATCAACAGAGTACAAAGTACTAACAAAGAGTTTGCTTCAATCTTAAAAATCTGGGGAGGCAAAAATTGGAGTGCATGCATGGTAACTGCAGCAGCCAGGACTTAAAAGATAAAAATATAGAGAATAAAAAAAGAATAGCAGACAGTCAAGCTGGACATTCTACATTCATTTCTCCTTAAAACAGTTACTAATTCTTAAGCCATGCATGCTTAGGATGAAGGTTGAGATCAAGCAGAAAGTGGCTGCTAAAATCTTCTGGCAATGTCACAGGGTTGGGAGACAAAAATTAGAGGTGAGGGACTATTTAAAAAGAAGGGCCCTAGTAAATACTGCATGGTTTTGTTGAGAATCCAAAAAGGGCTAGGCATGGGGTAAAACTAGACGTAGATGAATCCTTAAGATGCCTGGAATCCTACCTTGGATCATCTCCATCTCTGATGGGATCAGAGTGACTTGCTATATTCTAAATGCCTACTGGATATCCTCTCTGGTAGAAGATAACATAGTCCACGCCCGCTTTAAAATGTTCTAATAAAAATAATCAGGTATAGACAGAAGGAAAAAACAATGGGCAAAAATCAAAAGAAAAAAGATAACCAGAATAAATGGGTGACTTAGATATTAGAGTTATAAGATATGAATTTTAAAATAATTATAATCCATATGTTCGTGAAAACAATACCAGCAGAGAACTGAGATCTGTAAGAGTCAAATAAACACCTAGAACTTCATAAACAAAATGAAGAGCTCAATAAATGAATTTAATAGTGGAACAGATAAAGCAAAAGAGAGAATTCGTGATTTGGAGTAGGGTATTAAATTAATAATTTGGAGTATTAGTAGAAAATATCTACACTTCAAGTAGAGATAGATATGGTAAAACTAGAAATAGAATAAGAAGAAGTATGGCACACTGAGAAAGGTTTACTTTATATGTAAAAATTTGATATCCAGAAAGAGAGAGAAAAGAGAGACTAGGAAAAAGCTGTAAGTGATACTGGATGAGAATCTTCCAAAATTTATAAAAGACATGAAGTCATAAAGTTAAGGAATGCCAAATAGGATGACTAGAGAAACATACACACACACACATTCTCTCTCTCTCTCTCTCTCTCTCTCTCTCTCTGTCTCTCTGTCTCTCTCCCTCTCTCCCTCTGGCATCTCAGAGTATAACCGAAAATAATCAATGGTCAAAAGCAAGTTTGAAAGGCAGGCACAAGAGTAAAAAAGACACTTTGCCTTCCATGGAGCAATAATAAAATTGACAATTGACATGTCCAAAAAATAGTAATAGCCAGAAGAAAAAAAATGAAAGTTTGTATAAGAATTACCTAATCCATTAATGTTTGGTAAAACTTGCCTCTAAAGTTGCCTGAGCCTTAGGTTTAGCTTTCTGGGATGATATTAAATTATAGATTCAATTATTTAATGGATTTAGTACTATTTAAGTTTCTTTTGCAACTTTGATAAGTTGCTGTATGAGCTTTATTCATTTCATGTAGTTTCAACATTTTAAGTTTAAAATTGGTCATAATATCCTCTATGTTTAATCTCTGCCTCATCTGAATAACCTCCCCTTCCAATGCCTGTTTGTGTCTTTTCTCTTTGTACACTGAAAACTCTGAGAAAAGAATAATCAGTTCTCTAAGTATTTCAAAAAGATAACTTTTCATTTTGTTTTTTCTTTTGATTTTACACATGATTTTTGTTCTTTTTTTTACTCCTGCTAATCAACTTCATATCATTCTGCTGTTCTTTTTATAATGTATTGATTTTGAAAGTTAATAAGTTTGCCTCTGACTTACTTTCAGTATTGGTCTTGTCTTGTCCTGTTTTTGTGGAATACAAAAAGTGAATTCTACCTCTTATATGGAAGAGCAAAGAGCCAAGCTTTCTTATCAAGGCATTCTTGCAGAAGAAAAGGAAATTGGGAAGAACTGTGCTAAACCTAAATATTTGTGTGATACTGGTACAGGAATAGACAAGAGACCAATGAAGAAGCCAATCTATGTATGTAAACTTGATTTATGACTTTGTAGACATTACAGATCATTGAGAAAAGGCAGAATATTCAATAAATGATACCAAGTCATCTGGATACTACCCAGAACACAAAAATGAAATTAAAACACAAGAAGATTTAAAGATGTAATGTAAAATTAAAAAAATATTAAAGAATAGTTTTATGACTTTGGGCGTAAGAAAGGATTCTTCAAACATGTCACGAAATGCACCAACCACAGGAAAAATTGGGTAATTTTGATATTAAAGATTATGTTTATCAAAAGATAAAACAGCATGAAAAAATAGAAACCTCTAGAAGATATTTTAAGTACGAAGAATGTGTATCTAGATTAAATACTTATTAAAAAAACAAAAAGTGTAGGGGGAGAAGAAAATTAGGTAAATTAGGCAAAGATAGAGCAAAGAAGGAGGGATCCAAATGCCTCCAAACATATGAAACGTGTAAGTATTATAATAAAAAATGCAAATTAAGACCTCACCAAAGTACCACTTCACACAGCAGATTGACAAAATTAAGAAGTCAGATAATGCCAAGAGTTTTCTAAGATGCAAAATCATAACTTTCATTTGATGCTGATGGTTCAATAATCACTTGGGAAATGGTTGGCATTAACTAATTAAGCAGAAAGTGTATATCCTAAAACCTAGCAGTCCTACTCCTAGGTATATACCCTAGAGCAGTAGATCTCAAAGTTGAGCCTGTATGAGAAGCACCTGGAGGCCTTATTTAAACAAGATTGCTAAGTCCCAGAGTTCCTGATTCAGCAGATTTGGAGGGGTGCCCAAGAAACCGCATTCCTGAAAAGTTTTTAGATGCTGCTGTCCAGGCACCCCACTGGGAACTATTGCTCTAAATTCTTACACGTGTCCACCAGATGATATGTATAATGATGTTTACAAGAGTACTTTTGATAATGGCAAAAAAACTCAAAAAACAAAATGAAAATATCCAAATATGTAATCAATTCAAAGGTCTATCGAGAATAGAATGGATAAATAATTTACTCATACAGCTATACACTATACAGAATGTAAATGAACTACACAGATGAACATCAAAAACGATACTAATAAATGCAAGTCACAGAATAAGACAAAATTTTTTTATGATTTCTAACACCTTCAGAAATCAGATAAAATTGAATACATTGTTGAAAGATAGACACAAAGATGGCAAAACCACAACTGACAGTGAGTGACATGCAACATTCAGTATTACCATTACTCCTGGGGACAAAGCAGGAAGAAGGATTCAATTACAAAGAAGTAGAGAAAGAACTTCAAAAAATGTTCAGTTTGTCAGTGGGGCAGTAGGTACACAGATGTTTTCCCTTATCATCATTCTTTAAACTGCATGTATGTGTGCATACATCGTTTTACAAACTCCCTTGTACATGTGACATATTTTACATTTGTTTTCCCTTACAGCAGATCATGTACCACTGGAAACACTGAGTGTGATTCTGCACTGGCCTAGGAATGCTTTCAAAAGCCATGATTTCAGGGTTCCCAAGCAGCCACTGCCATTGGTTGACAACTGTCACGAAGGACAAAGTGCCGATTTTGAAAGTGATAAAGGCCAGGGTAAGGAAGAAAGTCGAAAAGGAAAACAGGTACTAACCAAACAACACACACACCCCCAGATTATTATGGTTACAAAATTGTGGAGAGATGCAGAGGTCCTGACCTTCAGTTCTCACTGTGCTTTGCTCCTCTTTATTCATGGACATGGAAAGGGGCAACAGTCTCTCTTCCCGAAAGCCCCGCCCTTCAGCCTCTGACATCTCCACCCCATACCTGTACAAAAATCCTTTGTAGTCAAAAGCACTTGAAAAATAATCCATGGCCTAATAAATTTATAGACATTGCATAAACATAATAGGGCATGCTACCTTTTTTTTGGGCGTGGGGGACGGAGTATTACTCTGTAGCCAGGCTGGAGTGCAATGGCGCGATCATGGCTCACTGCAACCTCCACCTCCCAGGTTCAGGCCATTCTCCTGCCTCAGCCTTCTGAGTAGCTGGGACTACAGGTAGCTACATTTTTTATTTTTATTTTTATTTTATTTATTTTTTTGAGACGGAGTCTCGCTCTGTCGCCCAGGCTGGAGTGCAGTGGCGCGATCTCGGCTCACTGCAAGCTCCGCCTCCTGGGTTCACGCCATTCTCCTGCAGCCCCCGGAGTAGCTGGGACTACAGGCGCCCGCCACCACGCCCGGCTAATTTTTTGTATTTTTTTAGTAGAGACGGGGTTTCACCGTGGTCTCGATCTCCTGACCTCGTGATCCACCCGCCTCGGCCTCCCAAAGTGCTGGGATTACAGGCGTGAGCCACTGCGCCCGGCCACATTTTTTAAATAATAATGTCACATCCTACTCTTTGAGACTTTGTATCCTGAACTTACCTGAGAAAGGGATACCATTTCTTTTCTCTATCACGTATAGTAACCTGTGAAACACTAATCATCTTATATCCATTTCAGAAATGTTAGTCACTGCCAAGGACTGCAAGTTAAAATGCTTGAGGGGTCAAGTTGTTGAAATGTAGCCCAGGTGCTAGACTATAGGGTGTGGTGGGGACCATCGTAAGCTCAGATTGCATCCCTTCTCCAAGGGGTCTATTTCTTAGTGTTTCTTACTCAGTTTCAGCTGACTGTTTCAGACAAAACTAGATCTGACATTACCCAGGCTTACCATTTTTCAAGAGTTCACAATAGGAATGAACTATGAATGCACACAACTTGGATGGATCTGAAGGCCATTACACTGAATGCAAAAAGCCCATCTCAAGGGTTATGTACGGCATGATTCTTTTTTGTATGACATTCTCAAAGTGATAGAATTACAGTGAAGAAAAATAGTTAAGTGGTTGCCAGGGTTAGGGTTAAGGATGTGTGAATATTAAGGAGCAACACAAGGGCGGTTCTTTGTGATGACAGAATAATTCTGTATCTTGACTGTGGTGATGGTTATCTGATATGTGAACTACATACCACCACCACTGAAATGCATGCAAAAGCTGACTAAATGTGAATAAGGTCTATACCTGAGTTAACAGTATTGTGCCAGCATGAATTTCCTGGTTTTGAAAATGTACTATGGATATGTAAGATATTTATTGGGAGAAACTGGCTGAAGGGGGCATGGGAACTCTTTGCACTATTTCTTTTTTAACTTCTTGTGAGTTTTAACCTATTTTCAAATGAAATGATTTTTTAAATGTTCTTGATGTGAACTCCTTCAATTTTTAAACATAGAGAACAAATTCAATCACTTTACAATACTTTGTTTACTCTTTCTCCTTCCCCCAACATACCCACATACCCCTCAGAGTTGGCCAAATGAGGCCCCACAATTGTTCACAGCCAAGACCCAGATAATTTGAATATACTTCTAATTTGTACAATGCTCATAATACCTGGCTCCAGTGTCTATCCATTCACATCAGGGTCAAAAGAATCACTCAAAGCATAGGTCTCATCTCAGTGTTCTTGTGCTCAAGGTCTTTTATTTTTTCCCACTCTCTGTAGACAGTCTAAAACTATCAGTTTGCAATTCCCAGCCCATCAAATCAAAATATTCCTGACCTTCACATATGCTATATGCAATTCTTTCTCACTGTTTCCTACCATAATTCTTAAATTCCAGGCATATAAATTTGCCATTCTTAAAAACTGCCTCTGTTTTTCTTCTGAATACCTTAATTTAAAGTGTCTCTAGGAATGTTCGTTTTTCTCCTTTACCGGTCCCCCTGGTTGGAGCAAACCATTCTTTCTATAAGATACCTGGCACATACTTCTCCTGGCATCATGATTAATCTTGTTCATATCTATTGAATGCACCAGAATTATTTTGCTCTTTGAAATCCAGAATCACATATAATTCATCTCTATATTTCTTGTAAAACATAGTATAAAGTTTTATATGATATAAATACTCAAACATTTGTTGAATTGAAACTGAAGTCAAAATTTAAGCATTTAAAGAAAGGTCTAACCAAATGCCACTTGTTGTTATCCAACACTGCAATGGGGTAATGTCACAGTGAGGCAGCATGTAGAGTGCAGTGGCCCGGGGGAAGACCCCTTAAATCAGAATCCAAACTATGGCTTTGGATAATACAAATGCAAGAGGACAGAGCTTGAGAGTCTCCTGAATGCACAATCCCAAACGTTTCCCTAATGCATCCTCAGTGTGCACATTTGTGAGTGGCTTGGAAAACCTGAACGTGGAAAAGTTCTGCGGAATGGTTTATTTCCATTCTACACTCTACATCAATGCCCAGAAAGTCAAGGTGATCAAATATATCTCAGTTTCTGAATCAACTAAAACTACTGAATTAATCAACCAACTAAAACATTATTTCTACATGCACACATATGTTTATTGCAGCACTGTTCACAATAGCAAGGACTTGGAACCAACCCAAACGACCATCAATGATAGGCTGGATAAAGAAAATGTGGCACATATATGCCATGGAATACTATGCAGCCATAAAAAAGGATGAGTTCATGTCCTTTGCAGTGATATGAATGAAGCTGGAAACCATCATTCTCAGCCAACTAACACAGGAACTGAAACCTAAACACCGCATGTTCTCACTCATAAGTGGGAGTTGAACAATGAGAACACATGGACACAGGGAGGGGAATATCACACACAGGGGCCTGACTGGGGCTGGTGGTCTAGGGGAGGAATAGCATTAGGACAAATACCTAATGTAGATGACAGGTTGATGGGCGCAGCAAACCACCACGGCACATGTATACCTATGTAACAAACCTGCACATTCTGCACATATATCCCAGGACTTAAAGTATAATAATAATAATAATAGTAATAATAATAATAAACATTCTTTCAACCAACATTCATGAAACTTTTACTACATCTGAGGCACTGAGCTGCTAAACTCAGTTTATTGTAAGCTGAGTAAGTGAATAAGACATAGTTTTATCAATCACTGCTCTACTGTGAATAAGGCATGGTTTTATTATCTAGCAGCCGCCAACATGAACTCTTACACGCACATGCACCTATGCGCACACACATATCTAAATTCAAGTCCCCATTTTGCCTTATTTAAATACAGTTTTAAGTACAAATGTCAGGGTACCTCATTACGTATGATTCCATAGTAGTCAAAGGAACATTTCTTTTTAAATAAGGACATAAAATCGTTACTGTTTGACTTTGGGGGAGTTTGAATATGGAGTCAAATGCTCTTAACTGTTTTGTACTTTTCCCCTTTGTGTTATTTCCAACAGTTGTGAAGCAATTACATTTTCTAACAGTAAATATTTATTTACAGGTGTGTAGAAAATATTCACTTTGGATCTAAATCATGGCTCTACCGTACTAGCTGTGAGATCCTGGAAACATTATCAAACATTTTTCTTCTGTGAAATGGGAATGGTAATATCTGCCTCAAGGGCTCTTGAGAGGATTAAATGCAATGATGAACTTGAATGGTTGCCATCATGTTTTTATAAATTGGATAAGTGGTTACATCCAAGTGAAAGGACAGAGATATAATCGTGAAGAAAATTACTTGGAAGATAAAGTTTGTTAGGCTCTATTTCACTAATTATTTTTGCAGAAAAGCATTCAGATAATTCATTGGTTCAATTAGAAGACATATACCCAGTTACTACTTTGTGTTAGGCTCAATGCTAGACAATGAAAGTGCTTAGGTAAGACTAAGAGTTTAGCCTAGGTGTCATGGCTCAAGCCTGTAATCCCAGCATTTTGGGAGGCCAAAGCAGGAGGATCCCTTGAGCCCTGGAGTTAGAGACCAACCTGGGCAACATAGTGGAAACCCCATCTCTACAAAAAAATAGAAAAGAAAAAAGACGATGACTGATAGTTTAGTGGGAAGGAGGGAGTAAAAGCAAAAGATATGACAGTGGTAAAAATTCAAAAAAGCTGCACATGCTTGGAGATGGTAAAACATCCAACAGTGCTGGTTCATGGAGCAACGGCTGGCAATAAGGTGGGAGAACTCGGTGGGGACCAGTTCATGGAAAATCCTGTATGTCACAGTAGGAAGTCGAGAATGTGATTTGAAATGAAATGAGAATGGATTTCTAAACAAAGAAATGACATGATCAAATGTTTAACTAGATACATCAGGTGACATGGTACCCTTAATTATGGAAGTGGGCAAGGGAAATAGGAAACTGGAAAAAAATTAGGAAGAGTTTCACTGTGACAGTCACTGGGAAAGGGCAAGATCGCTTTTGCTTGGGATGCTAAAGGATGTTTTACAGAGAATACAAGATTTTACTTGCATTCAAAATGTGGCTTGAAGTTTGACTAACTGTGTAGAGTCATGTGGGGAAACACCATGGATTTAGTGCCCCTTACACTCACCCACTAACTAGGAATTATTTCTGAGTCCTGCACAACCCTCCAAGTCATTCTCTATTCTCTTTTCCCTTTTGGTTGGCTGCTGGAACTAGCCCATCCATTCCTCTCCCCATGAGAGCTTGCGTGCCCAAGACCCATGGTGTGGACAGGTACACAGCTTCCTCCCAGACTTCCTGCCCTCCAGCCATATACTAGCAGCTGTGGGGAAAGGAGACTGAACACACCAAGTATCAAAGATCTTTCATGTTGCCCACAACATGTGACTTCTGCATATTTCAAATTGCTGTCCTCCCAGCCACTCTCAGGTTAAAATATGTATAGTACATAACCTCTTCCCTTTTCCCAAATTTAAGCCTCTCATTGAAACACTTCATATGCAAGAAACCAGAGCTTGCTTTAGAAATCATCTTTATCCTTCAGGAAGCCACATGAATGGAAGACAGGAATGCATGACCTCATTGCGGTAGGCAGAATAATGGAACCCCAAATAGGCACCCACATCCTATTTCCTAGAACCTGTTATGTTATGGGACAAAGAGAGTTAAGGTTGCAGATGAAGCTAAGTTTTCTAATCATCTGACCTTAAAATAGGTAGATGATCCAGATTACCTGAGTGGGACAAATACAATCCCAAGGGTTCTTAAAAGTTGAAGAGGGAAGCAGAAGAAAGTCCAGAAAAGACATGAGGGCAGAAACAAGGTCAGAGTGATGTGACAGGAGAACTCAACAATCTCCCCTTGCTGGATCCGAAGATCGAGGAATGGCCCATGAGCCAAGGGATGTGGGGGCAGCCTTCAGAAGCTCAAAAGCAAAGGAAATGAATTCTCCCCTAGATCCTCCAGAAGGAAACAGAGCCCTCCCTTAATTTTAGCCCAGTGAGACCAGGGTTAGACTTCCGACCTCCAGCACTATAATACATTTGTGTCATCCTAAGCCACTTATGTCTTTGATAATTTGTCACAGTAGCAACAGAAAATTAATACAATTGTACAGGCATGCATCCGAGATCTTGTGAGTTTGGTTCCAGACAACCACAATGAAGCAAAAATCACAATAAAGTGAGTCACACAATTTTTTGGGTTTCCCAGTACATAATAAAGATTATGTTTACACTGTGCTATAGTCTAGTACAGTGTACAGCAACATATGCAATGGTTAAGTTGCAACATTAAGTATGCAACAGCGTATGTCTAAAAAGGTGAAGTAAATACACTTTAATTAAAAACAGTTCATTGCTAAAAAAAAAAATACTATCATCTGAACTTTCAGTGAGTCATCATCTTTTTGCTGGTGGAGGGTTTTGCCTCAAGGTTGATGGCTGATGACTGATCAGGGTGGTGGTTGCTGAAGGTTGGGGTGGCTGTGGCAATTTCTTACAATAAGACAGCAATGAAGTCTATCACATCAATTGACTCTTGCCTTCATAAAAGATTTCTCTGTAGTATGTGATGCTGTTTGATAGCATCTTACCCATAGTAGAACTTCTTTCAAAATTGGGGTCAACATCCTCAAACCCTTCCACTGTTTTATCAACCGAGATGGAATATTCTAAGTCCTTTGTTATTTCAACAATGTTCACAGCATCTTCACCAGGAGTAGATTCCATCTCTAGAATCCACTTTCTTCACTCATCCACAAGAAGAAACTTCATATGTTTAAGTTTCATCATGAGATTATAGCAATTCAGTCACATTTTCAGGCTCTACTTCTAATTCTATTCTTGCTATTTCTGCCACATCTAAACTTACTTCTTCCACTCCACCCTTCAAAATCATCTGTGAAGGCTGCAATCGACTCCTTCCAAACTCGTGTTAATATTGATATTGATATTTCAACCTCCTCCCATGCATCACAAATCTTTTTTTTTGTTGTTTTGTTTTGTTTTGTTTTTTTTGAGATGGAGTCTCACTCTGTCGCCCAGGCTGGAGTGCAGTGGCGCAATCTCGGCTCACTGCAAGCTCCGCCTCCCGGGTTCACGCCATTCTCCTGCCTCAGCCTCCTGAGTAGCTGGGACTACAGGTGCCCGCCACCACGCCCGGCTAATTTTTTGTATTTTTAGTAGAGACGGGGTTTCACCGTGGTCTCGATCTCCTGACCTCGTGATCTGCCCGCCTCAGCCTCCCAAAGTGCTGGGATTACAGGCTTGAGCCACCACGCCCGGCACAAATGTTCTTAATGGCATCTAGAATGGTGAATCCTTTCAAAAAGGTTCTTATTTTGTCCAGATCCATCAGAAAAATTCACAATCAATGAGAGTTATCATTTTACAAAATATATTTCTTTAAATAAGACCTGAAAGTTGAAATTAGCCCTTGATCCATGGGCTACAGAATGGATGTTAGGTTAGCAGGCATGAAAACAACATTAATCTCATTGTATATCTCCATCAGAGCTCTTGAGCAACTAGTTACATGTTCAATGAGCAGTGATATTTTGAAAAAAATCATTTTTTTCTGAGAAGTAGATCTCAACAGTGGGTTTAAAATATTCAGTAAATGATGCTGCAGACAGATGTGCTCTCATCCAAGCTTTGTTGTTCCATTTATAGAGCACAGGCAGAGAACATTTAGTAGAATTCTTAAGGGCCCTAGGATTTCTAAAATGCTAAATGAGTACTGGCTTCAATTTAAGGTTACCAGCTGCATTAACTCCTAACAAGAGAGTCAGCCTGTCCTTTGAAGCTTTAAAGTAAAGCATTTTCTGTAGCTATGGAAGTCCTAGATGGCATCTTCTTCCAATAGAAAGCTGTTTCTTCTACATTGAAAATCTGTTGTTTAGTGTAGCCACCTTTATCAATTATCTCAGCTAGAACTTCTGGATAACTTGTTTTGTAGAAATGGTGCCAATAAACTTGTTAGATGCAGGTTTGCACAAATTTTCGATTTGTTAAAAAAAAAAAAAAAGCAGTATGTGCAAAGTGCAATAAAGTGAAACCTGATAAAAGGATGTCTACCTATATAATGTAAAAGGGGTGAAGATACATACGGAAACTATGAAAGGCTATTTCGACTGACCAGAAAACCAATGCTGCAGTTTCGGAAGAAATCAGTGGGTGTAGGAGGTGGCATGTTCTTCCCAGTCAAGCTCCTATTTAGAGAAAGGGAAAAAGACACCAATAACGGAAGAACGGCCTTGGCAAATCTCAGCTTCATGAAGCTCCACAAGCAAAATGTCCTTTCCTGCCCTGACCCTCCCTTTTCTTCCCTGCCCTCTAATAAAACCTTCATATTTCCACCTGTGCCTCTAAGTCATGCTCTCGGTGCCATAATATAAAGAAAGGTTACCAAATCAAAATTCTTTAACCATTTGTTTTCTTAAGATCCATGAGCAGTGAAATGTACTATTTCTGGTGTTTATTTGACATTGTCTTTGACTAATTCTATGTGTCACAGAGTGACCTGGTCAGTTATTAGAGGAATATCAGACTTGGTGTCTGGCTCTTAAAGACACATTTCCATCAAGTAGTTCTAGTTTGGTGTGGGTATAACCCCATCTGGCCATTTATTTCCAGTGCTTTTGTAGGTAGACATCTCAATTATATGTTTCTCACTTTTATTATCCTCTATGACTATTTAAATAAACAATGCGTATCATTTTCAAACTGTCAGTTTCACAATATCACTATACTGAACATTTCTATGAAGAATATGGCTGATCCATTCTAATTTTAAAGAAAGTACATATAAAATATAAAATATATTATCTTAATATTAAATATAAATTAGAGGCTTTTAGATTCCGTTGCTCTAGACATGAAGTTTTTGTTGACTTTTATTTTCCTCTTTAGAAAATATTAATGGACTTTTTTAAACAGGGGGAAAAGAAGGCTTCTAACCTGTATGATACATTCACTTCTTATTAGTTTTTATTCTCTTAAATGTGAAGCATTTATTAAAATTCCATCCCTTTAATGTTTGCATCGTGCTACTGGCCACACTATATTCTACATTTTGTGACGATTTTATATAAATGGAAAAAAGTCAAACAATCACCTATAGCCCAATAAAAATCCTCACACCACTCATACAGGCAGAAAAAGTAGTTTAAAAAGTAGAAAAGCACTGAACTAAATGAAAGAGAAAAAGCATCTAATGTGCTGCACTATTGGCTTTTTCCCCCTAGAATGATCATAATTTCAGGTCTAGAATCAGACAATAAATTTCTCATTATGCGTCTTTGCAGAAGGTGGTAATTGAGCAGTTGAAAGTCTGATTTTGGTAAATACATCTTTCAAAACCATCAGCAAATTCTCTGCTCTGATTAACGGAAGGGAGGAAAAAATCCTCACACATTTATTTATTCTCCATAAAGGTGGGTAGATGAAGAGGTCAAGAACAAAATTCCATTAAATGTATCGATAAGTGTCTTACTCATTTCAGAAGCGTAATTTTTGGCACTGTGGGGCCCTCCGTGAGAGAAGTCCAATGGGATTCTAATTGGACTGTAAGTGGACAAAGCATTCTCTAAGAGTGTTCTCTGACTTTGCTCACATGAACGTTAGGCTGCAATTGTGACTAAAAGCTTAAACATAACACTTACGACTTACTCCTTCATGACTTACTCCTTTATGTTCATAGAAAGATTAGATCAGAATGAACACAGAAAAAAATGCTCTGGGTAATAAAGCAAGTGTATCTAATTAGCATTAGTGCCGTGATAGAGTAAAGCAGTTCACTGTATTAAGTTACTCCACTTGCAGCTTTATTTCTGGCACTAAAAGAAGCAGGCTTGCAGTAAGTTCATATTAAGCCTGCAATAGCTCTGTACATATTCAACGTGCTTAAACCCGACTAAGGTGCCCTAATTCAGGAACCCTCCAATAGTGATTAGTGAGTGATGCTATTTATAGCAAAGTACAATTCCTTTAGGAATCCTATCAAGAATGTCTTGGATGGTCTCCCATTACTCAGATAGACTACCTATTTGCTTAATTGAAAAGCAAAATTGTGCTTGTATCAGAGCCACACATACTTGCCACTAAAAACAAGAACGATGCCAAGGCTTGGATCCTCCTTTCCCTTAGAAATGCTGTTAGGAGTCTTGAATTTATTCTGATCAAGAGGAGTCCAAGAAGCTTTCTTACAATGCTGAAACATCACCAGCCCTCAGGAATAAATCCAAAATATGGTCTTAAAACATGTGCGCACAGACACACAAGTACGTGTACTCACTCAAACCATCTTTTGTGCACCAAAATAAGAGTTCAAATCAAAACCCAGCGACTACAAATTCAATTTTTGACCTGTTACTTTCAAAATCTGTTGCATCCTGTAAATGAATGTGCTCTAAAGAAAACTACTGAAGCACTGATTATCCCATTTAAAGATGCTTCTAAATTTTAGTGTCTTTAACATCAGATCAAAATAAAAAATTTGATGGCATAAATAGAAAATAAAGTCTTTCTTAGCTATTTTAGGATCAGATCCTTTTAAGCACACAATGAAAATATTTTTAAAAGCCCTTTAAAAACCAGGAGGCAGATGTTCAGGTAAAACCAAAGCCAAGGGATTGTTTATTTTAATAAAGCTATTATACGTGTAGCCCCAAATTAGGAGTGGCACTCAGGCCAGGAGATGTCTAAACCATCACCACCTGTTTGCCCTGAAAAATCAATTAAAGTCACACTTTCATAGCAGCCCCCTTCTAAACAATAAAACTTTGCTTCGTCATGAGACTTGAGGCGCTCAGAGGGAACATGTTTGAAACCTAAATCCTTAGTCTCACATTTCTTATAAACTAACCACAGTAAAAACCGCCTTCAGGGTAGTCATAGAAATGGGAGGGAGAAGGAGATGACAAAGACGAGGAAGGGGAGAAATCCCTTCTTCCATTTATTTCATACGGAGAATCATACCTACTTTTGGTGAATTCCAATAATTTCTTCAAAGGCTCTATTTTTTTCTTGTCTTTTTTCCTCCTTCACAACAGAATTCTGCACTATATTTTCTGTGCAATAGAAGAGATCCAACTTTGCAAGTTGAAAGCAAGGGCACTGAAGCCATCGCAAGTGTTTTAGTAATTAAACGAATATGCATAATGAACCATATGCCCAAAGGGCCTGTTCTTCATGTGGGCCAGATTTTTGTTTGAATTTTTAATTTTTATATACAGATGAAACATTCAGTGTAATCTACCAACAGTGTGAGATAACATGCAATCAGAGAAAGTGCGAGGGGCAGTCCACGCAGAAGCAGGAACAGGAGTGACTACAGAAATGCCCTTCTGAAGATTTTGATTCAAATGTGTTTTCCCCCTCCAGCAATTGTTCTCGTCATCTGCTCAGAGTCTTCAAGAGACACATATAACGAATACACTGACAGCTTTATACAGGATGAGTAAAATACAGCGCCGTCAGCCGAAAAGTGTGAAAATCTCATGGGACAAACAAGAATTTCTTTAAAACAACAAAAAAACTCCTTCTACACCCATCAGTCAGACTACCATCTTGAATTACAGGGAATCCTCCCAGGTCTCTTTCGGAAGCTACATAAATATTATGTTGCAGGCTGTAGGACACATATATTAGTAATTTGAACTGATCTAAGAGGAATTCTTCTCAATGACGCAACTGTGCATAGTGGGTAGAAAATGCTCGAGGTGGAATGCGAGCTTGCACTCCCCACTCCTTCCTACAGCAACACAGACTATGAATTTAAGGAGTTCATTATGCTCTTCGCAAACAGATAGCTCCCCGATATTTCCTAAACTGCCATTGGGAAAGAACTAGTAAAACCTTTCTTTAAGCTTTTCAGTGTCATTTAGGAAACACTGAGTTATAATCAAAGCAATATAAGAGATACAGAGTCTGATAAAATTGCTACATCAGCTCTCAGACACACGAGATTGAGTCAGGATTCTCCAGTGCAGAGAGGAGACCTTTCTTCAAATGTGTCTGTGTATCATTTGAAGTTTACAATGATGGTCTGGACAAAGTTATCACGTCCTAAATGTGGGTTGGTCTTGCATATGCCTGATTCAGGGGAAACATTTCAGAATGGGGGTGTGTTGGGAGGGGTGAGGTTGGGGGGACGCACAGAGGAAATCCTAAAGTTCACCTATTTTCTACATATTTAGCCGAAATAACCTAAATGCAGAATGCTGCACGGGGTGTTATGGCACTGCGAAAGGATTATGAAAACAAATTTGATCAAAAGTCAAAGTGAAGCCTTGGACCCTTTTCAGCCCCGCTTTGGAACACAGAGATGCTGTGGTTTTCACTATGTAAACACCAGAAATGGAATGGAGAGCATTTAAAGAGCAAGTAACAATGGTACAGTAAATAACATCTCTTATTGCTTTCACTCCTAATTCAGAGTTTATGCCTTTGACACCATCTAGGTTACTTGATCTAGTGGTCTCAGTGGAAAGACAGATAAACTTCAACTGCAGGCAGAAGACAAAAATTGACAAGGAGTGTCACCTTTCCTGACTGTTTAAATCCTTTAAGGAAGTGTCTGAGCAATTAGAGAGGGAGTGTAATCTTTGCAGAATGCATTAACACTCTCCGACCTCCCAGACAATAGATCAGACCTCAGACACATAATGCTTCCCTAAGGCTTTTTAGCCAGTGTATTTGATCTCTTAGTCACTCCTGTGTTACTGTAGGTATCATCCACGTAGAAGGCATTATTCATGAGCACTACTGTCCATTGACTGACGCTGGACTGCAGTCAAGCAAAAAGCAGGAAAGACACCACAATTCTCTGCAGCACTTCCTGTATCTTTAAGATGGAAGCGGGGGGTAGGTCCAGCTCTCTGGAAAAGATTCTTTCACATTTATCTTTAAGCTACGAAGTTTGTAATGTCAAAAAGCGTATTAGCAACATTAATACCCATAGGTCATTAGACGATCATGGGGCGTGAATGGAACCAACCCCCAAAACATGCCACACTTTTTGTTTGTAAAATGAACTTCATAAGAGAGTCATTGGGAAAAATACCATGGGTGATAAACAACACTGGAATATGCAAAAGAAAGCAAAGGGGGAAAATCAAATAAAATCCTTGCACTGCAAGCTTTTAAATCTTCATCTATCCTGCAGGTTACTCTGCAGGACACACTAGTCAGGCAATAACCTATTTCCTGATGAACACATCCTGTTCCAACTGCTAATCTCACAGTGAAAGCTTGGCTTTTACCATTTATTATAAACATTTTCAAGAACTGCTTACCACGATATATTTTTAATGGATTAGATTTTGGTCAGCTGCTAACAGAGCAGAGAACTGAATATTTTTTATATGAAGGCTGCAAAATAGGTTTTCAGAGTGTCTCACTTGCATTCCACTCCTCTCCCTCATGAGTAATTGGAAGAACAATTGAAACAGAATATAAGAAGGCCAGAGGTTTCTTTTCTTTTTCTGCCTCTTCTATTATATCATAAAAAACATTCTGGATCCAAGGGTACAGCATATAAGACATTACTGGTTTGAACTTTACCGTAAGACTTAGGGAAACGTTCAGAAGAAAGGCAGAGACTGCAATTCACATAATTTGCTCAAGACCGTCACAATTATCAGTTGATGACACTCAACATCTAAAGCCTAAAGTGTTTAAACCAAAATAATTACATTTTCTTAGAATCAAGGCAGCTCCACCTTGAAAATGTACACTGCAAAGGTTTTCTAAATGAGACTACAAGAAAATAGGAAAGTTGAAAATTAGTTTTATCCTTTAGAGTTTGCATTTTCAGACTCAAACTTAAAAAACCATAAATGAATATATATAGTCACAAAAAGCAATTTAAAAACTCTTGAACCTCAACTAGCAGAAAAGAAAGATCTCCTGTCTTCCAAATGCTTTCATTTTGCTTTGACAATGCCTCATGTCCAAAATAACTAAAAGAACTAAAAAAAGTTATCATATTCACTATGTATTGCCTAATGTTAAAAATATACATATTTATGTTTTGTTTTTATCCCTAAATAAAATAGCTTTCAAGAAATTTGTGATCCTGGTCACATTAACTTGAAACACCTAGCTAAGGGAGGAAATGGTCTCTGGAAGCGACTAGCTTTGATATTATGATTTGAAGGAATGTCTCTGTGAACACACACACACACACACACACACTCAACGTCATGCCTAAGCCATGTCACACCCAAGAGCAAAGGCCTTTATAGAAGCTAAACCCAGCCAATGGCATAAGCATCAAATTTTAGCTGCAGGTTAAAGAAAGTAAAAATGAAATTAAAAAAAAGAAGCCTTAAAATGGTGATTTTCCTAATGAAATCCGTACCAACTGGGCAGTAATCTGGATCTTATTTCTTCTACAGAAGGAATAATGTGCTACAGAATATTCAAGAAAATTATTATAAAAACAGAAAAGTACATAACATGAAAATTTCAATTTTTTTTTACTAATGTAATAATTTCTGCTTCTAGATGCTTGTATCAAATTAAAAATAAATTGCTGAAATTAAAATCCCCAAGAAGCAGCCCACAGAAATTTACCTTAGGATTTTATCATTTATGAGTTTCTATCGCCACCTGCAGGACTATCTTTAAGTAAACTCAAGCAATTGTCAAGCTATTTGTTATTTTTCTTTCCTTTTCCTTTTTTCTCTCCCTCCTCTTATTCCCCAACCCTGTTTTTGATTAAATTTCCAGGAAATCAATTTTTTGAAAACATGTAGATTATTAAAAATGGAAAAATCGCCAATGAAATGCAAAATCAAATTTGCCAAAAGAGGTGCAGTTAATGAGGCCACAGTCAGCTAATTTTTTTTAACAGCTAAACACACTATGCGTTTTCCTATTGTGAAAAGTAGAATTTGGGGATGGGGGGTAATGAATTAGCCTATAAAAGTTTCCTTGCAAAAAAAATTGCGGGTCTCGGTGATTTCCAAGGAAAACTGCTCTTGCTATGGGACACAAAATGTTTGTAACTGCATGTACCTAGCTTAACCCAGAGCAGAAGAAATGTGGCTATTAACAGAGGCATACTTAGTTGAAGAAGCAATACTCTATTTCTTCTTAAAGAGAAGACAATGTAAGACAAAACTTCACTAAAAGTGTCACTAAAGCCTAATAAAGAGCAAGGTTTTATAGCAGAAGTCAAAACTTAAACACCTCCCAAACACAAAGACACCGTTCATCAGCACCATCATCCTTGTCATCACTGTTATCCTTGTTATCATCTTCATTACTCTCATCACTATGGACACACCATTTTGATGAGGAAAATTCACCTGTTCTAACAGAAGCGTCAGTCAGGTGAGCACGAGGTAACGATACAGATTTACATCTCCCTACGGCATGTTACCACTCTGAATAGCAACTCCACAGACTCACAAACTATTTTTACTCAAATGTAAGACCTGAGGGAAAATGTACCTAAAAAAAAAAAAAAAGCAGAGTCCAAGGAGCCTGTGTATATGCCGTTTGTACTCATGAACTAAAACCATAATTTCAAAGTTTATGACTATACAAGCCGCGCATTGTAAAAGTAGTGTAGGACTGAGAATCCTCTGTTCAAACAAATGAGGAGGTCTTGGGAAAATCACTTTCTGAAGCCTGCAGCTTTCTTCTTCCCCTCAGACTGACCACGAAAGCCCCTCCTACCTTATTCTATGGCTCCATCTTCCCTATATTAAAAACGACAGCTGTTGGGTCTTACCTAACACCAATGGGGCCCAGAAGTATATTTCTGTTTTGTTTTGTTTTTTTTCCTTGACAAAATGAAGCATCCCAGACAATGAATTAAAACAGAAATTTTAAAGAGCTTGGGAAGCAATAGAAAAGTCATTTTCAAAGGCCAAAACCAATATGGATTTAGGTAATAAGAGAATCCCAGGGAGACTAAAACAGTCAGTAAACACTGTGCAAGAGCAAGGCTTAGATGATTACATATTGAACCTGATTTTGATTAAATATCAAAATCTTTTTTGTATACGTGAGATGTGGATGATCAGGCTTTATAATAAAAATCTTCCTCTAATACACATCTGTTATTTAAAAAGCCAATGACACAACCCCAAGATAAAGGGAGCAGTAACAAAACACACCTTTCTAAATCATAAATCAAACGGCAAAAGTACAACATGCTGTAGTAAACCCTGACCAGAACACAAAGAAGGCTTCTCTCCATAAACATCAGATCAGGCAGCTAGAATGATTACTGGGCTCTCTAGTAACTGTCACCTGTGGTGGGTCTAATTACAGGCTACCCCAGCAAGCACGCCCACATCACACAGCAATAAAAGGGCCCTCCGCTTGCCAAGCACAGCCAGACAATGGCGAGCACATGCCACCTGATGGGGAGCCCCAAAAGATCAGCCAGAGAGACTAATAAAAATGACAGCTTAGAAACAAATGGCAAAGCTCAGACTGCAAAAAAAAAAAAAAAAAAAAAAAAGGCAATATCAAATTAGCCAGATATCTAAGTGCTAAGCATGTTCTTCAACAGGTCAAAACCTACATAAGGAATTGGTTATAACTGTTTTCACACACACCAAGTCCCCCTATTTCTAAATATTCTTTTCTGTTTTTGCATCACACAAAATGTTTGCACATCCAGGTGTCACATATAGAAACAAATGAAAGGGGAGAAAAGGCATTCAATTCTGAAAATATCAAAAATAGCATCTTCTCAGATTCAGGGGCTGTGATGGCAGTTAGAGACTTGCCAGCTCTCTTCCTCCTCCTGGCTGCCTTTTGGCCATTTTGCTACTAATTAGCACAATCCCTGGATGGGCAGGACCAAGAAAAAGCCAGAAAAATGCATATCAGACAAGAATATCATGAAGTTGCTAGGTTGTTTTGGATTTTAGCTACTGATGCGGCCACAGGCTGTTATGATCAGGGGAGGTGTAAGAATAAAAAGAAAGCAACATCTGGTAACAGATGGTTTTCACTAGTTCTAGCACCCTTCCAAGAAGCATTGATTAGATGCCTACTGTGTACCCAACATTATCCTAAGCAGTAAGGATATGCACAAAGATGAAAGACTGGGCCTTTGCCTGTCGGCAGCTTGCAATATACTAAAACAATCCTTCAATCACGAGGCTGTGTTACACTGCATAACTGTATAACACATGACATTAACCTGAAGTATTAAGTCATTGAAATAAAATACCTCCTTTTCTTTTTTTTTTTTTTTCTTGAGACGGGGTCTCACTCTGTTGCCCAGGCTGGCCTCAATCTCTGCCTCTGTCTCTCAACGTGCTGGAACTACAGGCATAAGCCGTCTATTTTTGACATGAACTGAGTTTATTAGGTCAAGCATGAAGAGTATCATCACAACCTTAAGGTAGAACTCTTGCCTTGGCATCTGGTGGTTAAATATACATCAAGTAGCCCTGGAAATGGTTGACTCCTGAACACTAACCACAGCACACAATACCAAGCTTTGCATTTCCACCCTGTCATTGAACAGCTTCTCAACAAGTCCGGGTCCACAAAAACACTTTGCAACGAAATAGCACATGACTGTGTGTGTGTGTGTGTGTTTTAGTGAGGCCTTTCTCGAAACTGAAGAATACCATCGCCCACCGATAGTTATATCGGATAGTAATTCCTACCCATACTTGTAACCTATTCCATGTTTTAAAAATATTTCCATGCTTATGACCTAATTTAATTCCCAAAGAGCACATTTTTCTTATGATATGCTTGAATAATCAAAACACTACCTTTTGTTTTCAAATATAACGGAGGATGATAGAAGAAAGTTGGGGCAATAAAGTAGGGAAACTAAGGAGGTGAGGAGGGCTTCTGGAGAGAGGCAGAGTAGAGGGGATAAATGGAGTGAGGAGGAGGCAGAAGAGAGAGAGGGAGGGAGGGGGAAAGGAAGGGTGAGTGGAAAATAGGGGAGGAGGGTTGATACACTTATGAGTGCTTAGTATGAAAATTCATTTTTGCACTTCAATATCTAGCAATGTATTAGATACTCAAAACTGTCACTGCTTGTGGAAAGGGGAAGGAGAAGAGGGAAGAGAGAGGAGGAAAGAGGGAGGATCGGGAGAAGAAGCAAGCCTGAAGAAGGTGGTAGTCAAGCATCAGTTGCATTAAGGAGCTACACGACCTCTGGAGTCTTTTCTTTAAGATTAAAGATCCTAAAATCTGGATCAAGTTCAGTAGGGTATCTCTGGAAAGCACAGTGAATTAGACTGCACTTCTTGGAATCTGTAAAAGACAAGGAATCCGTATTAGTCAGGGTTATCTAGAGAGATGGAACTAATGGAATAGGAATATATATATATTCATATTTGAGTATTGTCATAGCCTTGAGGTAGAGCTCTGCTTGGCACCTGGTGGTTAATATATATGAGTCTATTAAGTATTATCTCACACAGTCACAAGGTCCCACAATAGGCCATCTGCAGGCTGAGGAGCAAGGAGAGCCAGTCCAAGTTCCTCAACTGAAGAACTTGGAGTCTGATGTTTAAGGGCAGGAGGCATCCGGCATGGGAGAAAGATGTAGGCTGGGAAGCCAGGCCAGTCTCTCTCTTCACATTTTCCTGCCTGCTTATATTCTAGCCTCACTGGCAGCTGATTAGATAGCGCCCACCCAGATTAAGGGTGGGTCTGCCTTTCCCAGCCCACTGACTCAAATCTCCTTTGGCAACACTCTCACAGACACACTCAGATCAATACTTTGTATCCTTCAATCCAATCAAGCTGACACTCGGTATTAACCATCACAGAATCCTAAACAGAAAATTCAGAGAAGGCAGAAAATGTGTGCTTGCAAGTGCACACCAACAGAAGGCTCAGAAAAGGCAGTGGTAGTGACACAGGGTCCCCCACAGAGCCTGGACCTACATACAAAAGGGGAGCTAACCATTTACATCTAACAGGCTATGTGAATATGGCTGTGCTATGATTACAATAATTGAGATCTAATGTTTACTAGTCAAAATTGGAATGCTCCAAAATAATAAGTGATTTCAGTCAGTCTATCTATGATTCTGTCTGGAATCGCAACTCACAAAATTGAAAATATAAACATGAAAATATGCTAAAATAGTTAATAGTGTCCTTTTAAATTTTTAAGAGATAATCTTTTTAATGCAATTACTGTAATTTTATTAAATTGCATAATTAGTTAATGCCTGAGAATCTACCAATAGAAGTGCAATTATGTTGTAAAAATTATGCTCACAATATGCAATGATGGGCTGTTCCTATTTTTAAAAAGTGCTGAAAAAAACTTTAAAATATTTTGAAAGTATATTATGTAGTCCTTCATGAAAAGGAAGACTAGGGAAACTATTTTATATATGTTAAAACAAATAAGATGCCAAATATTTTAAGCATTGAATATACCTATATATTTTGCATATATGTATATATGGTTCTGTGTGTGCACTTACATATACACACTTTTAAGATGTCTAAAACCCCTCTTCTTCTGGTTATTGTAACTGTGAAATTTCTTTTTTCCAGCTTTACACAAATACTTTTAATTTTTGAGCATCAACTGCACACACACCTAGCAAATGGGCAGCGATGTCTGCTCTGCACATCCAGTTGTGACTTCTGGTGGATGTCACAGCCAATGAAAGAGCTTAATCAAATGCAGGTGCATTTGGTTGTGAGTAAACTGGTGACAGAACTTAAAGTAAATCTTTTAGACACAGTTAACACACAAATATCGAAAGCATCAAAAAGACATTTGACCAGCATTATTTAAAGAGTCTAATCTCAAAACGATGTTGCATTTGTCATTTGTACGAAAGCAAAATGAATCTGAATGTTTTTCAGTCCACAGAGAAATCATGGAAAACAGCAGTCCTCAAGGCCTTGCCTTTGGTTTCTACTAAACTGCTTTCACAAAACATTCAACAGAGCAACTTTTAATTTCCCAAATGTCCTCTGCTTCTTCGTGTTCATGCATGTGTGTGTGTGCACAAGTACATCTGTGTTGGAAGGGTTGGCTCTATTACTGCTACTGCTGTTTTTAAGTTCTATGTGAAGTTACTTCACATTTTCTCAGTATTCTAGGATCTCTAAAAGCTAAAAATTCTATATATGTTAAATATGGGGTATCACCAAGCAAGTGGACAGTTGTATTTTTTTAACTTTATTGAGGGAGAGGTTGATTGATGCTTTAATTTGTGTATCATATTTCAGTCCTTGTCAACTCTGAAAAGTAAATTCTTTATTTCCCTATACTCAAAAAATCAGAAAAAAGGCACAGATGTTAAAATCATAGCTTTATGAAGATACTTATTGATATATGGTAGATTTAGATTACTTTTTAGATCAAACATCCAAGTAAAAATTTAATAAAGCGAAGAATCCATCAATGCCCCACAAACTTGCCTCCCTTGATACAATAGGTGTATGCCTGAAATGTCGGTGGAAAAATGAAACTGCATAAATGCAACTCTATGTTAAAAGTATCAGAAGAACTTTGCTGTTTAAAATCACCTTCTGATGATGCCATCTGTCAAGTAAGTAATATTTTATCATATGAAAAAAGCATTTATATAATTATATAACTTCAGGACTTTTAATAGACAACATTGGGGTTTATAAAATATAAGTATGTCATAACAAAACACCCATACATGATTGGATCTACCAGTATAAATATCACAATGCAAAGTTATCTTTTGAGAACAAATTTATCTTCATTATGATCAAATAATATATTTGCACTGAGACACTGGGTATATAAAATAGAGATCCCCACTAGAAATATGGGCCTATCTCTTTTATAGCTATTATTTCAAGATATTTTAAAGGAACATAAGGGGTGGTTATTCTCTTCTACTTCATCCCTTTTCTGAACAACTTGGAATACTTAAAAAAAAAAAAAAAAACTGAAAGGTACAAATGCCTTCTATGACCCCTTCCACAAGTTGTTTTCTGTTTTTACTTTCTTCTCTCCCTGAAAATCCCTCTACATCATCTAAAAGCACTCCTCAAAGGTGGGGAAAAAATAAGTCAGACTGTAATCTGGGACTCAGTCTAGAACCAAGGCTCTAGGGTTTTTCAAATTATCCAGCTGGATTCCAAGGATGCCAAATGCATGTGATGCCCAGGGGCTGGGCATTCCCACCTTTGGCTTCTTTAATTTTGGTCTCATCATCACTTACGAATAAAATGACTGAGCTAAAGAATTATTCCCACTCGTGTAATGAGGGTTTCTTTCCTCTATAGCATCACAGCTTGGAACAGGCTTAATCCCCACACATAATATCTAATACAGATCTGAAACGATCAGTATGGTTGGTCCTGGTGTCATTACCTAAATACAAGGACAAAAAGCATTGCATCCTGGACATCAGTGAGAGGCAGAATAGCTGAAAGCTTAAGCCTGCATAGACTAAAGCAAGATGGCCTGGGTTTCAATTCCACCTCCACCTCATACACACACATGAGCTCTGTCACTGTACTTGACCTCCATAGGCTTATTTTTCTCATCTGTAAAAAGAAGACAGTAATCACCACCTACATCAGCAGGTTGTTGTGAGAACTAAATTTATAAAATCCTTGGGACAGTGTCTAAGCACTGAAATAACATGAACTATGAATAACAGTTCAAATAGTCAAAATCTGTGTGGGAATGGTCAGGTACACGTCTTGTATATGTATGCACATGTGTATAAAATACCACATATATTTACAAATCTATTCATAGGGAAATATACAGGTGCACTTACTTCAAGGCAAAATATTTTAGTTCTATTTGCCCTCATTCACTAAGTCGACATCTCATATTAATTTGTTTTTCAAATGGGAAAGTCAAGAATGTTACTTTTTGAAGGAAGAAAAAGAAAAAATATATACTTAATTTAATACAACTAAGTAAACCTTAGAAAAGGCAAGATACCAAAATATCTAGAAAACATAGGGGAAGGAGAAAGACTCAAAACACAAAATGAGGAAGATTTTCAATGTTCATCCTAACAAGAAGAACTCAGTCTGTAGAAACTTGATTTGGAATGGTCTGACCACCCTACAAATGCCCATGTTTAATTTCTTATGATAACAGTAAATGCAACACTGTGCAGCAACATTAACACAGCAGGTGAATTACTGATAACTTTCTTCTCTCATGTGGGGAATACAACCACTCCTCCAAGTGATAAATTGCATGGTAGAGGAAGTTGACGCTTGGCTCATCTAGCAAGGTGAGTTCTCTCATGTTTGTCCATCCACTTCTGATGAGACACCACGTGGACCTAGATCTTAAGAGCCTGCTTTTTTTTTAACTGCTGCTTTCAACAAGATATGATTATGTTCATGCACATGTACATAGGCGTCCATGGGAAACATACGGTTGGCTTTCATAAAGTCTTAAAATTGACACTGAGAATAGATTAAACATGATTCTACAATGTTCATATTTGTATCACCTGGAAATAAGAGTCCAGAAGATAAAGTTAGTATTTTATGTTTTCTCACAAAACAGAAGAAAAACACATCCCTTCAGTTCTGCCCTTAGTTTGTTGTGTTAGCATCCCCACCAGGGACTGGTTCATCTAAAATAGCTCCTTTCACACCTGTGTAACGAACCCTCAACTATCACATTTGCTCATTTCAATGAGAGGACCTGACTACGGGTCATTTAAGAAATCCTTGGCTTAAAACCTTGCTTCAGACACCACCTCTGTTCTGCCCTGTCATGCCAAGGCAAGCAGTTGGAACATGAAGAAAGTGTCACAATGACGAATAAAGACACCAAGCAGCATTCTGTCAACAGATCACAGGAGAACATCCGTCGGTGTGTGTCACCTCCAACAGATATGGAAGTTGCATAGTGAAGAAAGGCAGAGGAGAACCTGGGCTTGAGGATCCAACATTTTGCAGAAAGACAACCCATCATGAAGCCCCATAGACTCAGGGACACAGCACCATAGACTTGGGGACACAGCACTACAGCCAGGGCATCCCCCGAGGTGTGCAACCCCCCCGCCCCAACCCAGTCCCCTACAGACAGCCAACAGGTCTACAGGCAAGGTACAAGAATGAAAGGCGTTTTCAAAGAAAAGGAAATGAAAGCTTGGCTACCCATAATCTTACTAAAAGAAGAATGAAAGTAGATGAAACTGAGGTCAGGCATGGTGGCTCAAGCCTGTAATCCTAGCACTTTAGGAGGCTGAGGCGGGTGGGTCACGAGGTCAAAGTTCAAGACCAACCTAGCCAATATGGTGAAACCCCGTCTCTACTAAAAATACAAAAATTAGCCAGGCATGGTGGTGCGCGCCTGTGGTCTCAGTTACTTGGGAGGCTGAGGCAGAAGAATCGCTTGAACCTGGGAGGCAGGGGTTGCAGTGAGCCAAGATCATGCCACTGCACTCCAGCCTGGGCAACAGAGTGAGACTCCATCACAAAAAAAATAAAAAATAAAAAAAGATGATACTGAAATAAATTTTTTATTCTGTCCCAGGAAAGCATTTTCTGCATAGCCTCTCACTTTAATAGCAGAAATGGTTTTGGAATAATTATAATAGGAATAATAAAATTGCACTTCATCAACTTAGGGAAGTATCCACCACGTATGGCTGCGGTATTTCTGAGAATCACCAAGGCCAGTCAACATACACATGGTCTAAATTTTTGAAAGTAGAATTTTAAATTAAAACTGAAAACGAATTTAAGCGAGCACTTTTATTCCAGTACTTTCAGGACAACCAAATGATAGGCTGTAGGTATATAGCATATCTAACTGGCTCTGCATTTTTTTCAATGGTGTCCAATGAGAAACATCCCTATACACACAGTTGCATAAACCCACGTATCCTTGCAAAATCATACTTTGGAAAACCAGCAAGAAGAACACCACCTTGATATTCCTTGCTGTGGGCCTCAGAGATTTGAGAGTACAACATGGCGGCCTGCATTCTCCAGCCTGGGGGCGGGCTCTGCTCTGAGGCATGAAGCTCATCAGGGAGGAATCCCTCAGAGAAAAGGCAGTGCAGAAGTGGCTCCATCTCCAAGGATCCCTTCCTGTTTAGAAGTCCCCTCTATTAGACAACCTATTTCTATTCATCTGTTCTAATCTTTCTTCAGATCAAGCCAGCAGCCCATTAATCATTCCTGTCATCTTCCTACAGAATCCAGGGCAACAGATCTCTGTTTTTCTAAAATCACAGTGCCAGAAACTAAACTTGAGAAAGAGGAAATCCTCTCCTCCTCACAGCGGCTGTCTGGGTGCTGACTGGAAGAAGCTACCAATTGTGTTCACTTTCCTCTTTTGCCCAGAATTGCACAGAACATTCCATGGAAAGTTTTGAAAGGGAATTCAGGTGGGAAGTGGAGCTGGGGGGGTTGAAGGGGAACCCAAGGCATGAAGCCACCAGCTGAGGAGAATGTGAGAAAGGGAAGCGGGTAAACAAATGCTGAGACAATGACGGATACAGATTAATAAAACCTTTATTAGTGTTTTTATTAAGGCCAAATGTTTTAGCAACTTCAGACAGCAGAAAAAGTATATGAAAGGTCAAGCCTGCAGGCAGCATGGGTCCCCTACACTGAAGCAGCGGAGAACTAAAATAAATGACACCAAACAAAATACTCCCCAATGGCAAAGGAAAAGCCTCTTTTAGAGCTGATCTACTTCATTGCATAAAAATGTTGGGAGTGACCTTGAACCCATTGACATCTTGGGCCAATAAATGTTTTTTTCCCCATGTTTTAAATGAGGCTATGCCTGTTGGCTAAGAGAGAACATTGAGCATATATCGGCAGTAGAAAACAGAAGACAGAACCACCTAACATTCAGAAATCAGATTCACCGATGATCACGACTGATACTCACACTTTTAGACCACTCATACCTCGTATTAGTTTTTATAGTGATCTTTGCAGAGGACAGAAATGAATGGCATGATACCAAATATACAAAGATTTGAAGTCAGGAGACTTGATTTCTCCTCCCATGGCTGACATTACCAATTCAATCAAGGACAAGTCCCTTTACAAATGAGAGAGAATGCTCTGAGATATAAAGTGAAGGCATGAGGCCAGCTGTGAAGTCCTTCCAAGATCCTTGGGCTCTCAGTGGTAGACTTAGGTGGTTTTAAGATCTCTTGCAGCACTTTGATTCTGTGATTTTAGTATGCTCATAAGGATGGGCCAATGTCACCAGAGAAAAGGGTACATCTCATAGACAGGGGTGGTTCCTCTTTGTGGTGCTGAATGAAATTGTAATGTGTAATGATCAGTATGTCCCAACTGGCTTGAAATGAATAAACATCTTTAATATCAAAGTTTGGGAATAATTTACTTAAAATGTAAATTGAACAATTCAGTTATTATTTAGTCACGTGATTTTTCAGATGCCATTTTTCAGAAATTACGGGCAGTCACTGGCACAGAAAGAAAAAAATAAACACAATGCAAGGCTATACAAATGTAGCTGCAACAACAACTGGAGAAACATTTAAACATATATATACAACAGTGGTGCTCTGAAATTTACCAAGAGACCATATATGACTAAGATTTGGGTAATTTAAGGGGTTTCCCAGGGTAAATTCGACGTAAGTACTGTCTTAGAAAGACAACCCCCACATAATCACCTATGCTGTAATATATTTCAGAAAGATGAATAGATGTAAATAAGAAGCAAATAATTTGAACATAAGAAAGGAAGCTTACCGCGAATGCTATTGTACTTCTTAATGTGGATTCCCACTGGAAGCAGCTTTTAAGGAACTGCATTGTATTCCATATTGCCATAGTGATTCTTTTCACACGGTCCACATCTCTTGATAAGATCTGATTTTAAAAAATGACAAGCAGGTAACTAGATTTAAATACTACAAATATTCCATCTAGATCAGGTACCCTGATCATTTAAATTATATTCTGTATAGATTCCAATTTTAAGATATGATAATAATAGAAAGGAGAAGACCTGACACTTCTAAAAGTCTTCTTAAAATATGATCATCCACAGAGGAAAAGAGAATCAAATGCATTTTAGCGCTCATCTGAAAAAGAATAGCCTGTTTCAACAATGGTCAGCACAAAAATGGAACTGGTGAAACTACAGAAGCCAGGTATTTAATGTTGGTGAATTTGTGTGAGAAAGACACATACAGAGGCAGAGAGAGAGAACTAGAAAGAGAAAGGCAGAGAGATATAAAGAGAGATACAGACACAGAATGAGTGTCTATGTCGTTTAGTTTGGAAGCAAATGAATAGATTTACAATAAAAACATACAAGTATTATAGCTTATCTAGTCCAGAGGTCTACAGAAAAGCAGAGTTCTGGGAAGGGATTGGAGTTCACCTTGGGCAAGTTACTTAACTTCTCTCTTATAAAATAGGGGTGATATTAGTGCTAATCTTACAAGTTGTTGAGAGAATGAAAAAGCTTAGAAAAGTGCCTGTCACATAGTAAGTGCTTCAAGCATTTGTATCCTAAGGAAATGTTTCAAGTTTATCAAATTTTGGGGGGATTAAGTAGCAAGAGCCACGTGGGGAGGGTCCTAGCATACCCCAGGATTTCAGCCCCAAGTTCCCCAGTGCTCTCAGAGCCCAAAGCCACCCCACGCGGAGGTCTTGTTTTGCAAAGGAAATGTCTCTCTCCCAGTTGTAGGCAGATTCATTTCATTGCAAAGCAGCTACCCCACCCACCTCAACCCAGGTTTTAACTTTCAAGTAAACAGAGCAAAAGGCAATAATAATAATAATAAAATAAGACATTTACTCAGATTACACAAAATAAATATTACACTCAATGTTATGGCAGACCAAAAAGAAATATTTGGAGGCTTCCCCTCAGAAGACGTTTAAGGCCTTTCCCAAGTATGCCCAGAAGTTCATGGGAAACAAAAGGATGATAAGATGTCTTTATATTTAACTGCTTTATGTAATCCACAGCTGCTCACCCCAAAGGAAGTGGTGGAAGTAATAAACTCTTGAAAAAGGGGACACTTTGTTCTTTGTTATACAATTGAAGAGGGACGACAGGTACAAAGTGAAATCCTGAGCTGTGGAGAGTACAACAGGGAGGGACTCTGAAAAAGGAATGTAAAGGTCAGGGGAAAAAAAAAAAAGTGAAACTTCCCCTACCGGGCCCTGAACTTCACCTTTTGTTGAACTGAGTGAGAAAGGAGTTAAGGGCAATAGGCAGAGGGAGAGAACTTGCATTCAGTATGGGGTGAAATGCCAACACATCCCAAATTTAGACCACGCCGAACTGGCAGGAGCAGTCATGAGCGAAACCCAGGCTAGAAGTCTCTGAAGATCGGCTGGGTTAATTCTGTTATTGACTCCACACACTGCACCTCCCTGAAACTTCAAAGGGCAGAGGACAAAATGGCTGTGATTAAAGGACGGGTAGGCAGGACAATACATTGACAGTC
The DNA here is from genome assembly GCF_028878055.3 of Symphalangus syndactylus. Classification (NCBI taxonomy): domain Eukaryota; kingdom Metazoa; phylum Chordata; class Mammalia; order Primates; family Hylobatidae; genus Symphalangus; species Symphalangus syndactylus. The sequence goes on from NC_072427.2 coordinate 12,080,294, forward strand.
TTGATGCTAGGAATTTTTGTTTGTACAATGAATCAGGAGAATAATGGGGGCCTGAGACCTTCTGTTTCATCCAAGAATTATGTTTTAAGTCTTGCCCTTCTTATGGGAGCTGACTGACCTCCTTATTTTAGGAGAGAAGGGGACAAGGAGAAATAAGTAGAGAGATGGGGCAAGAGGGAGAGAGGAGGAGTAAGAGGGAGGAAAAGATTCAAGGAAGAAATTATAGGCAAGTGTTAATACTTCAGCTGCTGGGTGCTGAGTGTACCAATCAACAAGCCCCTTACTGTGCCAACCCACCTTTTTGGACAGCTTGCGGCTGTCTTCGACGAAGCGCTTTTCCCGGGGAGTAAATGTCCTAATACTTGCTTTCACCTAAAAAGACATCATTGTTAAAAAAAAGGGCAGCGTGTATAGGGACTTCATCCATCTAGTTTTCTTAATGACTGGGAAAATCATGCAAACCAATAGCTTCTGACTCTGACCTTAGCAGGGAGCAAAGAAATGGTGGACACCCCTGTGCCCTGGACATGTTTCTGGGGGTCTCATTTGATAAGAGTCCCTGGCATGGGTCAGATTGAGTCTAGAACGGTACTGTCTCCACTTTGCTCATTCCCTGGGGTATTTTAAACCACTGCAGAGACTGAGGTTCATGAATTTTTCAAACTAACATCCGTAAAAGATAAAACATCCTTCTGAAATCCTTTTAAGTTAAGCTTCTACCAAAAATGTCTGCATGTGAATAACAATTTCCAGTTTATGAAAACACACTTTTCACGGAGAATTTTATTTCCTTTCAATGACCCGGAAAAATAAGTCAATGAGCCATTTTAGCCCCATTTTACAGGGAATAAACTGAGGCTCAGAGGGACTTATGCACTTGTTCAAATCACAAGACTGAGTAAGACCCCAGAGAATCAGATTCAAGTCCTTCTCCACATCACATGAACTGTAAAATTCCTTAACTGAAATATTTTCTCTTCAAGCCTGCATTCCACTTTTCCCTTAAACTCAGGTTTTACCAGTATACATACTCTATATACAAACGTTTTCCAGAAGAAAGCAGCAGATGAGGGTGACCTGCTTATAAAATACACATACAATTTCCTTGAAGGGAAAGGGAAGGAAATGGGAAGAAAAAACAACACATCCTTATACTGGAGATTGTGCCCAGAGTTCTAGTATTATTGAGAATGTGAGAAAAAATATATTTATCTAATCTATATAATATAGAATACATATTTTATATACTATATATATAATTATATAGGTTATGTTGTACATTTTATATAAAATTTTATAATAGAGATTATATAAAAAATAATTTTCCTGTTTTTTAATTTTTTCCCTGACATTTAGATTTATTGAGAATTAAACACCATCAATTCTGTCAATTCAACAGGGTTAATACCACTTGAGAGCTGGGATGTCCAGCAAATTCTATGACTCAGCTTTAAAACACTATTCTTTCCTCTCTCTAGCTGCAAAAATTCTGACACATCTTACATTGATTTGAGCCTCCAAAAGCTGGTCACCTTCTATTTTAGGTATGGGAAAGCCGGGAAGTATGACCCGGTTAGACTTACCGGATTATATATAAGGTCCATCTCTAAGTAGATAACTCCTTTAAAAGCTTGTTCTAAATCTTTATTCTTTAGTACATAACAATTTGGTTGTCCATCTCTAATCTGTCACAAACAAAAGATAAAATATACATTGGTGCAAAGTTACTATGTGGTTTAAAGTAAATAACCAAAACTAACTTTGGCAAAATTGGGGATGCAGAATAATCACAGATGAAGCAAACATTAAACAAATATTAAATCCACCATAAATCACCTTTTACTTTTAGAGTGCTGTTATAACACGCTCTAGATAGGAAGATAAAGTGATAATCACTAGGCTGAAACTGGTGTGTGGATGAAAAATATTGGTGCAAATCATAAGTTACGTATTTCCATTTACTCAAAAATGATGAATATTCTACAAAATTCCTGGCCAATATTCTTCAAGACTGTAAAGGTCATGGGAAAAAGGAAAGCCTAGGAAACTGTCATAGATTAGAAGAGTCTAAGGAGATAAGATGATTAAATGCAATGTGGTATTTTGGATTGGGTCCTTGAACAGAAAAAAGATATTGGTGCAAAAACTGGTGAAATCCAAACAGGGATCAGAGTTTAATCGCAAGGTAACAATATTAGTTCTTTTCAGTTTTAACAAATGTATTATGGTAGTATATGACGTCAACATTAGAATAAACTGGATAAGGTATGTATGGGGAACCCTGTATTCTCTTTGAACTTCTCTGTAAATCTAAAAGTACTCCCCCCAAAAGGTTATTTTTAACAGAAATGAATAAAGGAGCCGGTTTTAATAGTGCTTTATGAGCCAGGAAACAATGCAAATTAAGTAAAAAAATCAGCTTAAAGTTGAGGTCAAAATCCAAAAACACTCAAAATGCACAAAGTGCCAACAAATCTTCAAAATAAACAAGTTTCTCTGCTGTCCTCTCTTGGCTGGCATGTTGCATCAGTTCCATACACTAGTCTACCTGTGGACCCCACATATAAGTTATCCAAGTAAAACATCTTCAGTATGATTTTGGAAACTAGTTGGCTCCCATGAAAGACAAGTTAATTAGCTTGATTTAATCATTCTCTTTTCAGATTTGATAGCAGTCATGATTTTACATAGTAGGAGTATATGTCACTGATTAAACTTCGGGCTTTTAAGAAGCATACCTGTTAACTCTAAAAGGGACTCAGCAAAACTCGAGTTAATCAAAAGCTCTATTCGAGATTGTAATGATCAAAAATTTAAATAGCATAGGAAATCTAACAGCGTGAAAATTGAGCCATATTTTAAATGACTATTGCTGTCACTACAAGCATTCACACAAGTGTTCTTATAAACAGTGGTAGAAATGAGCTGAATAAGTCATGGGGGGAAACAGAGCAATTCCACTTTACAAGGGAGAGGTCATCTTCCTTCCCAAAGTCACCCCACCTCTCTCTGATTGAATAGGTTTGATACAGAAGGATGGTCTTCCTGGCCAGCAGCTAAGAGGAAGGGGGTGCCCCATAAAGACCTGGTTTCCTTCCTAAACGGTGTCCAAACAGGATTCTGAGCTTCCGCTTTGATACACAGTCTCACTTAATAAATTGTGGATGTTAAAGTTGAAAGAAATAAATACAAAAACAGCCTGACAATTTGCCAAGCTGACTTGGGTCCAGTTTAGCTTTGCTTCAACCCACAGTCATTGTACTGTTATCTTAAAATTTCCATGATTTCTTAAGGGTTGGCAAAGAATAACAGAAGAACAAGAGGTATCAGAATAAAGAGAAATATTTTATAGCAAAGGGATTTTTTAATTTGGTAAATGACCATTTCCTGTTTCCTAACGTCCCTCACATTGTGTCAGCAAAATCAGAACCCACCTAAGGACATGAAAGCAGGCATCAAAGCCTGAGATAGAATTAAACCCATGCATGTTTGGGATTTAACTATCTTAAAAAATAGAATATAAGTTTAAAAACTGTAAAAAGTTTAAGAATTGCAGAAAAAACTGAAGTCCCTTTGAACTTCCACAAACACCAAATTCCTTCCCCTAAACATAAATTAGATAGGAATTTGGCATGCATCCTTTCTAAATTTTATTGAGATTTTATATTCATAAAAATAGTCTTGACAGACAAATGTATTTAAAATTCTTTGCCTAAGTGACAAATTATGTGTATTTTGCAATTTTGTTTTGTATCTATCAATATGACTTGGTAATCTGTTTATATTAGTATCTAGGTCTGGTTCATTTTTTATACTGCTATATAATCTTTAAAAAGTGAATAAACTATAATTTATTAATTCTCCTACTGATGAACATTTAGTTGCTTCCACTTTTCTAGTTTGTCTGCCACAAGGAATATCTTTAGAGAAAAGATAAAAGGTAAAGGAAAGAAGAAACACGCTAGTTTGTATTTGGAATATGTTTGGGTTAAGAACAGGTGAACACATTTGGATAGTGTTATAATTAACATTGAGATAGTAACAGAAGAGACTACTTTTAAAAATATTTTCATTTTCCTCCCTGATTATATAATTGAACTTCTAAAACAAGAATATCAGATAAAAAGTTCTGTATCATCCAACTTGCCAAACTCCTACATGAGAGCATTTATATAATAGGAGATGAAAACCAAACACACACACACACACACACACACACACATATATACACACACAGACACACACACATTCCATGTCTAAACAAATTTATTATTTATATTTAAAAGTCTGAAAATTATTTCTACGTTTATAACTTTAAAGCTTCTATTAAATAATTAAACAGACAATTAAAGCACAGTCAAAAGAAAATTTAGAGGAGAGAATCTATATATACTTTTCATTAATTTTGAGATCTCTGTCAGCAAAGGCAAAAAGGAACAATGTAGCTTTCAATTTATGACAAAAAGACAACGCAATTCATTTGGAGAGATTTTCTGAGCTGACATTTGGGAGGACTTCACTTCACTCAAATACGAGTCTTGGATAAAATAATGATGTCTTTAACTTCAGTTTTCCAGGATAAACTCTTCAAATTGACTTCCCACACATTTTTGTATACTTGCCTTTTCATGGCCAAATAGTGCATAATATTAGGCAATAAGCTGAAGAAACCATCTATGCAGGACAGTAATAAAAGATTTAACTTGAGAATGCAAACACCCCTCATCAGAAAAATTGACATTTTCATGTCCCTTATATTATTTTCAGAAATATATCACAAAGTTTTTATAGAGCATGCTAACAGTTGATTCCTGGTTCAATCAGTCAGTACATAAAAGTACAAGAAGTCTGTTTCTGAGTAATGATTCAGGATTTTGGAGCCAGAACCAAGTTACTGAAGATAGTCTTGCTTAAAATTTTTAATTTAACCCCCAGTCATGCTTAAGCTATTTAACTTTTTTCTATATAAAAGAATATTAAATATATTTACCAAGCTGTAAGCACAGTAAATATAACCAGTTTTTAGAAGTTGGTTGATAAAACTAATTTTTGAGTCAAATAAATGGTACACTCATTGTATTAGAAAACTAAACTATTTTATAATCAGCACATAACAGAGGTGAGCATGTGAGAACAGAGGAAAAAAACTTCTCATCTTGAACTCTTTTTTTAAACAATTATCATTATTATGCTTTCCTATAAAGATCTTTGATGCAATGAGTTGCCAACTTATTAAATAGCAAAGTTAATCAGAATCAATATGAAGGAATAAAACCATCAATGGCTTTAGGGAGGAAAGATACACACTTAAGATCAAAATCTAAACTAAAGAGTCATGTTGATTCCCCATTGTTTGACCTTCCAGTTAGAAACTGAGGATGTTGCGTATAAATAGCATTGTTCTTTCAGCCGTTATTCGCTTTTATTCACTCTGCATAAAAGAGAAAATAACGTGACAACCCCATGACATATTAGTTGGTTCCAGCTGATGCACATGGAAAGTGGCTCTCCAATAAAATGTGACGAGGACAGACACGTGGCTGGGCAAGAGGAAAATCAATACACTTTACTCGGTATCCATTCGCATTCTTGTCGCCACTTGGAATCAGGCCTTGTTCCCATGACGTGAGTTATACAAACAGCATGGGAGACATCTACTAGGTCACTGTTTGTCTGCACAGAAGCTCAGCTACCAGCCAGTAGAAGCAGCATGGAATTCATCACCCTAGACCGCCTCCATTTCTGCCTCACTTCTTCCTTCTTGAGACAATCCATTTATCCACTGCCTGAAACCCAAACCAACTATCCCTAAAGTATAAGCTGCTCCTACAAAAGCAATATACATTCATTCCAAAAGTTGTGTAAAATTTATAGAAAGTGTTTAATAGAAAAAACACAATGTTAATATAACTTTTTTTTTTTTTTTTTTGAGATGGAGTCTCACTCTGTCGCTCAGGCTGGAGTGCAGTGGCGCCATCTTGGTTGACTGCAACCTCTGCCTCCCAGGTTCAAGCAATTCTGCTGCCTCAGCCTCCCGAGTAGCTGGGACTACAGGCACATGCCACCACACCTAGCTAATTATTTGTATTTTTAGTAGAAACAGGGTTTCACCATGTCAGCCAGGATGGTCTCGATCTCCTGACCTCGTGATCCACCCGCCTCAGCCTCCCAAAGTGCTGGGATTACAGGCGTGAGCCACCGCACCCAGTCACGATGTTAATGTAACATTTTTAAACAAACACTCATATGAAATTTTTAAGGCATATTCGTATTTGATCATTTCAATTGCTAAAACAATGCAGATGAAAATAATGCCAGCTTACACTATTAGTGCTCACTGTGTGCCAGGGAATGTTGTGCCCACCTCACACTTAACAACTCTCATCTTCACCATACACCTCCAATACAAGCAGAAGGATACTTATCTCCACTTCAGCAACAAAGAAATGCAGACAGATAGGTTAAGTAACTTGTCAAAAATCACACAGCCAGTTTAAAGGGGGAGTCAGGGTGTCAACCTATGTGGTCTGGCTATAGCATTTACATTCTCGACCATCATGATCTTAATTGAATAAATCATGAGCCATTCATATGTGTTCAGCTATTACGTTTTTCACTACTTTTTTTTTTTTTTTTTTTTTTTTTTGAGATGGAGTTTTGCTCTGTTGCCCAGGCTGGAGTGCCGTGGTGCAATCTTGGCTCACTGCAATCTCCGCCTCCTGAGTTCAAGCGATTCTCCTGCCTCAGCCTCCTGAGTAGCTGGGATTACAGGAGCACGCCACCATGCCTGGCTAATTTTTGTATTTTTAGTAGAGATGAGGTTTCACCATGTTGGCCAGGTGGGCCTCAAACTCCTGACCTCAGGTGATCCACCCACCTTGGCCTCCCAAAGTGCTAGGATTACAGGTGTGAGCCACCGTGCCTGGCTGATTTTGACTTCTTTAAATTAAGTTTTCCGCTAGGTTGACTTGTATTTTCCTTATTGATTAAAGAAAATGTATATACTGTACTAGTGATATTATCCATTTGTTTAGATACTGCCAGTATTTTTCTACCAGTCTATCCTTTGTCTTCAGTTTCTGATGGTGATTTTTGTTTTGGCCATACTGATATCTGAAGATTTTTTTTCTCTTATTATTCCTGCTTCTCAGTTTACTTACATAAGATTTCCCCACTATTTTGACATTTTTAATGAAGTTTGTTTCAAGTGTTCGATCTTTAACTCATCGTGAAATTGTTGTGTTTGCTGTAATACACCGACACATTTTCCCCGATGGTAAGCAACCAAATTACCAGAATTGCTTATTAAGTAGTTTACCATTTCCTCAATGACTTCATCCTTCAAGTTGATTATAAATTAAATGATTTGCAATTATTTCTCTCAAGCCCTTCAGTGTAGTCCTAGAATTTCTTCACATAAATCTTAGACATTATGATTTTTTTTGTTTTGTTTTCTGTTATAGTCTTGGATTCTTTTTCACTTTTTAAAAATGTTTTCCTGTTGTGTATAGTCATGAATCTTATTTTCATAATGTTGATCTTACTGACCTTTTAGTCACTCCAAAATGTTGTCTATGAATTTTTTTATGTTCATAGATAATACATATCATCAGATAGATTATTCAAAGATAATATATTATCAGATGGTATTTGCAAATATTTCCTTTATTAAAATGTGCAAAATTTCATATTTGTTATAATCCTGTATTGCTCAAAACTGACATGAAAGGCTTAATTTTTAATTGTTAATTCATAAACATATAAGCTCATTAGATTTTCCAAACAATCCTATGGAATAGGAACTATTATCAATTTAAAGATGAGATAATAAAGGGAATAGCTCTATTTTTTCTCCAAGTTTTTTTTTTTTTTTTTTTTTTTTTTTTTTTGAGATGAAGTCTTGCTCTGTCACCCAGGCTGGAGTGCAGTGGCGTGATCTTGGCTCACTGCAACCTCTGCCTCCCAGGTTCAGGCAATTCTGCCCCAGCCTCCTGAGTAGCTGGGATTACAGGCGCATGCCACCACGCCCGGCTAATTTTTTTGTATTTTTAGTAGAAAATAGGGTTTCACCATGTTGGTCAGGCTGGTCTCGAACTCCTGACCTTGTGATCCACCTGGCTCAGCCTCCCAAAGTGCTGGGATTACAGGCGTGAGCCACCACACCCAGCCTGTTTCTGATTTTTTAAAATGCTGAATACATAATATATATTGTTTGATGATTCTAGTTTTATTATTTTTCCCTGTTTTAACATGCATATTTATTTCTATGAAAAGTTATCCACTTAAAGGTTCATATTTATAATAACCTTACTATTATTATTTTTTTTTGAGATGGAGTCTCGCTCGGTCACACAGGCTAGAGTGCAGTGGTACCATCTCTGCTCACTGCAACCTCCGCCGCCCGGGTTCATGCCATTCTCCTGCCCCAGCCTCCTGAGTAGCTGGGACTACAGGCACCTGCCCCCACACCCGGTTAATTTTTTGTATTTTTTAGTGGAGACAGGGTTTCACCGTGTTAGCCAGTATAGTCTCGATCTCCTAACCTCGTGATCCGCCCACCTTGGCCTCCCAAAATGCTGGGATTACAGGCATGAGCCACCGTGCCTGGCCTTATAATAACCTTATTGTTAATTCAATCTTTTTTTTATCCCTAAAACCTGTATTAAGTTTCTGACCTACCTTTTACTTACATTTGTGAAGGATACTTTTGTTCATCCATTTATTACTGTGTTTTAGGTGTCTCAAAGAAGCAGCAGTTAGATTTTACTCTTTGAATCCATGTAAGAGGTTTTTCCACTTAATAGGAAAGTTGAACTGATTTAACATCTAACACGTGTGATTCACCCAGCTTTCTACTTGCCATCAGGAGACTCCTACAGTCATTCTTTCTGTCTTAGCCTGTCTGTTCTAATCAAATACCTAGACTGTCTACTACATGGGGTCCAGGATCTCTCCAGCATGTTAAAGGTACTCTTTCCTAGTTTCTAGAACCAACAGGAAATTTGCGTTATTTTGTCTTCATTTATTTATTTCAATGGTCACATTGGACCAGGAGTAGACAATGAGAAGAGTTGAAGTTTCCGTTCAGAGTGACCATTTTTGCCCCATTTGGGACTCAAGTTTTGTCTTTATCAAATAATTTCCCAGGTGATACATCCCCCTCTGCTTTTCACCTATGCACACTGCCCCTCTACCCTATGGCACCAACTTGACTCACAGGGAATTCCCCAACCAAATCTATGCCCTGGAAAACCAAACCTTGGCAACAGATTTACTTTTTTTTAAGCTTAATTATAAATCAATATTATTTACTTTAATGGGCAAAAATTTCTGTATTAACCTAAAACAGCCTATGATTGTTCAAGTCCATTTCAATGCACAAACCCATCACAGGTGAAACTTGGACAATAGAGTTAATCGAAAATGCAAATGGAGATATACGCGGCATTTATTTGGTACAAGCCATTATACAAAATTTGTCCCAGAAAATTAATTAAGTGAAGCTGTTATTGGTGCAGCCAGCTATTGGGTGTACATGGATTCACCGAGAACGCTGAGAATTTACAAGGGCAGTATAAAGACCCATGCTTCTGATTATACAGTCATTTGTGACATTGGCCTGGCTCACACAGAAGGACTCACATTTGATTCAAAATGCAGGTCTTTGGCAGGGCACGTTGGCTCACGCCTGTAATCCCAGCACTTTGGGAGGCTGAGGCGGGCAGAACACCTGAGGTCAGTAGTGTGAGACCAGCCTGGCCAACATGGTGAAACCTTGTCTCTACTAAAAATACAAAAATTAGCCAGGCGTGGTGGTGGGTGCCTGTAATCCCAGTTACTCAGGAGGCTGAGGCAGGAGAATTGCTTGAGCCTGGGAGGCGGTGGTTGCAGTGAGCCAAGATCAAGCCACTGCACTCCAGCCCAGGCAACAGAGCAAGACTCCATCTCAAAAAAAAAAAAAAAAAAAAAAAAAAAAAAAAAAAAAAAATTGCAGGTCTTCATCAAACTGCAGATGACTTCTTATTTGTTATGAGGAAATACCAATATATGCATGCTTTTCCTGTTTTACAGATTGCCATGAAAGCTGATTTTCAGTCTTCTAAAATGGGTCCATTGGGTAATTTTGAGAGGGTAAATGTGTGATTCAATAAAAAGGAATGGCCTAGAGGAGAAGAATCCAGCCTGATTTTCAGGACAGAATTAAGATTACTTAATTGAGGATAAAAATATTAAATAAGTCTATTGAGTCAGTGAATTATCAGAATATAGTGTCTACTGCCTGGCATGATTTAAGACTCTAAAGTGTGCTTAGTGTTTTCCAGTGCACACTTACTATGTTACTGATTAGAAGATTAGAGGAGCAATGTGAAAATGAGTAAACATTAGACGTCTTCAGATTATAATGCATTCCAGTCTCAATTTTCTACTGTTTTTACCCATGAATATTTTATTAAAAAGTATTCTATATCTATATAAAGAACTATTTTTCTGAAAAAGATTGAAGACAAATGAAATATATGGAAGGATAGCCCATTGGCCTGTATTCTTTCACTTATGATAAACATCTAAGCATATATATATATATATATATATATATATATATATGCCTAGAACAATTCACCATCAATAATGAATATATTTATATGGATTTTAAATGAGCCAGTAGTCAGCACATTCACCCTGATTAAAAAGATATAGTGAATTTAGAACAGGCTCTTTATTTAACAGGCTTAAATGCACTTAGCACATTACCATTTTGAGTGAGATTAAAAGTTGAAGTATATTCTATACTTTATACTTAGACATTTAAAAATATAGTTTGCATTTTCTCTACAAGTGTAAATCAAGTTACGGTTTATGACTTGATTAGAGAAAATGAATTCTCAAAAGAATTATTCACATTCCTCTTCAAGAAATACAATTTCTGTTTTTAAACCTAAAATCAGGTATTATTGATTATGGCTCCATAGCCTATAAAGATCAGAGTGAAACACCAACAAATCAATTTTTATGATTCTCGCTCATGTTAAAAACACAACAACAACAACAACAACAGAGAAACAAGCCCTTCTCCTAAAGAAGCACACAGTATGAAATCTAAGGGCATTCTTTGATGCTTAATTCTCAGAGTTTCAACCAAGTCTTCTGGAAAGAGTCTTCTGTCTCGCTAATTTGCTTCACACTAGATCTGAAACTTTCTTCCTAGTCAACTGCTCCGATATCTCTACGTCCAGGTCAAAAATCTTCAGTGGCTCCCTGCTAAAATAGTAACCGAGACCTCCCCAACCTTTCTTGGGCTGCCCTCAGTGTGTCCCACTTCCCCTCCATGCCCACCCTGAGCTCCCAGAAGCCGGGACCCTCCTCGTTCCCAGACATGGCCTTTCCCCTACACCTCTGCTCCCCTCATTCTCTCCCTGGACCCTCTGTTTGGAATGTCCTTCATTCTTCACTTCACCCGCCACACACTATCAACACACCACTCATCCCTGACCCAGCTCAAACTCCCTGCTTCCTAAGCCTTCCTAAACTTAAACCCATCCCTCCTACTTCCCACTGCCCTTTCTCGTTCTGGTGAGACTTGTATGTTTATTTGGGTCTTATGTGTTTATTGCACAGGTGCCTTCCTGCAACATATCCAACTCTTCAAGTCTGCGTCCCTCCTGCCACCCCCCAACCCCGACCCTGACGGCACATAGCACAGTGGTTACACAAAATAGCCTCTTGATTCTTGGAGATGATATATACTTAATAATTACTCACTGTGGCAATACAACAAACTCATAGGAGCTCAGGCTTTAGTATGAGACTACCTAAATTAAAATCCTGTCTCTATTACTTACTAGCTATAGGATCCTTTTGGTGCTTCAGTATCCTTATTTGTAAATGGGCATAGTAATAAAGCCTGCCTCATCCAGGCCTTACAGAATTGATGATTCGGCGCATGCTAAGTGCACAGCACAGAACTCGCTAGTTCACTATTCTATTGTAAGCATCACTCAAGAGAGATTAAAGAAAAAAAGAAAAACTAGATCTAAATAAGTAGGTTAAAATACATCCTCTAAATCACAAGTTAGAATTACTTGAAAATAGAATGATCCATGAAACAACTTACAGCTTATACTTTGCCAGTTAAATTGAGGGTTACAGCAATTTTAAGATCATATTTATATCTAATATTAGATAGAGAATCAATTCATTTGGACAGGGAATGTTGCAGGTGGACCACTGAATTTCAGGGAGAGCCCACACAGATGCACTAGAAGATATGATCACTTCCCCAATTTATCAGTCAGGAACTGGAAATGAATCTGGATGGAAACAGAGTGAACAGCAGCAGCCAAAGCATCTTATTGAGTGTACCATGCCAGGGACCCCCGAAGGCCTTGAGAGGAACGGCCCAGGCTGTGCTATTTTACAAGGTAGAGACCTTGCAGATCAGGGGTTATTCCTGGATGTACACAGCACTTTTATATTAGAAACAAACACATCATATGGAACAAATCAAGCACTTCCTGGCCTGAAACTCTTTGTGGTTTCCCATCCCCCACTATGAAAATGCCAAAATACTTCAACTTTTTTCACTTTCACATCCTCCAGGGTCCTCTCCAGCTCCACCCTGCCTCTGTGTCCTTTCCTGTTTGCCACCAGGCACACTCGATCAATCCATACTGGCTGCCCAGCCATTGCTGGAATTTGACAGTCAAGGTTCTGCCTCACAGCCCTTGAACTTGAGAATTTCCTGCCTGGGAGGGATTTCTCAGATATCCACATGGCTCTCTCCCTCACCTCCTTACGTTCCCACTCAAATGCCACCTTTTCCACGAGGCCCTCCCTGGCTAGCAGTTAGAAAAAAGTGCCCTTCCCCACACATATTCCCGGCAACCCTCTCCCTCTTTACTTTTCACCATCTAACATTCTGTATATTGCTTTTGTTTTGTGTGTGCATTGTTTCCTGCTACTATAATAAAAGCTCCAAGTGAGGAGGGAGCCTCCCTCTGGTCATTGTTAGAGCTCTATCACCTAAAGCACTGCCTGGCACCAAGTGGACACTTGATGAATATTTGTGGAACAAATGAATGAACAACAGATCATAAGGCAGCTTATGACCAACCTGAAAAAAGTCCCAATCGAGGACTCCTTACATTTAAGCCAGGTCTTTTATGAGACATTCTACCTTGTATTTTGAAAGATATGTTTTGAAAAGTGCATTAGTTTAGGTCAGCGGTTCTTGACTGGAAGTGATCTCTACCCCCTCAGAATATCTGGCAACATCTACATACATATTTGGCTGTCACAGCAGGGATGTGGGCAGGCGTTACTGTTATCTAGTGTGTAGAGGTCAGGGAGACAGCTGGACATGCTACGATGCACAGGGCAGCTCCATATAACAAAGAATGTCCTGGCCCCAAATATCAATAGTGCCAAGATTGAGAAACCCTGATTAAGCTGGAGGTAATTTCTTAGATCTTCTAGGGAAGGAAGGAGAGAGAGAGGAAGGAAAGGAGGAAGGGGGGAAGGAGGAAGGAGAGAAAAAGGAAGAACCACTAACCTAAGCTAAAGCTTTTTACAAACCAGATCCTTCGGAATACAAGGTAGAATTTTTTGTGAAAGCCTACTTTGAATGCAAGCCACCACACACCTTGACTTTTTTTTAGGTTGGCTACAAGGAGGGAAGAAGAGAAAGACAGAAGTGGGTACGGTTTGGGGAAAGGAAGGCAGGCGGGTGAGCTGTCAATTGTTGGTATTATAGAAAGACCAAACACACAAAACTTTTATGTACAAAACAGAGGGGAGTTTTTTTTTTTTTTTTAAAGTCATGTTCACCAAGCAAGGAATAAAAAAAGAGAAATGAGAAAATTGTCAAGGAAAGTCTTTGCTTCGAGTCCCCCAGACCTCTTTAAAGTGTCCCCCACATACTGGTTACATGTATTCCCATGAGAATAACTGACAAAGTTGTAATAAAAAAAAGGGGGGGAAATCCCAAATTGCCGTCTCCTCTCTGAGAGCTGCTCGGCTGGTGCTGATGGCTCAGAGCATGTGGCAGGAGCCAGCCGTACCAGGGAGCAGATGCTCCAGACAGGCTCTCCGAGTAACATCAGGGATATGAGAACTCAGGGAGAAATTAGCCAAGCACGCAAACACAGAAGAAAAGATATTAAGAAGTACGGCATTCCTCCCTCTGTAAACATCAAGTGAGTTAGGCTAATCTCATGGTTAAATTACGGAGTGCTCCATCCACAAAAATCCACAGATAGCTTGGGAAAAATAAGTCTTTGGGAAGAATAAAGTCTCATTGGCTGATAAAGCCATAATAAGCCTAAAACAAATTGTGTTAATGGTTGGATGAAAAACTGGAATTCTCTCTTCTCAAAGAGGACATTTGGTACATACATTACTGTCTAATTAAGAGATGAATTCACTCCCCAGCCTCCCCCCAACCCATGTAAAGGCATTCTTTGGTGCCTTCTTTTCTGAATTTTGTAATTATTTTTTCCTTCACTGACCCTGGTGCATTATCTTACCGCTGGACTGCCAAAATACTTTTCCTTGTCCAAGAAAGGCTCTCTGCTTTCTTCCACAAAGCATTTTTTAATTTTGAGACCGAAAGCAAACATGACTACTAAAAAGACAAATAGAACTTTTGGGAACATGGTCTTTAGAAGAACTGAGAACAAATGTACAGTTACCAACAATTAATCTTCAAAGAAATGTACAGTAAGGAGGTATAAAGAAATACATGTGTGTTTTTCATTAATAAATAGAAAATCAGTCATTCTTCTATATTCCTTGTAACCAAAGACAAATTCCTATCTTAAGATGGAAAGACTGAAAATGAATTGAAAAACTGGTCAAAATGTTTTGGTTGGTTAAGTCAATATTGGACAGAAACAGAAAAAAATTATATCCCCTTATATCTGAAACTACTGAAAATACCGGATAAGAATGAGGATTAAAACACTCGTTTCCTGCTACAGTTAGGAGGATATTTTTCCCCCACGTTGACAAAGATAAAGCAACTCTAGACCATAGAAACTCATCAACTATAAAATGACTCACAAATTGTTTATTAATAAAGGAAACTTACGGACAGCAAGGGAATGGCAACTTTTCCAAGAAAATCTGGGGGTTTATCTCCATCTTCATCAAACACTGTCACTTCCAAAACATCATGGATATCTTTAATGGGACTGTAACAAAAATACCATGTATTATACACAAAAACACACAAGTGAAGTCTGTTCCATGAAGGTCTGGAAACACTGTTTCACTAATTAAGTCTGTATGTCCTTAGAGTATAAAACTACCATTTAATTAAATTCCAAAAATTAAATCAAACTGACTGTATTCCCAAACCTTCCATCATAGAAGATTCAGACATCCATATGAAAAAAAGAAGTCAACTTTTTTACTATGACATTTTTCAAACAGTATATCTGCACTCAAGGGTAGGACTTTCAAAGAAACAAAATAAAGAAAGAGATAGGGAGAAAGCATTAGCAGAGTGTCCAACCAAAGTAATTTTTAAAAAGCTTCCAAATGAAAGGAGTTAACATTTTTTTAAATTAAGAATTACCTTTAAAATAAAATGGTGGTGAAAAATCACTATTTCTTGAAATGCATAGAAACCCTCTGTTGTTGAAAGACAAAATACTAAAAATATATATTTTTTAATATTGACCAGAAGCCAGATACCAGGGACAATGAAAAATGGAGCCATGGCTGTTGGCAACATGTTAGGGAAACAAGAGACTCTTACTTGCCATTGGCAAAGGTGTTTAGCAGAGTGAATCCACTTTTCATAGATCCTTGGGAACATTCTGCTAATAGCATTAACTCTACTCAAAATGAACTTTATTTTTTTCACTTATAAGCACAGACAGAGCATTGATTTAGCTTCGTGGGGGCGGTATGTCACCATTTTACCCAAATTCAACAGGGCCTCCCCTCAATGTTCAGGTGCCTTGAAATCTAAAGCAAACTAAGATCTTAAATCTATCCAGCCTCCTAAATGCCCGGGTTTGATAGTGTGGGCAGAGAATCACCGTGGGATGGGTTGCTCAGATAAACTGGAATATAAGGAGTCTTTGGGAGTCTCTAAGGAGTCACAGATAATCTGTATTTTTCTAAAGATTTTGGCAGATCTTAGAACACATAAGATCCTTGAATTTAAGGCAGGTCTCCATTTCCTTAACCCATGAATGAATTAACCTAGAAATATGGAAGCTTCCATTTACTCATAGATTAATTTAGTCACTAAAAGATCTACTTTACAAATGCCTCCTATAACCGTCCCTTGCAGTTCCAAATGGTCTATCATTAACACCACGCTCTATAAAATGAAAGGATAAAAGGTTTTCAAAAGAAAAAACAATAAAATTTACTCTTTGCCCATAAAAATGGACAGAAAATTCCACTCAGGAGCCCCAGACTACCTTCCAAGAATAGCACAAATAATTCCAGAGGCTAAAGCACTTACAACGTAAAAACTTTGTTCCATTCAGGGTTGAGGTTTTTGTAGACGGTATGCGTCTGAAGTCGGTCATTGCCTAACTCCAACAAGCAAAATGGGTCACTCTTCCCTGGAAAGATAACATACACATTGGTCAAAGACAAGTGAATCTCAAGAGGGACAAGGGCAATGTGAATAACAATCAGATGAAGTTGTGCTTGCTGAAAGAAGGAAGGCAAGACTCCTTTTCCAATGAGTCACGGAGGCCCTGTGTGGGAATCCAGGAGACAGGCAGAGGCTACAAGTGTTGTACCTTTAGCATACTTAACGGGTTAGAACAAACACACCACCTGATATGGGCTGGTTGTGTCTCCACCCAGATTTCATCTTGAATCGTAGCTCCCATAGTTCCCATGTCTTGTGGGAGGGACCTGGTGGGAGATAATTGAATCATGGGTGCAGTTTTCCCCATACTGTTCTCGTGGTAGTGAATAAGTCTCATGAGACCTAATGGTTTTATAAGTGGTTTTTCTTTCACTTGGTTCTCATTCACTTTTGCCTGATGCCATGGAAGACATGACTTTCGCCTTCTGCCATGATTGTGAGGCCTCCCCAGCCACATGGAACTGTGAGTCCATTAAACCTCTTTTTCTTTATAAATTACCCAGCCTCAGGTATGTCTTTATCAGCAACGTGAAAACGGACTAATATACCACCCAAGATCAGGCCTTGACAGCCAGTGGCCACACATTTCACAGGAGTGGGAATCCATTTGGCATGAGAGCCCATTTCTTTGTTTTTAAAATGAAATTCATCTCTGTTTCCTTCCTAAATTCTAAGTCAATCTGTATAATTACTATTCTATAACTGGAAAACTATAACTTACAGGCTTCTACATGGCTATAAGAGGAAGTGAGAAAAAGTGTAAAAATGGCTCTTTAGGAGTTAAGCTCTGCTCCTAAGCAAATGGTCACAAACACTCATGGTCCTGTATACTCAGTACATTATGAGAATACATGAGCTACAATTTTGGTGTCATAAAGCAAACAAAAAACAAGTATAACGCAATAAAGTTCAGAGTTTTTAACTTAACAAAAAAAATTAAGCTCATCTTTCACTTCTCACCTCTTCTCTTTCTACCCTATCTCCCATATTTGCACACCAAAAAAGGTAAGAAATTTCCAAATCCAAAGTTAGACCTACAGTGTTATCAACCAAAAAACTCACTTCCCTTTTGTTGTGTTTGGCGGAAGGATCTGGAATTGGAACTGTCAGGGAAAGAATGAATGGCTCCATAATGTCCATAGGACATTAATGCATTGCTGGCGTCTGCAGCACACTGGCACTTCACAAAGCAGCGCTTGCTAAATTAATTGGGGGCACAAGGACAGATGCTGTTCCAACAAATGGCCAAGGAGTCCCAGGCCAGGGCCTCAGCCAGAGAGTGCTCAGGCCTCTTGACCTGCTGGCCTACCATTCAGGTCACTGAACCTCCATCTAATTCGCTTAATAACCAGGCGCTCTGAGGTACAGCACATCAATAGAGATACTGATACTTGCAGGAGCCTGCATGAAGATTATTGTTTAAAAAGGGAGGAGAAGAAGAGCAGACGCATGGGTGATGAATAGTATTAAACAGGAGATTCCGCTCAACTGACTAGTGGCCTGGACACTTAGATTCCTCGCCACAGCTTTTAAGTCAGTGCTACTATTTCAGTTACTAGTAGACAATGATCAAGCCACAGACATAAAGGAATGAGTGAGGGTTTTCAATTGCAAACAATGGAAATGGACCTGCTACATATAGCAGAAAAGAAATTTATTAAGATAGTATCAAACAGCATTCAGAATTCCTACAATGGCTAGAGAATCAGGCTAAAAAATATCACTATAAACCAAAGAATACTTAAGCACAAGAAACTCAGCCCATATCTCACACCAGGAAAAGTCTGCTGTGGCCTCTGCTTCCCCAGAATCATGCCCCACAGTTCACTTCTAATATGAATTCTCTACTCCTGCTTCTTTGCCTCACTTAAGACTGATGCAAGGACCTCCGGGGCCTGTCTTACACAGCCAAGTACCCAGGCCTGAACGGCCAGAACTCACAAGGGAATACTGACTTCGTAGCTTCGGTGAATGAAAGTGGGCTCTGACCTCTTCTTCAAAATACACAATGGGAAATGATTCAAACACGGAAGGGATTTTAGATGCTGGGGAGTCAAAATCAAACTAACATAAAAATCCATCAGCACCCACAAAAAGTCTTGTTTATTTAAAGACAGTTTACTCTGGCCATGTGGTTTGCAGGGGAAGAGGCTGGAGTTAGCTGGGAAAAAGCCTAGCAACATAGACCACCACCATTTCCTCTTCAGCAACTGTGAACAAGAAGAGACCACATACTTTTGGCTTAATGCTCAGGTATACCATGCTTGATTTCTCAACCCAGGCTGAAACAGCTACTTAACCGTTTGTCAGACTATTAGTAGGTGTCAGCGCTGCTCCTCCAGAGACGCCAGCATGACACGCCATCAGCAGTTGCTCCAGGGAAACCGTCTGACACTTTTAATGAAAACCCTGGGGTTACTCCACAGCAGGGCAGAGATGCTGCCTGGTCCTGTTGAGGCACAGGTGGGCTCGGTCTGTGGCTCCCGCTCTCTCAAGCAAGCACACTCTTAGCTGTCCCAGCTAATGAGGAACAGACTTTCCTCCAGAAACCAGGAACTTCAGTTACGTGTCTCCAAGGAACACACTGTACCAACTCTCTGAAGATAATTCAGTCAAAGCTCATTAAAATGCTGCATTTATTAATATTACAGAATAAACAGAGAGAAGCAAGAAGAAACAAAGACATTAAAATGTTTATAGAATAATTTAAGAAGTTTCAGATACATGGGGACTTTGAGTAAAATTTCAGTAACAAATATTCTTATTTGAGATAACAAGTATCTCTCATAATAAATGAAATGTCCAAATGCTCAGCAATGGTACTGAGAGAAAAGGACAAGGCAGACTGACATACATAACATTTGAGGCTGTACTTCTCTTCTTGGTACCACCCATTTCACAGGAAAAACATCTAGAAGACCTCCTCTGTGTCCAGAAGCCACATCACCTTGACACATTTATGCCACTGACAATTCAGTTTCACATTGAGGTTTAGCACTTTGCACTCAATAGCCTTTGCTATTTTCCAACATTGCTTTAAAATTCATTTGTATTTCTTGAATGGCAAGTAAGGGGGGTTCACTTAAACCGTTTTACCTTTGTATCAATTATAGAAGCTGAATGACAAATAATAAATGTGTTACAATAGTCATATCATTCATTCATTCATTTGATAACCCTTTTCTTTTTGTTTTTTTGAGATGGAGTCTCACTCTGTTGCCTAGGCTACACTGAAGTGGTGTGATTTTGGTTCACTGCAGCCTCTGCCTCCTGGGTTCCAGCAATTCTCCCTCCTCAGCCTCCCGGGTAGCTGGGATTATAGGCATGCGCCACCATGCCCAGCTAATTTTTGTATTTTTAGTGGAGACAGGGTTTCACCACGTTGGCCAGGCTGGTCTCAAATTCCTGACCTCAGGTGATCCACCTGCCTCAGCCTCCCAAAGTGCTGGGATTACAGGCGTGAGCCACCATGCCCAGCCCATTTGATAACCATTTATTAAGCTATATGCTTAATAAATGTTCCTAGCACTAAACTGATCCTGAAATACAACGACCACCTAAGCAATTACCTGCAAGGGACTCTCATAATGGTCTCTGCTATTCTGAAAATGCTGCCCTTTCCAAGAAAACTTTCCTCATTCTCATCCCACAGCAAACTGAGTTGTTTCCATTTCAGATCTCCAACTGTGTATTGTTGTTACTTCTCTTATATCCCACATTCGTAAATTTCCACTCCACAGTCAGCATGCATATTCATTTAAGGGTCCTGATGCAGGCACACCCAATATATGTATGCTCTTACCATCCCCCAAGAACAGTGCCACGGCCTAGGGACAGAGGGCAGCAGTGAAATGCAGATGAAAACGTGAAAGTTCAGAGAAATGTAATTCGGTTCAGAGAAGTTCAGAAAGATTTCTTAGTGGAGGTGATTCTTAATCGAGGTTTACAAGGGGAGTATTTGATGAGCAGAAATGGATAAGTCCTTCTTGTGGAGATGGGACAAGTCAAAGCATCAAATTTATTAGGAAGAGAGATATATATATAAATATATATATATTTATAATATATATAATATATATTATAATAATATATAATATATATTTATAATATATATAATATATTTATATATCACATATATATCACATTATATATAATATATAATATATATTTATAATATATATAATAAATATATATATAATATATATATATATGAGAGAGAGAGGCAAATAGCGGTAATCAGGTAATGTAAGATGTAGGTGGATAGGTACAAAGATTGGCTTGAAGACCATGACCAGTACTTTTCATTTCATTCTACTCATCCAGGAGCCAGGAACCACCCTAGACTGTCAATGCAATACAAGGGGTAGAGTTGGAAGGAAGCACTTCTGGACCAACACAATTCCTGAAACTAAACATGGAGCATTTTAGCTCAGAGAGGCTTGGGGGACGTGGGAGGACAGCAGAGCCATTCCAGATGAAAATTTCTAAAACTCTATTTTCATGTCTTATTTGCAACTATTTGTTTACAAACCTTACTATCAGATATTGAAGCACATTTTAATTGATCAATTCTGGAAATCTATATTTTCTGTTTACCCCACATAACCCATCCTTATCTACCCACTGTTCACACCAACTCTTAGCAAGGTTGGTGTCTCTTTCCTCCACTCCTAACTACACTAGGCTGCTCTATCCTGTCCTGCACACAGAGTAACAGGGCTCATTTCTGCTTCCTACTTTGCACGGGGAATAGCTTGTCCCTCTATGCCCTTCCAATCTCCTTGCTCTCCAAAAAAGGAAAACAAACGTTTAAAAAAAAAACAACAAAAAAAACTCACTTCTCAGGCCCAGTTTAACCTTGCCTTCTTTGTGGAACTTTCTCTGCAACCTCCAGGGAGACCCCAGACTCCTATGATAATGAGTTTGGACATTATAATGCCTCCTGTATGATGTACCTGTTCATATATTCAACAACTACTTAATGACCCTCAGAATGTGCAAAGCACTGTGCTAGGAGCTGAGGGGGCTTTTAAAAGAAAATGAAATGTTGATCTCTGTTCTTCTAGGCCTAACTTTTCATATACATCCAGATGGGTCCTGGCCTTCTCTAGGACAAATAATGACTTCTTCAGCATCACACAAGCAAAGATCTGCTCACTTTGCTGTGACAGATAGAACAAGGGGCAGACAGGTCCGTACTAGGACTGCAAGAACAGTACAGGCAGAATAGGACTTCACCTTGCTAAAATGTTATTTATCTTAATTTCTGATAATCCTATATTCTAATGACTAGAGCAAACAAGATGAGTGATATGAGAAAGTTTCCTTTTTATTTTTATTTTTTAAATACAGACAAGGTCTCACTCTGTCACCCAGGTTGGAGTACAATGGTGCAATTATAGCTCATGGTGCTGTAACTTTGAATTCCTGGGCTCAAGCAATCCTCCTGCCTCAGCCTCTACAACTAGCTAGGACTACAAGGACATGCCACCATATCTGGTTTGTTTTTTTTTTGTTTTTTGTTTTTTTTTTGGTAGACACCAGGTTTCATCATGTTGACCAGTCTGGTCTGGAACCCCTGAGCTCAAGCAATCCTCCCTCCTTGTCCTCTTAAAGTGTTGAAATTATGGGTGCAAGTCACTGCGCTTGGCCCTAAATATTTTCTTCTTCTAACTCCACTTCCCTGCTACTTCTCAAGCCCCTCAGCAATATCATCATTTGCTGATCTTGTCTAACATCTTCCCATTTTCATTCTCCTCTCAAAATCCTTGCTCCTCACAGCTGCCAGAATAAACTTTTGTTAAGTTTATATCAGATCATATCATTCCCTTAATAGTTTTCCAAATTTCTTCACCTGGCCCCGAAGCTCCTATGTCATCCAGTCCCACCTAAGACATTAACATCCTCTCCCCTCAGAGGTTCCTTTTGCTTTCTGTCTTCTAGTCCTGCTTGCTTTCTTCCAGACCTCTGAAAAAGCTGGGCAGGCCCTGGAACATTGCTGTTTCCTCATTTTCAAGTGTCTTTCTTTCATCTCTGCGGTGCCAACTCTTTCTCATGTCTCCATTTGACATCTCTGCTAGAACATCACTTCCTGCAGTATCTCTAGTCAGGCATCCCTTCCGTAAGAATAAACACCACACGTTCTTGACCTTAGCAGTATAATTGAAATTAGACAGCCACTGGTTAAATCAGTCACTTCATATGAGGTCAGGGACCAATTCCTCTTTTCTACCATGTCACAAGGAAAAATCATAAGGTATCACATAGAATAGAAAAGGTATATTTGCTAAATAAATTTAAACGTTACTAAGAACCCACCCATTAATATGGAAGCGATTCCTCTGTTAATTCATGGAATGTCACAAATGAGCTGAATTCATTCACCCTCATGGTGCCATTAAGTTGTAAACCACTAAGTCATCCATATACTCCCAAACTTTGCAATGACTACAGTCCATGTTCTTTGGCAGGCAGTTGAAGCAGATGGCCTGCCAGAGGCAGATTTATGTAGTTTTTAATGTGTTTTTCAAAAGTTGGTCTTGATTTGGGCTTAGCTACCCATGAAGATCTCTTGAAAATTAAAAACATTCAGTCACGACTACTGAGCTTTCTAGAAATTGCAATTATAGCCATCCCTTTGAAAACAGGGCATCTTTAAGAGACGAGATATTGCTATGGATACAGCTTCAAGAGACAGACAATTAAATGAAACCATAATATGGGCATGTGGTTTAAAACTCAGTGAACAATAACTGTGAGACTATTCCTCTTCTGACACAAGCAGTCTTATGTTTCAAAACAAAAACAGCAATATAAAAAAACTTGTAGTCACTATTATAATTTACAGAAACAACTCAAAAGTCAGTATTATAGTACATGGCAGAAACATTTTTACTCTATAATGGGGGGTCTAAGTGCCCTATTTTGGTCAACAGTTTGACAATAGCACTTTTTTGTATAACAACAACAACAAAAAGATGAACACGCCAAGCTGTTTTATACTAATAAAACTGTTATCCAGATTATCAAAACGTAAAATTCAAGCACTAAAGTAGTTCAGTATGAGAATTTCTCTACCATGAAGCATATTTTTTTGTCTTCTTTTTTAAGCACTCAATAGAAATAGAAACAAAAAGAAACATCTTAGAGTGGTAACTAGATTTCTAAAAGTGGCTGAAGAGATAAAAGTGGTTATCAGCTTATATGTCTAACACGATCTAAAATTAGGGAAATTATAAACAATATGTGAGCAAAACAACCTATACAATTCTTCATGTATCAAATATACTCTAATAAAATGCATTTAATAAAGAATGGGAAAAACATTTATTAAGCACAAAATCTATATCAGGCATGTTCATTTAGGATTTGATTTAACCCTTAAAATACCCATGAGGACATGGAAGCTTAGAGGGAGCCTAAGGCCAGCATGTGGGGGAACTGAGATTCTGCTTCTGTATATCTTCCATGTCATTATACATAGAGATTAAAATGAGAGACAGCTACCATACAAACAAAAGGCAAAAACATGGGCACTAATTTTTATCTTCAATGAATACATCATTGAACTAGACATTGGTTTAGTTAAGGCTGAATCCAGGGCCCATGGAAAAGGCTCATGCACTTACCCAAGGAATGGAATATTTCACTGCAGTTATGGCTCAAATCTGTGTAGGGGACAGACCAAGGGCTCCTCCTGATGGCATAGCCAAGGAACCAGTGAACTGGAAATGCAACCCCCTGATTTTGAAGAAGGTCTCCATCTATTTCAAAGGTACGCACCACCTCGTACACCTGATGTCCTGCAGTGGAGGAGCGAAGGCAGAGTGAAGATTGAGCCTTCTCGTAGGGATCACAAGCTGCCTAAGGGTGTGTCTGTTAACCAAGTGTGGTGCTCAATGAATATCTGTGGTCGATTACCAGAACTGCCCCCGAGCTGACTTTCCTGAAGTTGAGAAATACTTTAAAAGTGGTAGAGGAAGCTATATTGGGTTCCCTGGAAAGAAACAGTGGTTCTGGAATTAAATGTATCTTTATTCTCCCAGATCAGGCAATTGTTAACGGTCCCCAACATGCCTATTTACAAAATAAGGATACTTTATAATAACCTGGATTTCTTGTCTGGAAACATATATTTATTTTTCCTCTGATAGATATTTTGAGATTATGCTAATTTGGGAGTTATTTCCTTTATTAACAATGGAAAGAGAAAACGGTCCAAGTGATACCTTTATTACCAAGATATCAAGAGGATCCAGATATATTTGGAAACTTTTCATGATTGATGACTGGGTTTTGTTTGTTTTTTTTTTTTTTTTTTTTTTTTTTTTTTTTTTTTTTTTTTTTTTTTAATGGCAAAGAGTGCCAAAAAGTCTCAAGGGTGAAATTAAAAATCCCCAGGAGAATTCTGGAAGGCAAGCAACTCCAAATTGTGAGTCAAGATGATATTTCCAGTTTTGTCCCTCCATTGCCTCCTGATAATTCCCTAGCTTCTCATCATAACATATAGATTATTAGAATAATGGAAACATGAAAAATGAAGATGAGTGATATGGTTTGGATCTATATCCCTACCCAAATCTCAGGTCCAGGTGTAATCCCCAGTGGTAGAGGTGGGGCCCAGCAGGAGGTGATTAGATCACAGGGGTGGATCCTTCATGAATGGTTTAGCGCTATCCTCTTGGTGCTATCTCCTGATAGAGTTCTCACGAGATCTGGTTATTTAAAAGTGTGTAGCATCCCCATCCATTGGTCCTGCTCCTACCATGTCAGATTCCTGCTCCACTGCTCCTGCTTTGCCTTCCATCAAGAGTAAAAGCTCCCTGAGACTTCCCAAGAAGCAGAAGCTGTCATGCTTCTTATACGGCCTGCAGAACCGTGAGCCAATTAAACCTCTTGTTTTATAAATAATCCAGTCACAGGAATTTCTTTATGGCAATGTGAGAATGGATTAAACAACGGGATTGTGCTATAAAAAGAGAGGATATTGAAGCCTATACTGCATTTTCTGTTGTGCTGTTATGTCACTTCACATCCTCCCACACCAAGCTAGGCGTGGAGGGCTGCTGTGATTGCTTTGTTGCTACTCTTGGCATGGTGAGTTAAAGTAAACTCCCCTAAGTTTCCAGTTCCCCTATTATGTAGGATTCTGAGTGGGTAGGGGGCATCCTGGGAGGAACAGGGTAAGGACCATGAGTGTGAAACAGAGGGAGACTGAAGAATGGCCTCTCGCCTTTGGAACATCCTTTATGGGGAAAGAAGTCTCTCACAATAATTATTTTAGAGAATAAAACTAATAAAGAGAAAGCTAGGGTAACAGGAAGGTAGCTGTATGAAACCACATTTTGATTCTAAGAATGCTAAGGAAGAATCATTGATCTGGTGTGGAATCTCGGCACATGCATCATGCCAATGGTGTCCATGATGGTTTCGATTCCTAGTGCTGAATTAACCCCAACACATTACAATCCTGGCAGCTTCTCAGCAGCATACTATCAATGTCCTGAATAATCTGCACACATGTGCTGGGCATACCAAGACAGTTTCCTACTCTTCACTGGCTGATCTCAATGGGTAACATAGGTGTTGTTACGTATACTGAAAGGTGATACAATCTGGACTGAAAAACATTTTCTCTAACAATTTTCCCATTAACCCATTGTTTACTATATTCTCTTTTTACAGTTTATGAGATTAACTTTGTATATTCTTTCAACAGTATTAATTTATGATCAGATGTGCCCCTGGGCAGCATATACCACAACTTTCTGTCTGGGCCTCTACTGTAGGTATGAAACCTGCTATACTGTCCATTTCTCAGCATTGTCCAGAATAAAATGTTTCTCTTTCTCAGTTAATCATTAGAATGTGAGTTATTTTCTTCTTAAAATACCTGCGTTTTAAGACTAGCAGTAGCTGAGTGAAGTATGTTGGTCTTGTCAAACATTACACACAGCTATTCACCTTGAGCCTCCCAGTACAATTTATCATTCGTTTCATGAATCAAGGCTGTGGCCTGGTTTACTACGAAAGTAATGACATTAAGTAATAGGCTGCATCACCTATTACTTAAAAATGTTAGGTTACACTGGGCACAAGGAATTTGTGAAGCAAACTCTTTAAAAAATATTTGACAGGCTTTTCTACTAGAATAACTGCTTATGGCTATCCACATCTAATGGTGGCATAGACCTGAGAAAAAATAGCTTTTACCAATTTTAGACAGATAGGCTCCAAAGAAGATAGATCACTTAAGATTCTTTGAACAAAGTCTTCTCTCATGTACACAAATGTCAGAAACTCTAAAAAATGCCAAGATAAATATACATTTAAATGTATTAACAGATAGCTTCAACCACAATCAAATAGCATATTTAAAAAGGCATAATTTAAAAACAATAAATATACCTTTTTATACATTAGAGAATTAAAGACTTTACCATTTGTAAATATCATAATGCTAGTAATATACGCAGATTTAGGCTTATTCATATCTTTTAACACATTTGAAAATGTATACACTATTTTCCTTTACAGATAAAACAACTTTATGAGAAATAAATTCACCTTACTATATATATTTTATTCTAATGTTCTAAAATACTAACATAGTAATGAGTATTCAATTTTTCCAAAGTTTAATTTCTTATGACTATATAATCATAACATCAATAACAACAGGGAATATCCTTCTAATTTGATTCCAGTGGCTTGAATGACCTATATTTTCCTTTTCTAATGGTTATTCGAAAAGAGATGGATGTTTTTAAAATTAGGAAACTACTGACCACAGAGTTTACCACATGCATTCACTCCTCCTCCAGGACGTGCGGTCTCTTTGGCCCCAAAACGGTAACTATAACCTCCGTATGGACTTTTGCTTTATCAGGATTCCTGAACTTTAGGTGAAATTAAACTGAAGCATCAATTATTGTGGTTACTTCACATTGTTCTTAGAAACATGCAATTACCACAACATAAAAACATATGATAAAAAGAAAAGCGGAAAGAATGAAAGGTTCCCTTGTGCACCGTGTCTAAAATGACCATCATTCTTTGGAGAATGTCCCTGGTTATCTGGAGTAAATGCACTTTTTTTTAATTTGTGGGTGAATGTTTTACTCCCCTAGCAGCTGCAATAAACGAACGCTCATTGATACAGTAAGATGGCTGGAAAATGAGGGCATAGAGTAGAAATAGTTACTTATTTCTTAAATGTTCCTGGCACTGACAAAAATGGGTGGCTTTTCTGATCCTGATCCAATGACACTGTTGAGGTCTGTTTTATTTTTTTTACTACATACTTTGAATTGGTAACAATAATGATAACAGCAATAATGCCTGATCCCCACTGTAGGCCACAATCGCTAACCTCTTAGAGGTATTCATTGCTACCTCACGGTAATGTGAATCCATTTCTTTTTTCACATAGAAAAGTTAAATGACAACTATCTGGAGTAAGTCCACTTTGTAGCCCTGAAGCAGTGCCTTGGTTGGAACACTCCGGGGGATTCACACAGGAGCCTGACAATGTATAAACATAGACTGTGAAATTCAGTTCTAAAAACAAAGATCATTATGGTCTAAACACATGTTCAGCTAATGACAAATCACTTTGCCTCAATTAACTATAGCAATAATTTTCTCATAAATACAGAAATAGTAAAACACCAGGGCATTTAGTCAAACCACACAGCATTATTTCATTTCTAACTACTGCTATCGTTATTGGAATTTGTTGGTACTTACCTTCATGCACTCCAAAACTATCTACTGAATACCTTGAACATAAAACAACAAAATGAAAACATTTCTCCCAAAATTATTCTTCCACAGAGAGGGTCTTTACAAAGACTCTTTCTTCAGGTATCTTCTCCTATTCACTTTACTTTAATAGTCAAAATACTCTTTGGAGATGATACACTGGCCTGAAACAATCTTAATAAAAACTAGTTTTGGGGGCTTTATGGAGGTTACTTGATAGGACAGGTTAAATAAATCAAGTTTTTCAAAAGTGTTTCCATTAGCCAGGTGTGGTGGCAGGCATCTGTAATCTCAGCTACTAGGGAGGCTGAGGCAGGAGAATTGCTTGAAGTCAGTAGGCGGAAGTTGCAGTGAGCCAAGATGGCGCCATTGCACTCCAGCCTGGGCGAGAGAGCAAGACTCCATCTCGGGTCAAAAAAAACAAAGGGTTTCCACATATGGATGTTGCTGTAAACAAGCCTTCAAAAAATACTCTTAATGCATTTCAGTCACTGGAGATTAAAAAATAATATATATATATATATATATATATATGCAACTTACAGAAAGAATTTTTTTAAATGCTGGAAGGCATAAATGAGTTCTTGGGGCTGGAGACATTTCCTGAGAGAACAACAATTGTGCATTCAAAAAGTGCTGTATGTAAACCATTACATGGAATTAAAAATAATTTTCTCTGGAAAACTCATAGGCAATTCTAAATGTGCTTTAGGGATGACGGAACCACTAATGTCAAAGGCACATGTGAAATGTTGACTGTTTTCGTAAAATGTAAGTAAAAAGAAAAATGTCTTAATTAACACGAGATTACAAACATTTGCAACGATACTAGTGAATATTAAGAGCAATCATCTGAGTACTTCACCTACAAGCCTCAAAAATTGTATCTTCTGTTTGGCCCAAAAACCATTTTTCGATCTTCTCACTAGTCAGGATTATCTTACAGAGTAGTTATTTCTATTGCTTCATTTTTGAGTAGGGTGAGGAGAACTTTTTTTTTTTTCAGGGAAGTTTATATTTCCTAAAATTTCTGTAATATAATGTGCTGAAAACTAACGTTCTCTTTTCCACTGGTTGAACTTCCTCAAACTCAGTCTCAGAAATTTAGAGGCTGTACAAATATAGTGAAATTGTTCCTGTCTGAAAGGAAGAAAAAGAGTAGCCCACATTCTAAAAATATGAGATATATATATTTTTAAAAACCATGCAATCCTGAATCAATAGATATAACCATGCTGTAGAATACTCTTTGTATTCATCAATTTACTTGGTAAATAGCATCTGTCATGTAGGCGGCTAAATTGTTAGTCAGCACAAGGGGGTAATTTGACAATGAGTGGGGAGTCGCTGTCAGACGCTGGCGTGTCTGGATTACTCCACGTGCAGCAGAGCACAATTCAGCACAAAGCATGTCTGCTTTGGCCTCTTTCTAAAAGTTCAAGTTACAGAAGCACCAAGAGAAACTTCCTATAAGACAATGTCAACTGCAAAGCGGTCCCAGGGCCTAGACTCTGGTCATTGTTACGATGAGGTGCCAGCCAGATCTGACTTCAAGCTCAGATTTATGAGCCATGTGAACCATTCAGCACAGAGAGCAGCAAAAGGCGAGATGTCGAATCGCTGTCATTTGAGGTTACATAGAAAATCTTGACCAACAACTTAATTTAACAAATAAAGAAGTCGTGACTCATAATCCACAAATATTTTTGAAGCTCAATAGATTTGAATCTTACTGAATCAGCACAAAATCATTTGAAAGAAATAATTGTGTAAAAAAAGGTGCTTTATGTGAAAGAAATTGCTCAAGTCTGCCTCTTTTTTGCTATGACTCTGTTTGAAGGAGCATGACTGTTACATTCATGCTTCTACTTATTAAGCATTTTGCTTTGCCAGGAGATCGTTTCAAAGCAGGAAATAAATAAAGATAAATTAGAAAATGAAAATGTCCTGTACCTGAGAAATCTGCCGCTAAGAGATCTGCTGCCTTTAAAACCTTCACTTGTAGAATGCCGACGTCTTTCATATCTTTCAGGGAGTTCTGTAAGCACTGAGGGTTGAAAAGGTGATACAAGTGAAAACAGCTTTTTAATACACTATTTAATGTCATAAAGTCCTATAGGAAGTGCAGCCTAGATTTATCTTCCTTTTTCTCATGAAATCTTTAAAAAAAATCCCCAAAAATTTACATAACAGGACAGTTAGGCACTTATAGCAGCCAGATTAAAAGAAAAGTGACTGAGAATTAATTAACTACAGCTTTAAAATAAACCAATTAGAAGCATATATAATCTACTTTTAACATCGCCCCCTGGTGATAGCATAGATACCCCACCGGGAAAATGTGTGGGTAGAATTACATTGATACTCTTTTTCCCCCCTTCTTTCTCATTAATGCAACTTTTAAATCACTCTGAAACACAACATTATTCTGACCTAGTTAGTACAAACTTTATGGATTTCAGAGGACTAAACTTGGACCCATCACAGATACTTATTACCACTCTAAAGAGAGTTGGGGCAGAAACCAGAATTTTCTGGTCTGTTTTAGCTAGCTCATTGAATTAGAGATTAAGCATCTAGTATCACCCTGGATTCATATTTACTTTAGCCTTGAGTTTGTACGAGCCAAAGTCTGAATATATCTACCGCTCATTCTTAAGCACATATAGCAATATTTGGATGTTTATATACATGGCATCCTTAAGAAATTGTGCATGAAAGAGGCCAGCAGATAAACTCTCTTCTCTTGCCTCCAGAACATACCTACTGAAAAAGATCCTGCCTCAAAACCTTTGGACATGCTATTTCTGTCATTAGATAGCTAAAAACCTGTGATAAACAGACTGCAAAGAGTTACGAAAGGATATTAAAATACTTGCTATTTAGGCATTTCAGGTAGAATAACACAAGCTTCATAATAGTTTGCCTAACTTAATATGCATCATTCCTAAAAACATTTGAAAGTTGTTTCTCCTCTATATTTTCAACCTAAACAAACAAAACAATTAGTTTTTAAACTGAGAGAACACATTTGAAATGAAGTGCTTTTACAATTTAGAAGTGGAAATGCCTTTAAAGATGATCTGTCCTTACAACTTAAAAAACAAATCCAGGGGGCTGTAACTTGGGCTTTGAAACAGCATTCGTTCCCTCTAACGTGCTGGCTAGCTTGCTAGCTGAAGCACTCAGTATTTCTATTTTGATCATAGCCTCTTCAAACCTCTTTTTGATTACTACTCCTCAAACCCTGAAGTATTATTCAAAGCAGGCATTATGATGGTATCTAATGTTACTTTATAAACACAAAACTCCTCATGAATTTGGT
This sequence comes from Symphalangus syndactylus, assembly GCF_028878055.3. Taxonomy (NCBI): domain Eukaryota; kingdom Metazoa; phylum Chordata; class Mammalia; order Primates; family Hylobatidae; genus Symphalangus; species Symphalangus syndactylus. The sequence goes on from NC_072427.2 coordinate 12,111,997, forward strand.
AAATTTGTCAACTTATTCATTGGAAAGCTTGGGGAAAAGTTTTATTCTTCACCATTAAATTTTCATTTGCTTACCTAATCAGAGAGAATGTTAATAGTTGTGTCAAACCTTCTTTACAGTATGCCAGCCTCACATGCGCAATCTGCATTGACAATGAGCTATGTGGCTGGGTCTTGTACTCCCGAAGATAAAGAATTATTCAATTAATCAATACGTCTACGCAGTGAAGGATCCTGGAGACGCTAAAGTTTATGCTGAGAATGATAGTGCCATCGAATAGGGATTCATCTTTGCTTCATTTTCATGCCACTTTCCTAAAACATGCCTTCCCTGTGTGGCACTAAAATAAACATATTGATTTATAAAGAAGATAGGATAAAAGCAGAATGCAAATGAAGGCACCTAGAAAGCCAGAGTACAACAAATAAATGAAGAGGACACAGCCATTTCATTTTAAAATGCTGAGTGGACCATTAAGCACATGGCAACTACTTAGGGAGAAATCACGCACTGCTCTTATCATCCACAGTGGTTCAGAACAGCAGTCCTTCATGTCCAGTTAGTGTTATTGCTTTACGAGGCATGAGCAAGTTCTCACCTGATCCTAAGAACTTCTGCAAAGGTATCCATAACATTGCAAACATTAATGGCTGGTAAAGTTATTTGTGAACTCCTGTGAAAAGTCCTATTTACACACACACACAGGCCAAGCAGGATTCTGCTTCCCTGGGGATTTTAACATTCCCCAAAGACTTGCTAAATGCTAAAAATTCAGAATATCTTTTTGCCTTTTAAAATAGCAAAACCAACTCTTAATTCTACCGTCACCTTTTCACTAATGCATTAACCCCTAAGTCTGATGTCTTGTTTTATGACGTACAATGAAACTTGGGACAAAGATCTCTTTTGATGTAGTTCTTCAATTCAGAGACTTTGTTTCAATAAAGACTTTGTTTTAAAAGAGAAGGTGGGAGGAGGGGGAGTGTACAATAAGGCCAAACACTCACATATCGCTGGGTAATCTGCTTTCTTTCGCTGGGGTCTGCTAAGGGGCAGACACACAGATCAGAGACGGAGACCCCCGTACAGGGTGTAAGTGTGACCAACATAAGGAGTGCCCCCAGACAGCTGCCCAGTGGCAGCTCCAGGCAGTTGGCTTGCTTCAGAGGCAGTGCCGAGATATCCACTTTACACCTAGAAAAGTTTCAGGAATCAAGAGAGAGAAAAGTGATTAATTCAAGGCCACTGCAGTACCTCCAAAGCACCTGGCTTTGATTTCATCATCCCCCAAAACTCACTCTGTCTGGTCTTAGGTTTATTGAGCAGCGAAGGTTGCCCTAATTCATAATGCTCACTCCCAGCCTAACACACTCTAAAATTAAGGAGAGGAAGGGGTCCAGAAAATCAAAAAGAAGGCGGCATCGGCAGATGGAAAATGAAAAGAGAGGAGTGGATCTTTGCCAAATAAGGTCTGTAGAAAGATAAGATCAAAAATTAGAGAGAAAAAAGGTTGAAAGTTTAAGTCTTATGAGTAAGCATGCTGTATGGCTTCCCTGGACTGTGCCTTTTATGAGTAAAGAGAATAAAGGATCATGGTTCAAAACATGAGGGAAAAAAAAAAAGATAAGAGAAAGGCAAGTGGGAGAGGGTTAATGGAGAAACCATTTTCTTCCTGATTAATGCCAACTGGCGAATTTTTATTTTAAAAAACACGTTAAGGTGTTTTCCTAATAGGCACACGCCACAGGGTTTCCCCAGGTGGGTTTCTTTCGGACAAATGGAGCATGAAGTGCTGTTGATTGATCCCATTTCAGCAGCACTGCCAGGAAAGGCTGTACCCATCTGCTATAAATTGCATGTTTTCCGCCTCTTAACAGCCAATGTTCTGGGGATGTTGAAAACCTCAAACACATTTAAATACAGAAGCAAACACCAGAAAGGGGCACTGAGGTGCTAAGTCATTTATTTACCTTAACACTGACACCTCTGGGTTTGCCCGGACCACACCTGCTCTGTTTATGTATGCAGGTGGGTGAAGTAGGTGGGGTTGAGTAAAGTGGGGCATGGTATACCCAGATGCCCTTTTTTTTTTTTACATTCTCCTTTACCCTCCATAATTATCGAATAAGATGAATATTCAAGACTTCAGAAGAGGATGGAAGCACTGCTCCCCAGAATGAACAATAAGGATAGATTCTTGCCCTAAGCTGTCAGTGGACTTTGTCCATTTGCAGTTAATTACAAATAGGTAAACTTACGTACTATATAAAGCAATGGCAATTTTGAGCCACATGGCTATGTGGATGAAAACTTCCACTTTAAGAAATTTGAGAGAAAGCTAGCAATCACTTTTCCAAATAAATATGACATTAAAAGACTCTACTAGACTTTATTACAAGATTTAAAAATATTTTACATACCAATATGTGTCCATATAATTAACTTGAGTGGGCATTTATTTCCTATTTATCAAAAGTGACCCCAGTTACAGGAGGGAGTGGCCATTAGAGCTTTTGCATGTAATAAATTCACCAAATATTTCTATGGGAGACAAGTTACAAAAAAAAATGTATTTTTAAATAATCCTCTGATGTGAATCAAAACAATTTTTCTGTATCAATAGGGAAGCTTTTAAAGTTAAATTGCATTACTATCTACGAAAAAATCGGTTAATAAATATTTTTATTTCATAAGCATGATGTAAGTGGGAAACCAAATTTGCTTGGAAAGAAAGAAACGTCTATTGCCTTAAACCATTTATTTCTAGAAAAGTAGGTCCCCACAAATTCTTAGCCAATATTGCAGTAATATTTCTACTTCAGAATACTTTGCTGAGCATTATTTTACACTGTTACGTACACTTTCATTTAATAAAGCTTTTCTTTCTTATGGAAAGGGAAATAATCCAAATTTGTAGAAATTTTCTCTGCTAGTCACAATGTTACAAATTAACAATAGCCTATTGATGGTACATTCTTTTTAATACCATTAATAATGGCAATTTATTTTTGTCCTTTAAACGTTTGCCTTTGGGATGGTGGTTTTGTTGGTTCTTTGAGCAGCCAAAATTTATTGAGATACAAGTGCTCTGACAGCTAATAATGTTTGAGGGTCAAAAATAATATATAAGTAAGCTCTAATAAAATTTTTCTTGGATAATTCAAAATGAAGCTGATATTAATTCTAGAGTATGCTAATAACGCTGTGAGTGGTATTAGCATAATTGGAATAACTGTGAAAATTTTCCTAGCGACTGTTTAAGTGCTCAACTTATTGGAACAGAGCAGTTTGTCAATTTTAAGTAAACGCTGAACCACATACCAGATGAAATGCAAAGTAAATATTGGGTTTCTTCTCAAAATTATACATTTTCACAAGCTTTTCACTCATTTCTGTCTACTGTGAATGTTTTACACTTATGTTATTATAAAAAAAATTAGTCCCTTCACTAGAATGAACACTTCCATGAAAAATAGCCATTTGTAGTTTAGAGTCCCATGAGCAACAGGTTGAAGATTTAGGCATCAGCTTAATGGATTTCACAGTCTTTGATAACTAACGAGTGAATCCAGCCGAATATTTACTTGTACTTTCTCAGTGACTAGAAGGAACAAGTTAAACTGATATATTAGCATCATGTTAATCAAAATTAAAACTTAGTCTTTCTGGACATGGGTTATGACCCAGCCTCTTAGAGGTCCTGACCCACCACATGAACCAGTATGTTAAGAATTAATTTAAAGCTACCATAGTAGGCCCCCTTTAACGATGACTTTTTATAAACATTCTGTAACTCTTCTACCCACCTGGTGTCCCTATTTATTTCCACATTCTGGAAGAAGGGGAAAGACGGGAGACGGAAAAAATGTATTTCATACAAAACCTTCTTCAGGCCTCATATTTCACCTATTTCAACTCCAGCTCACACTGCTCCAGTTTTGTCATAAAGTTTGAAGGAGAACCAGAAGCTCTGGACATTAGCCAGAGACTGGAAGAATTATTTTCATTAACCCCAACCTGGTAAGAGGTTACTGCATTATCAGAAAAGCAACAGAATTTTTTTTTAACGAAAAAGACTTTTTTCCCTCAAATTGCAAATATTGTTAACCATAATACTCATCCAACCTCCCAAAAGAGAAATATCAAATGACCAAAATGGCTTTTTGTGTTTTTTTCTTAGGTTCAAAGACAAATGGACTAAAATCTAAAGTCTTTAAGACGTAAACATTCTATAATACGTTAATCAAAGACATCTGCAATACGAAAAATCCCAAAAGAAGAATCTAGACTTCTTTTTCATTAGTGCAATGGATTCTTCTCTGCAAAAGTACTAAATAATTTGGTTGGGCTCTTACGTCTTTCTAGTCACTGCTGAAGACCAGTAAAACCTTGCTTCTTTTCTGTCCTCTCTTTGGCTACGTCTTATTGGTAGGATACAGGATTAGCCTTTCCCTGTTATGGGCAGGTGTGAGGGGCTAATAGTTAAATATTTTTGGTTTGTGGGCCATAAGTTTTCTGTAGCAACTACTAAAATCAGCCCTTGTACCATAAAAGCAGTAACAGACAATGTAAAGAAATGAAGGTTTTTTCCCAAAAAAAACCTTTATTTACAAAAACGGGCAGCCATATGGATTTCACCTACAAGCCCTGGTTTGCTGACCCCTGAAGTACAGAAATACTTGTAATTTAGTGGTGGTGAATTACACGTCTTTTTTTTTTTTAATGTAAATTTTTTTAACTCACGACGGCTCAAGAAACGCTGGTCAAAATATCCAATGATCTGTTAGTTAATAAAAATGGATAAAGCAATAAAACCTATAAAAATTGCTCTCTTCTGTCTGATAGAAACAATATGGAAAACACACACTCAGGGCATCTATATAAGGAATTCAATTAATGAGCATGAACCAATTAGGTCTGTTCCGGTGGCATCACATATGACTTCACACACAAGGGGACTAAATGTCTTTGGACGATCACTCAGAAGGTGCAACACACCGAGCCCTTAGGTGACCAGGAAATTTTTATTCCAACATCAGCTTTGTAAAAATGTAATCAATAGCAGCTCCACTGCAACAACAAGATTTACACGATGGAAATCAAAATAGCCAAGTCACTGCTGTGTTAGTGTCTAGGAAGGAACTCCCATCGCTCATCTGCAAGACATGGAATCCAGTGGCTTTGTGCCTTCACCCCTGCCCTCTTCTCTAGCCTTATCATGTGACACCACTGATCTTTCCACTCCATCAAGGTTCTCGGAGGGAATGTGCTCTCTCTCCTCTCCAGACCTTTGCCTATGTTCTGCTGTCTTCCTGGAAAGCTCTTCTTCCTGGAAAGCTCTTCTTCTTGTCTCCTTGTTAACTACAACTATTCCTACAAGTCTCAGCTTAGACCGCTGTTCTTCAAGGAAGCCTCCTCTTCCATTCTAAGCCCAAACTGGTATCCATGATGCCAGGACCTGCAGCCCTCATTCCACCTACTGCCACTGCCTGATTACTTGTAGTAGCCCAAGACTCATCAGTGCCCAAGGACAGCAGCCTTTTCTGTATCATTGTCCACTGAATCAAGTACTTTGCCTTCTGCCCAACATACAATGTGCTCTAGATCTGAAGATTTGAATACACTGAATGCACAAAAGAATGAATGTCAGCGCTGTAATAAAACTCATAAAGTCAAAAACTCCAAATTATAGTGTTTTTCCTTGAACTAACTAAATCTTTTGCAGCCTCTGTTTCTTTCCCTATGTAGGAAAGGAATTGAAATAAATGTATTTACTAGGTGCCTCCCAGATTTAAAATGCCATTGTTCTACTCACCTGAAGAAAACAGACTAAATTACTTTTTTTTCCCTTTCCTGCAAAAGGCATATATTAAAGCCACCCTCTCTAGCCCACAGGCAGTTAATGTGCTGATTTAGCATTGTTTCTGACCTCCCGTTCTTGTCTTTCTCCATTAATCCCACAGCATTTTAATGTTTTAATTCAACACATAATTTTACCATATCAGTCAGACAAACCTGCTCAAGTTTTACTTGCCATGATAGCTTTTAACCTCTTATTCATTACCATAATTCTATGTTTTATATTACAGACTGGTCAGCTTTTAACTTAAAGGCAAGGGGCAGAAAAGAGTGCTAGAGTTTTAAAAGCTGTAAATCTCAGAGGCAAAGGAAGCCAGGGAACAGAAGGAAAATGGTGAATGTGTCAAGCCTGGCTGTAAAAGCAGATCAACGACATGGGGTGCAATTTGTCCAGAGAAATATTCCAGCCCAGATTTTTCACTGCCTCAGAGCCACTAATAAACTGGTAGAATGTCAGAGCTGCTTTATACAGCACCATCTGGGACCGAGGAGGGACTGTGAGGTATGCCAGTCCAAATGGGCTTGTGGGTTCCCATTCTTAATCTTTCCAAACTAAATTAAGTCTAGAAAATTCTATAATGAGTTAATCTGTAGAATCCCCTTGAAATATAAAATATACTTTAAGAAATTAGTATGATTACTTTGAAATGGCTCAAAATGGAATAATCTATATTACTCTACATTCATACTCTTGACATTTTGTTTCAAAGTTGGAGCCGGCTAAACTTAGCTTTATGTCTTACACTTCCCTAAAGGCTCACTGTTCCTATCTCAGATCAGATGCTTTTTTGCTTGTTTTGCCCATGAACAAACACTGGAGTTGGTAGGCAACAGAATTTCAGGGGATGATTGATCTTACCCAAGCACCTTCATCTTACCAACCTCAGTGTTTTTAGGGGTTACTTGTGGCTCAGGGGGAATCTGCAGGTAGGTGGACTATGAAAAAAGGGGAAGTCGGCAAGTTCCCCATGACTCAGGAAAGCCTGGAGGAGGGGCCTACGGGGCAGGTCCATGTTTTAACCATCACCAAGCTAACAGCCTACCCATGCCAATGTGATTTCTCTACACGTAAGCAACCACTACCCCAGCCTTATCATACATGGTTATAAAACTTCAGTATTGTTCAGGCCGACCTACACTGCCCAACCCTTCCATCAATGGATGTCCCTCCTACCATGTCCTTGACGATGGTCACTGCTCACTTTTACCAAAAAATATCAAAAAATTCTATGCTGTTTTGGAGGAAAAAAGTACATTGAATTTTACTAGTCATATCTTATTTTCTTAAATGGCATAATTTGAGTTGCCAAGGTGTGAGGACCTACAGTTTACATGCAGAAAAATCTCAAAATTAATAATAAGTAATACCTACCATCAGAGTGCGCAAGAGAATAAACGATGTCAAGTAGATGTTGTTACGGTTAGCCATGACGACCCTGCCAGTTGGCCAGTGAGCGCATTATACAGATACAGAGCCAGACGCCACAGGAAATCCACTGTCCAAGTCCCACAATTAGCCGACAGTGTGATTATCAGCAAGCTCAGGATGTGTGACCCCAGAGCTGATGTTCCTTCCCTCCCACTGAACTGCCTACACAGCTTCCCTGAAGAGAATTTCCCCAGAGAGTCCATCTAGATTTTTAACTGTCATGTTCAATTATGAATATCAAGGTTTTATCCAAAAACAAAGCATGAGACAGGCTTTGGAGAGGAGAGTTACGATACCTTTGCACCAGCAGAGAGACCCCTGATGCAAAAAGGTTTTTCCCAACAGTTGGAAAATAGCTGGGCCTTAGAATGAAGATCACAAAGAAAAGCAAATGTGTTTAAAAAAAAAAAAAAAAAAAAAAAAAAAAACTTGAAATATTTAAACAATAGCCAGGAAGAAGGAACCATAAGTAGCATGTCAGTGATGTACATATGCTAGCACAATCTTTCAGTCTGAGAAGCAGTCGATATTTTATCGTAGATGTCCCCCACCTGCAAGCTCTGCAGAGTAAAGCAGTAGCACCAGCTCCCAAGAGATACTTTTGTTATCTTTTGTACTACAGGAGAGGAAAAAGGAAAAGGATGCCAAAAAAAAAAAAAAAATTCTTTAAAATTCATAAAGAGGAAGAACAGAATGACCACCAAGACAGGTATATATCTCAGTTACAAACAGGAAATAGCTAAAATAATAAATGAACACCCAAATGACAAAACATGGATTACAAGAGACATCTTAAATTAGTTTTTTTGTCTCTGTGAAGCAACCCAACACTCATTTGGAAAAGCGTTTCCTATTATGTGAAGGAAGCATGACAGCACAATGACTTGTGAAATGCAGGGGCATTATTCTTTGCACCTACTACAACAACACGTTGGCCATTCATCACAGGAGGCCCCTGTTCCCACTGTTCAGATAACACTTTGGGACACAGAGTTCTCTGAATTTGCGTAATTGATCTTTGCTCTTTGGGCTAGCACAAAATTTCAAATCCTACTACCATCCGTACTGGAAGGGTCCTGGTATATCAGTGACAACATCAAAGACACTGAGAAGTACCTGAGCCTGAGCTATCTCAGTTCCCCTGTGTGGGTGGAGAAGTGACAGACAAGGTCACAGAAGTCATCCGACAGGCCATGTCTGTAGAAGACTGGACCACAGGACCACAGGAAGTGGGTTTTCTCCTAAATGCAAACCCGGCTGGGAGATGGCCAGGAAAGAAATGATTGCAATCTAACAGACAAGCATAGAATTGGGGATGTGCAGACGGTGCAAAGTAATGCAACCAGAGATGTGGAGGGTGAGGTGAGAGGTCTTAAGTGGGGGCGGTGCTGGTCCCCTAGGGATGTTTGGACACGTGTGATAAAACAAAGGGATGCTGTGTGTGCATGTGTGTACACACACAAGCTTGTGTGTTTTCCACACAATAATCAAGGAAAGTTACTGGTATCAGGTAGGTGAGAACCAGCTTTGCTAAACATCCCGCAACATGCCAGAGAGTCCCATGCAACAGGGTCCCCACATTGAGAGACATCGGAACAACATTCCACGGGTACTCAACTCCTCACGCATCTATCTCAGGATTCTGAGGTGGGATGAGGCAATGACAACAAGCAGTCCAACACTGTGCTAAGCATTTTACTGAGAAAAAGCCCTGCACAGGTATTGGGTTAGCTGGGTCTCAACCTGTTTATGCCTCTAAACACCTTACTGATGAAAAAAATTTCACCTCCTTGGGCCTCCGCATTTCCTTGTCTGTAAAATGAAGGGGTTTTTACTAGATAAGTGGTCCTCAATCTTTAGTTTTCAGCAACAAAACCCTTTCTTCAAATGGAATCCCAATATAGAGCATAGGCAAAAGCTGAGATGCTCTGGTCACAGAGGAGAGGTGCGAGGGGGCCCTCCCATTCCTCAAGGGGTGACCTTAAGGCATCTCCCTGAACCCAAGATCCAGCTTCGAAAAAGACACCCCACAGTGGCTGGGATCCCTTTCAACATCTGTGTTCTAAATTTAAGATCTGCGTACAAATAATACATACACAGAATGAACACGAGGCAAGTGATTTGATGGAGAAAACTACTTAGTCTTTGAAAACACAAAATCCTGACTCTGGAGCTCATGACTAAGTCCAAAGCCAAGTGATGTGTAAACTTCCGAAGCTCCACTTCATCATCTGTAGAATGGGCATGATACCAGTAACTCAAACGGCTTTTCTGAAGCTCAGAGTTGATCTGTGCTTCTGCCCGCATCTCCTTTTTGCTTACTGTATGCGGGTTACAGCACCTATGCTGCCTCATTTCATTGTATTTTTCACTACAACCCTAGGAAGAAGCAATAATATTGATATTATTGTTCATTACACATGTGAGTGTCTCAGTTGAGAGGGTCCAAAAGTAAAGAAATAAAATAAAATAGATTTGGCCTCAAACTCCATTCCTTGGTGTGCTATAAAGTACATCAAGGACAGTGAAATGCTTCCATCATGGGAACACCTAGCCTTAGACGTTTACTGAATTATATAACATTTCACTAGGTAGCAAAACCAAAATTATAGGGTATATTGAAAATTTATATAAAATGTTTTGAATAGTCTGAGATGGCAGCTTAACTTTATTTAGGTAATTCCTTACACACACTATTTTAATCAATACTGAATGACATTTCCCAATTAAACAAACAAAAACGAAAAGCAAACTTTCCCCCAGTTAGGACTGGCCATCCAGTCACTGATGGCACTCTGGGGTGGGGGATGCAAGGTAGTGCCCTCAGCCCTAACAGATAAAGATCACCTCTCAGAACCAGCCCCATGCAGAAACATGCTCCCGCCACTGGAAAGCAGAGGGGACTCACGTGCCCAGACGTTCCTCATGCTTTTTGTTGTCCTTTCCCCACACTTCAATGTCCAAAATGCCCATCCTGTCAGAGAAGTAGTGAAAGTCAAACTGTTCCTGCCACTGCGGATTTGCACTCTTACACAGTGTCTAGAAAACATGCAGTTATAATATTTATTTTCTTAAAATGTCATTCATTGCTACAGAAGCTACACATTAATTTCATCATTAAACTGTAGGGAGTCAAGATGATGGACCTCACCCCTTATAAAGGTAAACTTCCTTTTTTAGAATGAAAGGGACTTGGTGGGTTCAAGAATTGGCAAAACATTACTACTGTCTTAGCTGCCCCCCAGATCCAATAATTTATCCACCAAGTTACAGAGAATACTGTTACCTCACAAGAAACCATAAATTATACACACACATACACAGTGGACATCTATCAACAGACATCTTACAATTGTCTCTCTTATAGGACATCGCACTAATTGCTTAATTGAATGCAAGTAACAGTTTTGTTGGCATATCCATTCAATGCTAGCTTACCAACTATATAAATTAACAGTTTAGGGTCTTAATTAACATCTGTCAGCTGCATTAAATGAGAAACCCATGACTTGTATATTGCCACGTTTTTTTTTTTTTTTTTTTTTTTGAGACAGAGTCTCACTGTCGCCCAGGCTGGAGTGCAGTGGCGCGATCTCGGCTCACTGCAGGCTCCGCCCCCGGGGTTCACGCCATTCTCCTGCCTCAGCCTCCCCAGTAGCTGGGACTACAGGCGCCTGCCACCTCGCCCGGCTAATTTTTTGTATTTTTAGTAGAGACGGGGTTTCACTGTGTTAGCCAGGATGGTCTCAATCTCCTGACCTCGTGATCCGCCCGCCTCGGCCTCCCAAAGTGCTGGGATTACAAGCGTGAGCCACCGCGCCCGGCCATGCCACGTATTTTTAAATCCAAAGTTAGTGAATCCAGTTACTAGGATTGGAGAAAAGACTAGGAAATTCCACTGCAGCCAAACCTAAAAATTAATAAGAGTGACTTGAAAACTCCACAAGTGTTTCTGTGTTCTTCAAAAGTCACTCAAACTGCTTCTACATTTGGTTCGTTGGCCGGATTTTCATTTTTGTTTCCTTTATATAGAGATTAAATTTGTGAGTACAAAGTAAGCAAGAATGATGGTCGCAGAGTATTAGGCTCTAGGGGTGCAGTGTCAGGTGTTAAATCCCTGTACCAACTATTCTTGCATCAGAAAAACATACAGAACTCAGACCTCGGCTGTAGCCAATGTCATGTAAAATCATTTCAGCTGTTTTTCACATCAGGCTTAATATATTGGATCACAGAATTTAGAAACCAGGGAGAAAAAAAAAAAAAAATACAAGAAAAACCCTGTTAGACCACAAATTAAACGCAGTGTTCCCCAAGGGTGAATGTAGCAGATACTGAACTAATTCTACACTTCACCTTAGTCCAAAGGGCCAAGTGTGCTTAGTGATGAATAATTTTTCCATAAATCCTTAGCCTGACCCTGGCAAGCTAAAGGAATCTTAGTAGAGAGATATGGTTATCCTGGATACCCTCACTGTGAGGCGAAGCCTGAAATTACCTGGTTAAAATAATTATCTGCATACTTCTGTCATAACAGGCCCTCAATTTTCACATTTTTTATAAACTATTCTTCAATATGAGCTTCAATTCTCTACTTTGTGCTAGAGTAAATGACATCTAATATTTGATTCTGTACTGAAAATTGTGCAGTATGCACAGCCTCTTGCCTCCCTAAATCATTTTCCAGCTCGTCTGTATCTGCTGCATCCTCGATGCTAGAAATATCCTCGGTTATATTTTCAAAATCATCCACTGATTTTTTTTTTTCCTGTGTGGCTTTTGGCAAGTGATTTAACTTTCCAGTACCCCAGAGCTCCTTCAATCCATAAAACATAGGAAATATTCCTGTCTGACAGTTGTGTAAAACTAATTAATTATCATGGTTTAGGGACTATAGTTTTTGAAATAAAATCCACACCAAATTACTAAGATTGAAAATTAAACGGAATTTGGATCAGCAGAATAAGATGAATTATTTTTAAAGACAGTTAAAATGCCATTATGTTTGTTTAAAATAAATCTCTTTTCATACTTTGGATAGTTTATTATTTTTAATCCCAGCAAAAAACAGCAGCACTGGATACTATTTTTGGTGTGAAGACTAGCAAGGAAGAGAAAGCAAATATTTTTAATTATCTCACATATTTTAACCCAAATATCACGTATTATGCTATTCTATTTTTGTAGCATTTTGAAAACTTTTACTTACCCTTTTGCCGCATTCTATGAAATATAGTTTGCTTATTTTCAAATTGAAAATAAGTCACACATTCAAATCTATGATTTAATAAGGTTTCTCTAGCTCTGAGTTACTAAATTAAAATAAACTATACTAAGCAATTAAAACAATACCCACATTAATTGACTGCATCTATACAATTATTTTGTTTTCTGCTCCTCAGTATAGTTAGGAGGGCTGAACATAAATTACTTCTACTTTTGTAAAATTTAAAGTGGGAAACAATTTTTAATTATTTTTTATTTTAAAGATAGCGTTCTCCTTATGGAAAAGATAGAACTTACCTTACTTTTATACCTCTGATCTCCCAGTTTTAACTGGACAAACATCTCTGTCATGCTTCCTCCTGAGACGTTCTTCCCTTCCAACAAAGTTATACTTATAATCCCGTTCCAGAGTTGGTTCTTTTTCAAGGACTCAGAGAGCCGTAGGTTGCGTATCAAAGAGGACTAAAGCAAAAAATAAAGATGACATGTAAACTTGCTTCTAATTCCTGAGAGTGACTTTAGTGATCATAGGAATTCCAACTTTCAGTATTGATTATAAAAAAAATTCCTCCCTGCCTGGTGAAAAGTGTTATTTTCCATTGGTTTTGCAAACCTGCTGTCACAGTTATGTGACTTCCTTCTCAAGCTTTGGAGTGGTAATAATATAGTGAAGGATGAGGATATGCAACACTTTGACTTGGCACTGGCCGGTACTCCCACCCAGATGCACTCCTTGGTGGGACTCCTTCAACTGGGCCTTTAGCTATTTTAATAGTGTGAGAGGAAGAAAGACATTCTGGGAAACAGAGATATTATACCAGAACAAGGCATTGCTTTGCAAGGAAGCAAAATATCTCTGGGCATTCAGAAATAATGACTTTGAATTTATCCTTCACATTTGAATCTGTCTCCACTTCTCTTTATTCCTTGGGGTACTACCAAAAGCCCTATATACCATGTAAGATTCACTACTCCAAATAGAGCCTTCAGTGGCCGAGCTGGCCAAATGAGCTTTACAGACCTGGGGCGGGGGTGGGAGGGAAGGGGGCGTATAAAGCACATCTCACTGCACCTGGGACCCAGGAGGGGTTCAATAACTTAACTCTTATTTCCTTTGCTAAATTATATTACTCACACTCATACATACCTTGGAGGAAAAAGGCAAATGTCCTGTTCTAAGTTGTAAATAGAGTAGTCACACTTCATTTTTTAATTTCCACTATGTAAATATTCAACCATACACAAAGGTAAAGAGAAGAGTATAATAAATCTCCATGTACTTAATTACCAGATTCACTGTCTTGCAAATCTTATTTTACCTATGCCTTCATTCTTTTCTGGTTGAAATATCTTAAAGCAAAATCCATATTTGTTTTTACATAACAATCCTGCTACGATCACACTCAATGGCGTTAACAATAAGTTGTCTAGCATATTAAATACACAGTGCATATTCACATTTCCCTGATGGTCTGAATCATGCCTTTTTATGGCTAGTTTGTCTGAGTCGGGATCCCCACATGATCCACATGCTGCATTTAGTTAGCAGAGTTCATTTACATTGTCCGTTCAATAAGTGAAATAACACAAGCATAGGCTTCTTTATTGAAGGAGAAATAAATGGGCTGAAGAATCTAAATGGTGCTGAGCATCATCGTCGAGCAATGAATTTCTCACACTATATATTCATTCCTGTCATCACTCGCTATATCTTCCAGATCATTTAGACACCAATTTGCTCGGACACCAGTTAGTCACAATTTATCACAACAAATGGTATGTCAGTACCATAGTCATTATAGCCCAGCTTACCTCATCGAACCCAGGCCACTTCGCCACTCTTAATAAATGATGCAACAATGCCACACTAGGTATTTTGATCATTGATGACAATCTTAAGCAAAATACATTCCAGAAAACACATATTCCCAAACTTCCTATCTGTATTAGTCCATTATCACACTGCTGTAAAGAACTGCCTGGTGGGTAATTTATAAAGGAAAGGGGTTTAATTGACTCAGTGCAGCATGGCTGGGGAGGCCTCAGAAAACTTAATCACAGTGGAAGGTGAAGGGGAAGCAAGGCACCTTCTTCACAAGGCGGCAGGAAGGAGAAGTGCCGAGTGAAGTGGAAAGATCCCCTTATAAAGCCATCAGATCTCATGAGAACTATCATGAGAACAGCATGGGGGAAACCACCCCCATAATTCAGTTACTTCCATCTGGTCTTTCCCTTGACAAGTGGGGATTATGGGGATCACAATTCAAGATGAGATTTGGGTGGGGACACAAAGTCTAACCATATCAATATCCATGTGACTTTTCTCTTAAAACACGCAGAGGCCGGGCACGGTGGCTCAAGCCTGTAATCCCAGCACTTTGGGAGTCCGAGGCAGGCGGATCACGTGGTCAGGAGATCGAGACCATCCTGGCTAATACGGTGAAACCCCGTCTCTACTAAAAATACAGAAAAATTAGCCGTGCCTGGTGGTGGGCGCCTGTAATCCCAGCTACTCGGGAGGCAGAGGCAGGAGAATGGTGTGAACCTGGGAGGCAGAGCTTGCAGTGAGCCAAGATTGCGCCACTGCACTCTAGCCTGGGCGACAGAGCAAGACTCCGTCTCAAAAAAAAAAAACAAAAAACAAAAAACCACACAGACACACACACACACACACACACACACATAGGTTTTGCAGGTGCTGAGATAGAACAGAAGGGGCAAATGAGGAAATAATTTTAAAAAGAAAGAAATATCCTCTTCTCTGGTGAACATGAGTAATTCCTTCTTACTTCATATATATATATATATATGTATATATATAGGAATATATGTATAGGAATATTTTAACTATTTCATAAACCTTTATTATTGAATATGTTCCATCCGGAATAATATATGATCATTATTATTGTTATTATATATAAAAATAATATATTCCAGATATAACATACTCAATAAAAGTTTATGAAACAGTAAAAATTAAGTGATTTTTGTATTGGTCATAAACACACATCATCACAATATATAAATAGATGTATCTGCATATATGCCCATATAGCTATAGATGTTTATATAGATATTGATATGCTTAATACATTTTTTAGCTTATTAGGTACATGGGCTAAAAACTTCTACCTTTAAAACAAAAATGAGATTTTGATTCATATATCCTGCTGCAATTCCTCCTTTTGCTTTTTTTCTTCTTAAAGTTTGACTTGCCAACCAACAAGCTAAAGCATGACCTGTCCCACGGCCATGCTTCAAAGTTCCGACAGATATATTCCTCCCTAAACACTGCAACTATTTCAAAATCCTTTTTATAAAAAAGGGAGTAATGTCCACAAAGGATCAAAGGGCATCCTACAGTCTGGCAATTGCTTAAGAAAAATGGCAGCACTTCCATGAAATATGCCCTAAAATAATTTTGCGGCTTGGTATGTCCTAATTTCAAATTGGATGTTTATCTTGGAAAGGCTTCTATCTAACTTGTCCATAAAACAGCTCCACTTAGCTCTATGAGCTCTGTGAAAATGGAATCCAAAGCTGGTTATTAAGGGGCCTAGAGATCGGTTCCATATGGCGGAACAGCATGGGAGGGCAAGGCTGAGGACTGTATCAGGCGCGACTTGGCTGGAGCTCCTGATCTATCCACGGACACTCGTTGCATTACACCATAACATCTGGATTATTGCTTGTAATGTCCCTGGGAAATATCCACTTTCCATCAAAGCTTTTATCTATCTCAGTCGGACTTTGAACATTTTAGTATTTAACGCAGTCATGTTTGATCTGATGGACTTGCTCTCTGCTGTCCAAGATTTTTTCTCCCCCCTCCTAAAGGGAGGGCAGGAGAAGTATTTATTGCAGAGTTCACAGACAGAAAAGAACACAAGACCTTTATTCTACTTATTACACCCCAAATATTTCTGCAAACCACTATAAGGTTATTTCTCAAATCAAGTTTCATCTGTGATCCACACATCCCGGAGGAGGTGTGCGTACTTTAAAGAAGTCTCTTAATTACTTTAACATTTCTCTTCCATACTTGATAGGTTTGATGAGGCCTCAGACCAGGGAGTCTGGGGTTCCGGGTAGGGCCTGGGCCATCTAATGTGTGCTTTCTTGCAGAGCTGGGCTCGCAAAAGTCTTTTGTGCTCTTCAAACACCCCTTTTTCCCCCCACAATAAATCAACTCATCTGCACTCACTCAGCTGAATAGCTTAGGTTTTCATGCCTGTGCCTGAACCTATACGTGAAATTTGTCATCTTAATGCAGCCTGGAATGTGAAAGGAGAGAAGGAAATGACCCATCACAGGGGAAAGCCACCCCACCTGAACTGAAACAGACACCAAGAGATAGTGAAAAGTTTTGGTGCCCTGACCCTAATTTCTCAGCAGACATAATGGATACAATACAGCACATCAGGGTTTTGTTATTTTTCTCCTTTCTCCCAAAGGATCAGACCTTTCGCTATTCCTATGTTGATTCATTCATCTGCTCTGTCCTTCTCAGCCCCCTCCTCACCAAATCCCCACCCATTCTTCTAAAACAGAAAAGGTGACTTCCATCAAAGGCACACTGGCTAGTTATTAATAGTGAAAACAAGGTGTGCTGTGCCACTTAGAAACATATTAACTTCTGTAAAAGAGCTTTGAAAAACACTAATTTACTTCTCGTTCAAGACCATCCTGAGGCAGGAAGGGGAGAAACTTTGGAGTGGGACTAAAATTATACCCAGTGGATTCAAACAGGTAGGGAATCCTCATAAGTTTCTGACCTAGGACTAGACTCTAAAAACGGTGAATGTACTGTCATTGCCGGAATACACGAAATGGACTACAGTTTGGTGGCATGCATTATTTGATGTTTTGGGCCTGGGGACATGCTGGGGAGATAGTGATGTGAATTCCAGTACCCCTTTTCCTTGGCTGCAAAGGAAACTGAGGGAAGATGGACAGGTCAGCTTGGTGCCTCTTATCTGTCCCAGACCAGGAAGAGTGGCAGAGAGGTCAGGAGGAAAGAAATCCTAAAAGGAGGGCATGAAGTCAGGAGCTGGAGCCACAGCCTATGGCCCTCAAAAGCAAGATTACATTCAACTAGGTGGCACTCCAGAACTGACCATGCCAAGCAATACCCACGGGATAATTCTCCAAAATACTCTCTTGCATGTAACAAAATACCAATCAGCCAACCAATAAAGAGAGCAGTAAGAAAAGGCACTGACCACAGCATACCTGCCAGGTGCCAAATAATGTACTGGTACTCCATACGTAGTCTCAGAGACAGAAGGATAAACATATCAGTGTTCCCTTGGTGCCAATAAATCCCATTTTGACTCTCATTAATTGTTTTTCCTAAGTCATTATGGGAAAGTAAGTAGTCAATGGAAACAAATGCATTAAAAAAATCAACTTTGTAAGAAAAATGAGTAGTAAAGTCAGATTCCAACTCTGTTGACCACTGCTTTGAAAACCAAAGAGAAAACATTGAGCCTATAAAATGTTTCACTGAAATAGTCCTTTCAAGCTTTTTCAACATGTAAAACTACTGTTCCTTGTCAACAGCTTTTATTGCATGACATGAGAAGATCCATACATCCATGGAACAGGCTCCCAGGGAAAATTCTTCTCTGCAGCTCCTCTCTATCATCTGAAGAGGATACTGGACCCATAAATTCTCCTAGAACTACACAGAAATCCTTGCATGAGAATATAAAGAAAACCTTTTAAATTTCCCACATGTAAAAGTCCACAGAAGTTGCAATTTATACTTGTAGATAAAAATGGTATCAGTTCCAGAGATATGAATAATCTGTGTACAAATACATTAGCTATAAAAGCTTTGCATTAAATTTAATATTTTTAAATTATAAGATAAAATTGTCAATTTGTGTACTTAAAAATAAAAATTAGATTAAGAGAAGCTTTAAAAAAATAGTTAAAGATTGCACATACCCAATGACTCTCAGATTTTAGGACCAGCGAAATGCTTCTAATGCATTTTCTACTATTTAAAAAAAAAAGTGAAGAGACAAAACAACACGATAACAAAGCCCATGTGATTCAACAAGATTTTCTTTTTGTCCTGACCTGTAGGAAGCTCAAGTTAAATGTTAGGCTCATGTGCAATAGTATTAATCGTCTTGTATTTCTTGATTTACTTGTATAATCCTGCTAGCCTTCACTTCTCTATTGCTCTATATTTCTTACTGAAAATACTTTATAAGCATCCCCATCCAGGGCTGGGAGTAGTGTGAAGCAGTGAGGTACAGGGCTCATGCTCCACGTTCTGCAAGTGCAGGGCTGGTGCATCAGCCTGGATGCCTTTTATTTTATTTTGAGACGGAGTCTTGCTCTGTCACTCAGGCTGGGGTGCAGTGGCATGATCTCGGCTCACTGCGATCTCTGCCTCCCAGGTTCAAGCAATTCTCCTGCCTCAGCCTCCCAGGTAGCTTGGACTACAGGAGTATTTTTTGTATTTTTAGTAGAGACAGGGTTTCACCATGTTGGCCGGGCTGGTCTCAAACTCCTGACCTCAAGTGACCCACCTGACTCAGCCTCCCAAAGTGCTGGGATTACAGGCGTGAGCCACCGTGCCCGGCCCTGGATGCCCTTTTATGTTTTGCACCCAGAGCACCTCTCTTGCCTCACCTTAATCCCAGCCTTCCTCCATCAGTTTATGGTGAGGAGCCAGAGCCATGGCCTCCAAGGCCTGCCCTTCCTTACATCTCCTGCTTTTTCTCCTACAATTCCCAGCATCCTTCTTTATACTCTAGTCCTTCCCAGGGTTTCTCAAACGTGAAGGTGCTTTACAGTCACCTGGAGGGCTTGTTCAAAGATGGCTGCACCTCAATTCCAGAGTTTCTGATTGAAGAAGTCTAAGATGGGAGCCAGGAAGTTGGATTTCTAAGCATTACCAGCTGCAGCTGGTCCAGGGGACACACTGAAAAGCAAGCTGTTTAGAGCCCTACAATGAATAGTTTGGAGATCTTACCATATGCCACATTATTTTATCCTGAAATGTTTCCATCCATTTCATCCTCTTTCTCATTTGATGAGATTCATTCCAGTCTTTTTTTTTTTTGAGACGGAGTCCCGCTGTGTTGCCCAGGCTGGAGTGCAGTGGCGCGATCTCCGCTCACTGCAAGCTCCGACTCCCTGGTTCACGCTATTCTCCTGCCTCAGCCTCCGGAGTAGCTGGGACTACAGGCACCTGCCACCACGCCCGGCTAATTTTTTGTATTTTTAGTAGAGACGGGGTTTCACCATGTTAACCAGGATGGTCTCGATCTCCTGACCTTGTGATCCGCCCGCCTTGGCCTTCAGTCTTTTTTTATCTGAGGGCTTCCCTGAGCCCAACACAGAGATCAGCATCCAACCCACTCCACCCACCTGAAAGGCCAGGATAACGGTCTCATTGCACTCTTTGAATACCTCCATTTCTCCCACCTGCTCATCAATTCTGATGACTAAGTCTAATTCACCTTGTATCCAAGGATAGTTTCTACCACAAGAGTATGTGCTCAGTGAGAGGTTTTGGGGCAAAACTGAGTTGAACATCATCGAGAGGAGAGATTTGATGAGATGTTAAGGAAGACAGTCCCTCTGTCCCTCTGGTATGGAGTACATACAAGCTTTGAAAGTTCTGATAAATTGTTAGCTTCACCTAAACAAGGCTACAGCTTCCAGGAAGGAGGAAAGCCCTAGAAGTCATTCTGTCCAGGTTAATACTGACCTAGACTTCATAATAAGGCATCAGAAGGATCAGGGTTAAGCCATTCAGCAGTGGGTCAGTGCAGTGTCACATTTAGATTGATTGATTGATAGATAAAGTAGAGATAGATGATAGATAGAGACAGGTAGATAGATAGATGAGCTAAATTAGATCATAGATGGAAAACAGACAAGCAGATAGAGGTAGGTGTATAATAAGCACATAGACAAATGTGGCTGTTTTGAGTTCCCAATTCTCCAATCTTTTGAGTTTAACCAAGAAAATAAAAAGGTAAAAGGTGTTACTAGGAGTGGGCATTTGAATTCAGTTAAGAATGTATGAAAACAAAAAAACAGTACAACAAACAAAAATCACTTTATTGCCGGGCGCGGTGGCTCACACCTGTAATCCCAGCACTTTGGGAGGCCAAGGCGGGCAGATCACGAGGTCAGGAGATCGAGACCATCCTGGCTAACACAGTGAAACCCCGTCTCTACTAAACATACAAAAAATTAGCTGGGTGTGATGGCAGGCGCCTGTAGTCCCAGCTACTCGGGAGGCTGAGGCAGGAGAATGGTGTGAACCCGGGAGGCGGAGCTTGCAGTGAGCCGAGATTGCGCCACTGCACTCCAGCCTGAGCGACAGAGCGAGACTCCATGTCAAAAAATAAAAAATAAAAAATAACCACTTTATTAATTTGGGAATCATTCCAGGTACAACACACTTCTTTTAATTCCTCAAATGGACCATATTTCCTCCTGCAAGAGGGTTTTATTTCTACTACTTCCTGGGCTGACACAGAAATAAGACATGTGAGTTCAATTAGAGAAAGTGGTACAAGTGAGAGAGGGCATTTACCTAGAAGATGAGAGAAGTGGCATCTTTGAGTAGCTCCTTTTCAACCCAAAGATATATGACTACAGATAATCAGAAAACTTCTCCTGGTTCTCACCTGGGCTCTGGTCACAGAGCAGTTCATTTGAGAGAGAGGGAGACAGAGAGAGAGGAGAGAGAAAGGAGAGAAGAGAGAAAGGAGAGGAGAGAAATGGAGGGGAGGAGGGAGAGAGGGGAGGGGAAGGGGAAGGGAAGAGGGGGAGCAGGAGATGGGGAGGGAGAGAGGGGGAGGGGGAGAGGAGGAAGGGAAGGGGAGGGGGGAGAGGGGATGGGGAGGGGGATGGAGGAGGGAGAAGAGGAGGAGGGGGAGGGGAAAGGGGAGAGGGGAAGGAGGAGAGGGAGGGGGGAATGAGCAAAGGGGGAGAGAGGGAGGGGGAGAGGGGAAGGCGAAAGGGGAAGGGGAAGAGGGGATGGGGGATGGGGATGGAGGGGGACAGGGATAAGAGGGAGGGGGAAGGGGTAGAGGGAGAGGTAGATGGAAAGGGAGAGAGGGGAGGGGGATGGAGAGGGAGGGGGGAGGGGGATGGAGAGGGAGGGGGGAGGGGGATGGAGAGGGAGGGGGAGGAGGATGGAGAGGGAGGGGGAGGGGGGAGGAGGATGGAGAGGGAGGGGGAGGGGGGAGGGGGATGGAGAGGGACAGGGATAAAAGGGAGGGGGAAGAGAGGGAGGGGGAAGAGGGGGATGGGGTGAAAGGGGAGAGGGAGGGGGGAAGGGGTAGAGGGAGAGGTAGACAGAAAGGGAGAGAGGGGTGGGGGATGGAGAGGGGGGAAGGGATAGAGAGGGGGGAGGGGATGGGGAGGGAGGGGGAGGGGGATGGAGGGGGAGAGGGGGATGGAGGGGGAGAGGGGGATGGAGAGGGAGAGAGGCGACAGGGGAGGGGGGATGGAGGGGGACAGGGATGAGAGGGAGGGGGATGAGAGGGAGGGGGAAGAGGGGGAGGGGAAGAGGGAGAGGTGGACAGAGAGGGAGAGAGGGGAGGGGGATGGAGAGAGGGGAGGGGGATGGAGAGAGGGGAGGGGGATGGAGAGAGGGGAGGGGGATGGAGGGGGGGACGGGGATGGAGAGGGAGGACAGGGATGGAGAGGGAGGGGGGAGGGGGATGGAGAGGGAGAGGGGGTGAGGAGGATGGGGAGAGGGAGAGGGAGAGGCAGATGGAGGGGGGGAGGATGGGGAGGGGGAGAGGGGGAGGAGGATGGAGAGGGAGAGAGAGAAGGGGGAGATGGAGAGGGAGAGAGAAGGGGGATGGAGAGGGAGGGGGGAGGAGGATGGGGAGGAGGAGAGGGAGAGGCAGATGGAGAGACAGGGGGGAGGATGGGGAGGGGAAGAGGGATGGAGAGGGAGAGAGAAGGGGGATGGAGAGGGAGAGAGGAGAGGGAGAGGGGAAGGGAGATTGATTCCCTCCAAATGCTGTGACTGTCCTCTCAGTGTATGTAGCCAAGTGGAGGCCAACTGATAGGAGTGCCTAGAGAATGTGTCTTGCAGAGGTCAGCCTTTGCAATAACAGAGGAACCAAAATAAAAGAATATAAAACCAAATAGGCCAACAATTGGCACTACTAGTCAATTTCATACAGAAAAAATAATTACACTAGTATAAGTCATGTGTCTTACTTTAGACAGCAGACATATTAATACATACAACAGAGGGTCAAAAGAGAGGCTACGTAAGAGTGTGTACTTATCTCAGTGAAAATTCATCTAAAGTAAAGATAATCCATAACTAAATAGCCATTGTAGTCAGACATAACACCTATATACACCCAAATAATAGCAGGGGGTGTGGGGTGTGTGTGTGTGTATCTGCGTGTGTGTGAGAGACAGAATATGTGCAGTTTCTGAACACAATCAGTAATTTGCCAAAGCCATTTTTTATCACTGCTTTTTTGTCTTTATATTAGACTATTTGATATAAGGTAAATAACCACTGTCAATATTTTTTAGCTCTTGAATTGTTACACAAATTAGAAAAGAGGGAAATAAGGCTTGGAAACAAATCTGGTCACACCAAAGATTGTATATAGTAAATACATAAAGAGAACTAGGTGTCTACTTCAACCCTATTAAATGAAATTCCCAATTCTTATTTACATGCCCATTTTAAAAGGCTTTTGGGTGAAACCTGAACCTATTTTTAAAGGCAATCTCATTGTATTTACTATATTGAAATCCAGGGCTGAATAGTAAGAAAACAGTTGAAAAAAGGAATCTACAAAGGCCATTCAGGAACCTTTTGAATGATGCAAAATCACAGATTTATGTCATTAAGAAGCAATTATCTGAATAAAGTTATTATAAGAAAAAGATTCAGGTGACAAAGCTAATGATATTTTTAGGTAATACATTACTTAGGACTAGTAAAATTTTTAATACTCAGAGCTAAGTAATCTTCTTTATGTTAAATTATTACATAATATTAAATACAATGTGCGAATCCTAAAAGAGAACCTCATAATTTAAAAATACCAAAAGATAGGCCGACCAGGGTATTTCAACAACTTTTACAGATTGTTAATCAAGTGTCTATAAAGTCTCCATGTGACTAATTTCCATAAGCCAAATTAGACACGACCTGACTTTTCTCTTTAAAACTGTACATTCTCAGAACCAAAAAGTCAACATAATTGAAATTTCTCAGCAAAATATCACTTGCGTGCCTTGAATAAGAGCATAAGTAGCTTTCAAAAATTAATAAAGTGAACTTTATTTATCTAGGATTTTATTAAACATGTCTACTCGGGATGGGCATGTATTGTATCCCTGAGCCCACTGCACTGAAGTCAAATTTGAGAAGCTACACCATGATGGCAAAAAAGCAAAAAATGACAAACAGCTCAGTTCTAAGACACAACTCTGAAGTATACATATAAATACTGCTCTCTGGGATCTTCTGTTTCCTTCCTATTTTTGATAACTTTATCCAGGCCGTCAACATTTTTTCTATTCCCCCTCATTCGTTTGGCCATTCTTCCACAACCTCTCCTGTCCTTCCTAGACTTCAATATTCCCCAAGCTCACAATTTTTCTTTCTAGCCTTTATGTTCTTCCACAAACTGCCAGTACTCTCCCACAGACCAAAGCTCCCTAACTAAAGATGGTTATTGATGTACAGTACCAGTGTTTTAGTGCAGCAGCAGAATCAATAAACCAGAAAATACTGCTTTGTCAGGCTTCACCAAAGCATTCTGGGAAACTTTACTGCTTTGGGTGGTTACAGAAACTCTTAATATGGGAGAGTGAGAGCTGGGCTTTGTCCTGTGGTGAGAAGTGATGTTCTTCTACCCTCTAGTGACTATAAAGGAATAAGGCAGATGTTGAAGGAATTTTTGACACGGCTCCGTGTTATTAGTTCTTGAATATTAATTTTATTACTAAAAAGAATCAGAGTCTTGGGAACGAAGTGAACTCATACGGTAACAGGACACCTTATGAGAATTATTTTAAAGTGTTCATAATGCAAAGTATCACTTATTTCAGTAAGTATGAGTCAGAACTTCGTTTCCTTCGTATTTTCAAAAGCAAGATTTTAGAGTTTGCTTTCTTCTTAAGTGACTAGTAGAAGTCAGTTTAAAATTCTCTGTTTCTCTCTTTTGTTCTCTCAGTCTCTCATCTGCATCCAAACTCCAGTCTTTGAGCTGGCAGTGGCCCCAGTTTCAAACTCCTTATTATGTAGAGAAATAAGTAACTGAGGTACAGTGACATTAGAACTCAGAGCTGGCGTATTTGTGTGCACATATATGTGGGTGTGCAAATACAGGCATTCATAGAGATCAACTGTACATCTTCCGATCACACACACCACCACCACCACCATTCAGAAACTGAAGGAATAGTCTCAAATATTGCATCATTTCATAGGAATTATTTTGTTATTTCTCCTTACAAAGTAGCAGTGCTGCTAAATTAAGTTATAAATACTTTTTTGCTGTGTTTATTTTTACACTAATTTTCACATTTAGTCATTTATGTTACAACTGGCTACTTTAATAACTTCCTAAATTAATAATGCATTCTTGCACCTTTTATAAATCAGACAGAAATGTATAATTGCTTAAAAAGATACTATCAATGTAAAAAATAAATAACCAGCAATTGATGAGAAAGCTTTAAAGGAAATTTTACCAAAAAATTATAAACGGCTTTTTCAAAAGATATTAAAGAGACTTAAAAAGTATACCACATATTTCTTTCAATCTTTACATTGCCCCTGCAACACCGATGCTAGTTTCCATCTCGTGGCAAATAACTTCCTAAAGGGACTAAATCTAACCATGCTAAACTCTAAATAATCCAAGCTTAATGAAGTGTAACACTCTAACATGGCCGGTACATATAAAATGTCACCACTAAAACAAGAGTCAGCTCAAACATCTGGCAATACCCTTATTAAATAAATTTTTTAACGGAAGGTTGTTTTCTTATTCGTAACAGCAGTAAGAGGAAAAGAATTCTGTTTGACCTAAAGATTGGGTAGTATCTATCATGTAGTCATTTGTGTTTGCTACAAAGACAAAGTTTTTAACCAAATGATCTAAAGGAAAAAAAAAAGTATATTTACCTTGCTGGCACTTAATCGCTTCCGATTTGACCAACGCTAAAGATTGTGTCCGTGGAATGGTGAAAATGGCAAAATAAAACAGAGGAAAATAGAATCATTATCAATGTAATTATATTATGTTAGATGGTCCAGGTTACATTCAGATAATTAACATCCAAGTTCTGAGGTTATAGAGAAAGCACATTTGAGCAAGAAAATAGAAACAACAACAAACAGTCACATGTATGTGGTTGTGTTACATCATTTTCTCTAAGTATTCAGTATGAAAAAACAATGACATAAAAATACTGTTCAATCTTTAGAAGTACATTTTTAAAAATTATCTTAAAACACCATATTTTTCTCTCTAAAAAAATGGGTTTCTTCTGCTTGAAATACTCAGATATCATAAAAATGTTTAAGAAATTCATGACCACTGATAATTGATGTTTAGGTTTCCATAGTTTTAGATGCTAGAAAAAAATAATTCCATTTACTTTGAGTAAATCTCAATATTCAAAACACTAGAAAAAATATGAATAATTATTGCATAATTAAGAAAATGTGCTAATGCAGTATCTAAGGAAAAGGAAAAAATTTCTAAATAGCAAGAAACTTCACCACTGTTCTCTTTTGATCTCTCCTCTGTCATGCTAAGGCTGCTGAATTTTGTCTACAAATTATCTCCAAGCAAAACCCTCTCATTACTCCTGTCACCATTCAGTACTGCAAAGCTCTACTGTGGCTGGTTAACCAGCTAACTGGTTGTTACAACTTGGATAAATTTGGGAGATTACAACTCAATTATAAACCTAATTGAGCAGACCACATTTACTATTTTTCTTAAGAAAAAAATACCTTTAGGTAAATGACTGATCCACTTTGCCAATATGTCTTCCCAATACATTAGAAACCAGAAAATTAATAGTCTTCAGGGGAAATCCACTTACATTGCACTGACCAGCAACTAGAAATGTTGGTACAGAAATGACTGAAAAATATTCTTCATTAACTACATGTCCCCCAGTGAAATTGTGAGTTCAACATTCAGCATATGACAGAGTTATAGGTACTATTACCTGGATATTAATATCAGGGGTTTTTGTTTGTATTTTCCTGAAATAGTGACAGATATTTTCACCCAAACCAACCACCAAAATTAATTACCACCTTTTAGGTACACAGGGCTATTTAGCCTTTTGACATATAGGAATGCATTTGATATTTTTTAACAATTATACGAGATACAGCATGTAAAGAAATTGATGGAAAATGAGTACTACTATTCACTTCCTACAGTGCTACCAACTACCATATATTGAGTGTCTCTACGCAGTTCCAAGCACCATATTTGATAATTTCAATCTTCACAACCCTATAAAACAGACACTCTTTTTATCCTTGTTTCATTCATATATAAGGAAGTTATAGCTTAGAGAAGTTAAAAAATTCTTTGAATTAACCATACCACTGGTGGATCTAGGATTCAAACCCAGGCAGTCTGAGAACAGAGCTCATAATTTTAGCTACTGTTTTTTTCCTGTTTTTTGCCACAAAAAAGAACACAGAGCATGTTTGTCAGCCTTCCAGCCAGTGTCTTCCCTTCTGCCTGCACCATTCTCATACACATTTAAGTCCCTGGACATAAGAGTAAATTCATAAACATTTTGCACATACTGAGATTTTTGTCAGCTTGGTTCTTAAGCAACAAACGCTACCTCAAAGATGATTGGAAGAAAAAGGGGTAAAAAACTGAGAATTTAAACTGAAATCTCTCCACCACAGTTTAAATTAAAATGGAAATTTATAAACAAATTATCTCACTCAAATAATCTACTGATTTCCAGTCCCAAGTGCTAGTCATTCTCACTTAAAATCCCAATATAAAAATCTCTTTAAATATTAACTCAAACTCAATGAAAAGAACAAAGATTCTGATAATCTATTTTACCCCAAGGCTCCCAATATGCACTGTTAGCTGAATAACCACACATGGCCCAGAATAAATTATTCCTCAATTAATTTTCTTTGATCAAATATATAAATGGAAAAAAACTACCAATCAGAAGAGATAAGAGTAGGCAGTTTTCTATATTTCCATTATATATGTATATATGTTATATATACACACATATTTATCTCCATATGTATATGTATATAGGTATTCATATATATGTATATATGTATATGTATATATGGATCCATATATACGTGTATATATGTGTGTATATACATGTATCCATATATATACACACACATACATCTATATCTCCATATCCATAAATATGGATATAAAAATTCACAAAGGTAGCTATTTGAATATGCAGCTATTTTCATGGAGAAATCAACTACCTTTACAAACCCAACTTGAATAAATATGGATATGGAGATAAATATATGTGTGTGTGTGTGTGTGTGTGTGTGTGTATATATGGAGATATATATGTGTGTGTATATATAAATATATATGCGTATAAATATATATGCGTATATATAAAGACATAAATATATATGTATGTGTGTATATATATGGAGATAAATATATGTGTATATATGGAGATAAATATGTGTATATATGGAGATAAATATATATTTGTCTATATATAAGAAGATAAATGTGTGTGTGTGTATATATGGGGATAAAAATATATTTGTGTGTGTATATATAATCTATATATTGTACGCTAGGCTTCTGCAAGACAAAGACAAAAGAAAATAAGGAAGCACATGAGTGAGTGGACAGACATTCTGACAAAGTCTTCAACATGGGAGGTGGGGAGTCAGAGGCAACCAGGCCTACACTAAGAGGAAACTATGGCTATTCTTCAGCCCTGAAAAGACAGTCTCTTTGAGATCTTCTACAAAAACACCTCCAAGCTGTGTCTAGTATTAACTGTTCTGCAATTTGAAATAAATTGAAACTAAAATGGCATTATGTTAAAACTCCAAATTTTGACAATATTAAATATCTTTTAAGTGCCAATATTACTGCCAAACATAATCTAATATGCTACAGAAAAATTCACAAAGGCAGTCATTTGAATATGCAGCTATTTTCATGGTGAAATCAACTACCTTTACAAACCCCCCTTGAATATATAAGAAATTTTTTGAAGATATCAGCTGGCAAGTTGTCAACCACGTGATAAATAACTATTTAGATTGCATGCTATAACCTAGCCCCCAGCTCAAGTCACCAGTCACCTGCTGTGTCACTGACACTGAACCCAGAGTCATAGATGCAGCAGCAATGCTGTCAAGCTGAAGAAGAAGCTAAAGAAAATCCCTGCTTCTTTAGGTGGGATAAGAAAAAATACTTTTATTTTCAACATTAATTTAAGACATTTTAACATTAAAATATCTCTTTTATTGAGGTCGCAAGTGTCAACAGTGCCACTTTTTAAAAAGAAGTAATAAAAGGAATTCAAATTAAAAATAGCAGATATTTAGTTGAATCTTTGAAAAGGTAATTGAAAAGTCACACTACAGTTTTCCTACTGCTTTAAGCTATTTTCTCTGAGTTTACTAGTAAATCAGTCATGGTTTTCATCATAAAAAGCTACAACTAGAAGCATAAGTGATGTCAAAAGAAAAATATTCTCCTCACCCACCCCACTGCCTCAATTCAAGAAGCATTACTGAAGACCTAATTAGAAATAGGCTTTATATTTTTATATTGGATTATAAACATGCTAAATTATAACACATCTTAAAAAGCAGGTACTTTAATTGGCTTTAAAAATACTTTCCAAATAAGTCATCATCAAAGATGCTTTTGTTCTAATATAGCCTTAGAATTATAAAATATAATCCCAAATAAAATAAGATTATGATTTGTATCCACATTTTTGCTCAAAAGAAGAGTCCCAATCATATTGTGACAAAGTCTAATGCTTCACTGATGTTACAGACATCTTTGATAGGTACTGTATCAACTAGAAATTTGCATGTACTAGACTAGAGAACATTAAAATTTGTACGTTCCCAAAAGAACTCCCAATGGAAAACTTGATAGCTAAAAGTAAAAGAAGAAAGAAAAAACCAAAATGCTGCAAATGTATGCCTGATCATCTTAATAACACAAAGGAAATAATTCCTTAACAAATTTCCTTTCCGGTTCCTTAAAGAAGAGCATTGTATTAAAAAACAGATATTTTAAGACTCCATAAAATGTTCCCCCCCCCCAAAGTAATTGCAAAAATATCAGTCATCTGCTAGCTATCAAGGGACAATTGCAATGGGCCATTTCAAAATGACAAAATGAGTGGCTTCAAAAGAATAGAAGGTCCCACTTACATGTCTCTTGAAATCACCCTGTTTTACCACTAGGTTCAAATTTAAGACGATCACTCCCATGTCATCTTCCAAACTGTTTGGATCTTCCAGTTTTAAAATACATTCAGTTGTTCTACAAGCAAAAAGCAACAAATAATGCTACCACTTATTGACAGGACTGTATTGACCTACACGCATCAGGAGCTTATGGTAAAATCTTTTACCTCTGAATAAGGATTAGACACAATGTTAAGAAAGCACAAAATTTACTGAAAATAAAACAGTTACATTCAGAGTAGAGAAACTGTTTGGCATTGTTTAATTCAACAGTTGGTTAACTGATCCCCCTCCCCTACCACCCAAATAAAATGTAAACACTTGTTTTAATTTTAAGTTATGTTAATGAAACTGAATATTAACAAATCAAAGTACGAAACCCAATACACACTTTAGAATGCATTATAAAATACTTAACATCTGACTAACATATTTGGCACCTGGAAAGCAAAAATCCTTAAAAATACACTGAGAGTTATAACACTTTAAAGCTCTCTTTCATTTGTTCAGATTTGTTGTTTTTGTCATTTGACCTCAACAAGCACCATTTAACATTATCGTAAGTTCCCTCGAAAATTCATCAATAACAATTAAAAGTAAAAATACGGTACCTGTTAAGCTCAAGATCACTGAGAATGACAAATGCAGAACCCATGAAATCAGATTTGGTTAAATCTCGATCATAGACCTACAAAAGGACATAGGTCAATAACACATTATTATAGTAAACCAACCGAGTTTATCAAATTATTAACAAATGCAATAGGTTGGAAATTTTGAAATCAGTCTTTCAGATCTTGAAATACTTTGCATAGCATAGTTAAAGAGAAAGTTAGTCAAGCCAATGCAGAGAACAAAATTATTCAATCTTGCCCATTTTGCCTACTATGATCAAAATAACAGCAACAGTTTCTTTTAAGGCAGTATTTATATCCATTGAAATGTTATGCACAATGGACCACTCTCTGTAGTTTAAATAGTCTGTCATTAAAACTTAGTATTTTCCACAGTGAGCAGATCTGCCAATTAAATAGAAATTTGCTGAATTTTGTATAGCAATCTCATCCTGCACTCAACTCATGCAGTTTTAACCCAGATGTTGTAGCAATTGATGTTTACAACTGGTGGCTTGAAGCTCTATTAAGTATAAAGATATTCCTAATGTGAGAGGCTTTAGTACTTGTCGCCACTGCACTACCAGTAATAATTCTTCCACATTTGGTAGATTGAAACACAATCAATGTAGATATTATTTTCACTCTAATTTTCACTGGAGTGTATCTCATTGATTGAAGAGAAACAGTTTCAACAAACAGTATAAGGAATTTTTTCTATATTATTATTTTTAATCTGTCCTAATAAAAGAATTAATTTTGGCAAGTTCACGTCTAAGAGGACACGAGAAACTGCTGAGAAATGTTTTTAATAAAGGAGCAGATTTGAAAGCCATCTGTGATTACCTTCACACGTAGCTTTTGATCAAGGCTTTGTATTGGCAATACAACTATCTCATCCCATACTGGGTTCAAGTTCTTATATATGACTTTACTTTTGTACAGCGTCTTCCCATTCAGCTTAAATTTCACATAAGGATCACTTGTGCCTTTAAAAGAAAAAGAAAACAAGACAGAATTTTAAAATACATGTAAATGCCTGGGACTTTCATTAAATAAAGATCCTTTCCCCACTCCCCAGGCTACTGTCTCCCTGCACAGAGATTAAAGGCCTCAGAGGTGGAGGACAGAGGGAGATATGAAACAATTTGGGATAAATGAATGATTCTTTTTTCCCTTTAGTGGTAGACTATAAATGGAATCCTTGAGTAATTTTTATTTTGTTTCATTGTGGGTAGGTCACTCCTATACTACTCGCAAAAATTCAAGAAGTAAAATCTACCAGCACAAGCTAACAGGGTCAGAAGTCTTAGCAAGAAACCCACCCCCTCCTAGGAACTGCAGCAAGTCAGTGAAAAGTGAAAGAAATCAGTTTCAAACATTTAGCCAGATGGCTGATTCAACAGAATCCTATACTCGAAAATATAATCATAATAAATAAAATCTCTGGAATCACTGGCTCAAAAGATGGCACGATGGGGCTACAAGTGAAACTGGAGGCGTAGAGATTAAATTGACAAAGTTGCCATTCTTTGCTGCCTCCCCGCACCTGCACTAAAGCAGCCAACATTGTCTCAGCCAGGCCAGCTGAACTCCACATCAGCCAGGCCCTCAGCTGGCCTCAGCGCTGACACGGCTGACCTGCCCAGCTCCTCCCTGGGAGCTTTGAAACAGATGCCAAAAGAAATGAATAATGTCCCTCCAGTTACTCTGCCCAAAGCAAAAAGAAGGGCTGATGGCAGACCCTCCTCCACACTTTTCAGATCAATGGAAGTAAAAAAAAAATAAAATAAAATGCCTGCAAACATAATACATGAATTATGTATTGTGCATGTGTTACATGCATGTGCGTCGCATGATACAATGCTTGGAATACACTTGTTCATGAACGGTGAAAGAAGAATGCACAAATGAATGAGCAATCAATGAGGAGATAAATGAAGGCCAGCTGATAACGCTACAAAGAAAGAAAATCTAATTTGGGGAGTTATGATACTATAGTTAATTTTGAAACACGGCACAGTGAATAAGCATACAAAGACCAACAGCCCAGTCTGTTCACTGATATCTCCCCTGTGCCTTGGACAGTACCCAAGACAGGCCCCCAGAATATTTATTGAAATGAATTGCTGATAGCAACAACAAGCCAACATAGTCTAGGAATATTATATCAAAAATTAATTAGGCTACTCTATCACAACATTTATCAAATCATTAATATCCATCATGCATTACTTCAATCTTTTATTTTTTCAGCTCCTTTTAATATTTCTATTTAGCTCCAGTACTAAAAATTACTGAAAATGGAATGCACTACATTTCCCAGCTACTTGAACTGAAATTAACATCGCTATGAAGTAAAACAGCAGCCATGATTTAAAAGCCTTACTAGATTAAGTAAGGCATGATTTTGAGAAGTCAGCTTTCCAGAATTGCAAGCGTACTAACTTTAAACAAAAATTAAATAAGCTGCAAATAGATACATATACATAGTCAAATCTCACATTTTAAGTTTGATAACATAAGAATAGAAGCCCATCAGCTTTTAAACTTGGGCATGCACACACGCGTGCATGCGCGCACACACACACACACACACACACACACGCCGTGTTCAGGGGCAGTTCTGAGAACAGTAAAAATGAATGCATTCACAGCCATTCAGTGAAATGCTCACTAGTGAGAGTACAGTCGCCCACCCCCTCCCTCCTATAGCAGAAGAGAACACCTCTGGCGAGGCAGACTTTAACAATCATTCTGATATATATATATAAAAAAGTGGGGGAAAACTATAATAAAAAGAGGCCTTTAATTAAATGAAATTGCCACTCTGGGATCAGGCCTTCATGCTTGTCAGCGTACTCTCAAAATAAACATCTCAAAACTAGGCCTCAGTGGTGTCAGTTTCTCACAGGCAAGGCATACTGGGTAATCCCCAGGCATCTTGACAGCTACATAATGTTCAAACTGTTTCACGGGTGAATGGCGGCAGTTGCGTTAAAGAAAATATTAATGTCTGGAATTAATAGAAAAAGGGACCGGGGTTTACAAAGCCAAACAAGGAAAGAGGGTGTCAAGTTAGTGCCGCGTTAATTGTTAGGGAAAATTTGAGAGAAGGGGGAGCACATTGTGATTTTCTCTCTGAGCCTAAGTGCCTCACTGTCAGGGAAGTGACATCTCAACTAGGCAGCTTCTGAAAAGGGGTCGGCCGCTCAGGAATGCAACTCCCAGATTATACAAATGATGAGATGACACCTGAATGGGTGGACTTTAACCTTGTTCACTGGGAGCTTCAGAAACAATGAGGCTCTTGTGGTAGTGTGGTGCTCCGCGAGGAGAATGAAGCCAGGAGTCCAGAGACGGTGCCTCCATTCTGGGGCCGTCACCAATTCTGCCATGTGGACCTGATGGAGTCCGTCAGCCTCCGACGTAGACTATCGAGATGTTAAGCATTCATGGCCCGAGTGTCCTGCTCCATTCTAAACACACAGCGGCACATATATACATACATATACACACACACACACACACACACGCATATATATGCACATACATATATATGCACATACATACATATATATATATGCTAAGCAAAACTAACAGCCAGTCATGAGTCCTCTAAAAATGTTGCACCCACTTCCCTTCCTAACGACCACATGTGACAGCCCTTGTTTCTACCCCTGCCCACTGACACTATGGGTCATCATGTCTCCCTCGATGCTGCATCTGTCAGGCATGCTAATGTGCCACAAACAGCTTCCGGCCATTTCTGAGCGTGGCTCCATGCTGAGCACTCCAGGAGGTTACAAGGTGCACCCATCCCAGATCCTGCTCTTCTTCACCTAAGGGGCAGCAGGCAACCCAGAAATATAACAAAAAGTCCAAGAAGGAAGTGTCCCAACAGAAGTGAACCTGGGAATGAAGATGGCTCATAGGTGGGAAAATTAGTTCTAGCTGGAGTACCAGTGGAGGCTGCAATAAAGAAGATGGGAATTGAAACATGGGTGGATCAGAACAGGCAGAGGAGGTCATTCCAGTAGGAGGCATCTGCTCTAACAGCGAAGGAGGGAAGGAGACTCAAAATGACTAGAGTGGTGTGGTGCCGAGCATGCATTTCAATCTATCCAGAGATTGAGGGAAAAACATATAATGAGAAATAAAGTTGTAAAAAACAGATGAGTCAGAGGCCCAAGCAGCCTATAAAAGCAAAATAAGGAGTTTCGTTAATAATCTGTAAGAAATACAGGTGTTTTTCCTCTTCTCCTTGTTTTAATTTTTAAGAAAAGTAATACATGCACACAACACTGAAAGGGATGAAAAGTAAAATCTCTAGTACTCTTCGCGGATTCTCATTTGTCTAATATACCCACCATAAATAGTTTCTTGGGCATTTTACAGGAAACAAAATAGAATTGTTTTTAGTGGACTCGTGCTTTCACAACTAACATTCCTTGGAGCTCTGCTCATACCAGCAATATAGATCAACTGTTTTTTAAAAAAACTAACTGAATATATTTTCATTGCATTGTGTTAGTTTACGTAACTAGTTACTAAATAATGGATATTAATATCTTTTCCAATTTTATTAACTAGTACAAACAATACTACAATAGGCATCGTTCTATAATTATCTTGGAGTCCGTAAGTGATTATATTCAGAGGAAAATTTTAACAATGAAACTGCTGGAGAAATGAATATGAAGGGCCCATGGTTTTGTCTTTTGCTTATGGATTTAAATGAGCCCCTTTATTATGGAAATCAATCAGCCATTGACTATAAGTCTTGTCAGAATTTGTTTAGACTTACGTTATTTCTGACAATAAGTGATTTTCATTTTTATTTCATCAAATTTACCTAGGTTGTATTTATGGCTTTGTAGTTTAACATCCTGTTTAGAAGCAATGTTGTACAAAATTTTAAATTAATTCAGCTATGTTTTCTTCCACTGACTTTATAGTCTTTCTTCCTTTCTTTTTTTTTTTTTTTTTTTTTTTTTTTAACACCACTTAAGCCTTTGGCTCATCTGGAATTATTTTAATACGAAGAGGGAAGGAAATTCAGGTTCACTCACAAGCAGCAGGGTAAAGTGTTCAGAGCCAAGGTTTAGAAATATAAATCTGACAGCAGCTTATAATTTAGAATAAAGAAGAAAGAGGGTAAAGCTAGGAAACCTGGTAGCTGAGAAAATATAGCAACAGAGAGTTGAGGACTGAGGAGAAAGCTGGGACCAGACCACAGGAAGGACCTACTCAAGGTTTCAGAAAGTCCCCTAAAAAGCACTTCCATAGAACTTCATCTGAGGGGCACTCCGTGGATGGGAAAGGGTATGTGATCCAAACCATTTAGAAAAGCTGCTTACTATTTCCTGGCCTAGAACTTTCATAATATAGAGTAAAATATTAAACTATGTTAAGAAATGCAGTACAGACAAATAACAGGCTGGATACAGTGGCTCACACCTATAATCTCAGCACTTTGAGAGGTCAAGGCAGGAGGATCACTTGAGGCCAGGAGTTTGAGACCAGCCTGAGCGACACAGTGAGACCCCATCTCCACCGAAAAAAAAAAAAGTTTCAAAAAATTAGCTGGTTGTGGTTGCATGTGCCTGTGGTCCTAGCTACTCAGAAAGCTGAAGCAGGAGAATTGTTAGAGCCCAAGATGTAGCGTTTACCATGAGCTAGGATTATGCCACTGCACTATAACCTGGCTAACAGAGCAAGACCCTGTCTCTCTAAACAAACAAAATCAAAAAACACCTTAAAGTTTTCTACTCCATATTTTAAAAATGTATTTAAATATAGAAAACATTATTTGGACCACCTATGTTATTAAATTTCTCCAAATCAAAGCTCCTTTGGAAGGTAAGATTAATGCTCAGAGGTGCCTAATACGCCTGGTAGATGGATTATACTTATGTGATGAATGAATGAATAAATTTTGAAGTTAGATGGACAAGGTGAATTAAAGTCTCAGACCTTCCTTTTACTAACTATATAACTTTGGGCCATTTACTCAGCTTCCTTATGCTGTAATATCTTCACTTGTGAGATAGAAAACTATCAACTTCAAGGGATCATTTGAGAACTGAATGATCCAATACACGTCAATGATAGCAGGCTTCGGTCATTTGCTGAGAATGCCTCACGAGTGCTATTTTTAGTATCACTACTGAAGTTATAAAGGGGAAGAGTGTATGACAATGCATGCAGCAGTAATTAAATATTCATTTATTTTACTTTAATTTTCCAAGTTAATGTACACTAATTTGTTTCTGTAGTATTTCTTCTATTGCCACCTCTAAACGTGTGAAATTTGTATCATCTTCTCTTAAGTTTGATAGAAAATTGCTTATCTTACTTACTTCTCACAGGGATTCTGTGTGATTTGGGAACATTTCTATAAAATAATCTGAGCTGTCCTAGAAGGAAAGAGCTGTATAAAAACTAAAAATCACTAAGTCCTCATAAGGACTGGCTGCTTCCTTACCTACTGTCGTATTCACTGATGATTTCAGAGCACTGTCGAGATACAATTGATAAAAATAACAGGCAGCTCAGTAAGGACCCATGGCAACTCAAGTCTATCAACAGGAAAGAGTCACCAAGAACTATAGAAATTGAAGATTTTGTTCTCCCCTTGATTTTACTTATCATTTTTAGGAACTCTTACCACCTTGAGAGTGCTATTGAAGAACATGGCTGGTACTAGCACAAATGGTGAACAGAAACGTCAATATCACATTGAATGGCTCAGGAACAATTGTTAATATGCAAATACAATGAACCTATAATGCAGCTCTAATTACAAACAACTTCTCTTTGCTTTTTTTTGATATAACTCATGGCAATGGTTAAAAAAAAAGTTTTTAAAAAAGAAAAACTATTCCCATCTAGAAAAGCTTAACAAGCTGATATGTACTTAGAATTTATATGCTTCAATGTACACTTATCACAAAAAGGGATCAGTCTTTATACAGTATTATTTACCTGCTTTCTTCAATTAATAAGACATCAGAATTCTTATATGCCTTGTTCCAAGACGGAGACTTGCTCTGTCGCTCAGGCTGGAGTGCAGTGGCATGATCTCGGCTCACTGCAACCTACTCCACCTTCTGGGTTCAAGCAATTCTCCTGCCTCAGACTCCCAAGTAGCTGGGATTACAGATGCCCGCCACCAGGCCCGGCTAATTTTTGTCTTTTTAGTAGAGCCGAGGTTTCATCACGTTGGCCAGGCTGGTTTCGGATTCCTGACCTCGAGATCTGCCTGCCTCAGCATCCCGAAGTGCTAAGATTGCAGGCATGTAATTTAAATATAAAACCATGCCCGGCCCGTAAATATATTTCTACGATTCAGTTTAATGTTCACTTTAGGTGCATGTCTGTGCATATATATGTAGAAACTTACCATGTAACATTTTTTAAAAACTAGCATTCCTAATTTGGACTAAAAATCCACTACGTTGAATACAAAAGCAGTATTTGTAGGAAAAGCTTACTTATTTGCTATCAGCAAAGCATGATTGCCAAGTTATAAAATTTAGCCATGCAATTTATCCAAAAGAAATGTTGCCTTTAGTTTGAAAAATTTTCTAATCAAATGAATTTCCCAAAGTAGTTGTTTGCTCATGAAAGGAAATTATCACCATATTTTTACACTAAGTTCACATTTTGGAATATCTGATAACTTTCTTTGGGAGAGCTTAAGATTTCAAATTCAAGTCAACAATTATTTACCAGCTCTTTAGGGACACTGAGGTACATATATAAAACTCCAATGACAAAAATAGTATTTGGAAACATATAAAAAGTATATATTTTAAATTTTTTATCTAATAGGGTAAGAGTAATAAGTGACTATTCTATTTACACATACATTTGTAGTCTTCTGAATATATACACATATTTAGGATCTTCTCTTTTTGTTGGGAAAAGAATCAGGACTGAGCTTCTTTTAGATGGAATCTGTAAGTTCTGACTTTGACACCGGAAAAAATAAAAATAAAAAAGTTGTTTCTAAGTTTTGAACCGGTGCTGCTGGCCTCTTACAGTAGAGCTGAGCTATTCAGCTCTAGTGCGGCACTTTTAATTGACCTCTTCAGAAACCCTAATGGACATTATGGAAATTTACAGGACATTTTTCCTTGGCCATCTGAGAAAGAAGGAACATCTCTCGTGCAGAGAAAAATCTATATCACTTCAGATAGTGGTAGATTCAAAGCTAGCAGAATTCCAAGCCAGTGGTTTTATCAACCAAAATAAACAGAACATGCACATTCCCAGGCTTATCATGGCCCATCTTTCTTTTGCAGATAAGGGCCGCATGCTTCTCACAGCTGTCTTAGATACCAACCACAGAACAGTTTCTTCCCCAGTCTTCTACTGGCCTTCCTGTCTATGTTTTGCCATTTAGCACACTCTGATTGAACTATTCCTGAACTTCTCTCCCAAATAAAATGGACTTCCTTCCTCTAAATGGACCTGCCATGTATAACATCTCATTGGCTCCTCGGGCAAGGTCTGCCCATGGACAGACCCTGAGATGTAATAGCTCCAAGCAATTTACCAAAGTCCAATTTACTGGAAGAATTTCCAATGACCAATATACAGTGAAATCAATGACCTGAAATTTTCGATGTTACTAAAACTTGTTTAACTATTTATAAAGTTTATATCAACTTATAGAGGATAAACAATGAGACATGAGGCAGGTCTAGGGAACTGGGGAAGGAGGTTCTCCTCGGTCTTTGGATTCTTCCCTGCACCACAGCCCCCCTGAACTTCCTCAGCCCCACCGCATACTATCCCAGACCTCCACATACCTCCCCTGCCTTCTCCTACTCTCAGTCCCTCCCCCACCTCTTCGCCTAACATCTTGTCTTTTTCTGTCCTTACACTTCCGCTTTGTGGGTCTGCAGCTTAAGTTATGATATATTCAGTCTCTTCTCTCATTTATTGTTTTGGCTTGACACAAATTAAATATTGTTTAAAATGCTCTTTTGGCTTTGTCTTTATAACTCATCAACTAACATGACCCAGAGACCTTCAAAAGCTATTTTTAAAAGTTCCCATCCAATATTTTTATGAATATCAATAGCTATAACTTCATAAATAGAAGAGGAAAAACATTGTCAATATATTAACATGATAAATTCAGTAATTTCAGTGAATTGGTCATTTGGTTGAATAGATGATTGAACCAATTGGCTTTTGGCAAAGTGTTCATTAAAAACATATGCCTGGGCTGGGCGTGGTGACTCATGCCTGTAATCCCAGCACTTTGGGAGGCCGAGGCAGGCGGATTGCTTGAGCTCAGGAATTCAAGACAAGCCCGGGCAACATGGCAAAATCCCACCTCTACAAAAAATACAGAAATTAACCAGGCATGGTGGTGCACAGCTTTTGTCCCAGCTACTTGGGAGGCTAAAGTGGGAGGACTGCTTGAGCCTGGGAGGCAGAGGTTGCAGTGAGCCAAGATTATACCACTGCACTCCAGCCTGGGCAACAGAGTGAGACCCTGTCTCAAAACAAACAAACAAACACTCCCATATGCCTGCATCTCTATTCTTGGTCACCCCAATAAGGGTGTGAACTTCGGCTTAGAGATCTCATACATGGTTGTCCCTGTAACACCAAAAAACGATGGCCCCATGTAAAGTTAGAAGAAGGCAATGACAACATAGAAAAAAGGGAGAGGACAGGCAGCAGCTAGAATACTGCATTAAAAAGAGACTAGAAAGATTTAGAGGAGAAAAAAAAATAAGAAAGGAGTAAGCTAGAGAATCAATAAATACAGTTGCTTAGAATCTCTATAAAGGGTGAAATCTACAAGATCTATATGCATATTAGTAATCTGTGTTCCAGAAATCCATTATTACCAAAGCATACATGATTACTGATACTCTCGCATTCTCCTTCATATTAAAAATTACTAAAAATAATCCCCCACCCAAGCTACTATTTAAGCATAAATCTAAGTCTGAGAAAATGGACACCAGCCTTTATAGAAAAAAATAGAACAAGACCAAAATTCAAGAATAACATTAACATGGAAATGATCTCCTTTAATCCTACAAAAGGAGATAGACACGCTTTACACTGCTTCTTTAAGGATGAGGAATACTTTTCAGCCTTATAAAAGGAGATCCTGCCATTTGCAATGACATGAATAAACCTGGAGGACTTTATGCTAAGTGAAATAAGCCAGGCATAGAAGAAACATGCCGGCCGCACGCGGTGGCTCACGCTTGTAATCCCAGCACTTTGGGAGGCCGAGGCGGGCGGATCACGAGGTCAGGAGATCGATACCACGGTGAAACCCCGTCTCTACTAAAAATACAAAAAAATTAGCTGGGCGTGGTGGCGGGCGCCTGTAGTCCCAGCTACTCGAAGAGGCTGAGGCAGGAGAATGGCGTGAACCCGGAAGGCGGAGCTTGCAGTGAGCCGAGATCGCACCACTGCACTCCAGCCTGGGTGACAGAGCAAGACTCCGTCTCAAAAAAAAAAAAAAACCAAAACAAAGAAAAAACATGCCACGTGGTCTTCTTTCATATGTGGCATCTAAAAAGAAATCAAATACACACAAACAAAAAGTAGAAGACTTTTTTCCAAGTGAAGGGGAGCAAAGAAATAGGGTGAAGTAGGTCAAAGGCACCGAGGTGCAGTTATGTAAAATGAGTAAGTCTGGAGACCTACCATACGATGAGGACTCTAGTTAATGGAAGGGTATTGTATATTAAAAATGTATTAAGAGAATAGATTTTAAGTGCTCTTACCACCCACAAAAAAGTAACTACGTGATGATGGATATGTTAATTGGCTTCACTGTGGGAAGCATTTCACTGTGTGATATGGTTTGGATGTGTGTCCCCATCCACACCTCATATTGAGACGTAATCCCTAATGTTGGAGGTAGGGCCTGGTGGGAGGTCATCTGGTCATGGTGGTGGATTTCTCACGAATGGCTCTGCATCATCCCTCTTGGTAGTGTCTTCATGACGGTGAGTGAATTCTCAAAAAATCTGATTGTTTAAAAGTGTGTGGCACCTCCCTGCTCTCTCGCTCTTGCTCCTACTCTGGCCATGTGACATGCTTGCTCCCTGGAAGCCAAGATTTTAAGCTCCTCAGAAGCCAGCATCATGCTTCCTGTATAGCCTGTGGAACCATGAGCCAATTAAGGCTCTTTATCTTTATATCCAGTCTCAGGTATTTATAGCAATGCAAGAACAGACTACTAATACACTATGTATATCAAACCATCATGTTGTGCCTTAAATACATGTAATAAAAAATTTTTTTAAAGGATGAGGGAAGTTAGAAAGTTCAGAGCTGAGCCTTGAACCCAGGTTGTTTTCATTCTAAAGGCTTCAGAACTACAGTAATTTTACAAAATAGCCCCCAAATTCTGTGGTACTTAATAAAAAAGTAGGGTATCTGTCCCTACTCGTCTTGAATTGGGTGACTGCTTCAACCATTGTGGTGCAGTGTTCCTTCCATGGCTGCATCACAGAAGGTGATGCAGCTTCTGCCTTGCGCTGGGACCCTTGTGCCTGGAGCCCTGAGCTTCCACATAAAAAGCTTAATGACTCTGAAGCTGCCATGTCATGAGGAAGACATGCTGCATGGAGAGGCCTCATGTGGAACCATCTTCATCTTCCAGACACCTGATTACACACACACACACAATATGGGAATCAACAGACCTTCAAGTCTTCCAAAGATAGGTCCCCAATAGTCAAGTCCTCCCAACCTTCAAGTCTTCCCAGGTGAAGCCCCAGACAGTGTGCAGCAACAACAGGCCATCTCCATTGGGCTTTGTCCAAACTTACACTCTCAGAATTCATGAACACATGGTTGCTACTGAGATTCAAGGCAATTTGTTACATAGAGAGAGTCTCAAGAATAACACCTTTCATGGATAGGCCACACTCCCTGCCTCAAACTCAGCAAGTCGTGATGGTGTGACAGGACTGTCACTGAAATCAAAACTCAGCCATGAGTAAATCATAGATATGTGGGAATACACAAACACACATCAACGTGCTCACAGGTAGAATATCTCCTACGAACTTTACAGACAATGAAACAAATACATTACAAGAGTGACTTGAAACACAGGAAGTATCATTATGGTATAGAAATAAACACAGGCATGGTGGCTCACGCCTGTAATCCCAGCACTTTGGGAGGCCGAGGCAGACACATCATGAGGTCAGGAGATCGAGACCATCCTGGCTAACACAGTGAAACCCCGTCTCTACTAAAAATACAAAAAATTAGCCGCGTGTGGTGGTGGGCACCTGTAGTCCCAGCTACTCATGAGGCTGAGACAGGAAAATGGCATGAACCCGGGAGGCGGAGCTTGCAGTGAGCCGAGATCACGCCACTGCACTCCAGCCTGGGAGACAGAGCAAGACTCCATCTCAAAAAAAAAAAAAAAAAAAAAAAAAGAAAGAAAGAAACACTTGATAAAAACCACCCCCTCAAGAGAAGCCCCAATCAAGCAAATAGAAGACATGCTACATTTAATTCAAGCCAGTGATGTTTGGTTGGGTGTAAGACAATTTTCTTACACACAGCAGGAATAGAAAACATTCCAATTTTCCTGCAAGGTACGTCATAGGAATTGAGATGGGTTCCGCAGAAACAGATAAACTGACTCTATAAAGCAGCAGAGCATCAAGACCTTCTGATCAATCCACAAGCATGCACAGAGTCCCAAAACAAAACCATACAGCAAAAATCTTCAGAGGAAAGGGTTCAGTTGTAGGAATACATTAAAGAATGTTGGGACAAACATGTCCGGTGATGATCTGTACCAAGTGGCAAAGGAACAAACAGATACTAATTTTAAAACTCAGCTCCAATCACTTACTGCAGGACATCCGCAAGCTACCAAAATTCAAAGAGCGAAGGAAAACCACTCCTGTGTTACAGAATGGGTGTCTGCATCTTTGAAAAGTTCACATTTGCTCTTGAATGACAATTTTTCTGAAACACTGGCCCAGATGTGGCCAATGATCTCATGCCATCTGGTGTTCAGAGAAGGTACTCCAATGAGAAGCAAATCCCAAATGTTGCAAAATAAAAAGGACTGAATTTTCAATACAATAAAACTCTGGTGTGGGGCTGATGCCGAACAAGAGAACAACATCAATAGGAATCAAAGAGAAATTGTTGAAGGAGACTCCAATGTGTGTTGCAATTGAATGCATACTTAAAAAGTGACCATCACATCATTACGAAAAGAAATATTTAGTCCTAGTTCGATAGATAGCCATTTGGTTCAAGTAAAACTAAGTTCCTACTCTGGGCCAGAAACTAAGTAAACTGACACAGATCAAAGAGATAAATGAAAAAATGCAAAACTAGATAGAAAAGAGAATAAATGTAGGTGAATGTGCGTGTCTCTCAAGAAGCTTTCTAGGTAAAAAACGAAGACACTTTCCAGAAA
The DNA here is from genome assembly GCF_028878055.3 of Symphalangus syndactylus. Classification (NCBI taxonomy): domain Eukaryota; kingdom Metazoa; phylum Chordata; class Mammalia; order Primates; family Hylobatidae; genus Symphalangus; species Symphalangus syndactylus. The sequence continues at coordinate 12,156,048 of NC_072427.2, forward strand.
AGAAGCATAAGATTAAACATATTTTTGCAACAAAAACTTTATAAACAAAATCTAAAGGCAAGTGACAAATTAAAAAAATGCACGTGAACATGCCCAGGAGACAGAATGAACAACAGTGATGCATGGAACAGACTATGCAGAGAAGCAAATATCTTATTAACCAACCATATTTAAAGGTCCAAACTGATGAAAACAACTTAAAGAAAAAAACAAGACAACACTTTCCTTCTATCAAATTAACAAAGATATGGCTGGGCAAGGTGGCTAATGCCTGTAATCCCAGCACTTTGGGAGGCCGAGGTGGGGGGGATCACCTGAGGTCAAGAGTTCGAGACCAGCCTGGCCAACAGGGTGAGACGCCATCTCTACTAAAAACACAAAAATTAACTGGGCCTGGTGGCACATGCCTGTAATCCCAGCTACTCAGGAGGCTGAGGCAGGAGAATTGCTTGAACCCGGGAGGCAGAAGTTGCAGTAAGCTGAGATCATGCCACTGTGCTCCAGCCTGGGCGACAGAGCAAGACTCAGTCTCAAAAAAAAAAAAAAAGTAACAACAATACTCCACATAACAAGGTAGGCGAGAAACAACAAGCGGCCCACTTTCACACACCAGTAGGTCAACAAAATAGGTCTTTCTCAAGAGTAAATTGGCAATTTTGTAATGAGAATCTTGAAATGCTCAGATCATATGACAGAAAAAATGCAATCCACCTGAATAAATAACTCACTTGCAAATATATGAAAAAGTAAGTTGTACACACAGATTTAGGCATAAGAACATTTGTTGTGGCATTATTCCTAATGTTAAAAATTTTGAACAAACTTAATTGGGAATGTTGATTAAACAAAGTATGGTGCCCTAAGCTTTTAATTTCTTCTCCAAAATAAAGTTTTTATAATACAGAGAAAAATGTGTAGAGAGAAAACACCGGGTAATCAAACATTTAAAAGCCAGATTCTCTTTCATTTTAGAAAGAAAAATCGATTTTAAAAATCGAGGCGGGCCAGCCACGGTGGCTCATGCCTGTAATCCCAGCACTTTGGGAGGCTGAGGCAGGCAGATCACAAGGTCAGGAGATCGAGACCATCCTGGCCAACATAGTGAAACCCCATCACTACTAAAAATACAAAAATTAGCTGGGCATGGTGGTGCATGGCTGTAATCCCAGCTACTCGGGAGGCTGAGACGGGAGAATCACTTGAATCAGGGAGTCAGAGGTTGCAGTGAGCCGAGATCGCGCCACTGTACTCCAGCCTGGCGACAGACCAAGACTCCATCTCAAAACAAAAAAAAAAAAAAGAAAAGAAAAATCGGAGCGATGGAGTAGAGTAGGTTCAGAATTTCAGTAAAGGCCTAGTGGTGTGCCTTCATCAACGCCAGTTTTACTCATGAAGGGGTATTTTCTAGGTCAAATTTATGATGGGGAAAATTAAACCTCAATCCACCACAGAGTTTTTATTCAAATAAAGTGCCTTTTGAAAGAGTCTCTCATTTCTCCTGTTTCACATAAAATAAGACCTGACCTCAGAAAACACCTTTCACAACCCTCACACCACCCAGGTTAGTGGTGGTGGTGGTGGTGGCAGGGGGAGGAACTTTTATCTCCAAAGAAGTAAAAGAGCAAAAAGATACACAAAAGGTACAAAAATTGATGAGGAAACTGGGAAGATAAGCTCACACTAAAAAGGATGGGAAAATCACAAAGTCATTCCTGTTCCCACAGGCGAAATGCAAAAACAAAACCCAAACTAGAGTAACTATACCAAGGATAACTACGACAATTCACACGGCGATAGTGACAGCTAATGTTTATTGCAGATTACTGTTTCAGTTCCACCCACCTCACGGCTCCGCCCTCCCCACTACCAAGTCTCCACAAGCACACACACCAGGTTAATCCTACCGCAAGCCTAGCAGGCTCATGGCTAGACCGCGTCTGAGCTAGAATCCAAACTCCGGTGGTTCATGTCCAAAGCCCATGAATGACTCTCACCCACCATCCAGCACTCTTCAACACGTCACATCATGGCACAAAAGAAAATGATGTCTGTAGGACACAGCAGGGTTTACGGTGGCCCAAGCCTAACAGAGGTGCCCAGAGGGCTGCCAGAATGAATACTTCAGTACATCCCATTCAGAACACACCTGTTGCGAAGCTACACTGCTGCTCAGTATACAATACAGAGTTCTAGCAACATCATAAAAATTAGCCTGCTAAATAGCAAAAGAAAAACAGGACTTAAATCAGTCATTTTAACTTTTTGGTAACAATTTAGTAATTTATTAAACAATAATAATAATAATATAATAAACAATTATTTAATAATATTAAAAATTATGCTATGTAACACCGATTATGTAGCATAATTTTCACAGTAGAGAGATCTTTAATTTTTTTCTCTGAACTACTCCTTTTAAATATGAACATGACTTATGTAGCACATTTTTTTCCATTATCTGCATATAAAGCTGCCATTGCTCTAAAAACGAATGTCAGATATCTACCTGTGCTGGAAATTGAGAAAGAGAGCAGTTTTCTGAATGAGTGTGCATTTATTTTCTCTAAAATAGAGTTTCACTAAAACTCGCATCAAAAAAGAAGACCATCAAACCTCAACCTACAGCTGAAGTGATTTTCACGGCCGTAGTAACGTGACAGCGAACTTCGACCGACTTTTCTTTTCCTTTTGCAACACTACAGAGAGGCCACAAGAGGGCACCAGCAACACAGTAGTCCCTCAGCCCACAGTGGTAAACTACTACAGCTGCCTAACAGGACAGAAAAGCATAGGGTTTTAATGGGAGGGCTATTGTTTTCCATGTATTAGTGCTCTACGAGCCAGCAGGGTATGAGCTGAGCATTTTGCACACGACGAGAGACCTGCCCATATCACAAGGCTGAAGTTCAAGCCAGGCCTGGAGCACAGCACCAGCTCTATGACACCAGAACACCTCCTCCTCGGCCACATTCCTTCCCATGGGAAATTGACGCAGGGTTCAATTTCCTCCATGCATCAACCAAATCATGAAGCAGCTGGAATTAAAGGCGATTGCTCACATATTTCTTCTGCTTTACCGATCTCAAAGTTTAAGACAGCCAAGAGCTACTCAGATCGAGAACTTAAAACAAGTGTAAGTCCTATTTGGTCGAAAACAATACATCTTGTATAACATCCCGGAAAATAATAGAAAGGAAATGGGGAATATAAGGAAATAAAAGGAAAACGTTAAGATGAAGAAAAGGAGAGTAGAAAGAGCAAAGAAAAATGAGAGAAACAGAAGAGGGGACAGGGAGGGTCAGATGAACACAACACACAGGCAATGGCTGAGGCAGCAGAGATGCAGGAAGATGGCGGCCATTCTTCCTATGCGGATTGCTAATGAAGGTGAGCTCAACGCCACGCCTGGACCATTGACAGCAGCTGAGTAAGACTCGTTCTTAGAAAGCCCACTACAGCAGCCAGCCATCCAACAATAAATAACAACAGTAATAATAACAGGGCTGTTTTGGTTTACTCCTGAGCTCCCCAATACCAGACCTAATCTTGTCAAGGCTGAAGGCCCACATGCCAAAGATTCAAAGGAAATTCTTGAAGAACTGGAAAACCACCTGCAAGGAACAATCTTCTAAATGTGGCCACAGTTCCAGAGCCACCTGATCCAAACTTCTCAGCCTCCTATGATAGTCTTCTGTGTCCATGATTATTTATGGGTATTAAGCATGCTTAAGATGGGGAGTTCTTAGTCTCCCACCAACTTCATTTTTCATTACCCATAGGTTTTTGTTTTTTTTAAGTGTGCACACACACACACACACTGAGAGGCCGACAGCTAAAGACCCTGAGGTGTCCTGGTGGCAACGATACAACATTACCCCTTTCCCAACACCATTGCTAAACCTGCCCATTGTTCTGAAGCCAGACTTCCTCTGAGTCTTTCTAAAGGACAATTAACAATGGTGTAGTTTCGCAATCTTCACCAAAACTCCCAGAAAAATCTCAAAATCCCACCTTGATAGCCTGCTTAACATACCAGCTCTGTGTTTGAACCAGGGAAGGGAGTGATTTAGATAAAACCTCACAGCTCTTTATGCCAGTAAAGCCTATTTCCCAGCCTCTGGCTGATGGCATCATAACAGAGACAGGGAACTCTGGTATCTGAGATCTTTTCTGCATGTGTTTCCTCGGGGCAAAGTCACCAAAAACTTCCTATGCTCAATCACAAACCCTCTAAGCACTTTTTAACATCCTTTCTTGTGGTTTGTGAGCTGTCTTTTCCTAAGGGAGATACCATATTCTTCCACTCCACTGCTCAGTTAAATAGCAAGAAAATGACTTTTTATTACTCAACATCTCCGGATTTTTCTGCATTATTTCACGTCGTATTTCCAAGACGCTTCTGCTGAAAGCATTAGCCTCAACTCTTGATGACTGCCTAATTAGATTATACCATCTTTGTTGTAGATGTTTTTAAAGCAGTTTTTAAAAGCAAGAATCCAAAAATCAGACCATGATATTCTAGGCAGAGGTCAACAAACTTTGGCCCATCAGTTAAATCCAGACCACTGCTTGTTTTTGTAAATAAATTTGTATTGGAAAACAGCTAAGTTCATTTGTTTATTGTCTATGGCTGCTTTCTCACTATGTTGAGTTAATCTTCACTTATAGCCCATAAAGCCATAAGAAGTTTACTAATCCATGTTCTAGACAGAAAGTAACATAGACAGAAATGATTATGTAACAATCCGAAGAAAATGCAGAACTCCTTCTTTAGCAGAGAGTGATTCATCAAAAATAGTTTTTCTCCCTAAAAAAGAAAATTCAAAAACAGAGATTGTGCAACTGGAATTAAAGGCCCTAAAGCTGCTGCTCCTCCATGGTCAAGGTTGTAACACATTTGAATAACTTTGAAGGAGCCTCTGTCATAATGAAAAATATGTGATTAATTACATCCGTGTATTTTTTACTTAAAATTAAATACATGATTCCACATAGGAAAATAAAATACAGTTGACTCTTGACAACATGAGTTTGAACAACTGCAAGGGTTCACTTATACAGAATTTTCTTCCTCCTCTGCAACACCTGAGACAGCAAGATCAAATCCTGGTCTTTCACCTCCTCCTCAGCCAATTGGATGTGAAGACAATGAGGGTGAAGGCTTTTATGATGATCCACTTTCACTTAACCAATAGTAAATCTATTTTCTCTCTTTCATGATTTTCTTAACACTTTTTCTCTAGCTTACCTTATTATAAGAATACAGTATATAATATATATACAAAATATGTGCCAATGGGCTGTTTATGTTATCACTAAGGCTTCTGGTCAACAGTAGGCCACTAGTAGTTGTGTTTTGGGGAATTCAAAAGTTATATGTGGATTTCTGACTGCATGAGTGGTTGGCACCCCTAACCTCCTGCATTGTTTATTGATTAGCTGTATTTTAAAAACTCTATGCTGAAGGCAGATCATAGAGAGAGCACAGAGAAATTGGCAAACTGACACAAGTTAAGGACAAAGCATCTAATTCAATGATGGGAGAGCTGACATGGAACACAGCAATGAGTTCTGTGCTGGGAGTCAAGGACGTGGCCAACTTGCTTTATGATTATTCATTAATTACTATAACAACATATCTATTGCCTATTTTCTACATGTAGGCCACTATGTCATCTATACATCTTTATTAATACATAATAATAGTACATATTTATGGGGTACCTGTAATATTTTGATACATGCATACAATGTGTAATGATCAAATCAGCCTAATTGAAATATGCATCGCCTCAAACACATCATTTCTTTGTGTTGGGAATATTCCAAATCTTCTCTTCTATTTTGAAATATACAATAAATTATTATTACTATAGTCACCCTACTGAGCCATTGAACACTATAACTTATTCTTTCTAACTATATTTTTGTACCCCTTAACCAGCCGTTCTTCATTTCCCCCATTCCCACCCTTCCCAGCCTCTGGTAGTAAGCATTCTCCTCTCTGTCTCTGTGGATCAACTTTCTAGCTCACACATGAGTGAGAATATGGGATATTTGTCTTTTTGTGCCTGATTTATTTTACTTAATATTTTGTCCCCCAGCCTCATCCATATTGTTTTACTTTTTTCAGTCCTTACAGTCACATTATGAGGCAAGTTACATCACACCCATTTGAGAGAGGTTATGTAAGTTGTACAAGGAGGTCACAAAGCCAAGTAGTAGACCAAATCCAAATCCCCTTCTTGTCCCACTGAGCCACCCAGTCTGCTCTGAATCTTGCCTCCCAAAGTGACCCTCGATAAGTCATTTAATTTTTGTGCTTCCATTTCCTGAATTAAAGCTTCCATTAAATCAGCAGCTGGACCAGGTGATCTGTATGAAAGTCGTCTTCATCTCTGAAATCATACAAATCCTTTTTGCTGACTTTCATCACCAAGCCCCAGAAGAACACCAGTGTAGTGCCCATTTCATTGAGGAAACCCAAGACATGCTTGTTGAATAAGGGAGTAAGTGACTAAATCCTGTTCATTCTGCAAAGGTACTTTCCCTTGTATAACAGGCCTCAATGCTCCTTAAGTCCAGCACTGAAGTTGGATTTCTTCAATGAAGAACTAAAATTTATTAAAAATATTCTGTGTATAAACCATCGGTTATAGCACAGGAGGGCATACAAAGGTTAATAAACTGGGCCAGGCGTGGTGGCTCACACCTGTAATCCCAGCACTTTGGGAGGCCGAGGTGGGTGGATCACAAGGTCAGAAGATTGAGACCATCCTGGCTAACATAGGGAAACCCTGTCTCTACTAAAAATACAAAAATTAGCCGGGCATGGTGGCAGGTGCCTGTAATCCCAGCTACTCGGGAGGCTGAGACAGGAGAATGGCGTGAACCCTGGAGGTGGAGCTCGCAGTGAGCCAAGTTTGTGCCACTGCACTCCAGCCTGGGCGACAGAGTGAGATTCTAGCTCACAAAAAAAAAAAAAAAAAAGATTAATAAACTAACTACCAGCTCACCCTGTCCTGCAGCATGCCCCAGCTCTCCTCATCATCACCAATTGCAGGACACAGTAAGCAAAAATAACACCCACAGATGGGGGAAGAGAAACACACAAATAAAATGATAAGCAAACCACTCCGGAGAATCAAACATGTAAAAGAAAATAATGTCCTAAATGGGAGACAGTCAATATATTAAACTGATATACAAGAAATAGAGCAGCAAGCAGGATATTTTAAATGAATACTTAATATTCTCAAAAAGAGATGGGATTGTCAAAATACGTTATAAACCTATTTTGAAATTGTTATGAAAAACATAACAATTGATAAACAGAACAGTACAATGTAAACAACTGACAAGAAAATGAGCAAGCTGAAGATCAAGCTGAAGAATTCTTCCCGAGAGGAAAAACTCATGGGAAAAATGAAAAAGAAAACCTAAGAGACATAGAAGACAGACCAAAGAGTCAGCAGACCCTTCCTTTATTGAAAAGATGTTCCAAAACAGAGTAGAGAGGAAGCAACAGAAGAAACTGTCCAAGAACCGAAGCAAGAAAAAGAACTCTTTAGAATAAAAAGGCCTCAGCTACTAAAACAAATAAATAAATATCATAAAGAAAAAAACAGATATATTTGCCTACAATGAAATGAAAAACTTCTAAAGGACAAAAGAGGCCATACAATTAAGGATAAGCAACAGACTGGGAGAAAAATATTTGCAATATATAACTAATGTCAATGCTGAAAATTATGAAGAATTATAAAAATTTAGAAGAAAAAAACACAATTGAAAACTGGACATTATATAAGTTAATGCCTGCCGTCTTCCCAATAGCCTATAAGGTAGGTTAACTTTACTATCCTTGCTTTGCAAATGAACAACCCAAGGCATCAAGTGGTCAAGCAACATTTCTCAGATCAAACAGCAATGAATGGAGAAACCAAGATCTGAGCCCAGGTAGTCTGGCTCCACTGTCTGCTCTTAAACACATGCCATTTTAATATAAGGGTTTAGCCTTATCTGTGCACAGAAGCATATACAATATGTTCATTACAGCATCATTTATAGCGCAGAGACAGAAGGAAAAAAACAGCTACCATCAGTAGAGAAATAGATAAACAAAACATTATACTATGGAATAAATATAGTATTTAAAAGAAAGGCAATATATGTACATGGAAAAGCATGGTCAGTTTTGAAGACCTGTACATTTAAAAAAAAAAAAAAAGCTCATTGCAGAACAATATGGATATTTTAGACCCATCTTAATTAAAAAATATACAGGTATATATTTATGGCTAGGTACAGAGACTTGTAAAAGGTAAATAAAACAATCACAGGCAGACACTAGCTATTAGAGGGAGTCCAGTGAGATTTCAAAGCAGAAGTGAAGTAGTTTCAAAGGCATTTCTGTCAATGTGGACATCGGATGACCTTATACTCAGGATAGGCTCACATTTTTCTCATGAATAATTAAAGTAGGATTGAGGAAACATTTTCTTGAACAGTTGCTATATGCCAGGCGTAACGCTATCAGAGTTATTTCATTCCATTCTAAAACAACTTCACACGATGATTAGTATCATTAACCAAATAATAAAGAAGAATAGTGAGGTTTAATGTGTTTAAATAATTCACTGCAAATGTCTTATACCTGGAGAGACTTAGATTTGAGCTACTGTCTATCCTAAGCCGTGCTGTGATGTCAAAGCCTGACCGACGATATTGATACAAGGACAGAGAGACAGAAAGAAGTTTCCAGGCTACACCCACCGTAACAGACCCAGGTCTTACCACAGCGATCTCGGACAACCAGGTTCCGGCCTTCCTTCAGGTGTATGGTGAGGAGGTACGCAAAAGGGCTGGGGAGGTTACTCAAGCCATCGCTGGCTTCCCCCAGTACCTGCACAGATGGAGAAGGCAGTTAAGACAGTATGTCTTGGGCCCAAGCAAGAGAATTTCAGAAATACTTCTTAATTTTGGGGGGAAAAAAGAAAGGCCACTATGATGATCAACTGTCATCCCCAGCTCCTCCTCACTACGACAACTTGGTCACCCTGCTTTATTAACAACTCCCTTACATTTCTCCCCAGTGGGCTTTCATCAGAATTCAGAAGCAAATATGATTACATCTTTGCAAGGTTAGCCTTCCAAGAATTAGATAACCAACCTCTGAAATACCCTCATTAAATTACTGCAGGACCCCCTGTTATAAAACTCAGGGTAGAGCCCCAAGAGAGGCAACCGGAGGAAGGAGTGCAGCTGCAGGCCTGGCTCCCAATAACATGTGTCCCCGCTTCCAAGTTCAGTTGTAAGATGTCCCGTCGTGTTCTCCACCCTTCCCACCAACTCCCATCACCTCTGTAGACCTCCATGTGTAGTAAAATTTCAGTTCTGGGCACTCAGCTGATCCCCCCGCAAGTCCACATGTCCATCTGACACATGCTCTTCCCTAGGTCCCCAAAGGACATTGTCTCTTTCCAGTGCTCTCCCGGCTTTTCCGCCCTTCTCTTCCATTCTCTGGCACCCACTATTAGTGTCTCTTACATCCAATCCTCACAGTCTCACCTCCCCGCAACTCAGTCACTTCCTCCTCCAGAAATGCATCAACTCCTGCGGGCCATATTGTAGAATTCAAGTCTGTTTTTGAATATTTATTACATGAGCCCAATTAAATTTTTGAGCCATTTCAAACTTTTGACTGTCCTTAAAGGGAAAGGGCAGATAAAATCATTTATCATTCACTTATTGGACATTCAATTAATTGATCTTGTGGCTAAGCTACCCTTGACAGCCTTCTTTTGAAAGTTTCAAAGCACTTCAAAATGGCTTTATCTCCCTTACTATCTCACTCAATTTCATGGTTACTCTGTATTTTTAGAAGAATCTATCCCAGTCTGACAAATCAATAGACACTGAATTAATCTCCTCCAGCCAAAATTTGCAAGGCCTGGTTTTGTAAGTGGATACGGTTTGGCATTTTTTTTTTAGCAATAAAGGAGGCAAAAAAATACAAACCCAAACATTTGATGAGAAATATCTACAACATTTAATGTTTCTTTTTAAGGAAAGCCACTCACAGATTGTTCTTCAAAATGTTGAGATGTCATAGAAGCATTCAGGTCACTGCTTCCACATAGCTTCTGCAAAGAAAAAGAAAAAAAAAAATCGGCTTTACAAAAGCAAATTAATACCAACTCAGGAAGATACCCTCTATCAGGTCTTTCCCTTTGGAACTCTGATATTTGCATATGCAGCTTCAGAGAGGGCTGCCTTCCTGTTTGTGTGGCAAGGAGACCTGGATTCAGTGGTGTCAATCCAGCTGTGTCCTCTGCTGCCTAAGTCACTGCATAAGAGGAACTGCACGCACCTGCTGGGCTACATGGCATCCCTAGTTCACCCACATGTTTAGCATGCAAATAGCTTTGTTCCCAGTGAAAGCAGTGGGGCAGCAGAGCCACTGTGCCAGATCCCTCCCGAATGGGCCAGCCCGGCCCCCAGCCTTTGATGTGAAACGGGCCGCTCAGGATCCAGAGAACTGACCAGGTCCGTTAGGAAGGAAACGTAGGCCGGGCACGGTGGCTCCCGCCTGGAATCCCAGCACTTTGGGAGGCCAAGGCGGGCAGACCACGAGGTCAGGAGATCGAGACCATCCTGGCTAACACAGTGAAACCCCGTCTCTACTAAAAATACAAAAAATTAGCCAGGTGAGGCGGCGGGCACCTGTAGTCCCAGCTACTCGGGAGGCTGAGGCAGGAGAATGGCGTAAACCCCGGGGTGCGGAGCCTGCAGTGAGCCGAGATCTCGACACTGCACTCCAGCCTGGGCGACAGCGAGACTCTGTCTCAAAAAAAAAAAGAAAGAAAAAAAGGAAGGAAACGTTTCAAAGTGTGATCCGAGAGACCCTCCTCAAGCCATACCTTCATGGGCTGTTCAATCGCCAAACCAAAACTGGGAAATGCAAATGCTGAACAGATGACCTCAGAATGAGAGGTGTCTATGTTTCCCAGTTTTTTGTTTTTTTTTTTTTAGACAGAGTCTCATTCTGTCGCCCAGGCTGGAGTGCAGTGGCATGATCTCGGCTCACTGCAACCTTCGCCTCCCGAGTTCAAGTGATTCTCCTGCCTCAGCCTCCTGAGTAGCTGGGATTGCAGGCACCCGTAACAACGCCTAGATAATCTTTGTATTTTTAGGAGAGATAGGGTTTCACCATATTGGCCAGGCTGGTCTCTTGGCCAGGTTGGTCTCGGACTCCTGACTTTGTGATCTGCCTGCCTCGCCCTCCCAAAGTGCTGGGATTACGGGCATCAGCCACCATGCCCGGCCCCTATGTTTCCCAATTTTAAAATGCTTCTCATACCCAGGAAATGAGTCCACAGCGCAATGACACCTGCATCATGCAGTAGTTAGTATGGGGCACAGATTCCTCAGTTGTGTAGCTTTTATATGCACAAAGGAGATTTTATCTGTTTCTGGAAATTTAACAGAGTTTCTGGGCTGAATGTGAGGACAGCTGCCTGCAATGAGAGGCAGAGTGGAGGGGACATGAGCAAATGGCCTCCCAGCAATTTGAGGATATTCCTGTTTGGCACATTAGCCAGGACTGATTGCATCAGTGAAAAACATGGGAATTTCCCCTCCAAAGACGACTGGATAACTTCATTGCTATGGGCCAATTTGGAGATGAGAGGCAGCCCTGGAGACACTGCTTCGGAAACCATGAGCCACTGGGGGTAGAGGCACTGATGACATTTGTCCTTTCCATGCACAGTGACCACCAGGACATGACTCAGAGATCCAGCTTGATGGCAGGCTACCTTCCAAGACACACATTCGCTTTCTCCAGTGGAGCTTCGAGAAGCAACAAAACATCCAGACCGGGGGGGCAAATCTTCAGCACCCATGAGAAATGGTGAGGAGCTGCAAACAAGGATGGGCTTTCTGGCCCACTGCCTCTGCGTGCAGTGACATCAAGGGCTGCAACTGGGCAGAAACGAGCCCTGAACACAAGAAGGCATGGAGCCTCATGGGGCTAGGACCAACAGAGGCCCTAAGGTTCTTGTAATCTGCGGTTCTTACCCTTGCCTCTTTCCCCGTCAGTCCCAGGTTTAATGTCCCTAGACTGTGGATACACTGTGTTCAGTTCAGGTTAATTCACACAGGATCAAGAGTGATTTCAGACACAAGCTTTTTCTAGAGCCCTGGCACTTTAGCCACTATATGCCTCTGACCCAGGAAGTACCACCGCCGCCTAGACAGGAAGACAGCCCTAACTCTCAATGTGGCTTGATGACGGACAAGAAAAGAGGACACAGGTCCTTTGCCAAACAACCTCTCCTTTGGTTCTTGGTGTCTCCTGCATGTGTTATGTATAAAAGGACCCCCAGGTGAGTTGGGCAGTACTCTCTGAAGTCCACTTTATGACAATAGTCAACCTTATTCAACTTACTGACTTTCCCAATATCAATAGATTTATTTGTATGTGTTTTATACCATACACTATCATTTCCCAGAAATGCAATCGTTCTGCCTGATTTCCCTGTATCGATAACCATACCTTCACCTGCAGAGCCAAGAGTAACTGGTGCTGATGCTCTGAAGCCTGAAAAATCACATGCTATGGTCTCCAGTTCTATTAATTGAATCAATGTTCCACCTAACCAATCCCATTTTGAAGATAATTCCACGAAACTATTGGGATCCACTAAAGTGGATAATAACACTTTTGATTAAAGTGTCATGTCATTAGCCAAGGATAATGATGGTCTTGTATCTTCCACTTTCAAGTGGAGGAGTGGACAGAGGTATGATTAAACCGTGTCACCCCTCAGACTGGACCATATATATTCTCCCAAGTTGGCCTCACTGTACTGAACGATGATGTTAATTAATGACAAAATCCACCTAACCACCATAATTTACATGCTATCAAAAATGAAAACGGAGCTTTTATTCAAATATGTGATAAGTCTTCCACTTATAACAACAAGGAAATTCAATGTGAGAAATGGCATTAATTCAACATTATGGCTGGTTTTACTCACAGAAAAGTCACAGAACTTAAAGTTATGGTTCCCACAGCCACCATAACTGTCACACACCATATATAAACACCAAGATAGGAAAGTGATTACCGTAAAGAACAGCAAAACGTTCCATATGCACAGGAGGATGGAGTTACAGCCGCTGGGGGACACATAACTTTGGATATTCCCCCACACTCTTGCACAGTGCCTATGGTATTATTCATTGAGTAGAAGTTGCATTATTTCCACCTGCTTTGTAAACCCGGAAACTACATCGGTAACTTACTTTTTCATTAAAAAGCACAGAATTAATATTTATTTCATCAGGAATACCCCAGAATACCACTATTATTAGATTTTTTTTTTTTAAATGTTCCCTAGGCTAGGTGTAGTGGATAATGCCTGTAATCTCAGCACTTTGGGAGGCCAAGGCAGGCGGATACCTGAGGTCAGGAGTTCGAGACCAGCATGGCCAACATGGCAAACCCCACCCCTCCCCCGATCTCTAATAAAAATACAAAAATTAGCTGGGTGTGGTGGCGTGCACCTGTAATCCCAGTTTCTCGGGAGGCTGAGGCAGGAGAGTCACCTGAACCCAGGATGTGGAGGTTACAGTGAGCCAAGATCGTATCACTGTACTCCAGGGTGGGCAACAGAGTGAGACTCCGTCTCAAAAAAAAAAGTTCCCAATAAATGTAACCAAGCCCTGTGGATTGCCTTTGTTTTTTGTTTGCTTGTTTGTTTTTGAGACAAGGTCTCCCTCTGTCACCCAGGCTGGAGTGCACAGACATGTTCATAGCTCACTGCAACCTCGACCTCCTGTCTTTAAGCCATCCTCCTGCCTCAGCCTCCTGAGTAGCTGAGATTACAAGTGCACACCATCACACTTGGCTAAGTTTTGTTTTATTTTATAAATATTTTAGAATATAAAAATTTTAAAATAGATATATTTTATAGTATATTTTATGTTATAAAATATTTTATAATAAAATAGTTTATTTTATAAATTTTATTACAAAATTTATTTTTGTTGAGATGCCTTCCCACAGTTACCATAATTGTCACACAGCAGCCCAGGCTGGTCTCCATCTCCTGGCCTTAAGCGATCTTCCCGCCTTGGCCTCCCACAAAGTACTAGAATTACAGATAGGAGCTACTGTGCTTGGCCTTTTTAAAAAAAAGTTTACTTAAAAAAATTAACACACTGTAAAATTGACATTTTCCATGTGTACATTGCCATAGTTTTAAACACCTGTAGATATTTGTATAACCCCCACCACAATCAGAATATAGAACAGTTCTACCACCCAAAAAATGCCTGTGCTATCCCACTTTGACCCCCATCTGTGGTCAAATCTTCCAGCTCTAGACCCATGGCAAGTAATTGTATATTTTCATCATATAGTTTTATCTTTTCTAGAATATCCTATCATTGGAATCATACAGTATTTAAATGTTTGACACTGGAATCTTTTACCCAACTTAATGCCTTTGAAATCCATCAAGGTTGTCGTCTGCATCATTCTTTTTTATTGCTGAGTAGTATTCCATCCTAGGGATATACTATCTATCGATCATTTACCTAATAAGCATCATTTTAACATTTCAAACAAATTTTGTACAAGTACATACTCAGGAAGAGAAATAATTTTAAATATTATCAAACCTAATAAGTCTCAATATGACAAAACTCTAATTACATACTAGCATTCAGAAACACAGCATTAACATCTTGGAATGCGCACTATTATGAGATTAGTCTTCCCTTGCATAGCTCTCACTGCTGCCTTTCGGATAAGTGTTTTTCGTTTGTGTTTTTTAAATAAAAGCGAATTTGCATTGATAATTCCATTCTGCCTTGCTAAACTGAAATTTATGGGAAGGTAATACATACTTTGCATTCCCTTTAGAAGTGGATTTTCCTTCCATAAGAACACAAACATATTAAAATTCAGCAGGATATGGGGAGATACTGGAATGGCAGATCAATTATTTTAAAAAGAAAATCTTCTCTAGTCACCAAGGACTTTGAGATTGAGGGCAAGAAACTGTTGTGTATAAACATTTTCCTTTCAATATACACTAAATGTGATCCTGTACAAATACCACCTCCCATGTGGCTGTCTGAAGGGTCTTACTATGAGGCACACACAGGAAGCCAAATTAAAAATTATGTAAGCAGTCACTGTTCGTTTAAATTTCAGAGGAAGAAAACATAAACCCACATCCAGAAAAGCTAAATAAGAGTAAAAAGTTGGCTGAACAAATCAATGGTATTCTCTTTAAAAACTGCCCCATTGAAGTATATAAATGTATACATATTGCATATTTAATCTATAACCCACATCTTGTCTATCTAGAATATGTATATTTAAGAACATAGGAGTCACAAACACAAATACATAGAGGACAAAGGAAGTTACAAAATAAGCAAAAGGAATCAGACGGCTCCATTAACCATGAAGCAGCAACTGGACACAGTGATAGAATGAAAAGTGAGCTACATGGCAATGAGAGGTCAAAACTGGAAGGTGTATTCAGAAGACAAGCCTACCAAACGGCCAAGTCTGTTCTTATTTTTTATGCCACTTTTCAGGAGGTTATGGATCATACGATCAAGGTGTATAAATTTAATTCTCTCTCATCTCCAAGACTGGTCTCTAAAAGTGATTTCCCTGCAGTATTGACTGTCTAATCTAATAGCAAATTATGAATCGTGTGTGTGTGTCCATATACCTTGCTCTAGCATATGATGGTATAAAAGTCAGTAAATTACATCCCATGAGACAAATCCAGCCTGCCACTTGCTTTTACAAATAAAGTTTGATTGAAATACACCACTGTCTACTTGTTCCTGTGTTGTCTGTGGCTAATGTCATGTGACCTCACCTTGAGTAGTTGTGACAGAGACCTGTGGCCCAAAAAGCTCTGGCCCTTTCATAAAAAAAAGTTTACCAACCCCTGTTGAAATGCTCCAAAACTTTGCATATTCAGTAATATTTGTCCACTGACCTGCCATAAGTTTTTTGCATGTTTATTAACAGGAGATATTTTAAGAAATGGTTGCTTGTACATTGCTGAGCACTTTCTAATGTAAAATTTATACTCATTGTAACTTCTTAAAACAAGTCCACAGGCTGTCCTTAGTCTCCCCGATTGGCAAAGAGGAAAGCAGAGCCAGGAGGCTAAATGTCCACATCACAGGAAAGCTGGAGAGTTCAGCCTTGGCGAGCGCTCTGGGTTGGGCTTCCCCTGAGTAACCTGGGTACGCTGCTCTTTTCACTGTACCACACCTGCGCCAGGAGAATCCCAAAAGAGCACACCTTGCCTGACCGGGAGGCAGCCGTACACGGTAGTGAACAAGGCTCTGGAGTCCAAAAGACCTAGATTTGAGTCCCACCTCTGCTACTTTCTAGCTTTCTGTCCTTGAAAAATATACCTAAAATTCAAGACATGGGAACATCTCTCAATGGGTCAAAACAGATCCTTATAGGTTGTTAGAATAATTAAATCACTCAAAGGGCATTTACTGAAAGCCTTTTCTCAGACAGACACTGTACGAGGGCTCTTTGTATATAGAGGAAACCAAATAGATGTGGTCTGATAATATTTATGTAGAAATTAGCAGAGTTCCTTACACACAAACCCTCAGTAAGTAGCATTAGATTGGTGTTGCTATTCTATTATTTATTATTATTATTAATTATATTAGTAATAGTCATAAAACAGCCTATGTGTTTGGGAAGAGTGGATCAAAAGAACTTGATGAAGGTGGTGAGCAATCTGAGTCCCTTTCTTAGTTCCCTCCAACATTCCCCACCAAAAGTGACCAGGACAAAGTCAGACACTGGCTGACGAAGCCTCGGGACGGTGCCATTTTCCCTCCGCCCACAGCCCGTCCAGCCTGTGCGCCATTTCTCCATACCTTTTGTCCAAGGCAAAGCTTGGACTTACTGCTATACCCAGTGTCTACAGCAAGCACTGCCCACGTGCCAACGATTCCATCTGCCCTATGAGCGATGCAGCATTGAGCCCATGGGGTTCCTGTGCATCCGGCTCACTCAGTGCACTAAGCAGTTGTGATGGTCAGCTAGAGTTGCCTGGCAGGATAGGAACGCCCTACATGATGTGGCTTCTGTTCACTTCTCTGCCATCTCCTCCCATTGCCGCCTCACTGCCTCCTCTCCAGCCTCACTGCTTCCTTGCTCTTCCTGAAACATCAGGGACACTCCTGCTACCCTGGGGCCTTTATACTTGCTGTTCTCTTTTTCCGGAAGGCTTTTGTCTAGCTATGCACACAACCCACTTCCTCACCTCCTCCATATCTTTGTGTGAAGGTTATCTTCTCGGAAGAGATCCTTCCTGACCACTCTGTACAAAATAGTAACACCTTCCCCTCAGCACCTACTCTGCTTTCTTTCTCTCCATGACACTTTATGTTCTGATCATATCTGTAGCATGCCACCTTTCCTAGTGGAAACTCCATGAGGGAGGTGACTTTTTTCTATTTTGTTGACTACTGTGTCCCTAGCATCTAGATCTGCATCAGCACAAAGCAGGTGTTCAACAGGTGCAAAGGAAAGGAGGGAAAGAAGAAGAACAGCAAGACTGAGCCCATGACAGAACCTGGGATGCAGCTGACACATCTGCCTCTCTGACACACCATCACATACTGAGGTATGACTTTCGAGATCACACAAAAATAGTAGAAATCACGTCATTGAAGTGTAGAGAAACTGACGCACTTGTTTAATTGTGCAACCTGGAGGTCGTTTCCTCTCCTCTGTGGTTTCTCACTCTGCTTCTCTGTGATCACTAACCTGAAGCTATGCAGTTGCCAAGCAATTTCTGGAAATATCTCAGTGGAGGAACTTCTCTAAATCACTCAACTCATCCACGTAAGTGCGTGCCAAAGCTAGTTATTCACAACTCCAACTGCCAAATGAAATGTCAGGGAAGGACATACCCCATTGTGGAATTACATGGATTATGGGAAAGGGGGAATGATCCTTTCTTTCATAATTATTAGTTATTGACCATGACAATGAGCCCATTCAATCTTGATAATTATCCTTGTGTTTAAAAGGACACAGTGGACACAGAAAAATAAATGTCTTCCTTTTGTGATCAACTTTTTATCTCTCCAGATCTGAGCTCTCCCATTTGCAGAATTGTACTTCCAAACTCATGTTATACACACAGTTCTGCGCACAGTCCCGGGATTCAGACAATCCTGGAGTTAGATCCTGTCTCTGACACTTACTAGCTGGATGACATTAAGCAAGTCACTAAAATTCCCCAAACCTCCATGTCATTCTGAAAAATAAGCAATGTTAAAAATAATTATAAACACTAATGAATACAACCATAATCATGGCAGTGAGCACTTGTTAGGTGCTTGTGGCTGCCAGGTACTGGGCTAAGACCTTCATATTTTTCTAGCCCCACAGACAAACTTAACTAATCTGTATTACTCTCTGCCTATCTAAGTCTTACTAATTCTCAAAAGGAGTTCTCTTCAAGCCTTTCCTGACCACCCTGCTCAGAGAAGCCTCCCCACTTATCTCAACTGGTTATCTACCACTGAGTAGAGACTGGTTGGTATTGCTGGTCATTTTTTCCAGTGTCTGTGTCTAATCCCAATTTCACCATCAACACCTACAGCAAGAACCAGAATAGACCATATGCATTTTCTAAATACTTAGCTGATTTTACAATGCATGTTAAAAGCGTCTTGTAACATAAGTACTAGGAGAGTGCTGACTAGAGGAGAAAATGAGGAGAAAAAAACTAGATAAGAAGAAAAAAAAAAAATAAGCTCCTCTCCCTCCAAGTTCCCTTAACTTTAGCTTCTTCACATTTCGTCTGACACTTAGAAACTCCTTTCTTTAGGGCCCTACCCACATAGGGCCTCCATGTATCACCCTTCCCCAGCACAGCTAAATTTCTTATGGCTTTCTGAGCCTTTGGCAGTGGCTGGAAAGTCAACTGCAGTGATAATAGGAATCAATATACATGCATACCATATAAGCAAGGTTTGCAGAAAGGCTGGGAGAAGAAGAAAAATGACATTTCTACTCTTCAAGACCTTATACTCTAACAAGAGAGACTGACTTCTAAACAGCTATGTGTGTATACACACACACCTATAAAAAGGTATATATATACACTCCCATATATATATGTATGTATGTATATATATATATACCCACGTGTGTGTGTATGTGTGTGGAGGTATTGGTATGTGGCAGTAGTCTACGGTGCTCTTAGCTCCTCTTTAGCCACAAGTCTTGGTGACAAGAGGAATGAGATCGTCCTCTGAGGCTAAAACTGTTAAGACCACAGAGTTAGTCAGCTCAGGCGACTGTAACAAAATACCGGAAATGGGGCTCAGGGACTGCTAAGCAAACGCATCACTGGTGGTCTCCAGCACCTGCGGAGTATCTTTTGCTGCCTCTTATGTATTGCAGGCAGTGCCTGATGGCTGAGAAGAATCGCAGAGGACTAGAAAAGGTTTGAGTCTGAAATTATCTGCCACAGAGAATTAGAGCTCAGAAATAAGTTACTGCGAAACAGTTCAACTTCCCTGTTAATGACAACAACAACAACACGCTTATTAATTCCTAGCTGGAGCATCAAGCTTATGAAGATTCCAAGTAAGACTTTATTGTTGACCCTTGTTGAAGAGAACTCTACTTGGCTTCTTTCCTGGCTTTCCTAAATTGTTCATATACAAGATAAACTACCATCATTTAGACTTACAGAAGTGAGAGGACAAGCTGAACCAAATGTAAAGTGGTAGCAATTTACAGATGTCAGAACTAACATGTGGATGAACTTAGAGATGGAGAAGAAAGCTGGGCTTTTCCAAAGAGTGGATCTATCTGAACTGGCTAGCACTATTGAACTTTGTTGCATATTTTGTGATAGCTCTAAAACTCCTTTGCTTGCTTACTTTTAAATGCAATGTGTTGCTGTACGTACATGCAACCAGACACCGGTGCCTTCTGAAGCTAATCCAGGCCATTTTTATAACCTAATGCAGTAGCACTTTGCAATTAGATGAAGAAGATCTGTGGGATTTCTTTCTGTGGTGATTAAAATGTGTCAGGGGAAGAAATCAAGACAATACTCCAAGTGAAAAATATAAAGTCAGTTATTTCTTTAATATTTTGTGTTACAGTAATCATTTTTATCTTTTGAGCGTACTTTTTCTTGTCTAAATACTCAAACAAAATACTCAAAATTAATTATTAAATGTAAATGTAAGCACAATGAGATACCATCTCATCCCAGTTAAAATGGCTCTTATCAAAAAGATAGGGAATAATGAATACTGGTGGAAGGATGTGGAGAATGGGGAACCCTCGTACACTTTCGGTGAGAATGTAAATTAGTACAGCCACTATGGAAAACTGTATGGAAGTGCCTCCGAAAACAAAGTAGAACTACCATGTGATCCAGCTGTTACACTAGTGGGTATATATTCAAAAGAAAGGAAATCAACAAAGAGATAGCTGCACTCTCATGTTTATTGAAGTCCTGTTGAAATAGCCAAAATATGGAATCAACCTAAGTGCCCATCAGTGGATGAATGGTTAAAGAAAATGTGACTGACATGCAATGGAATATTATTCAGGAATAAAAAAGAGTGAAATCCTGGCTGGGCGCAGTGGCTCATGCAAGTAATCCCAGCCCTGACCTCATGAAGACAGAGAGTAGATTGGTGGTTACCAGAGGTAGAGAAGGGGAGAGGAGAGGAGGGATGAAGAGAGGTTGATTGATGGATACAAATGTACAGTTTGATAGTGATAAACCAGTAGGGTGACTATAGTTTATAATAACCTATTGTATGTTTCAAAAAAGCTAAAAGAGAATAATTCAAATAACATAAGACAAAAATTTACGATGACAGATATCCCAATTACACTGATTTGATCTTTACAAATTATATGAATGTATTAAATTATTACATGTATCCCCAAAATATGTACAAGCATTTTGTATCAATAAAAAATAAAATGTAAGATAAGGTAAATGTAATGATTAGCTTATATTTCCTAGATCAGAAATAAGTATTTACAGAAGTATGTATATGATGAAGAGTTTTTTTATATTACTACAAAAATAGACACCTTACATAAACATATTACAGTTGGTGTTTAAATGGCTCTTTTTTTTTTCTGGCCTTGAACTTCTGGAAAGTAGGTATGGCCTGCTATGTCAGGCCTAGTTCTTGGAATTCTTTGTTGTTTTTCAGTCAGCCTTATTTTCTTGGGTCATGTTTTGAACAACATTTATCAAATGTCTATTTACCAGACGTTGTTCCAGATGCTTGAACAAAATGAAATGTCTGCTGTCATAGAGTTTCCAGTCTATGTAACACAATAAACAAATGTATAATATAATGCTAGATAGTGATAAGTGCTAAAAAGAAGAAGAAAATAGGAAAGGGGAAAGAAAGTTTCTGTGTGATTGTATGTCAAAGTGTCCATGCATGCCGCTCACCCAGTATTTTAAATAGAGTGATCAAGGAAGCCTGTCTGAAGAAGTAACATTTGAACAGAGATCTGAAATAGTCAGTCACGGGAACATTTAGGGAGATGTTCCAGGCAGGCATTGTGGACAATTTATGTCACAAAAAAGTCACCCAAGTGTAAGCCAAGTAACATATCCTGTATGATAACTATATATACATTTTTGTTTTTTCTTAAGTGAAAAACAAACTTATTAGGTTTTCTGGGTACTCATTAGGTTTTCAGAAAACTTTTTCATTTAATATCATTATTGCTGTATATTTCCCTTAATGATTATTCTATTATTTAATAAATAAGATTTATGGCTCTACAGATACAGCTTCACAATCCCTTATCTGTAATTCCAAAATACAAAAAAATTTCTTAATTCATTTAGTAGCAAAATCTGAACTGACATGAATCTATTTAAAATTATCCTTTATGGGCCAGGTGCGGTGGCTCACGCCTGTAATACCAGCACTTTGGGAGGCCAAGGCAGGAGGATCACTTGAGGCCACGAGTTTGAGACCAGCCTGGCCAACATGGTGAAATCCCATTTCTCCTAAAAATACAAAAATTAGCTGGGTGTGGTGGCACATATTTGTGGTCCCACCTATTTGGGAGGCTGAGGCACGAGAATCACTTGAACCTGGGAGGTGGAGGTTGCCGAGATCATGCCACTGCACTCCAGCCTGGGTGACAGAGGAGACTCTGTCTCAAAAAAAAAAAAAAAAAAAAAAAAAAAAAAAACGTATTCCATTTAGTGTGACTACTGATACATTTCATTGCAGAAACATTAGTGTGTTTGATGAAGGGTTGCTACACATTAAGTAAAATATAGGTAATACAATGTATTGTACCCTAAAATATAAAAAAATTAAATCCAGAAACACGTGTTCCCAAGGATTTTGGATAAGGGATTGTAGATCTGTGTCAGATTTCTTCTTTATTTTCTGATTAAATGTTACTATTGTTGTTAATCTTTAGATATATTGTTTTTGGAAGTATAATGCTATATTGTGCCCTTATTATATATTGGCACTGCATAAGCACTCTATATATTAGCTAATAAAATGCTAACAAAAAAAAAATACCACTGACTAGGTGGCTTAAACAACAGAAACCCACTTCCTGCCTTGCAGATGACTCCGTTCTCACTGTGTCCTCACATGGTGGGGAAGGAGAGATCTCTGGTGTCTCTTTCTCTTGTATCAGGACACCAGTTCCATTGGATCAGGGCTCCATGCTTCTGACCTCACTCATTCTTAATCGCCTCCTAAAGGCCATATCTTCAACACAGTCATGTAAAGGTTAGGGATTCAACATAAGAACTTGGTCTGGGGGACACAATTCAATCCAAGCAATGACTCTTATCCGTCAGCACCCAGACATACAAAGTCACCTAAAGGACACAATATGGGTGCTGGGCCACCATGATATCAGCCTTACAATTAATGAAGTGATAACATACAATTAATGAAATAACGTGTCAATCAGAAAAAGGGAGAGGTCATGCCAGGAAGCCTCAATAAAAGTTTGGACTTGTTCAGGAGGAGAGACTTTGAAATCCAGGCTTCCTGGACTAAGTGGGCTCACAGACAGAGATGGATAAAGGTGACCCTAGCAGACACAGCGTGAGCATATCAAGTTCTAATTTGTGGCTCAGTACTTATTGTGAGATGGATGGTGTATAAAATACCATTCAGCATGGAGCCCATGCATTCTCCCTGCAGTGTGCCGATCCCTGCACCAATTTTCCCGATTCTCATGTGACTTCTCCTAAAGGCTGACTGTGGGGAGGAAATGCATTTCAAGCATTTCCAGGCCCTGAGATAATAATTTCTCCTAACAAATTAATGAAGTAGACATTGATTATGATTTGACTTTCCATGTGATTTGACAACAATGAAGAATGAGCTGTTTACATCGAAAGAACATTAGAGTCTTTATTATTATTGAGATGGCATCTTGCCCTGTCACCCATGCTGGAGTGCATGGGCACAATCGCAGCCCACTGCAACCTCTACCTCCTGGGTTAAAGCAATTCTTGTGCCTCAGCCTCCTGAGTAGCTGGGACCACAGGCATGTGCCACCACGCCCAGCTAATTTTTATATTTTTAGTAGAGACAGGATTTTACCACGTTGGCAAGGCTGGTCTTGACCTTCTGACCTCAAGGGATCCGCCCTTGTTGGCCTCCCAAAGTGCTGGGATTACAGGCATGAGCCACCACATCTGGCCTAGAGTCTTTAAAGTATTTAATTCTCATGGCAAATTAGTTGTGATTGTCATTTGTAGCTCAGACTCATGACCATTTGGTTATCATGAGTCAGTCTGAGCCAGATGACCGCTGGACAGTTAGCACATGTCTTAGAGCATGTCGACTTTCTCAAGGATTTATTCAGTGATGCCCTTGCCCAGGACCAATTTGCCGTCCCCTTTCTACCTCCTCTTCCTGTTGCAATCCCTTCTTCTCTCTACAGATTTCTCCACAAAACAGATTGAGGTTAGTGCTCAGTCAGAGTAAAAGTGACATGCTGTGAAAATGAAGGCAGGCTGATTACACTCATCGCAGAGTTGGAAAAAGCACCACAGAGAAGGAAGGTTTCCACTAGGCCTTGAAGTATGGGAAGGATTTCAGTAGAACAGAATGAATATGGGGTAGGTGATATGTTTGGCTCCGTGTCCCCACCCAAATCTCATTTGTAGCTCCCATAATTCCCACATGTTGTAGGAGGGACCCATGGGAGATGACTGAATCACGGAGCGGCTCTTTCCCATGCTGTTCTCGTGATAGTGAATCGGTCTCATGAGATCTGACGGTTTTTATGAGGCGGAGTGTGATAGTTCATACTGAGTGTCAACTTGATTAGACTGAAGGTTATAAAATATTGATCCTGGGTGTGTCTGTGGGGGTGTTGCTAAAGGAGATTAACATTTGAGTCAGTGGGCTGGGAAAGGCAGACCCACCCTTAATCTGGGTGGGCACAATCTAATCAGCTGCCAGTGCGGCTAGAATATAAGCAGGCAGAAAAATGTGAAAACAGACTGGCCTAGCCTCCCAGCCTACACCTTTCTCCTGTGCTGGATGCTTCCAGCCCTCAAACATCCGACTCCAAATTCTTCAGTTTTGGAACCTGGACTGCTTGCTCCTCAGCCTGTAGATGGCCTATCATGGGACCTTGTGATCATGTGAGATAATATTTAATAAACTTATATATCTATATATTCCATTAGTTCTGTCCCTCTAGAGAACCCTAATACAGGGAGTTTCCTTGCACAAGCTCTCTCCCTTTGCCTGCTGCCATCCATGTAAGACATGACTTGCTCATCCTTGCCTTCTGCCATGATTGTGAGGCCTCCCCAGCCATGTGGAACTGTAAGTCATCCATATTAAACCTCTTTCTTTTGTAATTTGCCCAGCCTCGTTATGTCTATCAATAGCATGAAAATGGACTAATATGATAGGTAAGAGAGGAGGAAACATGTGAGATGACAAAATATCCCATAGAACATGAAAAGCAGGGAAAGTAAGAGACTACCATTATTCACAGCTGTTTGGCTTGAAAAACTAGGTGAATAATGGTGATATTGCCAAGAAATCATGGTCTGTGTTTGAGGTGGTTCTTCAGGGAGACAGTGAGTTCTGTCAAAACAAGTCGAAACCAGGTTCCTATGAGACATCCAGTAGGGTGTGGATCCGGAGTTCAAGACAGAGTCTGGCTAAATCCTCTTCCACTGATGTATCCTTTCTTCTAAGCATATGTTCTCACCTTTTGGTTTTACAGCTGGCTTTGGCACTTGCAATATTTTAGGCTCTGCCTGTCCTGTTTCTCACATTCCTGCTTCCTTGCCCCTCATCCTTACTTTCCTCTTTTGCCCCATCATTCCATTTCCCCATAACAGTAGACTAACATTTCACTTTCTTTGCTGATGCTGGTGGGCCTGGAGGTGACTGCAGAATTCAGGCATTGCTGGTATTTGGGGTCCTGTCCCACTGCCACAGGCTTAGCCTGGCACCAGAGCAGCATTGGTACACAACAGAAGAGGCAAAGCCCTAGGGGTCCCTCAGGCCACAGATGCTCACTCCTTGCCTGACCCCTCTGGAAAGCTAAAAACAAAGTAAGTTAAACTGAGAACACTGGACAAAAATCTGATTGTCCTTGCTGTACACCAGGCTTGCCACGTGCCAACTCCTTCCTTCTTCTTCATTTCTTCCCCATTCCACACAAGGTATAGAAAGCCACCAGCTATTAACTAGGAAGAAACAGATAAGCCAGATCTAAAATACAGAGGAACCAATTCCCAAACTCTCAGGTGACATGAATTCTGCAGGAATGCCCTCTTTGTTTAAAAAAAAAAAAAAAAAAAGCAGAAATGATAAATTCAGAGTTAAAATCAATATCAAATTTCAGCTAAAAAGTTTACACCTGCCTAAACCTCTAATTTCAATTATCATATAAAATACAATTCAGTATTTTTTCAAAAATCACAAATGTTGATTTTCATTTAATCATAAACCAAACTCACAGGAAAAACACAAACAAATACCCAAGTAACCTGAATGCACACGTTGCTATCATTGTTTTTGTATTAAACAAATATCAGCTGAGCACACGTTATGTGCTATGCGCAAGGCATGAAGCTAGACGCTTAGAAGACAAAGACAAATGTGTCTCCCCAGCCATGCCAATCCTCCAAATGAACACAGCCTAGTGGAGAAGATAAGTAAGGGAGCCCCTCTTCTGTACCATGTGATAAACTGGTAGCGGGACAGGGCCTTAAACATCGGACTCCAGGTTCTTCAGTTTTGGAACTCAGACTGGGTAGTGGGACAGGCCCAACTCAAACAGGCAGAACTGAGGGGAGGACCCAGCGAGGAGGGAGGTGGGTGGACAGAACTAGACTGCAAGGGATCCTAGGGGTCTGATCAGCAGCACTCCTGTCCCTCCGTCCTCTGCAAGCATGCCACCCAGCAAATAAGCGGCACTTAAGTAGCGAGAACCACAACCCTGAATGGTAGAATCAGTCTTGGTCTTTGTTTTGTACTTTCTAGGTCAGAAAAAGAAGAGCAAAGGATTCATTTTTGAGAACAAAGGTTAAAAAAATGGTTGCGTTAAAAGGGAAAAATCAAATGATCCAGAATAACCTATTCTGGGTGGAATCTGCCTATTCTAAGCTTTCTGCATTTAGCCTGGAGAAGATAAAATAGCCAACCCAACAACCCCTCATCTACTATCACGGACCAGCCCACCCTTCCAGACACACATCACACCACAAAGCTCCCAGAGTCTCCAATCCAGGTAGAGCAAAACACTCATCACCCCCAACAGCACCCATCCACACTTCAGGCCTGTGATCACCAGCTTTCCTCACCTGGCAAGCACACTATCCTCTGCGCCAACTCGGACACTGCTTCGCAGATAACATGCCCTCATTTTCCACACATTGATCCCCTCCTTCCAATGAGCTGCCAGGACACCAGGCTGAAACATTTTGCAACGACAGCTCTGATATCCAGTTGCCTCTTATGCTCTGCTTGTAAGATCTCCCAAAAAATCATAGTTGGAGGGCAGAGGCACTTTCTTACCCATCTCTATGTCCAATAGCAACTTTCACACTGCCTTGCCTAGAGTAGCATTCAAATATTTCTGTTTAGCCAACAAAGACAATAAAAGTTCTTTTTTTTTTTTTTTTTTTTTGAGACAGAGTCTCACTCTGTCACCCAGGCTGGAGTGCAGTGGTGCAATCTTGGCTCACTGCAAGTTCCACCTCTGGTGTTCATGCCATTCTCCTGCCTCAGCCTCCCAAGTAGCTGGGACTACAGGCACCCGCCACCACGCCTGGCTAATATTTTTTGTATTTTTAGTAGAGATGGGGTTTCACCGTGTTAGCCAGGATGGTCTCAATCTCCTGACCTCGTGATCCACCCGCCTCGGTCTCCCAAAGTGCTGGGATTACAGGCATGAGCCACCGCACCCGGCCATGACAATAAAAGTTCTAAATCGTTTAACAGCAGTTGCTTCAAAAAAATTCCTTCTGAGTATGAAAATGTTAGCATATCAAAGCCAAGAAGCCCACTTGTATTTTCTGGTCAGGAAAAAAAAGATGAAGATTAACTTTATTATATAATTCAACATGTTACCTTCCTTATACTGACCTGATTTAATAATCTACTTCATTTGCATTTTGTTTAGTGGAAACATGTACTTCAAATTTATAAATAACTAAAAAGTCAAAAAAAGGTTTACAAAATGGATTTTATAAAATGTAATCCCAAATAAAAAAATAATTAAAGTCATTTATGGCTAATGGTGTCTTAATATAGTAATGCTTGCTAACAAATATGGCCATGATATTCTCCAAACATCCATGATCCCTTCCCAGTGAAACCCTGATACATAGAATAAGCAATGAGTTTTGTTTCTAAAAGTGAAACTAAAAATCCAAGTTGAACAACCAGTTTTCTATGCCATTGTAACACTAACCTGGAACACAGAAAAATTAACCCCTTACTTCAACATGGAAACCTACTTCAGTGTCAGTAACAAAAGACTTTTTAAAAACAACTAATTACATCAGTCACTTAAATCATGATTTGGTAATCTGGGGATTTAATTGAATTTAAATTATATTCACTCTTGAAATATAATGTTTGTGTCATCATTATATTAGGTTAATTGTATTGAAATACTAAAGTTTTGTTAACTTTTTTAAAAGAATGCATGTTCACAGATGAGTGCACACACAGGTGTAAAATAGAAGGATGTTCAAATCCTCAGGCAGTCAAAGGGGGACACACATTCATAGCTTCTTAGGAGTAATAATATGCATGGTTTTCCTACAGGTATGACTGGGCAATGGTGTAGTGAGAGAGACAAACATACACTTAAAAAAATTCCAGGAAAAGTTATGCACTTAATTTCTTTGCCAGGAGACAGATAAAAGAGAATTCATCCAATATGGCTTTTAATGTCCTAAAGTATTCTGGAAGAGTTATTTGTAACAGCTTTAAAATACACAGAGGTCAACCCTAAAACTAATGGGAACACCGGGTGCAATCAATACTGCATTAATTTAAATTCTTGTAAACAACATTCTCCCCATCTGAGCTAACCACAAAAATAACTTCTAACCAAATTTTCCAAGCGGAGGGGAAGGGGGAGGGGGAGGGAGAGAGGAAGAGAGAGAGGGAGGGAGAGGGAAAGCGGGAGAGGGAGGGAGGGAGAGGGAAAGAGGGAGAGGGAGGGAGGGAGAGGGAAAGAGGGAGAGGGAGGGAGGGAGGGAGAGGGAAAGAGGGAGAGGGAGGGAGAGGGAAAGAGGGAGAGGGAGGGAGAGGGAAAGAGGGAGAGGGAGGGAGGGAGGGAGAGGGAAAGAGGGAGAGGGAGGGAGAGGGAAAGAGGGAGAGGGAGGGAGGGAGAGGGAAAGAGGGAGGGAGGGAGGGAAAGAGGGAGAGGGAGGGAGGGAGGGAGAGGGAAAGAGGGAGAGGGAGGGAGAGGGAAAGAGGGAGAGGGAGAGAGGGAGAGGGAGAGAGGGAGAGGGAAAGAGGGAGAGGGAAAGAGGGAGAGGGAGAGAGGGAGAGGGAGGGAGGGAGAGAGAGAGAAGGGGAGGGGTGGGGAGAGAGAGGGGGAAAGAGAGAGAGAGAGAGAGAGACAAAAAAAAAAAAAAATGAGAGCCCAGCCCTATTCTCACCTCTGGCTCTTCTGGTGCATTCCCTCCAAGGGAAGGTTTCTGAAGATCAAAGACGCCGTTGCTGGACACCCGCCTCTGCTCAGCCAGAGAGGCATAGGCCTCCTCCGAGTCTGTTTCCACCACATGGAGGTGGCTGGCTTCTTCCTGGCTCCAATCCAATTCTTCTTCGGACTGTTTCAAGGAGCTACTGCTGCTCTTGGGAAAGATCCCTGCAGTGGACAGACTGCTGGGCACTGAGGTGTAGGAAGACTGTGGGCCGGAGTAAGGCCGGCCCTCTGGGGCCAAGGCCTCAGCCTCCAGGAGATCAGGCACAGAGAGGCTGAGGCGGCGGTCCAAGTGATGCCTTGCCCTTAGATCTGGGGGCTTACTTGGGTTCTTTTTCACCTTCTTCTTGCTCAAGTTGATCAACAATGGCCTGGTCCGCTGTTTTAATGAGCCCCAAACAGATGGTTTATCCAGATCCATGGCTGCATGAAGACCCAAGAAGCCACTTCTCAAGAGCACACCTCTACTGAAAACAACTGCAGTGACTCCTATAAAACAGAAAAAAAAAAAAAAAAAGACCATGAACCTTCTTGGTGGCAGTAAGGCACATCATAGTGGGAAACATGACTCAAAAATCTTACAGTTTCCAATAAATAAGACTGCAACATTTGATTGGTAACTTGTATAAATATTGGGAAAAGCATTTTTAAGAACTTTTTAAAGGAATTTTATCAGAGCAATTGTGGAAACATTAAAATAAAGAATGAGATTATAAGGTTGGCACCAAAAAATAAAAATGCTTCATGAAAAGATAACTGTCTTATTTCCTTCCCACAGGAAGCAGAGCTAAAGACATTCACAAGAACACCAACAGCAGCTGTTCTTCAGTATGAACAAGGGGTGGGGACTTTCTACTTCTCTAAACCGGAGGTCAACAAATAGTCTCAGTGCAGGGCCAGTTATTAAATATTTTAGACTTTGTGGGCCAGATGGTGTCTGTCACTACTACTCAACTCTGCTGTGTGACATCAAAGGAGACAGACACAATACCTAAATGAAAGAATGTGGCTGTGTTGTAATAAAACTTTGCAAACCCAGCAGACTGTGGATTGCTGATCCCTGCTTTCACCATGTCAACTTCCTTCCCAGAATTAAGTGTACATTTTGAAGAACAAAAACATGGCCCTATCGACTAGGATTCCATCTAGTATCTTTCAAATTTATATTCACATACGGGTGATGAGAGCAAAAAACATTTATAAAAATGTGAGTTTTGTTCTTATTCAGAAGAAATGACAAAATTCCCATAATGAAGCCCTTAAATAAAGCAAGCTTCCGAGATTTAGCCTGAGAATGTGAATGAGAGAAAGTGTCACTCACTAACAGTTGGTTATGAGGGACAAGGATGCTTCACACATACAGTAAATACGTAATTACAGAGTAGGGTAAATGCTGTGGAGGAAAGTGGTGATTTGGGATATAACAGGTTGAACTCATCAGGGATCAAATCAAAATCAGATTTGCAGAAATAACTCTTATTTTTATGTGTCACATGCCTCATAATAAATCCTTTCAGTATGAAAAAGAACAGGATGGACAGACACTGAGACCTGGCATGTTTGTATTTTGCCACATTTGGCTGAGGCCAAAAGAGGCCAAGAGCTTCCACAAAACACATTTTCTAAAATCAAGGACCCTGGCTGTCGTGCCCCACCCCAGCTCCTTCCAGGAGAGGACAGTTAAAATCATTGTGAAGAACGTTCCAGAGAGCCAGAGATCAGGATGCGTGCAGCCATTTGCCTGCTGAAAGTCAGGACCCTGTCTCTATAGCCCTTTGCCTAATGACCAGCGCATGGCAAGAGCTTCTCCAAGGATGAACTTGGTTATCTTCTGTAGATAATGTAAAGATTAAGAGCTTGGCCTCTCGAAACAGACTCCACGGGTTAAAATTCTGATTTGCCGTGTTCTACTTAGATGTAGGACCAGATGCAAGTCACTTCACTAAGCCTCCATTGCCTCACCCACCCAGTGGGGATGAGATTACCTAGTTTACAGATGCAATGAGACAAAGTAGAAAGCACAGTGTCTGATGCTTTAAAGTGCTCAGACACAGAAAGCTGTCTCTACCATTATTCTCATTATTTCTTTTTTTTTTTTTTTTTTTTTTTTTTTGAGACAGAGTCTCGCTCTGTCGCCCAGGCTAGAGTGCAGTGGCGCGATCTCGGCTCACTGCAAGCTCCGCCTCCCGGGTTCACGCCATTCTCCTGCCTCAGCCTCTCCGAGTAGCTGGGACTACAGGCGCCCGCCACCGCGCCCGGCTAATTTTTTGTATTTTTAGTAGAGACGGGGTTTCACCGTGGTCTCGATCTCCTGACCTCGTGATCCGCCCGCCTCGGCCTCCCAAAGTGCTGGGATTACAAACAAGCGTGAGCCACCGCGCCCGGCCTATTCTCATTATTTCTTGTTTGGCTATCTTAATCAAGTTATGTGAGAGCTCTGTGTCTCATTGTTATTCCCACGTTACAGATGAGTTTAACAGTAAGTACCTCAGGAGGCTGCGGTGAGGACTGAATGGGCTAATACACAGAAAGTGCTTTGGTACCTAGAACAGTGCTAGGTACGGAGTAAATGTTTAATACAAAGTTATCTACTTTTAAAATTGTTTCAGTTACTTTGTATTGGGTCATTTTGGCTTTAAATGTTTAAAATATTTTACAACTTTTTTGCAGCTTTTAAAAACGTTATCCTAAACAGAAACTTGTATTTCACACATTAGCAATTACGCAAGTACATTCAATTCACATCTCATAACTTGACTTGC
This sequence comes from Symphalangus syndactylus, assembly GCF_028878055.3. NCBI lineage: Eukaryota > Metazoa > Chordata > Mammalia > Primates > Hylobatidae > Symphalangus > Symphalangus syndactylus. The sequence continues at coordinate 12,188,088 of NC_072427.2, forward strand.
AAATACGATAAAAGGCATTGCTTCTATTTTCATATAGCAATATTTTCCTTCAATTAGCATTTAATGAAGGAGAGTAGGGTAGCACTCTACGGAGACCCGGGAGGAATCTGTAAGAAATGGGAAATGTGAAACCAGCTAATACAACCAGAGGACCCACAATGTGACAGGTACTATGAGAGACTCAGGACACAGTAGAGTCTTGAAAAAATTTATCATGTATGTGGAAATTAAAACAATGCAATTGAAACATCTGAGAAAAAGAATTTATACAAATTCCACACTAATTACAACCAGACAGAATTTTTTTTTTTTTTTTTTTTTTTGAGTCAGGGTCTCACTCCAGTTGCCCAGGCTGGAGTGCAATTGGCACGATCACAGCTCACTGCAGCCTCGAACTCCTGGGCTCAAGCGACCCTCCCATTTCAGCCTCCCAAATAGCTGGGACTACAGACGCATGCCACCATGCCTGGCTATTTTTTTGTACAGATAGAATTTTTAACAGAAGAAACATTCTAATGAACTAAAAATCTAAAGCTGAAAGAAAAAGAAAATATTAAAATAACTGAAAAGTCTGTTGTAAAAAAAGTAATAAATATGGAAAACATAAAAATGGAGAAGGTGGCCAGTACCTTCTCAGCAAAAACAATGAGACTGAAGTTTGGGAATGACACATATGCCATGCAGTGGCTGCCGATGAAGACTCAGCACATGTGTGAAATAAAGTATACCTGAACATAGCCCGGAGAAGCAGCACTGTGATTTCTGTGGGAGCAGCAAGACTTCAGATATGCTCACACAGTGGGACACTGTACAATGCTTAACACAGTCAGGTGGAGCCATATGTGTTTCAACACAAGTAATGAGAGATATCGAGATGGAGATAGACAGACAGATAATATTACAAGTTTAAATTCCTGGCTTTATAGAATTTCTCAAAGGGGTTCCCTACGGCACCCCAAACAGACTCATCAAGAGAGTGTCTTTAAAAATACCCAGTCCTGGCCAGTCCTGGTGGCTCACACCTGTAATCCCAGCACTTTGGGAGGTCAAGGCTGGTGGATCGCTTGAGGTCAGGAGTTCGAGACCAGCCTGGCCAACATGGCAGAATCCCATCTCTACTAAAAATAAAAATAATTAGCCAGGTATGGTGGTTCATACCTATAATGCAAGCAACTGAGAGGCTGAGGCACAAGAATTGCTTGAACCGAGGAGGTGGAGGTTGCAGTGAGCTGAGATTGTACCACTGCACTCCAGCCTGGGTGATGGAGTGAAACTCTGTCTCAAAAAAAAAAAAAAAGTAAAGAAAATTAAAGAGAAAAAAGTTTCAAAATAAATAAATATAAATAAAAGCAGACAGTCCTGGGCTCCACCACAGAAAATGAACCTGAGTGCCAAGAATCTGCCTTCTAACAAATCTCCCTGGTATTACTGTGCAGCTCAAAGCTTAGGAATCCTAGGGGAGAGGCTTACATTCCCCTTTGAGGGAAATCTCCTATTTTGAAGGGAGACTGGGAATGGGAATTAACCTCTTATGAAATAAGAGGTTTGTAATCTCTGTATCTAAGCAAACCAAAAATATCTCTAAGAAAATGAGAAAAGGAGTTGGTGAAAACAAAGTTGCATCTCTAAAGAATGTGTCTAAGTGGAAAAATGTTTATTTTCTCCATGCACTACACTGTCCTGTGCCAAGAGAGAGTTTCCCTCCTTTATTTGAGGGGGTGAAGCTGGTAGGAATGCACGTATTACCGGTACATTATAATATATTCAAGAGAAATTCCAAGTAGAAAGCAAGGATATACCTAACCCCTGGACACTGGAACCAACAGTTTCACCATCTTTGTTTTGTTAAGAAATGACTTTTTCAACTTTATTTTTGAAATCATTCTAAAACAAAATTGGCTTTTTTCTCACTTTTGGTGCACAGTTCTACAACTTTAACACATTTACAGATTTGTGTTTACACCATCACAATCGGGACACAGAGGGGTCTGTCTATCCCCACAGGATCACGCGCTCCCAGGCCCCTACTTCCTTCCTCTGGAAACCACCGTTCTATTCTCTATCATTATTGTTTTTTGGGGAATGTTTTCTAAATGGAATCATGCAGTATGTAACTTTTAGAGACAGGCTTCTTTCACTCAGCACGTTACCTTTGAGATTCATCCAGTTGCTGCACATGTCAGTAGTTCAACTTTTCGTTGCTGACAGTTGTAGTCCATTGTGTGGATGTACCACAATTTATCTATTTACCCCTTGAAGGACATGTGGGTTGTTTCCAATTTGGAATTCTTACAAATAAAGTTGCTATAATCATTTGTGTATAGGTTTTTTGTGTACGAATATATGTTCTCACTTCTCTGGGATAAATGCCAAAGAGTGAGATTGCTGGGTCATATGATAAGTGAATGTTTAACTTTATAAAGAACTTGACAACACTTTGCCAGACTTTAACAGACCAATCTGCATTCCCATCAACAATTATGAGAATTCCAGTTGTCTATATCCTACTCAGCACTTAGTACTATCAGGACTTTAATTTTAGCCATTCTAATAGGTATGTACATAGTATTATCAACATCTGGGTTTTTAATTTTCATTTTCCTAATAATGTGTGATGTTGAAAACCTTTTTATGCATTTCCTGTCTTTTTATCTACTTTGATAAGCTGTCTATTCAAGATTTTTACACAATTTTTAGAAATTGGGTTTTCTTATTGTTGAGTTATGAGAGTTCTTTATATATTTTGGATATTAGTCCTTTATTGAACACATAGTTCGCAAATATTTCCCCTACTTTGTAGCTTGTCTTCTCATTCTTAGTAGTGTCTTTTGTACAGTAAAAGTTTTTAATTTTGATACAGTCTAACAAGCCATTTTGAAAAATTTTATGTTATATACTTTTGGTGTCATCTATAAGAACTCCTTGTCTAATCCCAATTAACAAAGGTTTTCTCCCATGTTTTCTAATATAGTTTTACATTTTATACTTAGATTTATAATTTATTTTAGATAACTTTTGTATAGTGTTATCTTTAGTTTAAGGTTCATTTTTTACATGTGAATAATTTTTTTCCAATGTCATTCTTTTAAAAGACTGTAATATCTTCACTGAATTGCTTTTGTACTTTCATCAAAAATCTATGCTACATCTGTGTAGGTATATAACCTTGACTCATTATTCATTTCCATTGATCTATGTAACTATTCCAATACCATTTTGATTGCTGAAGCATGATAGTCTTATAATTGGGTAGTGTGACCTCTCCAAATTTGTTTAGCTATTCTAGATTTTTGTATTTCTACATACATTTTAGAATGAGTTACTCTCTATAAAAAATATACTGCTAACATTTTGATTGGTATTGTTTTCAATAAATAGAGCAGTTTGGAGAGTGCTGACATATTTACTATGTTTAGTCTCCAATACAAGCACATGGCAGCCCTCTCCATTTCTTTAGGTCTTCCTTCCTTTCTTTCATCAGCATTCTCTGGTTTTAGCACACATACCCAGTACATGTTTTATTAGGTTAATTTGTATTTCGTTTTTGTTGAAGCTATTGCAAATGGCTTTTTCATTTGTGTTTCCAATTGTGTATTTTCGGCATAAACATATACAATTGAATTTTTTTATATCGGCTTTGTATCCTGTAACTTCCTAAATTTACGTATTGGTTTTATTATATTCCTTTAGGTCTTCTACATCGAAAATCACATTGGGTATTTTTATTTCTTCCTCTCCATATGCTATGCCTTTTCTTTTTCTTGCCTTATTGGACTAAGACTTCAAATAAGATAGTGAATAGTATTAGTGAGAATGAATATTCTTTTCTTCCCCCTCAGTCTTAGAAAGCATCCAGTCTTTCTCCAGTAAGTATAGTGTAGAGGTTTATCAATTTTATGGATTATTTTTCAAAGAACCAGATTTGGGTTTTTAATTTTCGTTGTTTTACTATTTCAATATCATACATTTCTACTCTTGTCTTTATGATTTATTTCTCTCTTCTTGATTCAGGTTTAATTTGGTCTTACTTTTTTTATTTTCTTAAGGTGGTGGCTAAATTAGAGGGTGGTAATCTACAGGCCAAATCCATACAACTACCTGTTTTTATACACAAAGTTTTATTGAATGTAGCCACACTAATGTGTTTACATATTGGCCATGACTGCTTTTGCACAATGGCAGAGTTTAATAGTTGTGGCAGATACCATATGGCCCAGAAAGCCTAAAATACTTACTGTCCAAACATACACAGAGAAAATTTGCCAACCACTGGCCTAGATTATGGCTTTGAGCATTTTCTTCATTTTAAAAATAAGGTTTAAGGCTACATATTAGCTGCATGCCGCAAGATGTGAAATGTCATATTTTCATTTTTTTCTGTTTAAAATATTTTCTAATTTATCTTGAAACTTCCTCTTTGGGTCATGTATTATGTAAAATTATGTTTTATTTTCACTTTCTTTCTTTTTTCTTTCTTTTTTGAGATGGAGTTTCGCTCTTGTAGCCCAGGCTGGAGTGCAGCGGCATGATCTCAGCTCACTGCAACCTCCACCTCCCCAGTTCAAGCAATTCTCCTGCCACAGCCTCCCAAATAGCTGGGATTACAGGCATATGCTACCACACTCGACAATTTTGTATTTTTAGCAGAGACAGGGTTTCATCATGTTGGTCAGGCTGGTCTTGAACTCCTGACCTCAAGTGATCCACCCACCTCGGCCTCCCGAAGTGCTGGGATTACAGGTGTGAGCCACCACACCCGGCCTCACTTTATTTTTTATTTTTCTTGAAACTTTCTCTTTGGGTCATGGTTTATTCAAAAGTATATTGGTAATTTCTAAGTATCTGAAGATTTTTCTATCTTTTTATTAATTTCCAGTTTAACTCAGTTATGACCAGAAGTCATTCTCTTTATGATTTTAATTCTTTTAAATTTGTTAAGGTTTGACTTATGACCCCCAATGTGGTCTGTCTTGGTAAATGTCCCATGTGCATTTGAAAAGACTGTGTATACTACGATGGTTGAGTGGAGTATCATATAAATGTCCATTAGATTCCGTTGGTTGATAGTTCAGTTCTTCTATGTCCTTGCTGATCTTCTATTACTGACAGAGGAGTAATTTTTCAACTATAGTTGTGAATTTCTCTATTTCTCCTTTCAGTTACATCAGTTTTTGCTTCTGTATTTTGAAGCTCTGTTGTTGCACACACATTTACGATTGTTATAGCTTCTTCCCGAACTAACCCTTCAATCAATATGTAACGTCTGTCTTTATCCCTGATGATTTTCTAGTTCTGAAGCCTATCTTGGTTGATTTTAGCATAGCCATGCTAATTTACTTTTGGTTTGTGTGTGGGTTTTATTTCCCCCCGTCCTTTCTGCTTTTCAGCTTACAATAACAATATATTTGAAGTGAGTTTCTTACGGAAAGCACACAGCTAGGACATTTTTTTAAATCCAGTCTGACAATCTCTAGCTTTTAGTTGGTTTGTTTAGACCATTTATATGTAACATAGTAATTGATAAGTCTGGATTTAGGTCTGCCATTTTATTATTTCTTTCTTCTTCTGTTTTTCATTTTTTCTGTTCCTGCCTTTCTTCATTTGTTGAGGTTCTAGTGTTCCATTTTAATTTATCAATTATGATTTTGACTATATCTCTGTATAAATTTTCAGTGATTATTCTAGAGGTTACGGCATGTATAGTTAACTTTCCACATTTTATTTAGAATTAATATTTTACTCCTTCAATTGGAACAGAGAAACCAGATCACCTGCATTTGTTTTGTATTGCTCCCATAACAAATAACTAAAAACTTAGTGGCTTAAAAAGATAAATTTATTACTTTTCAGTTCTGAGAAAGTCTGAGATGGGTCTTGTCAGGCTGAAATCAAAGTGCTAACAAGAATGCATTTTTTTTTCTTTGGAGGCTCTAGTTAAGAATCCATTTCTTTATCTTTCTCAGCCTTAGCAAAATTCCATATTTTTTAAATTTTCATCGACAGCCATGTTTAGCCGATCAGTCAGCTAAGGACTGATCTTAGCTTTTAGAGGCTGCCCACACTCTCTGACCTCTTTCTCCATCTTCAAAGCCAGAAACAGTGAGTTAAGTCTCTCTCATTGATGCATCCCACTATTTTGTCTTCCTCTTCCACTTTTAAGGACTCATGTTACTTGATTGGACCCACCAGGAAAACAAAGGTTATTCTATCTTAAAGTCTGTTAGAGCGCCCATCTACAAGTTCTTTGTGCCACATAATGTAACATATTCACAGGATCCTGGGATAAGGATGTGGGTATCTGGGGTTAGGGAAGGGAGATTATCCTGTCTACCATACTAGCATAAAGGTCTCTTCTCCCATAATATAATACTACATAAGTTGTCTCATATATTACATCTAAATACAGTGAAAATTTGTATCAGACCATGTTTAACTTTTGATTTCAACCATAAGCCAAACTTAAATTCAAGAGAAAATAAATGGTCTGTTAAATCTTAAGATAGTCTATTCAATTCAAATGGAAAGGCTATTGTATTTTTCACTTGCATTTCCTTGATTTTGATATTCCATATTTCCTTCTTGTACCATTTCTCATCTGCTTAAGAAGTTTTCTTGTAATTTTGTGGCAGGTCTGCTGCCTCCACATTCTCTTAGTTTTTCCCAATCTGAGAATGTATTTTTTCACCTTCATTTCTGAAGGATATTTTAGCTAGATATTGAATTCCATACTTCTCTTTCAACATTTGAAAAATGGATGTGCCATTTTCTCCTGGCCTTCATGATTTCTGATGAGAAATCTCAGCCATTTGAATTATTGTTCTTCCATATATCAGTTATCATTGCTCTGACTGACTTCAATTTTTTTTAAGTTTTTAGCAGTTTATAATGTGCCTGGGTGTGTGCTCATTTGGATTCATCCCATTTGGGGTTAGCTTAGCTTCTTGAATCTACCAATGTTTCAGCCATCATTTCTTTGAATACTTGTTGAGCCTTACTCACTTTCTCCTTTCCTCCTGGAACTCCAGTGATACAAATATTATGCCTTTTGTGATTGTTCTATAATCCTGGAGACTCTATTATTTTTCAATCCTCTTTTTCTTTCTTCAGATTGGATAACCTTTATTGACTTATCTTCAGTTTTACTGACTCTTTCCTCTGTCATCCCCATTCTGATATTGAATCCATACAGTGAGGTTTGTTTTTTGATGGGTGGAGAATGGGTGGGGCACGCAGCTATTGTATTTTTCAGTTCTGGTTTCCATTGGTGCTACTTCACATCTTTCCTCACTTATAGTTTCTATCTTAACTTTTATTTCAAGGCTCATGATTATTCATTTGAGCATTCTACAATAGCTCCTTTAAAGTCAGATTTTCATTTTCATTTGTTAATTGCCTTTTCCCATGTGCGTTAACATTTTTACATTTCTTCATAAACCAATATAAATTATACTTTAGACATTTTGAATGTTATAAAACTCTCCAGTTTATTTAGGTCTACAAAGATGCTGATATCATTGTTTTAGCAAGTACTTGATCTAGTTAGCTTCTAGCCATAAATTTCAGCCCACCTTCTGTTGGCTATGGTTCCAATATCAGTTTAGTTTTCAATAGCTATGCAGCTTCATTTAGATATGCCCTGCTTGTATAGGATGTAGAGGTCAGTCTGGGACTGAGAGTGGAGTTCTACCCATTAACTCCATTCTCAAAGTCATTGGGACACTAATAAGGATCAGATCCATGCGTGTTCAGGCTATGGGTGAGTCCATGGGTCCACAATGTATTTGATCATTTCCCAAGCCCTTCCTTCTCAGATGTCTCCTGTGATACTTTCTGGCATCCTAGAACTCACCCTTTTTCATTCAACAATCGGGAACAACCTACATCAATGATCATACCAGGGTTGTGGGGAAGACACAGAGAGATTTAAAAAACAAAACAAATTTAAAAACCCAATTGGCCTTGCCACTAAGAGCTACCAAGTAGCTCTATTTTACCAAATAGAAAGCACATGCCCCTCCCTAACCCATTGTTTTTGCTTCTGCAGTTTCCTACCACCAGCTGCTTTTGCTGCCACTGCCTCCACCACAAGAATGTTGGGGAGCCGAGGCATGACAAAAGTGAGATAAAGGAGACACACAAGGTAGGGGATTTCCCCCTCCCTCTTAGCTTCAGGACTTCCCTTTTCTCCTTGAGCTACAGCTAGAGGTCATCTCTTTCTCTCTCTCTGAGATCCACTGTTAACATCTGGATCTGGGACTGCATTAAATTCACGCTGGAGAAATGGTCCAGTTTTGTCATGACCCAGCTCCAGGGGATCTGTGGATAGAGACAGTAAGCAGTTGGCACTGGGAAGCTGCAAGAGCCAATCTGGTGAATGAGGAGAATGGCTTTCCTGTTTGTTGAAGCTGCAGCTTTACTTTCCTGAGACTTCAACTAGCTTTACCATATATTTCATTCAAATTTCATATTTGTGTTCAGTGGAAGAAAAACGTTGAAGTGTTTTTATTCTATCTTATTCAGAACCGGAACTCATTTAAGTTTTGCAAAGCATGCTGACCGTAGTTTCTCCAAGTACGTGAGTAGTACACAGCCATGTGCAGAAAATTATAAACATATAAACACAAAAAGATATGCCCCGAGAAAACAAGGATCCTTAAGGTGTGTAAAGCTAATACACTCTTGGACTCTATTGTACCTGAAAATGTCACTTCTCCAATAAACAGCGTATTTTCCAGAACAAGCAACAACAGCATAAAATACAGAATAAAACAACAGAATAAACAACCATGTATAAAGAATTACAAACATATAAACATAAAAAGATGTGTCCAGAAAAAAAAAGTGTTCTGAAAGTATGTAAAGGTAATGTATGCTTGGTCTCTTTTATGCCTGAAAATGTTACTTCTCCAGTGAACAATGTATTTTCCAGACAAAGCAAAACTTAAAGAAATAATAAACCTAAGAGTCAGGTTTGGAAAGGCTGCTGAGACAAATTCAACTATCTGAATATTACATTGTTTGCTTCCTCTCGAAGGATATTTAAAAATAAACATATTTGTTCAATTTTCTACCATGATGCAAGTTCATAGGTTATTGTCATAAACACTCAAAAGGCTACAAGTTAAAAATGTAACCCTCGAAGGGCAGCATCTCTTCACAAAACATGATACCTATGCTACCCTACCTGGTAATCTTCAGCTTTTCTTTATTGAACAAAAATATGCATTTTGCCTCTCCAAACCACTAACGGCAGAGCAAGGTCTTTACAGGAAATGGCCCCAAGCCGAGGAGCCTAATGGAAGCTTCATTTATTATGGTTTTAAGCCAGACATCCTCCCCAGCTGGCCGCTAGCAATTGGCCAAGTAGAAAAAGAAAACAAACCTTTTTAATACCAGCCCTCAAATTTCTGATTGAGCTCATACTGCAACATTACCTGAATAAGAACTGCGAGGTAGGAAAGAGGTTCTCAGAATGAAACAGCATAATTTTACAGAGCATTTTAGAGCTATTCGGTAACATTGACTCAAATTATGTTTCTCAAACTTCTTTTTTAATATAAATGTGACAAAAAGGTCTGGCTTTCACAATCTAAGTATCAATCCAAATAACAGAGTAGCAAGCAGTCACTAGTCAGAATGTGTCATTACTGGGTATCTTTTTAATTAACCATCAAGATTTGTTTTTCTTACCAGTAGAAAGGAAATTTCATATCACGTCATTTTAATATGAGGGAAAAAGAATAATAAAAATAGGGTCAATAATAGTAAAAAATCTGATGGTGTATGCCTACCTTATGATAAAGATAAAGGCAAATGTAATTATATAGACAGATTATTCTGTACTTTAATAGAACTGGGAAAAGAATCTATATACCTTAGTGCATTTAATTATGCTTGTAGCTAAAACAAATCTCTCCTCTTTTCTAAAGGAGATTATCCTTCATAAAAAGCACTCTCTAGATCATTTCCAGAGGATAAACAAACCATTTCCCTGCTTTTAAGATAAATTTGGCTCATTTCTTCCAAAACACAGATTCCCTATCTACCATTTCAACTTTTTACTAAATGTGTAATCTAATTACAGGTGGACAATCATTTCATATACTAGCCATACTATTTAAAATTATACCACATGGACAGAAACCCCTTCAAAATTAAGATAAACTGAAAGAACCAGATGAAATCTTCAGCCCCACCATCCATGTTCTTGGAAGGAAACATAATGTATTAATAGAGAGGTAGATCCTATCTCCTCTGGTTAATGACTAGAAATGGGACAGGGTATGACCCCTAGAAATCTCAGTCATTTGAAAAGACCCTAGAACTGCTTACCTCTTTTTCAATCATTCTGAATTCATACAGTGTGATTGGAGAAGTTTGGAGAAAAGGAAAGGGCAGAATGAGCTAGGGTTTCTGAAACATTCAGACACTTGTACATCCACTTTAATTCCAATCTGATGAGATACTTACAGTTACTATCTTGCCCTGAAATGACCAGAATGAATTCAATAAAATGTGTAAGTGAGTTTTAAGTGAGCCCTGACCAACTTAACGTATCATTCAACAAAAAAATAAATTGTGAAGCAAAGCATAATTAGCTAGTCTGAGGCTGCTATGTTTTTAAAGGTCTGCTGCAAGGTTGGCCCTTACCTGGCGTTAGTAACTTGGGTTTTGGGAGATTCCCCACCACGCTAAGTGGTAAGGGTGGCTCACTATGCACAAACTGTATGCAAACAACTTGGTTTAGGCTAATTATCTGCCTTCCTTCTGAGAGTCTAGAATTTTAACACATGTTAAGCAGAGGTGCCTTTGTGACCAGCCCCCAATAAAAAGCTCCCCAAGGAACTTCCCTGGTGGAAAACATTTCACACTTGTTGTCAAACTCCCTGATGCAGGAATTAAACATGCCCTGTGTGACTCCACAGAGAGAGAACTCTTGGAAGTTTATGCCTGGGTTCTTCTAGATTCCCTCATCCACTTTTCTCTTTGCCAATATTATTTTTTCCCTCCTATTCCTGTGGTAAATCATAGCTGTATGAGGAAAGGTTGAGTCCTCCTAGAGAATTACCAAAGCTGAGAGTGGTCTCAGGGACCTGAACCCTGAAATATTAATCAAAATTTTAAAATTTCAACAAAAATACAAAGTGGGCTTCAACACTATACTACCTGCCTTAACTGAGATCTTACCTAATCTTTTTAAAAACTTTTTTTGACTCTAAATAGTTGTAAAGGCCTTTTAGTGTTCTAACCCTGCTATTTTTCATATACCTCGGCCCATAATCATTTTCAAAACCCAGGGCCAATAAGCTCCATAAGATTCTTAGCATTGGCTATGCATTCTCATATGCACTTCTGTGCAATCACACTGCCTATGTACATCTCTGTGAAGACTTTCCCACCAATCCCTAGCAGAAGAAACCACTGTCCTAAAATTGAATTTATTGCATCCATGTATTCTATTATATATTATTTAGGGATACATAAACATATTTTTAATAAACTTTACATAAGTCGTACATGACTACATGCTTTTCAATCAGCATTACCTTCAGGAATTTTACCCACAATGATAAATGTAGCTTCATTAAAGCCATTTTAAGAGTTGTATAGGATTGCATTATGGGAAGATCTATAATATATTGATTAATGTTCCACAGATGGTTACTTAAGATGCTTAACCCTATTATACCACTACAAAAGGATTTAAAGAAGATTCTTAGACTCGTCTTCTGATGTACACATCAGTTTCTCTCTCAGTTTTTCAACCAAGTATAAACTTCCAGTTAGAAGTGATTAGTAATGGGTGAAGAATATTTGGTTGTTATAATGACCATGGTAGGGAACATAACTCATAGTGTGTGCAAATTAGGGATATACAAAATATTCCACAAGAGAGACTTATCCTGTCCAAATTACCAATAAGGTCCCATTGAGAAACACCATATCTCAGAGTAGAACTATTGGTTTGTAGGTTGCATATATTTTAAACTTGACTAGCTAGGTATTACCAAACTATTCTCCAAAGTAGGTATATTAATTTATATTCCTGATGCAGCTAATGAGTTCCCATTGTGCAACATCTTTGCCTGTACCTATAATTGCAAGACTATATATTTGACAATCTGAAATTATGAAAGGGGATCTAATAAGTAGCTTTTTAAAAAAAACTTTATATGGTGCCAAGAGTCATTTAAAATGAAAATTTGGTGAGTTCAATATATCGATTTTTTAATGTATTGTGTTTTGGGGTTGGAATATGTGTGATGCATATGGTTTTAAAATACTCAAGGTGGGGACCAGCCAAGATGGCTGACTAAATGCAGCCAGGAATAGCTTCTGCCACTAAGAGAGACCAAACTATCAATTAGACTGGCATATTCTGAACAGATCTTCAGAAAGAAGGTATTGAGAGGGGACAGAGGGAGGATGTAGACCCCGGGCTGAAAGGTAAGAAGCTGGGAACCCTACATGGGGTTGCCAAGCAGTAAGACTCATTCCTGTCCCCAAGCAGCAGCTAGGAAAGGGGTGAATGAAATAGGCATGGAGTGGTCCACTTTCACCATAGACCTCTGAGATCCCAGCTGCAGGATACCCCACAACCCCCACAGATATTTAAGGTGGCAGGGAGGTCTTCCCAGAGAGTTAGCAGAGACAGAACTCCAGCCTGTGCAAAGCCCAGGGCAGTTGGCATGGGAATATCTGCCATGGAGCATGACCATGAAAGCCCACCCCCCCCCAAGGCTTGGCATACTCCTCTAGGTGGCATTAGCCTTTGTTAGCTGTTGGACCTCGACAGAGCAAGGATGTCTTGCTGTGGGACAGGAACAATCTGATCTGACTGTTACTGTCTGCTGGCCTCTCCCAGGGTCCCTGCCTGGCCATACAACTTACAGCACAGCCTCAGCTGCCCAGCTAAAGCACTTACAAGCAGCCACTGCCATAGGTTTTTCAACAGCAGACCCCACCAACCTGTCAGAGCACTTTTGCAGAAAGACCTCTGCCGGTGTGTGCACCCACCCACAGCCTTCTCCTGCCTGGTGTACCCACCCACAGCCTCCTCCCACTGCCTCACCAGTGCACACACATAACGACACACCACTGCCCCACTGGATCACTTTTATTGGCAGCCACCATCAGAGTGTTGCTGCTAGTGGACTGTGAACACTTTAGCTCCTCCAGCACAGCAGGTGCTTAACCTTGAGGGGCCAGAGAGCAAAACTACTGGCCTGTTCCCAGCCCCCAGTGATAAGGGCATGCAGGCCAGGAGTGCTAAACTGAGGCTTGGCTCCCTGAAAGCATCCAAAAATGAAGCCAGTTAGCTAAACCTAATTTGCACCACAGTCAAACCCTCAAGGGGATCAAAGAGTATAAAAGCAAAAAGCTCCATCAAAAAGACCGCGACTTAAAAGATTAAAGGAACATCAGCCCATACAGATGAGAAAGAACTAGTGCAAGAACTCTGGCAACTCCAAAAGCCAGAGTATCTTCTGACCTCCAAATGACCACACTAGCTCTCCAGCAATGATGCTTAACCAGACTAAAATGGCTGAAATGACAGACATAGAATTCAGAATCCAGACAGCAAGGAAGCTCACTCGTTAAGATATAGGAGAAGGTTAAAATTCAATCCAAGGAAAATAGTAAAATGGCCCAGGAGCTGAAAGATGTCATAGTCATTTTACAAAAGAATCAACTGAACTTCTGGAAATGAATCACTCATGACAGAAATTGGATTGCAATTGGAAGCACTACTAACAGAAGAGAGAAAGCTGAGAAAAGAATCTCAGAATTCAAAAACAACTTATTTGAATCAATGCAGGCAGACAACGATAAAGAAAGAAGAACTTTTAAAAATAAACAAAGCCTTAAAGAAATATGGGATTATGTAGAAGACCACACCTATGACTCACTGGCATTCCTGAAGACACAGAGTTAGAAAGCAACTGGGAAAACATATTTGAGGATATAAGAATATTATCCATGAAAATTCCCAGACCTCACTAAAGAGGTCAACCTGCAAATTCAGGAAATTCATAGAACCCCTGCAAGATACTGTACAAGATGACTTTCACCAAGGTATAGAGTCTTCAGATTCTTTGAAATCATTGCAAAAGAAAAAATTCTTAAAGGCAGCTAGAGAGAAGGGGCAGGTCGTGTAGAAAGGGAATCCCATCAGGCAAACATGGGCCTTTCAGTGGAAATAATTGGGGGCCTATATTCAGCATCTTAAAAAAATAATTCCAACCAAGAATGTCATATCCAGCCAAACTAATCTTCAAAAGTGAAGGACATATAAAATCCTTTTCAGACAAGAAAATGCTAGGGGAATGTGTTACCACTAGACCAGCCTTATAAGAGGTCCTTATGGGAATGCTAAACATGGAAATGAAAGACTGTTACTGGCCATCACAAAAACACACTGAAGTACATAGCACACTGACACTATAAAACAACTGCACAATCAAGACTATATAACAAACAGCAAACATCACAACAAGAAGATCAAACCTGCATATATCGATATTAACCTTGAATATAAATAAGCCAAAAACCCCACTTAAAAGACCCAGAGTGGCAAGTTGGATAAAGAAGAAAGACCCAACTGCATGTTGTCTTCAAGAGACCCATCTCAATTGCAACAACATCTATAGCTTCAAAGTAAAGGGACTGAGAAAGATCTATTAAGCAAACAGAAAACAAAAGAAGCAGGGGTTCCTATTTTTGTCCACACAAAACAGACTGCACTAACAATAATCAAAAAGGACAAAGAAGGACATTCCATAATGATAAAGGGTTCAATTCCACAAGAAGAATCAACTATCCTAAATTTATATGTACCCAACACTGGAGCACCCAGATTCATAAAACAAGCTTGTAAAGGCCTATAACTAGACAACCACACAATACTAGGGAAAGACTTCAAAACCCCACTGACATTGTTAGGTCAAATTTTGTTAGTATTCAAAACTAACAAAGATATTTGAGACCTAAACTCAACACTTGACCAAATGGACCTAACAGACTTCTACAGAATACTCCACCCAACAGTAACAGAATATACATTCTCATCTGCATGTAGCACATACCCTAAGATCCACCATATGTTTGGCCATAAAGCAATTCTCAACAAGTTAAAAAATATATACTAACCACACTCTCAATAAAAACAAAAACGAAAACAAAAAAGACCTCTCAAAACCACACAATAACATGGAAATTAACCTGCTCTTAAATGACTTTTGGGTAAATAATGAAATTAAGGCAGAAATCAATAAATTCTTTGAAACGAATGAAAACCAAGATACAACATATCAGAATCTCAGCCACACAGTTGGATTTTAAGAGGAAAGTGTGTAATGCTAAATGCCTACACTAAGAAGTTAGAAAGATCTCAAATTAACAATCTAACATCACACTTAGAGGAACTAGAAAAATGAGCAAATCAAACCCAATGTTAGCAGAAGAAAAATAACAAAAGTCGGAGTCGAACTGAATCAAATTGAGACACAAAAATCCATACAAAACGTCAATGAAACCAAAAGTTTGTTATTTGAAAGAATAAGATTGATAGTGAGATTAATGAAGAAAAAAAAGAGAAGATCCAAATCAACACAATCAGAAACAACAAAGGGGACATTACCCATGACCCCACAGAAATTAAAAAAAAAAAAAAAACCCTCAAGACTAACGGATGCCTCTATGCATACAAACTAGAAAACCTATAAGAAACGGATAAATGGAAACATACAGCCTCCCAAGATTGAACCAAGAAGAAATTGAAATTCTGATCTGACCAACAGTGAGTTCTGAAATTGAATCACAAAAAAAAAAAAAAAAAAAAAAACCCTACAGAAAAGGAAAAGCCCTGGAATAGAAAAACTTACAGCCAAATACCACCAGATGTATAAGGAAGCTCTGCTACCGATCCTATTGAAATTATTTTTAAAAAATCAAGGAGGAGTGATTCCTCCCTAACTCATTCTATGAGGCTAGCGTCATTCTGATACCAATACCGGGCACAGATACAACAACAAAAGCTTCAGGTCAAGAACACGGGTGTAAAAATTCCCAGAAAAATACAAGCAAATTGAAACCAGCAGCACATCAAAAAGCTAAGCCACCACGATATAGTACTATTTTCTGCGATGCAAGCTTGGTTCAAAGTATGCAAATCAATAAATGTGATTCATCACATAAATAGAACTAAAAGCAAAAACCACATGATTATCTGAATAGATGCAGAAAAGGCTTTTGATAAAATCCAAAATCCTTCATGTTAAAAACCCTCAACAAACTAGGCATCAAAGGAACATAAATAAAAAGAGAGCAGCAAACCCACAGCCAACATCACAGTAAACAGGCAAAACCTGGAAGCATTCTCCTTGAGAACCAGAACAAGGCAAGGATGCCCACTCTCACCACTCCTATTCAGCATAGTACTGGAAGTCCTAGTCATAACAATAAAGCAGTAGAAAGAAATAAAAGGCATCCAAATAGGAAGAGAAGAAGTCAAACTATCTCTCTTCAAAGATTATAAAATTCTTTACCTAGAAAACCTCACAGTCCCTGCTCAAAGACTCCTAGAATTGATAAACAAGTAAATTTTCAGGATACAAAATCAATATAAAAAAATCAGTAACATTTCTATACATCAGTAATGTATAAGTCGAGTGCCAAATCAAGAACACAATCCCATTCACAATAACCACAAAAAGAATAAAATACCTAGGAATGAGCTAACCGGGGAGGTGAAAGATCTCTACAACAAGAATTACAAAACACTGCTGAAAGAAGTCAGAGATGACACAAACAAACGGAAAAGCATTCCATGCTCATGAATTGGAGGAATCACTGTTGTTAAAAATGATCACACTGCCCAAAGCAATTTGCAGATTCAATGCTATTCCTGTTAACTACCATTTATTTTTCACAGATTTAGAAAAAAAACCTATTCTAAAATTCATATGAAACCAAAAAAGAGACCAAATAACCAAAGCAATTCTAAGCAAAAAGAACAAAGCCAGAGGTATCACACCACCCAACTTCAAACTATACTACAAGGCTACAGTAACTGTAACAGCATGGTACTGGTACAAAAACAGACACATAGACCAATGGAACAGGTTATATAACCCTGCTGATCTTCAACAAACTTTGACAATAACGAGCAATGGAGAAAGGACTCCCTATTCAATAATAGTGGAGGGAGCTGTAGGCCATTATCCTAAGTGAATTAACAAAAGAACAGGAAACCAAATACTGCATGTTCTCACTTATAAATAGGAGTTAAACACTGAGTATATATAGACACAAAGTTGATTGTGGCACTATTCACAATAGCAAAGACTTGGAACCAACCCAAATGTCCAACAACGATAGACTGGATTAAGAAAATGTGGCACATATACACCATGGAATACTATGCAGCCATAAAAAATGATGAGTTCATGTCCTTTGTAGGGACATGGATGAAACTGGAAACCATCATTCTCAGCAAACTATCGCAAGGACAAAAAACCAAACACCGCATGTTCTCACTCATAGGTGGGAATTGAGCAATGAGAACTCATGGACACAGGAATGGGAGCATCACACTCCGGGGACTGTTGTGGGGTGGGGGAAGTGGGGAGGGACAGCATTAGGAGATATACCTAATGCTAAATGACGAGTTAATGGGTGCAGCAAAACAACATGGCACATGGATACATATGTAACAAACCTGCATATTGTGCACATGTACCCTAAAACCTAAAGTATAATAATAAAAAATAAAAAAAATAAAAAAAAAGAAGGGAATAACAGACACCAAGGCCTACTTGAGGGTAGAGGGAGAGAGGGATTGTCAAAAAAAACTACCGGTTAGGTACTATGTGCACTGCCTGAAATCATTTGTACATCAAACCCCAATGACATGCAATTTACTCATGTAACAAATCTGTACATGTACCTCCCTGAAATTAAAATAACAATTGAAAAATAAAAATCAAATCAAATCCTCAAGGTCATAAATATATGATCATATGTCTTTCTAGGAAAGCTCTAAAGTTTCACAACCAGTCATTTACTCTATCCCGAATTGTTAATAGTTTTAGATGGGAGTGATATTTCTTTGTTTATCCATTTGGATCATCAAATTTTAAAGCACCTTTTACTGCAAAGACCAACCCCAGCCCTTAATGATTTTCTATGCCATCCCTATCAGGTACAGAGTTTCCACAGGTGAGGACTATACCTGGTTATCTATACCTGTGTCAATACCATATAATAATTAATTGCTATAGGTTTACCATAACTGTTGATATTGAGCTGAGCAAGCAGTCCACCTTGTAGTCCTTAGAATTGGTTCCTATTTTCTTGGCTCTTCTATTTAAATTTTAGAATCCATTTGTCTGGGTATCTGTACCTCCGAATAAAAGCAGCAGACATTCTGATTGGCAATTAATTTACAAATTAATATTAGGGCATTTGACAGCTTCATGATATTTTCATCTCCCAAGCCATGAATATACTTTTTATATATCTTTTTTTTTGTAACGAACTATGTTTAGAGCAGTTTTAGATTTACAGAGACATTGTGTAGAAAGTAGAGATTTCCTATATACCACCTCTGTCCATCCTTTTTAACACACGTTTCTTCGCTATTATTTGTATTAGTGTATCTTGTATTAGTGTGATACATTTGTTATAATAAAATTGTTGAACCAATATTTACACATGATTCACAACTAGATCCATAGTGTAAATTAAGGTTGGCTTTTTGTGTTGTACAGTTCTATGGGCTTTGACAAACATATAATGTCCGGTATCTACCCTTACAGTATTATACCGAGCAGTTTCTGTAGTTTCTGCAAGTCATAAAAAATCCCGTGCTTTGTTCATTCACTCTTCTTACCTCCCCCTGAACCTCTGGTAGCCAATGATTGCATTATAGTCTCTATAGTTCTGTCTTTTCCAGAATGTCATAGAACTGGAATCACATATTACATAGCCTTTTCAGACTAACTTACTTCACTTATGAATATGTATTTCGGGTTCCTCCATGCCTTTTCATAGCTTGATAACATTTCATCTCTGAATAATATTCTGTTGTCTAGATGTACCATAGTTTACCCATTTGACTACTGAAGAACATCTCGGCTGCTTCCACTTTCTGACAATTATAAATAAAGCTGCTAGAAACATCCATGTGCAGGATTTTGTGTGGACCTAAGTTTTCAACTCATGTGGGTAAATATTAAAAAGCATGATCACTAGATCAATGGTATCTATATAACTTTAGTCTATAATGAGCAGTTAGTTATATTTTTAAATTTTCATCTAGGCATCTTGCCCATATTTTGATAAATTAATTCCTAGGTATCTCAAAATTTTGTAGTTATTAATACTGTATTATAATTTCCTCATGAGCTGATAGTATGTAGAAAAACAGTTGACTTTTATATGTGGATTCGAATTCCAACCATCTTCTTGAAATCATTTTTAACTCCAATAATGTGTCTGTAAACTCTAATTATCTATGATTTTCTATGTAGACAAGCAAATTATTTTCAAATGAGGACAGTTTTGTGTCATCTTTTTCAAGTCACTTAATTTTATTTTTTTTCTGCCATAATCAGGGCTTCCAACTCAATACGTAACAGTAGTTGTGATATTAACCATCCTTGTAATATTCCTTAAGACATTTTAGGCTAAGAAAATATCTTTTTTTTTTTGGTTTAGTTTACTAACAGCTCTTAAGATGGACAAGTGCTGAATTTTGCCAAAAGATTTTTTCCCTGCCTCTGTTTAAGTAATCATGTTTCTTTTCTCCTTTTATCTGCTAATGTAGTAAATTACATTGATATTCTAATGTTAAACTATCTTTTTCATTCTGAGATATAACCAAATATTTATTTGTATTGTAATATTTTAAAAATACCATTGCTGAACTCAGATTACGAATATATTATTATTTGTCCATACAAGTTTACATGTAATATCAACCTGTAATTTTTCCTTTGTTCTTTGTTTGGATTGAGTCAGGTGTTACACTACTTTCAGCAAAGAAAGACTTAGTGTAAGAGTGGAATTTCTTACTTAATTGCTAGAACTTACCTATAAAATTGCCTGTACATAAAGGTTTCCTTGAAAATAGTTATTTAACTGGTGATTGAACTGAATTTCTCATTGGTTTTAAACTCATTTAGGTTTTTTACATCTTGTATTAGTTTAATAAGTTATATATATTTTTAGAAAAGTATAGATTTTTATCTAGGATTTTAAACATACCAACATAAAATTTCATTATATTGCTGTTTTAATGTCTGTCCTGTTTATGAATATGTCCCTATTATTTTTAATATTATTTTTTCTGGCATAGAATACAAAGAATTAACGAAGCCAAAGTTGTTTCTTTAAAAATGCTTATAAAGGCCAGGCGCGGTGGCTCACACCTGTAATCCCAGCACTTTGGGAGGCCAAGGTGGGCAGATCACGAGGTCAGGAAATCAAGATCATCCTGGCTAACACAGTGAAATCCCATCTCTACTAAAAATACAAAAATTAGCTGGGCATAGTGGCACGTGCCTGTCCCAGCTACTCAGGAGGCTGAGGCAGGAGAATTGCTTGAACCAGGGAGGTGGAGTTTGCAGTGAGCCAAGATCGCGCCACTGCATTCCAGCCTGGGAAACAGAGTGAGACTCTGTGTCCAAAAAAAAAAAAAGCCTATAAAACAGAGTATCATTTCTTGTTTGCTAAATCTTGGCAATCTTTTTCATTTATGTTTTTTCTACTTTAATATCGCCTGCTCTTATCTTTCTTACAAGTTGATTTAAGAAAGGTTAAATTGATTTAAGTTGATTTAAGATTTAATAAAGGTTCCATGTTTCTGAAATGTAAAGGGTCCAGAACAGGCAAGATATAATCAAGATTATCAGAGAGTTGCAATAAATACGACATTGATTTTGTGGTCCACAGATGCACAAATAGATGATGTAATAGAAAAAAATAGACAGTGGAGAAAATGTAAAGATATGGAAAACAGAATCTTTAATTCACTTTAAAATTTATCTCAATTATCTTTTGAAATTTTCAGTATAGACATTTTTAATTTTTCTTTATTACTAGCATATAAAAGTAAAATTTACCTGTAAATACCGATCTTGATGACTTCTATTATTCCTTCTAACATATTTTTGGTAACTATTTTCAGATTTTGTATCCGTACAACCTGATCACCTGTGACTAATACTAATTTTATATTTTCTCCTAATCCTTATGACTTGTTTATTCTGTTACTTAATAGAAATAAGGGGCACCCTTCAGTCGTAAACACTCTCAAAAGAATCTTAAAAATGTCGTCATTTAATTATGATGTTTTCTGTAGGCTTTCTAAGATAAATACTTATCAATTTAAGAAAATTCTATTTCTAGTTTGATAAAAATTTCTATTATAAGTAGCATTCACTATAATTGCTTCTTCTGCAACCTTCAAAGCGATCATATGATTTCCTCCTTTTCTGTTAATGTGAGAAATTATACTGATTTGCAAGTATTTACTCATCCTTTCACTGCTGAAAGAAATTCCACTGGGATAACACTTTTATATATCAGACTAAGTTCTACTTGCTAAGTGTCTTAGGATTTTTACACCTATGTTCATGAAAGAGTGTAGTCATAATTTTCTATTCCTGTGATGTTTTGGTAGAAAACATAGAGTTGGAAAGCATGACTTTCCTTTACCATTTTCTTAGGAAGTTTGTGTAAAATTGGTGGTATTTTTTTAAAAGGATGCATCAGTAAAGCTCTCTGGCATGCATGTGTATATATGTGAAGATTTTTAATAATAAATTTAAGTTATTTAATAGACATCAATTCATTCATAATTTCTACTTCCTCTTTTGTCAGTTTTGTTATGGTTGTTGTTGTGGGGAGGGAGGAATTTGTCCATGTTAAAGTATTTAGCTTATTGGACTAGAGTTGTTCATAATATCCTATGTTTTTCATTTCTATATCATGTTTAGTTTAAAAATAACCCTTTTATTGCTCATATTGGTAATACGCTTTCTTATTTTCTTGAACAATCTTGCAAGTTTATTAATACCTTCTAAAATTAATTTTTCCTCTGATTTTATTTATTAATTTTGGTTTTCGACTATTTCCTTTTTGCTGCACCTGTACCCTTTGGGTTTCATTTACTATTCTTTTTCTAAATTATTGACATTGAAAATTAGATATTGATTTTCAGACCATACCTTTTGATCGTTTATGAATTTGATGTTATAAATTTCCCTCTAAGCACTGAATTAGTTGCATTCCACAAGTTGTAATATGTCACATTTTCATTACCATTCAGTTCAATATATTTCCTGATTTTTTTTGAAAGCATTTCCCATTTTCATTCATAAAATTATTAATCAAAATTCCAAAAGTAGATTCACTGAACCACTGGTAACAAAATAGGAAATGAAATGTTCCAGAGACATTTTGATAAGCTCCAAAGAAACACATGCTAGGCTAAAAATCTCCAGTTAAAACATGGTTGCACAACAAGTTATATTCATTCCTGCATTTTCTCAATAAATTCTTCCTTATATTTGCCTGTCTCTTTTCCAACTTGTCAAGACTTGGCTTTGCATTCAAGAACTTTTTCTGATCCTTGTCCAGTTTTGGCCTGATGAGAGCTACCTTGCTCAAGTGAATGCCCACAGGGATGGTGGTGCCGTTGGTCCTCTCACGCTGCACCCACTCAATGTAGAGGACATATTTCTTTCTGAATAAGGGACACAAGGAAGTGTGTGTGGGTGTGCATGCATTGGGAAATGATGGATACACCTTGACTTTCTTTCTGTACACCTTGACTACTTGCCAATTTGCTAACCTCTGTAGTGTCCTCAAACCACCTGGACCTCGTGGTCCTTGTGGATGGGCATGGAGCAGATACTGTATTTCTGCTCAGCTCTTTGGAGAGTGGGGACGACATGACCTTCCTACATACCTGCGAGGGGGCATTGAAGTGACATATGTGGTTTTTGCTGTGGTCCCAGGTCACCAACCGATTGAACTTCGTGGTGACTGTCTGGCTCCTATATATTTCCTGATTTCTATCTTATTCTATGACATATTGGATTTTAGAAATATAGTGCTTAATTTCTATATGGGGATTGTCTAGTTATGTTTGTGTAATTCACTTCTAGCCTAATTTCTGAGGATTAAGTCAGAAAGCAAATCAGTATGTTTTCAGTCCTCTGAAATTAGAGGCTTCCTTTGTGGCCCAGCACATGGTTAATACTGCAGTTGCTGGGTTCTATATATGCCATTTAGTTAAAGGTGGTTGGCTGTGTTGTTTAGGTCTATGTTCTTTTGATTTGTTCATCTTCTTGTTCTATCAGTAAAGACAACAGGTATTGAGAGAGCAACGTTGTTGCATTAACGGCACTCACTAAAGGTGATGAGAGACGGTATGTCAAGATTGAGTCCAGCCCTACTAGAGAGATCAGTCTTGACTTCGTTGTGTTTTATAAGTCCAGCTGGAAAAGCCATATTGGCAGCTGGACACACGATTGTGGAGCAAAGAGAGAGGCACATCTAGAGAAAGATGCTGAAGAGACTGGCAATTCAGATGACAATTGGAGGCATGGTAATGGATGACATTGCCAAGAAAAATAGAAAAGCCTTATACTATGATGATTAGCCTTAAAGAACTCCAACACTTAGTGGTTTCTTAGAGCAGCATAAACTTGCAAAGGAAACTAGAAAGACATACCCAGAGACGGGAAAAAAAAAATACATGGTGTTATCTTATGACAAATAGAACCCAAAACAGAAAAGCCAAAGGAAGGGTGTTTTATAGAGGAAGTGGTCAACAGCCTCAAGTGCTGTTTGGAGATACAGTAACAGTTATCTTGAATGTATCCATTTAGTGAAATGAAGATTACTGACAATCTTGATATGCATTGTTTTGACGGCAGAATGGGGACGAAAACCTGCCTAAAGTAGGTTCAGAGGAGAGTGGGAAAGAAGGAAATGAAAGCAACAGATTAGGTAACTAAAAAAAAAAAAAATGGGCTGCAGGTCGAGCAGAAGAGGCTGGATCACAGAGGTAGACAGATGCAACACTCACACTAAACGCACATGCTTCTCTGGTTACAGTGTTCAATCAGCAATTACTCATTGATTGGACTGCTACCCCTCATTTCCCAATGCATGCACACCCACACACACTTCCTTGATTACCTTAGAAGAGTAGTTATTATCTGCCATCCAGCTATAGACCCAAGTTTTGAAATTAAGCACCATCCAATAAAAAAAAAATTGTCTTAACCATTACATACCAAATGTAAGAGAAGGCAATTCACTTCTTCACATAATTGAGTTTATTGGCCCTATATTAAACCACACAGATGGATCTCTTAAACAGTTCCTACATTAGAACACAACCATTAAACTTCAAAGGTCCTGCCTAACATTATCACCACATTTAAAGGTTTTCCTTGTCTAATAATTACCTGCAGAAACAGAACACCTGAACTATCTTTAGAACTTCACTGGAAGAAGGATAGTAGGAGGCAAAGGTATTAATTTCCAGTACAAAATCTTGTCCAACTTAGGTAAAGAAGTTATTATAGGATGGTAAATGTAATTGAAAGGTTAGCCCAAAAGAAATCCTAATTTAGAACAATAGAAACTTTATGCATATGTTCCAAAGCCATTTCTGGTGTGAAAAAGAATATGTTTCACAAATGGTGCATATTTTTAAGCCACCAAATCAAGACAAATTTTTCAGAAACAAAGCAAAATATTTTAAAGAAATCATCATATCTACCAAAGAGCAAGAAAGAAAATTTAAATTCAAATACCTATCTTTCAAATAAGTATATTACACCATTTATCTTTCTCTTGCTTCCAAAACATCAAGCCAGTAGTTTCTTTCATAGCATAATCATTCAAAGCATGTCCTGAGCTCGTACCCATATTAACAGAAACAGCAAACACCTATTGGCTATCCAAAGAGCAATTACACCTCCTCCAAGCAGACAGGAAACCTCATTAATTCTAACATGTTACAAGTAGTTTTACTGATAATCTCTAGAGATTTGCAACCAATGTCAAAATATATACCCAAATAGAATCACATCATTATGCCCTTAAGGTAGTCTCATGTAAGAATACACATATCATGCTTCCTTCAATTAAAAGTGACGAGAGAATTGTATAATTGGAAGAGCAGTGAGTAGAGAAATCCAATTTTTGGACAACCTAATGTGTGGTATATCTTGCAAAGCTTATCAAAATTGTTTAGATGGGGAGTTTCCTGTAAATTATTAATTCCATCATCTGGATTTAAAACTATGTAACTAGTAGAAAGGATAACTTTTTTATGCACACACACTCTCGTCTCACATACATACAAATAGCATATGAAGTACTGTTGTGGTTGACTGGTAATACAATGAAGTGTTACCAGTCAATTACAACTTCTTTGCCATTGCTGTTTTAAAATACTAATCCAGTCATCTGATACACATATTGACACCTAAGTAATGATAGAATATTCCAGCCACTAGGGATATATCAGTGAACAAAGCAGAGTACTTGCTTAGATGAAAGTTACATACTACTTGGAAGAGACAGACAATAATTTCATGTGTTGGGTGATGGTAAGGGAAGAGAAACAAACGAGTGGAAAGGAAAGGGTGACTGTGGACAGCCAAGCAGCTATTTTTCTATCATGCATCAGGAAAACACCCCTCAGATGAGGTAAGCAGACTGTGGAAGGAAGTGTGGGAGAACACCAGGGGGATACATGTAGCCAAAGAGCCTCTCACACAGCAGAAAGAGCAAGTGCAGAAGGCCAGGAGAGGAGGGTAGGGGGTAGGCAGCCCACCTGGGGAGATGGAGAAAAAGCAAGGAGGCCAGTGTGGTTGGAGCAGAGCCAGGGAGGGGGACCACCAAGAGATGACCTCAAAGGGGAGCAGGAGATCGGATTGGGCAGGTCCTTGTAGGCCACTCTGTGGACACCAGCTTTTACTGTGACTGGGCTGGGAAGCCACTAGAAGTTAAAAATGGTGTCAAACAATTCCTCTACTAGTTCCCACTAAGTATCCGGTCCTGTGTTCACTGCTTCACGCACATCTTCAGAAATCCTTAAAATGATCTTATACAATAGGTAATTTTACCTCCAACTTTACAGATGAAGAAAATGCAAACTGTTCAAGTTCACAGTGCCAGAAATTGAAGCCTCTATAGCTCAGTGTTGCTCAGCAGGGGGTACTTCCGGCACTTGGGGTAGAAACATTCTTTGATATATGGGACTGTTCTGTACATTTTAAGAAGGCAGCTATCATAGTCCCCATCTCCTATATGTCAGCAATGCCCCTGTCAGTGTGACCAGAAAAACCATCATACACATTTCAAAAGTCCCCAACAGGAACATAACGTCCACTAGCCGGAACCACAAGCATGGTGCCTGAGTACCCTCACCACTGCGCCCTGCCTGTTATTTTATTCTGCTCACAGAAAAGGGGCAACTGGAAAAAAAATATTACAATATAGATGGATGAGTGAAAAACGCTTTAGAGTTGAACCTTTTTTTTAGAGGTATCTTCCCTTACTTCAAACTCTGAAACAACAATATCACAGCTAAATATCAGAGTTGGAACACAATGATCAAGCCCAGAGAATAACATAATATTCTTTAGCTAAAGAGTTGAGCCCAGAGAGTCCTTGAAGTAATAAAACAACTTTCTGTGAAGTCAGGAATATAATAGGCTCTGCGGAAAATATTCAGAGGTAAGAAGGTCTTCTTCAGAACCTTGGTTATATTAAAATGTATTTGTTGAGTATTTCCTAACATGAAATACTAGAAAGCTGTCTACAGCAATGGCTAATCACATATATGTGAGCCTGATAAATTGAACCCCTGCTATGTCCACATGAGAGAGCTTATACAAGACACACTGAAAATTAACACTGAGATATCAGTGTTCAATAATCTTCATAAGGCAATCATTGAAAACATATGATTCCAGATACCTGGAGTTGGAAAGACAAATCTACATTATTATCTGTCTAAAACATCAATTATTCTATCAATTATTCTTACCCCTGAATTCTATCAATTATTCTTACACCTAAAGCCTGAATATTAGAAGAATTTGAAACTCTGCCCAAATCTTTATAAGGCAATTACTGAAAAAGATGACTTAAAATAATCAAAGTTTTAAGAATAAATCTGTATTATTTGTGTAACTCATGATTCATGCTTAAAAGTGAACTTAAACAGAGCCTGCAAACTGGCAGAATTTTGAAACCCAAACCTACCAACCTCAGTGTGTCAACACGAGATACTTCAACGGGCCCTTTATAAATATCACGAAGTGCTAAGTGTGGAAGACAAACATCGTTGGAGCAGTTAAAAAGTCCTTATGCTAATCATTTAAACAATATTATGAAAATAGTATAATGCTAAGTGAAGAAGGCACTAACATTGTTGGAGCAATTGAAAAACCCTTATGCTAACAGTTTAAAAATAATGTTATTAAAATATTCCATCAACCCATCCCTGATTCAGGAGTGGAAATCTGGCAAACACTTTCCTTAGGTCCTAAAAACTACCAACAATATACAAAAAGATTAAAAATAAGAATCACTTAAAAAGTAGTCATCTCAGAGCTGACTCTACTCTTCCTTATCCCCTCAAAAAAAAAAAAAAAAAAAAGTCAGTTTGCAATGTTACCTGAGTATCCACTGGTTCTTATAAGAATGGCACAAAACCTGGCCACAAGAAGTTTATGATCTACTGGTAAGAATTCATGGACAGAACGGCAATGTCGAACATATACTATGAATATACAGAAATAGAAGTTCTGATGGTATTGAATGAGATGTTAATCACATCATCTATACAAAGGAAGCCAGGCAAGGGAGAAAACAAGAAGGGGAGACTTTCCCAAGAAAACCAGAAGGACAACAAAATAAAGATTGAAAAAGAAGAAAAGGAAAGTGGCCAGGCGTGGTGGCTCATGCCTGTAGTCCCAGCACTTTGGGAGGCCTAGGCGAGTGGATCACCTGAGGTCGGGAGTTCAAGACCAAACCTGGCCAACATGGTGAAACCCCATCTCTACTAAAAATACAAAAAAAAAAAATTAGCCGGGCGTGGTGGCGGGTGCCTGTAATCCCAGCTACTCAGGACGCTGAGGCAGGAGAATCACTGGAACCCAGGAGGCAGAGGTTGCAGTGGCCAAGATTGTGCCAATGCACTCCAGTCTGGGCGACAAGAAGGAAACTCTGTCTCAAAAAAAAAAAAAAAAAAAAAAAAGAAAGAAAGAATTTGGGCCAGGTGTGGTGGCTCACACCTGTGATCTCAGCGCTTTGGGAGGCTGACGTGGGTGAATCACAAGGTCAGGAGATTGAGACCATCCTGGCTAACACAGTGAAACCCCATCTCTACTAAAAATGCAAAAAATTAGCTGGGCATGGTGGCAGGTGCCTGTAGTCCCAGCTACTCAGGAGGCTGAGGCAGGAGAATGGCGTGAACCCAGAAGGCAGAGCTTGCAGTGAGCCGAGATCGCACCTCTGCACTCTAGCCTGGGCGACAGAGCGAGACTGTCTAAAAAAAAAAAAAAAAAGAAAAAAAAAAGAAAGAAAAGGAAAGTAATCCAGACCCATGCCATTACAATTGAAACTAAACCAACCGCCTTCTAGAATGGCTAAAAATAAGCAAGCAGGCAAACCAAACAAACCAAAAATCCCGACAATGCAAAGTGCTGGTGAAGATGAGGAGAAAGTGGAATTCTCATACATTGATTGTAAGAATGTAAACTGGCACAGACACTTTGGAAAACAGCTTGAAAGTTTCTTATATAATTAAAGTATAAATTTCTTGTTTAATTAAATGTGACAGTTTCTTCTATGATCCAGCAATCTCACAGGAGTTTAAGAGAAATTAAAACAGATCTCCACACAAAGACTTGCACATGAACATTTATAGAAACTATACAAAGTGGTCAAAAACTTTTAAAAATCCATCTTTCCATTAACTCGTGTATGGATTTTTTAAAATATGATGTGTCCATACAATGGAATACTACTCACCAATAAAAAGAAATGTACTTCTAATACACAAAATAACATAGCATAATGCTTATAAATTCATCTAAGTGAAAGAATTCACACATAAAAGGCAAACATGTTATATGATATCATTCTCATGACATTCTGGGAAAGGCAAAACTATATAGATAGCAAAAAGACCAATGGTTGCTAAGGGGAAGGGGAGGGAATTGACTGCAACAGGGGCAGGGAAACTTTTGAAGAGGTGATAGAAACCACCTACATTATGATGGCGGCAGTGGTGACAAGACCGCACGTATCTCCCAAACTCCGACGGCCACATACCTAAGAAGGATAGATTTTACTGTATGTAAATTATTCAAAAAGCAAACACAAAAACTGAATCAACTGGATTTCAGTTACATTACAAAGCGGTTCTTCAAAACAAACTGAATAGGTGCAATTCCCCTGAATACTTCCTGTCTTCGCCAGCCCAGTCAATGTGAACAAGTCACAGGTCACAGTGCCACTCTTAAATGTCCTCCAAGTCCCTGAAACATCACCCGCAGCCCTGTTGGGCAAAACTGCAAAAATGTTTTACATTGTTCTGAATCAAGTTTTACATTTATCTGCTTCATTTTCTCACTAAACTCTTCATTGCTCTCCTTTTATACGGCAAGACAGGTAAGGTGGGTCTGATCCAAATGTCAAAAGCCAGAAAAGTGAGTCTGGCCTTTCAGTGAAACACATTCTCTATGGGCTCTCTGCCTTGCCTCTGATACCCTTCGTTTCCTTCTCTGCCGTTCACCTACCGCCCAACTACAGCAATGGTCTCCAAAATTGAGTGTGAGTACCTCAGTGTGGGCAGGAAGAAAATATCAGAACTTCAGAGTGTATTTATTTTCATTTTAAAATTGAGGAAAATGTGTTGTTGCTAAAATTTAATACACAAATTGATTTACTTATTTGGCAATATTTATTGAGCCAAGAATTTGTGCGACGAGCTAGTCAAAGTGCTGAGAATGCAACAGTGAACAAAACAGACTGAGTTCCTGACCTTCTGAAGCACACATCTTGGAGGAGGGGACAGACAAATAATTATAATAATAAAAATCGAACGAGTCAAAAAAAATTTGCATGCAATTCACATAGTAAAATTTGCTAATGAATAATGCAGCACCAGGAAATGGAAGAGGCCTTGGTCCCCTCATGTAATCCATAGAACAGTGACTGACAAGCTATTTGGAGCTGCTGTGATGCAAGAATGTAACGTTCACAGTGCAGCAACACAGATCCCAGGCCACGCACTCTCAGGATCATCCAGTGTGGGCATATTGAGACTGTAGAGCGTGTGTGTGTGCGCACGCACGCATGTGTATGTGTACAGCACAGCTAGCTACAGAGATACAAAGATGTGATCTTGTCTTACTAAAAAAGAATCTTGCAAAGCAACTATGGACTGAGGACAATAGTCATAATGAAACACAGACAAAAATACTGAAATCGTGGTAATTACACTTCCAGTGTGAGCTTTCTGAAATGATTAAAAATGTTGATGACATGTTTAATTACGTTGCTTCTGCTAAAAAATGAGTATTTAATTATTAATAAATTGGGTGAGATCAAAAGCCTTCTACTTTCTAAGTTTTCAAATGTTTATATACTGTTTATTTCACCTTCATTTTATCTTCCTTTTTAAAAAGTCTTCATTAAGATAATTTATATAATATACAATTTACCCATTTTAACTATACAACTGAATAATATTTAGTAAAGTTATTGAGTTACACAATATCTCTATGATCTGCTTTTAGAACAGTCATCCTTCTTTTAATATCTCAACGCAAACAGTAGTGTATATCTTATATAACCTATTTAATATCTCAATGCAAACAGTAGTGTATATCTTATATAAGCTCTGAACCATGTATATATAATCTACCAGTAAGTAAGTGCATACACATGGAGTATATACTTTGAAATATTTAATAATAGAGTGCCATGAACCAAAAGCATGGAGATCTTGGCTTTAAGGTCCCAGCCACAATGTCCAAGTCCACATGACCCCTTGGACAAAGTACACTGGACTCAGTCCCTTCGTCTGCCTCTGTCTGCCGTTACCATTTTCACAGAATACCTAATGCCTTTTTCTGCATTTAAAGTTACGTATAAGTGACCCATGATAAAATCAGAGGAAGGGCAAACACGGAGTTCTTGTAGAGTCAAGTGTCTTGGCAATCCCATCATCAAAAGCAGGAGTCCTTGGCAGAGTTATTGCCTCATAGGTAGGCCTGGAGATGGAAGTTAAGTGAAATGATGCCAAATCTCCAAGATTCTAAGTGTAATGAGACACACATGTATACACAAACATATCACAAATTGGCACAACAGGCATATGCACGTCAAGGTGCCCTATAACCAGGAAAAAATAATTACTCAGTTCCAGAAATAGATGTGTACTCGCTGAAAAACAAAAAATCTTTTATTTAAAAGATAGCGAGAATCAGGCTTTCCTTACTGGGACTGGTCAGAACTCAGGACCAAATTGAGAGTTTGTATCTTCCAAACTTCCTAGTTTGTTCTAATGTTACCTCAGCTTTATCTTTCATACATGAGTATCTTTTACTCTAATTCCTCCCCTTATTTTGTTTTTGTTGGTGGTGCATAATCGAATTCTTAACATGGCTAAAAAAAAGTTACATATAAGTAACTAAGTGAATTAATAGTTTACACTTGAGGGCTTATGTGCCAACCTATATTAAATACCTTAAAGACATATTATCTTATCAATTACTGACATTACAAGTAGGCGATATTATCATACCCATTTTACAGATGGGTAAACAATGCCCGCCTGCCCAAGGGCACAAAAATAGTAAGTGACAGAGCAGGATTTAATCCTAGGCCACCTGAAGCCAGAGCCCACTTTCTTCATCACTAACTGTAACACTTCCCATTTCAGGACATATGACAGCATGTGTA
The DNA here is from genome assembly GCF_028878055.3 of Symphalangus syndactylus. NCBI lineage: Eukaryota > Metazoa > Chordata > Mammalia > Primates > Hylobatidae > Symphalangus > Symphalangus syndactylus. The sequence goes on from NC_072427.2 coordinate 12,220,101, forward strand.
AGCTAACCAAGACCCTAGGGAGGAGGCAAAAGTGATTCACTTGTTCAAGTGGAAGCAGGAACTATGACCAAGAAGAAATGAGGGACATCTAAGAGGTTTCAAGTGTCAGCACCAAGTAAGAGCAGTGCCAGAGAGAGAAACTAGGCCTTCCAGGTAGAAGGAGAATTTGAATCTACTCATATCTACCAGGCTAAGCTCTTCGGAAGAAAAGGTTTAGCTGTTCAACTGACAATTTGAAAACCTTAAAACTTTACCCTAGTCTGACTACAGATGATTCTCATTTGTGAACTGGTATATTTGCTAAAGTTTCTTTATAACCCCACAGCACTTTTGTGGTCATTCACAGACACGTGCAAAAAAAACGTGAATCACTCTACATGCATATTCCCAGAGGAGGTTGAATAAGGCAATGTCTGCCTTCTTGTTTCAGCTCTTAAACTGTAACTCTTCTTTCCGTGGTCTATTTAATGCTGTGTTTTTCATATCTTTGTGCTTTTGGTTGGTGTCTTCACCGTTTAAAATGGTTCCCTAGCATAAAGCTGTAGTGTTGTCTGGTGTTCCTAAGTACAGAAGGCTGTGATGTGTCTTACAGAGAAGACACATGTTTTAGACAAACTTCATTCAGGCATAAGTCATAACGCTGTTGGCTATGAGTTCAGAATTAATGAGTCAACAATATGTGTTAAATGACATGTCCTTAAACAGAAACACATATACAATACCATTATCTATTAATAGGGTGGCAAAAATATTGTGGCCAGAGGGAAGCTAACTTTGTATTTCCCCTACAAGCAATGGTCCAGTGTTTGCTATTTGAGTGTTTGTTTTGACTTGACAGAACATAACTACCATGAACAATGAGACTCAGCTGTATGTATCTCTCAGAAGACACAGTGCCCATTCACTATTCAGCCGAAAACCAAAGCGGATAATGCATCCTCCTCTGCTTAATAAACAGGTTTATGGACACAAAGTCATGAGTCTATATTCTACTATGAAGTCATGAGTCTATATTCTACTATGAAGTCATGAGTCTATATTCTACTATGAAGTCATGAGTCTATATTCTACTATGAAGTCATGAATCTACATTCTACTATGAAGTCATGAGTCTGACTCTCCTTCTTTAACCTCTCTCCTCTACAATCTCTCATTTATACCCCCAGAGCAACAGTCTTTTCAAAGTAGAGATGGAATCACCTTTAATGACTCCTGCAGTATATTTTCTACTACAAAGAAGAAATAAGGCCGGGTGCAGTGGCTCACACCTGTAATCCCAGCACTTTGGGAAGCCGAGATGGGTGGATCACAGGAGGCCAGGAGTTCAAGACCAGCCTGGCCAACATAGCAAAACCCTGCCCCTACTAAAAATATAAAAATGAGATGGACATTATGGTAGGTGGCTGTAATCCCAGCTACACAGGAGGCTGAGGCATGAGAATCGCTTGAATCCAGGAGGCGGAGGTAGCAGTGAGCCAAGATCGCTCCATTGCACTCCAGCCTGGGTAACAGAGCAAGACTCTGTCTCCTCCACCCACCCCCACAAAAAAAAAAAGAAATAGAGGTTTTTCCATAGAGAGTTATATGCCCAACTCCCTATATATTTATTTCACCATTAATATAACACATACCTTCTAAAATATGCTTTGAGAAGCAATATTTTAAATGCATACTAAATTGAAAATACAGACCTTGCAGCTATGACTTCCATATATCTTGCAGTCACTGTTAGATTTGCTTTAACAATTAAAGTTAAATTTCAAAGTGAGTTTACAAATCATGATTTTGAGAAATGGAGCTAGGCCAATGTAGTTTCAGCAATGTCTTAGTCACCTTCCAAAAGAAATAGTTCACTTTATAAATTGCTAAAAGATGGACTATGAAAAACACACATCACAAATTAAAACTACAATCTTCAAACGCTTTCGAAATGAAGCTCAATTCACAAACATTCTACATATTAAAAGGTACCATGTTATATTTAATAACTGTGCAATAAGACTATTATACAGTTTCATTTATTGGTACTTAAAACAATAAAATAATGTATGTGACCAACTGAAAGCTCTTTAATTTTTTAATTATTCAAAACTAAGTTACCCTGAATAAAAGACTACAGTAGATTATATTGCTGTAATGTGTAAAGACAATAATTAGAAGGGAAGAAAATAAAACATTAGTTTTCCAAAAGTACTTAAATATTGGTCTAATTAGATTAATTGACATATACAAGAAATTAATGTTTTTCAAAAGTCCTGAAATATAGTTTCCTAATCAACAAAGTAATACAACCTCACACAGACCACACAGTTTTAAGTGAGATCTTCAATCCAATGTATAATGAAAAACAGTTCATCACGAATTTTAAACTATGACATGAATTCATTCTGAATCAGCATAAACATCAGCCAAGCAGGGGTTTTGGATAGCTCAATACCTGGTTAGAAAAAAAATATTTCTTTTATTAACATGATCTAATGAACACTATCTGTGCCAATTAAAAGCGACACTATCTGGAATATAAAAACATCAACTTCATATGCCTGGATTTCAAAGTTCACACCTCAGTGCAAATATCTCATGGTGTGAGGGAAACTAAACAGCAGCCTTTACTGAACAGGTACTACATTCCTGGTACTCAGTCACATGTTACAGATGTAATTTATATAATACTCAGAAGCATCCTGCAAGAATTACGAATAGGCATCAAAGCCCCTACTTTATACATTAAAGCCCGCCTGGCCACCGGCTGGTTTTTGATGGTAGAGTTGTCATTAAGACTCACAGCTGCCTAACACAGAATCCACGTGCTTTCCACTCCAAGTATTTTACCAATTAGGTGGTAGTGTGAACCCAAAAAGTGTCTCAGACAGGTCTCAATCAATTTAGAAAGCTTATTTTGCCAAGGTTAAAGATGCGCCTATGACACAGTCTCGGAAGGTCCTGATGACATGTGCCCAAGCGGGTTGGGGGTACAACTTGGTTTTATACATTTTAGGGAGACATGAGACACATCAATCAATACATGAAAGATATACATTGGTTTGGTCCAGAAAGGTGGGACAACTTGAAGCAGGGGTGGGTGGTGGGGAGGCAGGGGAGCTTCCAGGTCATAGGTAGACTTAAAAGTTTTCTGACTGGCACTTGGTAAAAGAGTCATCAATAGAAAGGAGGGTCTGGGTCATGATAAAAGGTTGTGGACACCAAGGTTTTATCGTGCTGATGAAGCTTCCAGGTAGCAGACTTCAGAGAGAATAGATTGTAGCAGGCTTCAGAGAGAACAGGTTGTAAATGTTTCTTACCAGACCTAAAGAACTATCACTGTTCTATTACTGTTCTATCAGTAATTCCAAAAGGGAGGAGGGTATAATGAGGCATGCCTGGCTGTCCCCTCCCATCATGGCCTGAACTCATTTTTTCAGGTTCACATTGGAATGCCGTTGGCTGAGAAGAAGGGTCCATTCAGATGGTTGGAGGGCCTTAGAATTTTATTTTTGGTTTACCATAGTCAAATTAACATTTTGAAACTGAAATGAAATAAAGGACATCTGAGAGTTTACTCTGAGTCTCTACTCCTTCTCTCACCTCTCTCCTCTACAATCTCTCACTTGTACCACCAGAGCAATGGTCTTTTCAAAGTAGAGATGGAATCACCTTTAATGGCTCCTAGAGATAAACTTTGTAAAAGTTCAAAGTCCTTAACATGGTGTTGGAAGCTCCATTTACTATCTGCCCACAACCTGTATTCCCAGCCATTCTGTGGCCCATGAGAGAAGATGAGAGGGCAGAAAGGAGAGTTGGCACTGTCACTCTGGAAAGAATGCCAGCCTATCAATGAGGGTTGCACCCTTCAATCATGAGATGATGCGAAAGCTGAACAAGAAAGCTGAGTGGGCTAGACTCAGGGCGTAGACTGCAGCCTGGAAAGGAATGATAAAGAGATGGCAGAGCCTCTGAATACACCACGGGAAGCCCACTGGATCCGGAGTCGGGGAGGACCTTTTGCATACCCTTATTGCCCCTAAGGAACAGGAGAAGTTTCAGTGACCAGAATCCCCAGGAAAGGCACTCAAGGTTCCTTGGGTAGAGAAAAACAGAAGTGAGAAAACAGTATGAGAGGTACAGGTGGAGCCTTTTCATATATTCCAGAGATAAAGCAAATGACCTCACTGGTGAACAGCCAAAGGGGAAGAGAAAGTGTTTGAAGAAGATCAAGAACAGGGCAGAGATCAGAAGGTTCCTCGCCCAGTGTATGATCTGGAAAGGACAATTACATGGTGATGTGGAGGGCATTCGGTGCACAAGGGTGAGACTAAGCCATCTGCTGTTCCTGTCCAAACAATAACAATATTTCACAAATGACTAGATCAGGACAGGTGCACTCTTCCCTACAGTAGAGACCTGGGGAAGCCTTTACAAGTGATCATGTCCATCAAAATGCAGTATCCTTCACAAAATGATCATACAGCAATAACCCGAAAAAAAGGGCAACAAGCTTCAAAGTAGAAATAATCATCACAGAAGTCAAACCAACCTTGGGCCAGGTTTGTTTTTGGAGTTCAAAAATTTAAGAATTTAGAAAGTGTATCATATATTACACGATACCCTAAATGGTTTGGAGACAGTATTTCATCATCAAACATACCACAATTCAAACTTAATGGGATATATAATTACTATATAGACCATAAATAGTTACACAAGAGTCCAAGTCAGAGTTTGCTACCAAACTCTGGTAAGGATTCTTACAAACAAAATCCTTTCCATTTTCAAAAGTTTCTGAATTGTGAATTTTTAGATAAAAGATTTATGAACTAGCAGTTAACAGCTGCAGTAACAGAACAGCAGCAGAAACAGGAGGAGAACATCAATTTCCCCTGCCTGATCACCACTCTGCCCCAGGTGCCAGGCTGTGCACTGGAACGTGTTCTCTTTAAAGATGAAGAATTTGGAGTTCAATGAGCTTTATTCGGGACCTTTAGCAAATTTTTCTCCCCTTAGCCTCCCTAGGCAGAGTTTGAGTATCTTTTAATTGTGCGTTTTTATTCAGGTCCTGCAATCCCATGACCTGGACTAGGCTGGGTGGGGTGAGGGGGGTCCCCAGAGTGAACTGAGTGAGCACGGCCCAGGGATAGTCCAGCATAGCCACAGAGTGTAGGAAGAAAATACTGGAACTTCTATTCACACTGACTTAATATGTTCTTTTAATCTCTATTTTTGTGTATGCTGAATAATATATGTATTATCAGCACCATAGTACACGTACATAATTTATAAGTAAATATGTAAACTTATATATTGGGTGTGTCTGCTCAAAAAGTACCTGCTGATAGGGTGTAGGATCAAAAGAATATGCAGAGAACATTTCTAGAGCATCTGAATAATTAAATCCTTTAATCTGTTGGAAAACAAATAACAAAACTGCAATACCAGGAAAAGAATTTGTTTTTCCCCTTTAGGCAATAACTATTTTCAGAACTGTATCTCTCCTTTTAGAAAGAAGAATCACGTAATGAACATAATGCAAACCAGACAAGATGAAACAGACAAGATTTTTTTGGTTTTTTGGTTTTTAGTTTTTTAAGGCAAGTGTGATTTAAATAGGGTTTTCGGTAACTACCATTGTTACCTCTACTAAATGGTGTTTCTCTTGGGAAAATTCATTAACTATTAATTTCAATAAAAGATCTCATATGTCTCAAGTTCACTCTTACATTTACAAACTACACCATGCATGCACCATTTCCTTTTTACTTACTTTGGCACATTGAAATAATTTGCATTTTCAAAAAGTAGACACAGATGCTTTTTTGTAGACTCAGATGATGGGGCAGAGGCAGGATAAAAAGATTTGCATGTCCTTTGAGAGAGGAGTCACTCATAATTAGAAAAGAAATTCAAACTCACAATATAGAAATAAATCTATTTACCATAACCTGGGCTTAGAGAAATCTGGATAACTGAAGCATTCATTTAGTTGTGACATAATTAAGTAACACAGGAATTAGAAACCCTCCTAGGATTTGAGCACGTAAAAGTTCAATATGTGGCCAGGCACAGTGGCTCACACCTGTAATCCCAGCACTTTGGGAGGACGAGGCAGGAAGGTCACTTGAGATCAGGGGTTAGAGACCAGCCTGGCCAACATGGTAAAACCTCATCTCTACTAAAAAAAAAAAAAAAAAAAAAAAAAAAAAAAAAAAAAAAAAAAATTGGCATGGTGGCAGGTGCCTGTAATCCCAGCTACTCGGGAGGCTGAGACAAGAGAATTGCTTGAACTCAGGAGATGGAGGTTGCAGTGAGCCCTGAGAAGAGAAGATCGCACCACTGCACCCCAGCCTGGGTGGCAGAGCATGATTCTGTCTTAAAAAAAAAAAAAAAGAAAGAGAAAAGAAAATGGGCCAGGCGCGGTGGCTCATGCCTGTAATCCCGACACTTTGGGAGGCTGAGGAGGGCAGATCACGAGGTTAAGAGTTCAAGACCAGCCTGGCCAACATGGTAAAACCCCGTCTCTACTAAAAATACAAAAATTAGCTGGGCATGGTGGCGCACATCTGTAATCCCAGCTACTCAGGAGGCTGAGGCAGGAGAATTGCTCAAACCTGGGAGGCAGAGATTGCATTGAGATGAGATCACACCACCGCACTCCAGCCTGAGTGACAGAGCAAGACTCTGTCTCAAAAAAAAAAAAAAAAAAAAAAAAAAAAAAAAAAAAAACAAAGAAAATGGAAAATGACAACAAATATTTTTAAAATATGATAGTTCCAAAAAAGCCCAAAAAACTTTTCTTTGTAGTGCTACCAGGGCATTGTAGTGAACACACACCACTGTTACTAGATGCAAAATGTATGGGAGATAAGGTTGAATTTTGTCTAATCTAGCATCTACCCTCAAAGTTCCTCCTTTCAATGGATGCTAGGAATCTGCTTTCAAAGCCTGACTTGGCTTCTTACAAATTCATCAACTCAGTGGTCAAATCAGACAAGGGTCCTGCCTTTGGGAAGCTAGTGTTCCCATGAGGATATATATGTTTAGAGAGGGATGAGGGAGCATGTGAGCAGAGACCTAAGTGACAAGAATGAGAAACACCATTTGAGAAAGAGGATTCCAAAAATAGGAATGGATCCATGCAAAGCCCCAAAGCCAGAACATGTTCCTTGCTTCTAACAGCAAAGAGGTCAACAGAGCCAGATCTGCCTGATGTATCAGTGACAGAGTAAGATGACATCAGAGAAGGGATGAGGGCCAGCAAAGACTTGAGGTTTTATTTTAAGTGAATTGGGAAGCCAGGGAGGAGGGGAGGTGAAGGTTGGTCAGAAGATTGATTTGTCATGGATTTTCAAAGGATCATAGTGTCTGCTGTGTGGAATACGTTCCACACAGAGCAAGTCTAAGGAAGAAGACCAGTGGAAGGAATGAAAAGTATCAAAGGTTCTTTGATTTATGATTTGTTTCTTCATTTTTAGTTTTCTGGTTATTCAGATTTCAGCATTGCTGGAAATACAAAACTATACACCGTATCTCACATTAACCACTGCCTGGTGGGTCCACTCAGGAAAGAGGAACATAGGCAAGTTGTGCTTCTTTTCAGAAAGGTCCCTTACTTCTCTAAGTCTCATGCCCACAGAAAAGACCCAATCCTTGTGGTGGTCTGCCTTCCTGATATTCACTCATGACATCAAAATATCCTCTCAATTTAAACAACATCATGCAAAGTTTTGCAACTATGTACTAAGACTTGCTATCTGAAAGGAGTCCCATATTTTGTAGGAGAACAGCTTAAGGACAAAGTTTAGTATATCATCAATAAAAATTGTTATTCATCTAACAGACATGGGGAGGAGGGTGGTATATTTTATTCCTACTACAGGTTGAGTATCCCTTATTCAAAATGCTTGGGACTAGATTGTTTCTGATTTCAGATTTTTGTGGATTTTGGAATATTTGCATATACATAATGAGCTATCTTGGGGACGGGACCCAAGTCTAAACACTAAATTAATTTATGTTTCATACACACCTTATATACATAGCCTAAAGGTAATTTTATACAATATTTCAATAATTTTGCACATGAAACAAACTTTTGGCTGCATTTTGACCGTGACCCATCACACAGGGTCAGGTGTGGAATTTTCCACCTGTGTCGTTATGTCGGCACTCAAAAGCTTTTGGATTTTGCAATATTTTGTAGTTCAGGTTTTTGCATTTGGGATTTTCAACCTACAGATGTCAAGAAAATTCTTCTGAGCACCAAAATGCAGCTGTGAGAAAAAGACAAAAGTTTTTATGGGACATCTGAGTAAATAAAAGTCATCCCTGCTAAAAATCAGATTGTGCTTCATTAACAGAAGTAAGTACAACTGTAAAGCCAACAAAAAAAATTTTCCTAAGAGCATTCCATAGTTGCCAAACAATGTAATAACTCCCTACTGTTGAATGATTTTTTTCATTCTTGTCAACTTTTCTAGCTCTACTTCATTTCCCCTGCTTCCTGAGCAAAGATCACTAGGATACCCAATTGTGAAACTGCCTCGGCCTCAGAATAGCACTCAATACAGAGTTGACCATGGCTTCCCTGGTCCACCCTTAACGCCACGCAGCATAAGCCCAAAGCCCTCCTCCACTCTCTTCTACCAAATATCCCAGGATTCTTCATGAGATGCAACGTCCCTTCCTTGGCCTACAGGCATGTTTTTAGAGGTCTTTATGTAAATAGGATTTATCACTACTCAAGAAAGGCAAGTATGCATAAAATTAATTATTAAAATATTTATGTCAGTCATAAGTGCTATGACAAAAATAAAACTGCTAAAAAGTTAACAATCTAGCCATCTATATCTAAATGGTTGCTAATATCATAGATCTCATTTACACAGAATAAAATCCTCTCTCTAGATTTGATACTAGAAACACTATGAAAACTAAAGAGATCTTCCAAACTATGTTATATTCCTTCTATAGTCAATCTAAATTCTTTCTATATTAGGTCTGTAAAGCACCTGTTAGATCAAGTGGGAAACTTGTCCGTCTGCCCTAAAGATGTATTTGAAACCATTTATGCCCCAATTAGATGGGTCATCTCACAAAAAAATTGGGGTATAGTTATATGATCAAAATGTTAAGGACTATTTCTCAAAATTATTAATTGATGTCATCTCCTAAATTTTGTCTTTAGGAAAAGGAAGAAGAATAGGTCTGATCTTCCAAAAGAAGACTTCTAAAAAATTGTGTCTCCATAAATCCCAGCTTTGCCAAGCCCTGTGTCACATTCATTGACCTTTCCCATGCGTAACACATCTTTTATTAAAATGCCAGATAAAAAGAAACACATCTGAAAACTTCAAGCTTTAGAAGAATAATGCAATGACATTGTTTAAATTCTAAGCAAACTGACAGTTTGGAAATTCTCTTTTGTGAAGTCATTAGTTTCTAAGTACTCATCAATCATTTAAGGTTGTAATCAATGACAAATTAATGCTTACTCTCATAAGGACAAGTATAAAATTTAAATTCACTAATTCATTCATTCACAGCAAGTATGTCTCCAACTCACTATTTATCAGAATATAAAATGTGTGTCTTCTTAAGCGTTAGATAGCTGAGTTGCACTGATCTCAGTTTCATCTACATATGAATTAATTGCTGCTAAACAATCAAACCAGTGGCCACATTTGTGATATTTCCAAATGAAGTAGATAATTTAGGGATGATAAATAGTGGCCCTTTGTTTGGCAGTGACTAACTGTAGGCGCTGTCTTCTTGTCCATGAGTTTTCTAAATCCTCACAAACGTTAACAGAGCTGAGTAAAAATACCAATCCTATGTAAGAAGAAATCAAGGATTATAAACATGAAGCAACTTGTCAGCCAGTAAGTATTAGTGCCAGGATTTGAACCAAGTTCCCTCTGACCACAACATCTGTGCTTATACCTTAGGCTAGATTGCCATCGCTACCTAACTGGGATCACCAAATCTCTACTCTGGGCAAAGCGGTCATGATTCTAAAATAAGAATTTAAAAACCTGAAGAGACATTGTATAGTAATTATTAGTGCATCACAATGGGAAATGGTAAAGAAAATTACAAAGGCTGATCAGAAAGTGATGGAATTCAAATATGCTATGAAATAAGTAGCAATAATAAACAGAAGCAATCAAGAACATTCCAATGCTATGGAGAAAACATTTGCTGTTGTCAATCAAATATCGACGTATTCACAGCTTTCTAACATGTCATCCACCACAGTCTCATCCTCTTTGTACACATATGTGCAACCTTGATCTGTAGCATTTGAAATTAGAGTCATTGAAAGCGAAAGTAAACAGTGTGCTCTGCAGCATCAAGGATCATGTAAAAAGCAGATGTTTGTTTGAACCCACCATTGAGCTATACTACCACCAGATTTTTTTTTCTTTAAGCTGATGAGAAAACTATGTTTCAGTCTCTGGAGTTTAATGGTTACACTTGTGTGATACTGCAATAGAATTAGGTCTGTCACATGTAAAGATGTGAGACTTACATTTTGTGCATTTAAAAATAAAAGAGAGACTATTACAGTATTCTTTAGTTCCCATACGCATTAGCTGAAGGAATAAAATACACACCCCATTTATTCTCTTGAGGCACTCAGAGTACAGTAGGAGAGGCAGATAGCAAAGCAATTCCAACAGTTTGGTGTGATCTAGGAGGTGTTAAGAATGAGATGCTAATGCAGTACCTAGCTGATGCATTAATCCAGTGTAATAAAGGCTAGACCACAAAAAAATGTAACTAGAATGACAGCGAAGGGACTGAGAAGCTGAATTTTGTAATTTGCTGATTATATGTGTTGGAGAGGAATAGGGAGGAGGCAGCAGCAGGTGTTTAAGTTGCCTAGATAGGCCAGAGGTACTCTGGTGGAACCACCAATTAACACAGGCAAAGGGGAGCAAGAGCCATTTACAGAAGGTAAGGTGGAAGACTGATAAGTTATCAAAGTTGAGACATACTATATAGTCCAACTGGATAGTCAAGGTGGGAGTTCAGAGCAAAATCTGGGATGGAAATGTGGAAGACAGGAACTGTCTCTCCTCAAACAAGCGTATAAAGTGAAAAGCAAAGAAGGCTGGGAGCTGAACCACAGGAATAATTAACTTTCAGTGGCAGCACAGAGGAAAGAGAACTCATAATGAAAACTGAGGGAGAATGTCCAGGGACGCACAGGAGAGGCGGGGCGGGGGGCGTTGGGGGTGGGGGTGGTGAAGAGAACAGAACTAAGGAAGCTGAGAGAGGAAGTTTCAAGGAGTAAGCAATAATTGCAAATGTTGCAGAAAATTCAGCTGAGGGAAGCAGAGGTGCCTCCATCTTGTTTGGTTACTGGGAGGGCAGTAGACACCTCGGGGACACAGAAGCCAGGCTATAATGAGCTGGGAAGCCAGAAAAGCAAGTTATGACAAGAGATAAGATGAAATAAACAATATTTAATTAAGATATGCTAATTTTTAAATCAAACTTATAAATAAGTAGAAATTGTAAATAAGGTTCAGATATTAACCACAGACCCTCCAAAAATTTCAAAATTACCAGTTTCCCTTACATCATACCTCTCGTCTATTTTGATGGCTGGTAACCCTACCTAGGTCTGAAGAGAATCTAGGTTACCCTTATAAGTTTAGGTAACAGATTACAAACTTTAGAATTAGAAAAGTTTAAGCTGTGATACCTTTTTTTTACTTTGAGGCCAAAAAAAAAAAATCTGTAAACCAGAGGCATGAATAAAAATTTTGTGGTTTATTTTTCTCCACTCTGGGTCACCTAGTGAGGTGATCAGCACTTAGCACAGGCCTAACTGTTGTCAAACAGAATTGAAGGTCAAATGGCTAATTAGAGACAGAGACATGACTAGAATCCAGATCTTTTGATCTGCCAGGTAATTTTCTTACAATGACAATTCAAAAGGTCATGTCTTACAACTGTAGTAAGCTCTGTAAAAAAGTCATACTCAATATCCCTATTAGGGAAATGTACAGGGAACTTATGAGACACACTTTAAACTCACTAGAATGGCTATCAACAACAACAACAAAACAGAAAATGGCAAGTGTTGGGACGACTCTATAGAGATTGGAACCCTAGTGCACTGTTGGTGGAAATGTTAAATGGTGCAGCTGCTATGGAAAAATGATGTAGCAGTTCTTCAAGAAAATAACCATAAAATTATCACATAATCCAGCAATTCCACTTCTGGGTATACGCCCAAAAGAAATGAAAGCAGGGACTTAAATAATTGTACACCGATGTTCCTAGCAGCACTATTTGCAATAGGCAAAAGGAAGAAGCAATTCAAGTGTCTACAAATGAATAAAATGCGATAAATACATACAACATATTATTTTTCAGTCTTTAAGAAGAAGGAAATTCTGACAACTGCTACAACGTCGATGAACCTTGAGGACATTATGCTAAGGGAAATAAGCCAGTCACAAACGGACAAATACCATAGGAGTCCACTTATGGGAGATACTCAGAGTAGTCAAATTCGTGGAGACAGAAAGTAGAATGATGGTTGTCAGGGGCAGAGGGAGACGACAATGAGGAGACAGTGTTTAATGGACACAGTTTCAGTTACACAAAATGAAGAGTTCAGGAGACGGATGGAGGTGACAGTTGTGCAACAATATAAATATAACATCGACGAACTGTATAGTTAAAAATGATCATTGCAGCTGGGTGCGGCGGCTCACGCCTGTAATCCCAGCACTTTGGGAGGCCGAGGCGAGTGGATCACCCGACGTCGGGAGTTCAACACCAGCCTGACCAACATGGAGAAACCCCGTCTCTACTAAAAATACAAAAATTAGCCGGGCACGCTGGCGGGCACCTGTAATCCTAGCTACTCAGGAGGCTGAGGCAGGAGAATTGCTTGAACCCGGGAGGTGGAGGTTGCAGTGAGATGAGATCACGCCATTGCACTCCAGCCTGGGCAACAAGAGCAAAACTCCGTCTCAAAAAAAAAAAAAAAAAAAAAAAAAGATAAATGCATGTTCGATTATGTGTATTTTAGGATGATTAAGAAAACATAAAAATGACAAAATTAATTTATTAATTTTAAGCCAAGTTGGAATGAACGTACAGGTCTAGAAACTGACACATTTTAAGGAGATGAATTTGATAAAGTAAAAAGATATATTTATTTGCCAGAGTCAAAATCCCAGGTGACCATGGGTGCTATCCTCACTATGGCTATGGGCAGCTCTGCAGGAATGCAGCCTGACTCGCCTCACACTCAGATCTTTCAAGAGATGCTCTCAGCCCAAATGTTTATGTGAAATTACTACATTTTTATATACTGCCAATCAAACAGAAGTCATGAAGTCAACCAAGTGCCACTATTACCTAATCATCTTCCATAGTCATGCTACATATGTCAGTATAAATATCAATGTATTGCTTCTCATTTAGATAAGACTTTTTCTTAAACTTGACTATGAGGACATTTTCTGCCGCCTCTTACTCTATAAATACTCAACTCCAATTCACATTTCATAACACAATGAAGACAGCTTTTTCCCAGAGCAGATAATTTCTGTACTAAAATTGTTGGGCTCTGCTGTCAATTTTGCTAGCTCCATCATACTCAACTCTTTAAGTCGCATAAAAATCAAAATGTATTATTTCAGGCCACATTTCTCTTAATGCTATGATTCTTCTCTGCGTGATTTCACCTTGCACAGCTCATGTCATTTCATATAACAGAGATAAAGACTGTTGTTCAGCTAATAGAAAAAAATAGATAATTCTCAGTCCCTGTAGTAAGGTATAAATTCATTTAGCTAAATTTTGTTTTCTAGGTAATTTCATGGTGTTAGCTCTTTGAGGAGCCAGGTGCTTTGCCTTAATGTGTTTTTAGATTTAGAGTATATTAGAGAAAATACAAAAATACAGGGTTCATAGGCTTCTACAGTAACTCCCAATACGTGCTCACGACATGAAATTTTAAATTACTCCATCAGCACAGGTGAAGGATAGAATCTCTTGCACAGTTTGCACAAGGTGACAACTGAGTTACTACAAACTATAAATGTCCTACAAGCCTAGGGAATTTAGCACAGAATGCATATTAAGTGATGTATTTTTAGATACACACATACATCAGGAACAGAAATATAAGCCACTCATTTTCATTAATGTAGCCATTAAAAATTAATTCTCCAATGCTATGTAGTCACCTGGAAAATAATTTATGGTATAATTTTAAGTGAAAAACACAAACTACAAAATTCTACCAAAACTATGTTTATGGCTCTGTGAAGTGATGTACAAGTATGGCTTAAGTTGGGGGAAAAAAAAAAAAAAAAAACATGAAAAAAATCACTGATGGCTGATTTTTTCCCAAGGCAGATAATATGTGCTTTCTTTTTTCTTTTACTATTGACATAATGTTTGTAATAAGTGAATGTAAAAATAAAAGTAATGTTTGCAGTGACATTTTGTATGTGTGCTTTCGGACAACAGAAAGAAAAAGCTTAATCAAAAACAGTCTTGGATGACAACTAGATTTCGATTTCTGGTGACCAGCTCAGATCAACTCATCATAGCTACCTGAAGAGCTATTATTAAAAAAAGATTCTGGCCGGGCGCGGTGGCTCACGCCTGTAATCCCAGCACTTCGGGAGGCTGAGGTGGGTGGATCACGAGGTCAGGAGATCGAGACCATCCTGGCTAACACGGTGAAACCCCGTCTCTACTAAAAGTACAAAAAATTAGCCAGTTGTGGCGGTGGGCACCTGTAGTCCCAGCTACTCAGGAGGCTGAGGCAGGAGAATGGCGTGAACCCAGGAGGCAGAGGTTGCAGTGAGCCGAGATCACGCCACCACACTCCAGCCTGGGCGACAGAGCGAGACTCCATCTCAAAAAGAAAAAAAAAAAAAAAGATTGAGACTCAGTGGGAAATGCGATGTCACCCACTTGAACATCTGCCTTGGGCTTTGGAAAGGGGAGCAATGGCTCTAGGCTGGTATTACCATCTCCATCTCAGCACAAATATCAGAAACATAGATCCTATAGAAGGACCAGAAGTATCCTACAACTTTAAGACAATTCAAGAGGCCTTGGTAACTCAAGATATGGCACAGCTAATTAGTTCTTATTTAACAGCCAATACAGAAAAGTCCACATATAGTTTTAGAATATTCTAAATAACACAGTGCTCTGCAAAATAAATGAAACCACTTCACATAGTACAGGCATATTACAGGAAATCAAGACAGATATCTATTTAATGTGTTTATTCCTAGATTGTTAACTCCTATTTATGTGCGATAAAATATTATCATGTTTATCATCTCTGCACACAACAGAAGCTCCAGAGAGAGAACAATCAGTACAGGCATCTATCTGCACAACACAAGTGCTTGAATAGCATTTAAGCTCGAGTTTAACATTTAATTTAGTAAATTTCTGCTTTTCTATAAAGGTACAATTCTGTATTACCATTCCTTCTGACTCTCAGGACCCAAAGCGTACTGTTCTATACTGAGTTAATCAACAAGAAGCTCAGAGAACCTGTGTAAGCCACCGTGGCAGGGTTTACACCACTGGGTAAGTTTCCACGGACTAAGCAGGAAGGGCTCTTGATTAAGACACTTGCACCTTTGCAAAGCCTCACTGTCTGCTTTGGCTCATTGTTCACCAAACAATTCAAATTTGGTAAAAATCCAGTGTTGAAAAGATTCAGACTAAAAGTAGAGGAAGCTCTAATTTCCAATAAGTATCTTGACACAAGCGGGCAGAATCTTGACAGCCTGAGAATGACAGGACAGTGTGGCATTTACATAGAGCTAAAAGCAACAAGCAAAAAGAGCATATTTTAAGTATCAAGGGAAAGTTAAAGCAAGGCTGGCCACAGCTCTAGGCTTACCTGACTGGCCAATGTAATTGGAAAGTCAACACAGAAGGAGCTGTCATTAGCAGCAAAGTTCAGCCAACTTGGTTTGTGTGAAGGAAGGTAGGCTCTACTGGGCCACAGTGAAGTCCTTGCCTGGAAGAGGCCCATTATTTCGAGATGGTTCAGTTCTGCTTGGTGGAAGGGTAATGCCTGTGTGAAGTATAACGCTAGAAACCTAGCATAAGGAGAAAATGGGTGCATCAGACACTTGGGGTGCAAGTGTAGGGATTTTGTTTCCTTATTCAAGGCTGTTATTAGTTATATAATGTGACCTTTGCACAGATCAAAAACCTGGCTCTTTCAGGTCCCACATCAGGAATCACCTCCTTAACAATTTCTACCCCAAGCCTAACTCTAATCCTGACCTTCTAGTGTGAAGCAGCACCTCCATGTCATCATCTCATCACACCTCACATTCCTGATGGCCCTAAGGATCCAACATTATCTTGTTAGTTTATTCACTTAATCTCCTAATCTACTCCTCGATACCACCCTGCAATACTGTAAGTGCCCTGAGGGGAAGAGACTGGATTTTCCTAGTCCACATCAATACCTGGCACATTGCAGATAAGTTTTGATGGAACGAACAAATGAATGAATTCAGAAGAGGATTCGTTTTATTAACATCATGACTGAATATTTACTAGAAATCCAAACCTGCCTAGAGACTAGTGGAGTTCATCAACCTACAGAGCCTCATAACTGTTAAGCTTTTTGGAAAAACACGTTGTGTAATACATATTTATTGCTCTATGATAAGGTACAGGGCAGCTTTTTACAGAGGCATTAAATTAGTAATGATCATCAGTCTTACTGATTGGAGGTCAGGGAGTAAACTACGGTGAGGATGCACCTGTTTTATCTGCTTGGACATCCCGTCTGGTTTTTCCCAATCATTTCATAATGAAATGACCCACTCCTCTTAACAGCTTTACAAAATCACCATCAGTAGGTTGACAATGAAGCCCCTGAACTCCGCAACAGAGTAAGGCCCACATAAGTGATCTCAGACAATATCAACCAAGAATTGAAGGATCCTAGCACCAGGCATGGTGGCAGAAGTCTAAAGCCCATCCCTCTATCCGCTCTTTCCATTAACATTTGGATCTCAATAGGCAGAGATCCTTTTCAATCCTGAGGATCCTGGAGACAGCTGGAATTCCCCAGCATGTTGGGGACTAAGAAAGGGCAGCAGGTGAGGCACCCAGGAAGCAGTCATGAGGAGCTGACTGATGTGCGTCCAATGCCCTCTGAACTGATCCAAATGTCTCAAAGGAGAAAAAACTGCCACAGATGAATTAAAAGGAATCACATGCACTCACGCGTGCACACACACACACACACACACACACACACCCTAAGCCCTTTTTTGGCCTGTGAATCTACAAAGGTTTTTAAATATAAATTAATAAACTCTTCTTACACTCACGTGAAGCATGATTTAATGAATATATTTCTCAACCTGTCTGGAATGCGTTAACGTGACATTTGCCCAGATCATGGGAGTTTGTCTTAAAATACTCAAAGGAGTTACTCACTATCAAAGATGGCAGTCAGCACTCATTAGTATTTATAAGGCATTCCATTATAGCAGCATCTCTCAAATGAAAAGGTAAAGAACACTTACCAATATTAAAACCATCATCTTTTAAAAAGATTAAATCGATTTTTCTCCACCACTTGGATTCCATCAATGCCAGTGTCAGCACGATGAAGTGGACATTATCATGTGACAGCTTAAATTGATAATTCCCAAATGAACTTTCCCTAGTTTTCTATCATTTCTCTGTCTGTGGATTTTGCAACCCGTTTCATAGAGCCTCAGCTAGAACAAAGGCTTAGAATGATTAAAAACATCCAAATCAATCTTCCCACTGAGCTAAAATACTGCAAATGAGTTTTTAAATATGAAGCAATTATTAGGTTCTATTAAGGGAGGTAAACATGACATATTATATGGCATTAAAGTTAAATGAGTCTCTCCACCATCAATATTTCCAAACAACAAGAGCATCAGCCACTGCAGCTACTCCTTACGGGGAGGCTACGGTGCCTCAGGCATCAGGTACTAAGCACTTTAGAAATACTGTCCTATAATCCTCATAACTCTATAAGGTAGGTACTATTAGAAGCCTCATTCACTGACAAATAAACTGAGGCACAGAAAGCTTAAGTAACTTTCCCAGTGACACACAGTTACTACATAGTAGAGCTGAGATTCAGGCCCATCAGCTCAGCTCCACAGGCTTGACCTTTAAGCCACCTGTCCTTCAGTCTCTGACACCTCATTTCCTGTAGGTGACGGTTTCAGTGTCCATTCTTAATATGTGTAGCATTGCAAAGGGTCCTTCAGCAAAGTTCCAAGAGGCTACACAATGTTAGAGGAACAGAGATAAGAGTGAAATAAAGGCTCTCCCCGAGCCTTTGACAGCCAGTCCCTCCCATTCCTCCAGACTCAGGCCACATTTTTCCTCCCCATTCTCAGCCTACACAGACCTCATCTGCCTTTAAAATCCTCTCTGCTCCGAAGAGGTTACCACTAATAATCTTTTCACGAAGATGAAGCTTGACACTCCAAGGAGACAAGTTTTTGAAACTAGAAAACATTTCCATTTTCTCTATTGCCCTGTTTAAACGTGAAATCATAGTTAATCAATATTTTTGGCTGGGGTGGGGGGGGGGAGCAATCAGAAATGTAGGTATGTGCTCCAATGAAGTCATTGACTAGGTTTCATCTTCCAAAGCCTTCAAAGGTACTCTTTTGTGTGTATATATATTTCCTATATATATATATTCATATATATACATATCATATATATATTTCATATATATACATATCATATATATTTCATATACATATCATATATATATTTCATATACATATCATATATATTTCATATACATATCATATATATTTCATATACATATCATATATATATTTCATATATATCATATATATGAAATATATATGATATGTATATGAAATATATATATATGTATATGAAATATATATGATATGTATATGAAATATATATATGATATGTATATGAAATATATATATGATATGTATATGAAATATATATGATATATATATGAAATATATATCATATATATTTCATATATATGATATATATTTCATATATATGATATATGTATTTCATATATATGATATATGTATTTCATATATATATCATATATGTATTTCATATATATATCATATATGTATTTCATATATATATCATATATGTATTTCATATATATATCATATATGTATTTCATATATATATCATATATGTATTTCATATATATATCATATATGTATTTCATATATATATCATATATGTATTTCATATATATCATATATGTATTTCATATATATATCATATATGTATTTCATATATATATCATATGTATTTCATATATATCATATATGTATTTCATATATATCATATATATATATTTCATATATATATGATATATATATTTAGGAAACACTGTCAGCTAACCCCAGAAATGGCCAGGCTTTCATCAAATTATACGGTAATCACCAAGAAACCACTAAATCCAGCACTGCCAATAGGATATGTGCATGTCCAATACTCGCTTTCTGACCTCAAAACTTAGTTAAAAATGCAAAAGGGAAAAACATCTTCAAAATGAAAATAAAAATCTAAAGTTTAAAAAAGACTTTTAGTGTCTAGTGTCTCATCTCTAAAAATAACAGCCTCAAGTTGGGTAAATAGACTAGATTTTTAAAATTGTTACTGGCCAAAAATTTGCCTCTTGTTTTTTTCTTTCAATACTGTAATTTAGCATCAGATCCTACCATGCTTTCTCATCCTTATCCTGGTTAGAAGGCAATGTAGAAAAAAACCTCAGCAGTGCACAGATGTCTGATCTCTGAGAAAGCTGCCATAACATCGTAGGCACACACTTACCAAAACCCCTGTAGGTTTGCTTATTACGAAGAATCCAGACTGCCTCTTTTCCTTGAATAATAGAAATTTATGAAGTATCTATTATGTGCAAGGCAGTCTGCATGTATTATTACTAATATCCACAGGCATCTCAAAGTATTTTCATCTCCATTTTACAAATGAGAAAACTGAGTTCCAGAGATGTCAAAGTCCTACAACTAATATATGGCAGAACTAATATTTGAGCTGGGGTTTGTCTGAATTCAAAACTCAGACTTTCCCCAGTAACAAGGTGGTTTGAGGAAGCCATAGCATAGGTCTTCATAA
The DNA here is from genome assembly GCF_028878055.3 of Symphalangus syndactylus. Classification (NCBI taxonomy): domain Eukaryota; kingdom Metazoa; phylum Chordata; class Mammalia; order Primates; family Hylobatidae; genus Symphalangus; species Symphalangus syndactylus. Next base: position 12,240,273 of record NC_072427.2, read on the forward strand.
CTTGCTCACTGGAGTGGAAATGTTTTAAGTGGTTCCACTCTGCGCCTACCTCATCAGAAGTGGCCTACAGTAACTCTTGTTGAATGGAGAGAATAACTTGGAACCTTTCTCTCCTTAATCATTTCAACAACCATACACAGTAGTGCTAATTCTCCTGATCTCAAAGAAACTAATAAAATCTAATAATAAATGCCAGACTTTTAAAAAACTATAAAATATTAAACAAATTCAAAGTCTGTTTAATATTCTCAGGTCCAAGGATAATTTTTTTAAATGACATTTTAAAGACAAAACTAAAAAGCCCTATTATCTCACCACTGAATTAAACCTGGTAACTTTTTTTTTTAAGGTAGGTATGCCTTAGGAAACTGTAATTGTGCCTAGAGGCACAGGATAAAAAGTGACTTAGCTCAAACTAGACCATCTCCACAAAGGAACCACTTGTAAGTTTCTAGCAGTCATTTCCAGAAAAACAAATATATATCTGCATTCATACATCAGCACATAGTATTGTTCTATACTATTCTATCCTATGCTTAATCACATACTTTAAAAAGCAACAATAATACAAATGCCTTGTAAGTACTAAGTCAGTCAGCTCTGACCCACAGCCACCAGCAAAAAGATATCAACAGGCAAGACCTGGTTTTCAGACTGGCCAGATTTAGGATATTACTACAAAGCATGCAAACGACCAAAATCGCACAAACAAGACATCCAGAATTGGTCAGCAAAATTTACATTAGGAAATAGGTTAAACAAAAACACAAAATTACCATTCATAACCTATAGTAAAATGGCTTCTTATTGGAATGAATATAAACAACACCGATGAGTGTTCTCAAAAGCAGATGAGGCTGTGCCCGGCACATCAGACTGTAGGGTCTCAGGGAGTATTAGTTACATTCTTCCACTACTTTCCCCTGCCATTTACACCGGCCTCGGCATCTGCTCTCACATCCTGGAAAGCCACCGACTCTACGTGAAACTAAAGGAGGATCCCTAGGAGATAGATATCTCAGAAGCTCTGCTGGGGATAAGTGGAGTATTCAGAGAAGTAACCCCAGCTTCTCAAAGACCACAATAACCAAAACATCCACCACGTTTGTATACTCTGGATCCTGAAAAGATCTTATTTGATAAGTGTGTCTTAATGCTAATAATAAATACATACCAAAAAAAGTACCTTGATCTAATCAATAGCACCACAAGAATTTTCCTGGGTTTTGAAATGTCAACATCTGTATATATTTAAAAGGTTACATCATTCAAAAACATAAAAACACAATGAAGTTGTTCTCACATGAACACTTAGGAATTAAGTGTAGTAATATTTAGATGTGATTGCTAGCTTTGTGTAACAGCATCACTTGGATCAGATAAAGGATAGGGACTTTTCCAGATTACCCAGCTTCATATATACACAGTCATCTGGCAGGAAATTGCTCTAAAATGACATATTTATCAAGACCATGCTGTGTTTATCTGCACAACAGGGTTTAGCAGGATTCCAGGTCTACATGGACGTGGTTTTAAAGCCTCCCCTGTCATGAAGGATTTCACCTTTGCATTGAGCCTGAGAATGCACAGAACAGCTCCTTCCAAACTCAGGAGGTAGATGAATTTCTGAAATCTTAGTTGGAATGGGTCTTGAAACCCTTCAAGTCTTGTAGTGAAATAATTTCCCTGGGAGGCAAAACAGAGTGCAATGGTTGAAATGGTTGAAACAGCACTAGCTTGAAATCAAATAACAGGGGTGGAAAGTAAAAAAAGACATAGGCCAGATTTCCAACCCAGTTGGGTGACCTTGTGCAAGTTCTAGGTTTCTCTGAGTCTCAGTGTTCCCTTCAATAAAATGGAGATGATTCCTACCTAGTAGGGTTCCTAAGAGAATTAGCATGTCTAAGATAATGCTACCGCTGAGTAGCGGCTCAGAAATATCAGGTAGCTAGTACACAGAATAAAATATACAGCAGCTAAATCTGTGTGTCCTGTAAACTAGGAAAAGCAAAAATTTCTACTTAAAAAAAAAAAAACTACCAATGAAAAGGCACAGCCTGACAACTGAACACCAAAACTAAATAATAAAGTAATAATTCTGGATCTTGGGCTCATAGTGACAATGCTAGAAACTGACACATGGCTTTGGAAAGGAAATTGGAGAGGAAGTAGTTAATAAAAGGACCAGTCTGTTATTACTGATCAGGGCCACATCTATCTGATCAAACATAATTTGGGGGCACATAGATAGTTCATGACATTTAAAAACAATTCATCAGATACTTTCCAGGCCCCACCGTGTCTTTTGGGTCCAATACTAACAGAGAAAACTTCCCCAGAACCTTCTTTCTCATTCTTTGCCAAAGTTACACGTCTCTGTGCCAACTCACATGAGGCTTAAGGGAGTGAAAGAAATGTCAGATAAATTCTACCTGTTTAGACAGGCCTAAAATGCTGAACGCAACTTCCGCCAAGGACTCCTACAGAATTCAAAACATAGCACAGTGTCAGAAAAAGTAGGAGATAAGAAAGACAGCGGAGGGAGCTCATGTAAGTAAAGACTTAAAGGAGATGATTATTTACTGGGCCTGTTCCAACAACAAACAAGAAGCCTTCAAGTGAAGCATTGTCACTGTAGGACAAGGAACTCAGGACAGATTCTGCCCAACAGATGTTGTCACCAATTGATCCAGTGAAAATAATAATTGAGCCTGCAGCACTCCTGAGCCCCAGATTATTCATGAAGGGGCAACTGAAGGTGGAACTGCTGATCCCAAAGGTCATTTCCAGACTGTAAACCGAAGAAGCTAAGCATATCTATATACATATATATATACACACACATACATATATCCACATATATATATTATATATATCTTTTATGTTAAGCAAGATTATAGCAATAACGGTTATTGTAGTCCAGGAAATATAATGTTCTTTTTTGATATGTTACCCAAGTTCTCAGACTAAATCCAAACATGCTTCACAATGCTAAAAGTAGTTCCCCAACCACCACCCTAAAAAAAGCAAGCATTACACGATCATTATTTTTGTTTTTGATTTTGGTATTTTTGTTTTTAATTTGGGTGTTTTTGTTTTTAGGTTTTCTTCCTTTTTCTTTTTTTTTTTGTTTTTTTTTGTTTTTTTTTTTTTTTTTGCACTGTCAACTCCATTGTATGTTGGATTCTTCAAAACCCTTCACAGAACATGGCATGGTCACACAGATAGGTTTAATACTTCCTTTTTAGTTTTCCCCATCAGTTTGCAGACCTCTCATGAATATTCCCACTTATTAATAACTTTTCATTAACAAAGCTTAAACAGACTAGCCTAGGCTTTCAGTTCCTCAAAAGCATCCATCCACTGATTTCTCAAAACACTCCCTCTGTGCTTCTCCATCTCCTTCCTGCCAGGCCCAGGTGGCACTTTGGATGTGGCCCTTACCACCTGCTCTCATAGCACCCTGTCCCTTACTCTTAACAAACAGCACACTTCATTGTAATCACTTGTGAAATTGGCTGGTTTCCCCTCTAAACTGTAAGCCCTGAGAGGATGAGGATCTATTTGTTTTATTCACAACTAAAATTTCAGCACATAACATGTATAGCACATGCTCAGTGAATAGTTTTTGGATAAAAGAACTTTTTTTTTCTCCTAGCTACTTTTTAGCAGTTTTAAAAAAGCCTTCTACTTGGAGCACCTAAGAAAACCTATCTATTCTATATAAAAATTAATATTCTAACATCCACTCCAAAATAGCACTGACCAATCTACACAATATACAAAATGATATGATTCACTTATGATACGTATGACATACATAAATTTAAAATGTGTTTTTATAACAGAAAATAACAAGTTAAGAAAATACATGATAAACGTTTTACCTCATAAAAATTATATGGGCTCAAATTCTGAACACTAGCTTTCAACAACCTCCTTGTTCACTCCTCACTCCACTATGTCAACGAAAAAGAGTCAAACTGTGTAAAGTATTTTAAGAGATTTATTCCGAGCCAAATATGAGTGACCATGGCCCATGACCCAGCCCTCAGGAGGTCGTGAGAACATGTGCCCAAGGTGATCAGGGTGCAGCTTGATTTTACACATTTTAGAGAGGCATGAGACATCAATGAAATATGTTCAAGAAATACATTGGTTTGGTTCAAAAAGGCGTGACAACTCAAAGTGCACGGGGTGGGGGGTGGCTTCCAGGCTATAGATAAATGTAAACATTTTCTGATTGACAATTGGTTGAGTTTGTCTAAAGACCTGGGATCAGTAGAAAGGAAGTGTTCAGGTTAAGATAAAAAATTGTGGAGACCAAGGTTCTTTGAAGTCTTATAGTGGCTGCCCTTAGAGATAATAGATGACAAATGTTTCCTATTCAGACCTTAAAAGGTGCTAGACTCAATCTCTTCAGGATAGGGAGGGCCTGGAAGAAAAAGATCTAGCTTTAATAGAGATTCTTTACAGATGCACATGTGACCCAACAAAGGACAGCTTTGCAGGACCATTTCAAAATACGGCAAAGAAACATACTTTTGGGGTAAAATATTTCTACTTTCTTCTTTGTCAGGCAATGTTATGCCAGAGTCAGATTGGAAAGTCAGTCATGATATATAGGGTTAAATGTAACCCATTTGATCAGAATTTATAGTTTGTAGGGCATGACTCCCCAGACCCCTTAGATAAGAATTTGGGCAGCATAAAAAAAAAAAAAAAAAATCCAAGTTTAGTCCTGTCCTCAACTGCTTTCAATGGCTCTTGTTTGCTTTTCTACATTAAGGACCTCCTTCTACCTCCACCTCTCAAATATGGCTGTCAAATATCTCAAAGGCCAAAGGGAGTGGAGGATTCATCTCCACTCTCTAAAGAATGAGTTCAGTTGATTGAATTATTCAGTTGTTATAGCAACTGCATTATTCAATCGGTTGATATTTAGTCAATTATTCAATTACCATCCAAAGACCAGTTCTTTCAAATCTCTACATTGCCAACCTCTTTCCTGGAGTGCAGACCTTTATCCTATCCAATTATCCACCTAAAATCTCTACCTTGGGGTCATCGAGACATTTCAGATGCAGTGTCCACGAAGGTCATAATTCTCTGAAAAGAGGCTTCTCCTCCTCCAATAACTGACTTACGTTATTGGCACCAAGCCAGTAGCCCAAGGCTCAAACCTGATTCGCGGGCCCAGCACCTCCCTCTCTCTCATCACCCACCTCCACTTGTTCACCTGTGTAATCTTCCTAGTTATCTCTCAAATACTGCTGCACCTCCACTTCCCTAAGGCCTTAATCAAGCCCAATAACCTACCTCCCTCCTGATCTACAATAACTTATGAGCGCCTTTCCTGCTGACTCACTGCCAGACGGAGGGCATGTATTCTGTTCTCCCATAACATTGCATTACAAGGACTTCTGTTCCGGTCCATGGGGATCGTGTCTGTTTTGGTCACATTGTATCTCTTCTGGTGCCTAACATAATATTTAGCACAACTAGGCAGGCAACCAGTGACCACATGAATGAATGAATGCATGCATAGATGACACAGCTGGCATTCTCAGAATTAGATTCTGCCGCCTACCATAAACTCAAATTAATGTTCGTGTAAACATTTTTTTCTAGAGGGGAAGTAAAGGCACAGCAACCTTAGGTTTATACCCGAGAGCAAACCTTCACTCTGTGCACTCGCACACATATCCATGTCACTATCTGTACATTCTTACTCACGCTGCCTGACACCATGGGGCTATTTGGTTAAAAAAAAAAAAAAAAAGGACAGAATCATAGGCAACATTTTTTTTTTTTTTTTTTACCAGAAAAAAAAAATGTAATAGGACAAGGCACAGCTCTTCTGAATATTTTCCAAAATGTAATGAACAAACACAGCATCACCTTCAAGTCCTCTGTGGCCTGGGGAGGTGCTTGGCCTCTAGGAGATAGGCCTCTAATAATCAGATCAAATTCCAGCATTCCTAAGCAAGGAAACAAGGCCACCTTCCATAATCACCAACATCACTCCCCGCTGGGTAATCCATATGAGCCCTTAATAATGATGCTATGGGAAATGGTATTTCCACGTGATGTAATCATTTATATGGAATCATGTCTATTCACTCATGACATTTTAAAAGTCTGCACTAGGAGTAAATGACAATAAAGTTCTTCCTTCCTCGTTTGGAAATTTGTCTCTAATGAAAAATTTCTTAACCACAGTAGTCAGCAAATGACTGGGATTGTTAAATAGGCGTATCCCAAGCAATCCCAGGCCTGCCTCTCGGCCAATGCCAACACACAACAGTGGCATCAGTGAAAACTCTCCCAGGCACGATAAAAGAGAAGGAAGGTTCTAAAACCAGACAGCCTGTGCTTGAATCCTGGCTGAACCACTTTGCAGCTGTGTGACTATGGACAATTTCCTATTTCTCTTTCAGTTTTCTCACATTTCAATCCAGGTGATCATAGCCCCGCCTTACCCAGGGTTTGTACTGAAGATTAAGAGTTAATATTTCTTAGGACAATGCCTGGCACAACCTGAGTGCTCAATAAATGTTAGTGATAGTAATGAAATTATTATATTACAACACTAATATATGACTATTATTATTAATTTCAGTTCCCTCCCAGTGATCTCCATAAGGGATTCCATGCCCCATCTGTTCTCTTAAATATTAAGACCAGTGGTTTTCAGATTTTAGCATGCACCAGAATCATCCGGAGGGCTTCTTAAAACACAATTTACTGTGCTCTAGATGCAGAGCTCCTAATGCGGAGTGCGTGAGAACGTGCATTTCTAACAAGTTAATCTCAGGTACGTAGGTGCTGCCAGACTAGAAGAACATCAGTGGAGGAGAATGCATGGGTCTAAACCACGGGGCTTTTTTTTTTTTTTTTTTTTTGAGATGGAGTTTCGCTCTTGTCGCCCAGGCTAGAATGCAATGGTGCAATCTCGGCTCACTGCTGCAACCTCCGCCTCCCAGGTTCAAGCCATTCTCCTACCTCAGCCTCCCAATTAGCTAGGATTATAGGTGCTGCCACCACGCAGGGCTAATTTTTGTATTTTTAGTAGAGATGGGATTTCACCATGTTGGCCGGGCTGGTCTCGAACTCCTGACTCAGGTGATCCACCCAACTCGCCTCCCAAAGTGCTGGGATTACAGGCGTGAGCCACTGTGCCCGACCACCACCAGGGCTTTTAATGGCCCTCTGCTCACTTAGAATGACCCTCCTGGACTCCATCACAGTAACTCCAAACTCAGCTCAAGCATCAGGAATCCTCCAGGGCTCATGTGGCGTCTCTATGCAAGGCTATAGCAAAGCACTGTGATCAATGAAATCAGCTCCATGAGACTGGGAGTTCTTGACAATCAGGACTTCACCTTACTCAGGACTTGGGACATTAGAAAACTCCCAATAAATGGTGACTGATAGTTGGAAAAGCCAATGGCCAAAGGCATCCCTGAGAAACAAACCAACCTGGAAAGTCTTGAAGACCAGCTCTCGGAATTGTTCACTGGACATGAGTGTCCAGAGTGTCTCTGCTGTCCCATCCAGCAGTCTCTTCTCTGCTCAATGGAGCATGAGTCCTTTGCCTTTAACCACAACTTTCCCTCTCACTCTTTGAGGGTAACAGAGCTTCAACTTTGGGCTTCTCACTAGCAGGGCCCCCCATGGGTGTGACAAGCTGCTGGGAGATGCTGAGTGTTCTCAGGGAGAGGGGAAGCCAGATTGCAATCAGCACGCCTGTTTTTGTAAGCATTTCTGGTAAATTGCCCAAGATCTCCACAGAAACAGGCAGAAATCTCCAGTAAATTATCATCTCTTTTTCTCATTTTAAATATTCACTTTCACACCTAATTTTGTATTAATTTTTTTTTTTTTTTTTTTTTTTTGAGACGGAGTCTCGCTCTGTCGCCCAGGCTGGAGTGCAGTGGCGCAATCTCGGCTCACTGCAAGCTCCGCCTCCCGGGTTCACGCCATTCTCCTGCCTCAGCCTCTCCGAGTAGCTGGGACTACAGGCGCCCGCCACCACGCCCGGCTAATTTTTTGTATTTTTAGTAGACGTGGTTTCACCGTGGTCTCGATCTCCTGACCTCGTGATCCGCCCGCCTCGGCCTCCCAAAGTGCTGGGATTACAAGCGTGAGCCACCGCGCCCGGCCTGTATTAATTTTCTTAAAGAGAGTCTCCAAATTGTTTACCTCGTAGGCCTCACAAAACTTGGATCTGCCCCTGCTTCATATCCCCTATATACTCTGCTCCTTCATCACCCACCCTGGCTCCCCATGAGAACACCTTACCAGGTCAGGCACACTTTTATAAACACCTCCTAGGAAGGATTTAACAGCTCAGCTCCTAAAGAGGAGTTTAAGGTGTCTCGCTGTTTCACCTCCACGTGAAGATAGAGGGAAAAAAAAAAAAAAAAAATCTGTGCCAAGATTGACGCAGGCAAAATATTCTACCTGATCCTCCCATCACAGGCAAAGCCTTTTCTCAACAGTTAACGGGCAACAATTCAAGGTAATTTAAATATAAAACCCCTTCCATTTGTGTGTAATTACCAACAATTACAAGAAAAGTTTTAAGAAAGCAAGTGTTCTCCACAACAAGAAATATTATTTGAATTCAGAGTACTACTTTTCACTCACCTTCCATTCTCCACAGTATAATAATTTTAATTTGAAAATTACTTTCCTGGTTTACATGCACTTAAAGAAATTGTCAGTTGTTATAAATCCTTTACTCAAAAGTCAAATAAGGAACTTGATTCCTCGCCAGACCATCACATTGTAGTACTCCACAATTTCCAGAAGCAGTAATTCTGGAAATAGGTTTAAGGAAAAATATATATTCGTGTGTGAGCACAGATTTACACAAACACAAAGTCCTTTCCAGGTGACAAGAGACCGCTAATCATCTTGCAGCTGTAAGAAATCAAGCTGAAATTGATTTCAAAGCCCACTCAGCTGAGAAACTCACCTCTGCAGGAGTCCATAGTAAAGCACAAAAATAATATGAAAATTAGCTGTTCCTTCCATGTGTAACACAGAGAAAATATATATGCAATTTTATTAATTGGCCCTGTTTGGATATATCAGGCCTTTCAAAATATGTTAAGACACATAATAAATTTTATCTTTTAAAGGTAGCTGTTCATCTACTTGTCACAGATAGGTCATAGTTTGACCACACAAGTGCAATGAAAACAGTGTTCACTTTATTCCTGAGGGCTACTTTAACTCCATTAATCCCCAGGAGATAGGATCTATGAATATAAATTTGAATTCTTACATTAAATCTGCCGGATTTACACTCTCCATCTTAGAGACAGCATGGAATAGTGAAAAAGTACGAGTTCTGCACTCAGAAATAGCCACATGCAATTTCTAAATTCACCACCGACCTGTACAAATTACTGGACTCCTCTCTGCCTCAGTTCCTTGTCCGCACAGCGGAATAGTATCTACTTTGTAGATTTCATAGACAAGATAAAGTGCCTAACGTGGAGCTTGGCACAGAGTTAATTCTTAATAATTTTATTTTAAGCATGGTTTTGACAATTCTTATTGCTTTGGAATGACTGATCAGGCTAATGACAGATACTCTTCAAAGATTTACATTCTCCCTGCATTTAAATACTTAGAACCAGCGATTACACAGGTGCTGCTGAGGCAAAGCGCAGCGCCATTGGTCTCGTTCTAAACACCCACCTGTGAGGAATAAGTGCCTTAAAACTCCCCTTTGTATTAATATCAACACCTGTGCTACCCAACAGCACACCAGCCCGGCTCTCAGAGGTCTGCCCTTTGACAGGTGTACAACAAATATTTGTTGAATTGAAATGCTACTGACTCAAGCAAAAATGAATGCTAATGGAAATCATAATCCATACAAATCCTTCAATAAGTGGTGTCTGAATTCTGTGCGTCCTGAAGCAGGTGTTCTAACGTCTCACTGTTCAACGAGAAGCTGCTTGGTAGTTTAAGTGTTCGCACCCATGTACCTTCCAGACCAAGCTCTTGTAAGCATCTAGAAGAGGCTGAAACCCTCAGTCAGCATCGCACAGAAGTTCATTCAGACTAGAGAAAACCTCTTTTATGGCAACCCAATCATTTAAAAAAGCCGTCAGCACACCATTTGCTTAACAAATGGACAGTGCAGTGGGGGAACTAATTGCGGAAATTAATCGCCTCTCAAGTTCACCACCAGCATCACTGTCTTTATTTTTAACTTACTTATCTTCAGTGGAATTGAGACACTGTTACCTACGCAATTATCCCAAGGATTTCTGCTCTTGTGTCGCTGAGCAAATGTCAGCGCAAAGAATTAAAGTTGAACCTCCGGGTCTCTACGAAGAGAGCGTATTAAAGCCCACCCAGCTGAGGAACTGACCTCTGTGGAAGGAGTCCTGGATGTGGCGGTGACTAACTCCGTAGCGCCCCGGGGAGACTGAATGTGTGGCCTTTAAAATGCAAAGAAATCCTGGGTCAGGCTGCCCTCCCCTAGTGCGCCTTCCAGTACGCCTCGCCTGGATTTCTGCCTTCAGTCCTCGGGACACCTTTCTCATCTCTGAACCACAAGCAGCTCCGGGGTAGCACCTCCACTGAATTCTCATCCTGGACCCTCCAGGTCCCCAGCTCCCAGCTTTGGTTGAGAGAAGACGCCCACCCCCAGGCGGCGACCCTGCTGCCCGGCCCACGCGCGCTGCCAGGTGAACCCGGCACCGCCCTCACCTGTGCGAGGCCGCGTTCGGGGGCTGCAAAGCTGGGCCGGCGCGCGCCCCTCACCTGCACGGGACCTGCTGCGGTCGCCACTCGGGAGCGCAGGGAGCAACCGTGACGCGGCGGGGGCGGGGGCATCACCGAGGGCCCCCGGACTTCCTCGGCCCTCCCGCCCTTGCGAGCCCCGCCTTAAAGGGGAGGAGGCGGCCGCGCGTCACCTTTGAGCAGCCTCCCACCCAAGCGCCCGCGCTGCCGCCGGGAGCTCAGCCGGGTGTTGCAAGGAGGCGCTGTGCTAGGTCTGGGCACTGGCTGGGCGTAGAGAAGGCGATTACTTGTAACTCATTCGTCTGGGTTGGCTCACAGGAAAAGGAAGGTGTGTCCAAAAAGTCCGAAGTGAGGAAATAGGACGAGGATGGCTTGCAAACTCGTAAAGTAAAGTCTTAATAAGCTGTCTTCGCTGATACTCAGAAGGGTTCTCTTCGCGCCTGTAGGTCCCTAATAGATTCCTGGGAAGACAGCAGCCTCCCTTTGTAACGCCCTGACCCTGGGAAGAGGTACCCGAGCCAGACAGCCTATTAAACCTATGCCACGTGTGCGCGACTGTGGGTGGAAGATGCCCGCCCAGATCCACAGAACTGTTTCCTGAGCCTTGGTGCCTCATCTATGAGATAAGGCCGGCGTACTGCTCAGCAAGCCGTCCCGAGTACTCGGCAGAGAACCCTAAAGACCCTCCCGTGCGACTGTTGGCACTCAGCGAATATTTGCTATTTATTCCCCCTTTCCCTTACTTTCTTTTTCTACTTTTTTTTACCCCGCTTTCCTGCTGTAATTGTCTTATTGTACTTTGTCTGCTCGGTTTCACTGCCTGGTCAGTTTCTTTTCCCGTCTGTTAATGAGCCTAAGTCTGCGCTGCAGGAATTTGGGTGGATTAGGAAAAGAAATGTATGGTATGATCCATGCCTTCCGGGAGATCAGGGACTCCTCCTGGGAAATAGCATTTTTGAAATTAGATACAAGAGAGTTACAGAAAATAACCTTAAAACGGGAATGGGACCTCTGGGAATAGGCGGGCTCTGAAATGAAGCGTTTAGTTGGTGTAACTGGTGATGAAGAGCTCCGGTTTTGGAGTCAGACCTCAAATCAAATTCTACCTGGGCAACTAATTGTGTAAATGGACGAGTTCACTTAACCTCTCTAAATTTTAACTTCAACAAACTGGTTATTTAAGCTATGAAATAGCTTAAAATAATAGCTATCTCATACTTTCTGAGAAATTAATTAGGTAATTCAAATAAAATCCTCATTACAGTGTCCTGGGCCATGGTAACCACTTAAAAGTTAGCTATTAACAATACTAAGATAGGAAATGGGAGAAAGGGGGATAAAAATTTAGAAAACACGAGGACGTGATAGAAAACAGCTGCCATTGTCATGCAATTCCTACTTACAACAATAGCTACCACTGAGGATCACAACTTCGCACCAGTTTCTGTGATTGGCATGTAACACGTGATCATATTGAATTTTCACAAACCAGGAGACAGTTAATAAAACCGCTGATTCAAGATGAGGAAAATAAGCATCAGAACCATGAAATAACCTGCCTGAAGCTATGAGTCAAGTTAGTAGCCGACTCAGAACAAGCTGAGGCCTATGGCAAAATTGGCTTTTCCCACTGTGCCAAAGGTTACAGCCCCTACCAGAGAACAGAGAGAGGTAAGGGTAAAACAGCATGAAAGGAAGAAGAGAAAGAGCAGTAGGTAGAAGAAGCAATCATACCTTTAAAGCTGACTAAGAATACAAATGAATTAAAATAGTAAGTGAACCCACACAAAAGCTTTTTGCCTTTAACTCCTGCCCCAGCGGAGTTCCTGTTCTGTGGTTCCGGCAGCCCAACCGCATTTTTCAATCATTAAATGGTATAGAAAGTGAAACAACTAAAGATACAGACATCTAAGGTTGCAACTTCCCCTTCCCACCACAATACATTCATCTGCCCAGCTTCCTGGGTTTTTTGTTTTTAATTGTCCAAACGTATTACCTGTCTCCTTTTCTATGTTCCACCCAGGAAATGTCCCTTCCAGGGAATAATATTGTTGCTTATACCAATTTAACTTTACTACATAACCACACCAGCATTTAGAACAGCAACTGGACTCGTACATGTAGCTGATAAATTTTTAACACACTTTTGTTATATTGAATTTCTCTAAACAGATTTTGAACCAGGTCTTACATTATGGGCACTGGTCAGTGATGTCATAATTATACTTAAAAAAATAAAATCTCCTGCACGTATCATAGGCAGCTTTCTCTCTCTTGTGAGCAACCAGATATTTGGCCTCTGAAGAAATGCCCCTATTGTCAATGTGATAATTGAAGTGGAGATTTCCCACTTTCAGATATAATTGCTTTTATATCTTAGACAATGTATGCTTGGTTGCATGACAATCTAATATTGGCACCTCTTCTTTTAAATTGTAAATGGAAGATGTGTCTTCTGCAGGCCCAGTGTACTCCTTGGCTATCACAGCTATACTACCTGTCATACAGGCAGAAGCACTGTTAAGTGCATACAAAGGCTAGATAACAATTAGTGCAGTTATCCAGCAATGTCCCTGTGCCTTTTTGAATGAGCCAGAGTATTTCAAATGGAACAAGTGAAAATTGCTGTAGCCACCTAGAATCTCTGACAATGAGGGTTAAAGCAGTCTTCCCCAAAGAAGACAAGACCCTGTCTGTAAATGCATAGGATCTAGAGTTCCATATCTTCTCTGCTCAGTGGGAACCTCCTTGGGTCATCCTATCAGAGATGGCCACGCAGTCAACACAATCTGGCTCCAATTGGAGGACACAGGGCTAATCTCGCCAGGACAAGTCCCTCGATGTCAAAGAGAAAGCTGTCTGAGATTTGCTAGCAGTAATGTAGGGCTTGGCACCTAGCTTCTCTCAGTTTCCTTCATTGGTGCTTCTCGTCATTTCTGGGCCAATAAGAGCAGAAGAGCAATAAGAAAAACGACTGAGACATAAACATGTCAATCTAGATCTACCAAGGGTTAAAACAAATATAATGGTTACAGCAAAATTTAGTCTATTGTCCAAGTAACAAATGTTTATTTTAGTGGGTGCTTTAAGGAAGTATGTGCACACTGTTACGTGGCGTTGAGAAACGGTATTTCTTTTATTGTTAGTGCAAATAGTCTTTGTTATTATATGTACTCAGGATTTTTTTTCCTTTGGTATAATTGTCATCTTATCCCCTTTTTATAGGCAGGTGTGGAGAGACCAAATTTAATGACTCACTCCAGACCTAGCTCTGCCACTTACTAAATGAGTTTTTCCCGTAGGCTTCACTTTCTTGAATAAAAGAATGGCCCTAACAGAAAATGAGTCTTATTCTCTAATTATTCAGAAAGGCTTCTTATAAAATCTCTTTGGAAACCAACATCAGCACTGAATTGTCTTAATGATGATTCTATGTATCAAATTCTTTCAAATACCTAAACATGTATTTAACGCAAGCTGATTAGCTGGAAACGTTCACAGGTAGTAAGTTGTTCAAAGATCAATTTTTATGGTTGTTATACTTTTACTGGGTGAGAGTTTTTATGGCCAAAATGAACATCTGGTAGTGGTTGCTTCTGAAAAGTTAAAATTATTAGAGGCTTGACGTTAACTCTTAAGAGACTTAGTCTGCCATTCATCAGATGGGTAAAGCAGAACCAAATTTACTTCTTCAGATGAAGGTTAACTTTGCCCAAGATTACTACCTCTGTACCAACATTTTTGTCTGACAATCTGAATTTCATTCAGTTAATTGCTTAAAACTTCCCCTAGGCCAGGGGAGAGGTTCATACTGTCGAGAATTTCTGTGGCCCCAATTCACATTTATTGAATTGTTCTCTAGTGTGTTGTCATTGGCAATAGTGGGGGGGTATCTTAAGAATCAACCTTGGGAAATACGTTGTTGAACATACATTTGGAATGTTGGTCAGGGTCATTGTTTTTTAAAATAACATTGCCTGTTTTAAGATGATCCAAGGTGGAAGTTATCACTCAGATACAAAAATCTTGGGCTTTTCCACAGCAAATGGTTTTTTTGCATCCTGTGGGTTCTGCAAATAACACAGCTGAATTTGCTTTCCTCTCTAACTGAGCCACTAGAATGCACAGAGTGGCCCACCTTTGGCAAGTATTCAGAAATGCTTATTTGTACATTGCACATTACAGTTACCTGTTTTTCTACCTGTATTTTCCAAAATGGGAGATGAAACTAGGGGAATTTTCAGACAAAGAATATTTAGATAACAATCAATTCTCCATGCAAAATAAGAAGTACATTCATTCCTATATTCATTCACATAATTGGCATGTTTCATCAGCTAGGACCAGGACCACAAACTGGGGTGCCTACATGAGCGACACTGGTAAAACAGAGATTGACTGTGGTCACATAAGAGAAGATAGAGACTGTGGCAAATACCAGAGGGTAGGCCCACCTAAAGACATTCAGATTTACTTATTGTTAACCCTGTGCTGGCCAAAAAAATACAGGTGGCCAAAAGCCTAGCAACCAGTTTGAATGCCCTGATCCATATATTAAGCTCTGTGATAAACACTGTGGATATAACGCAAATATGATGGCTTCTGCCCTCCAATGGCTCACATTTTCACTAGAAGATGTGTAAACAGATAAACACAATGGAGTGTCAGAGTGAAGAGGCCTTGACAGCAGCACCTGCAGAGCCCAGGAAGTGGTGTAAAAAGCCAGGTAGAAAATATACCAGAGAAGCAGCTGAAACTGGGACCCCAGTCAGTCGCAAGTGATGAAAAAGGGAGTTTTCATGGGTGAAACCTGGGTTACACCACTGAGATAAGTACAGATTCAACTGGCAGACAAAGATCAGTTCAATAAATGAAGCCAGCCATCTGACATTATTTCCATAATCTTCTACTCAGAAAATCAAAATATAGATACATGTGGAGAAATAATAACTATATCTATGGCTAAGGACATTAACAAATTTTGGACTTGACGTCTCCAGTCTGTCTTTGTGACTGGTTGGGATGTATAATTTGCATAAGTTTTCATTCATCCAGTCTCCAATTACTGCCTGTAATGATGACCTACAAAGAAAGTACAAAATCACTAATTAATGGATTGAAAAGTAGTCAGGAAATAGATGAGGTCTTATTAAGTGCATAAGGACAACATTTGCAAACCAACCTGGTATGCACCTACCTGCTTTACTGATTTTTCTTTTAGGCACATCTTTGTAGTGACAATTGTTGCCACTTTCTGAAAAAATCCAAAATAGAAAACAAGATAGTAAGTAATCTGACCTCAAGACTAAGTGAATTTCTTAATTTCCAGTATGTGCTAAAGTTTTTCATTTTTCCTATTGAGAAATACCCAACTATAATGAAAAATTATACATTCTCTAAAGCGCTTGTGCTTTTAAAAAGTAAACTTTGATTAGGTTGAACTTCTATTCAGCTGACTTTAAAATGGAGAAGAGTAAGGAAAACCCAATTCAGTCAGCACAAAAATATATTTTAGATATTTTAAAGGGAAAGGAGTAGCTTCATTTGTTAATATCAGACATCTTCTCAGTTGTAGTTTAGAACTTTCTACAGTGACCTTTGCATCCACCTTCGGTGTGGGGTGTGACCTGCCTCCTTATCCCTGATGGTTTTTGGTGAAAGTGAGCCCTACTTGATTACTTTGCAAAATGTAGTTCTATTCCAGCACCTCTCATCTGAAAACCCCAGCTTTGTATTTCAAACTATGTGTACTGCTTTCATACACATTCATTGGCAAAATATGCTCAAGGAATCCACAAAACTAAGAAGAGAATCCTGGCTATGTGTTCATACAGCAGATTAAACTATTCTGGGTCTCTGTTAAGTTTTGTGTCTGTAATCTCTCGTTTCTGAAAGACTATCTTCTCCAGCAATGAAAACCAATCACTTCTCTTGAGAACCAACCAAATCCCAACATCATATTGTTGCACCTGAACATAATATTCGTATTTTAGTACATCACTGAAATACAATTTTGTTAAGCAATATTTCTTTGAGAGCTGGAAGTAAAGTAACAAGGAGTAGGCTCAGAGATCCACATTTAAAATGCATGTGGACACATTATCCTGCTGGCTGCCCATCTTCTAGGTAGTTCTAAAGTAAACATTTTAGCAAGGTGTGCTCAGGGAGGCTCGTGTCCTCTGCAAGATAGAAACTTCCATGGTCACTTAATGATGAAACATGGCAGGCGAATAAAAGGCAGAATTAGCAGCACCATGAAAAGTGTGACTGGAAGTCAGAAGGGTGGAAATTAAAAATAGAAAATCAAGTGATCAATGAACAGTGGGGGGAAGCAAGCTGGAATTTAAATTGGCAAGACAAAACTACTATGGGCCATCAGGACAAGAAGACCAGAAAGTGTGAAGATAAACAAGGTAGACAAGTCAAAAGGAACGGTCTGATTACATAAGCAATGATGATAATGAGCCCAATATAATCAAAGTTTGTACTATCTATAGCTGTAATGTAAGTCAGACAAGAAAATTGATTTTTTTTTCTTTGGAATCACACTTTCCTCAAGGTGTGGCTGTCACTGCAGTTTTTTGAAATACAGCAATACTCTGCTTAATGAACTACCATTGTTCCTTATCTGACTATATTATTCTCTGAGAATATAAAAACTCATTAGCTCATTCCTATAAATGCAACTCAGGTGAATGCATATGCCTATTGTTATTAAGAAGAGTATAATGTTAAAAAGAGTTATTTGCAAGAATTAATGTTTTGTTTTAATATGTAGCATCTACCTAACATGAGCTCTCAAAATCAAATTTGCAATTATATCTGCAGAAAATATATTTTTATTCCCCATTAATGTCTTTGTTTTTTTCTCACCTTGATTTGCCACCTTTCCCATCACCCCATTTATTCTTTCATTTTCTAGTATCTGGCTAGATTCATTGTCAGTAACATGTGTCCAAATTCTATCTGCTCCAAAGCCCACATAAATTATTGTCTCCTCCAGAAAGAATCCCCTCATTCCTCAACCAGAAAAGAGCTCTCTCTCTCAGGAATCCCCATAGCGGCCGGACACGGTGGCTCACACCTGTAATCCCAGCATTTTGGGAGACCAAGGCAGGTGGATCACGAGATCAGGAGTTCAAGACCAACCTGGCCAAGATGGAGAAACCCCATCTCTACTAAAAATACAAAAATTAGCCTAGCATGGTGGCGGGTGCCTGTAACCCCAGCTACTCAGGAAGCTGAGGCAGAGAATTGCCTGAACCCGGGAAACAGTGGTTGCAGTGAGCCAACATCGCGCCACTGCACTCCAGCCTGGGCAACAGAGCAAGGCTCCATCTCAAAAAAGAAAAAAAAAGAAAAAAAGAATCCCCATAGCAATATTGCCAGTTTTAAAATGCTTCATTCAAGAACAACTGCTTCTGTCTTTATAAAATACTTATTTGGAATATCTGTCTTATCTTTCAAACATTTGTTTCAGAAATATTTCTGGAATACTCTGCTAGACAGTCTAGGCAGAATGCAAGCTTTCTGATTTCACACACTTATCAACATACTAGTTATCTAGTGTTGTATAACAAATAACCCAAAAACTTAGCTGTTTAAAGCAACAAGCATTTATTATCTGAGTTTTGGTGGGACAGGAATGCTAGTCTGGCTTAGATGGGTGCTTCTGACTCAGGACCTCCCATGAGGTCACAGTCAAGCTGTCCACCAGGGCTGCAGTCATCTCAATGGCCACCTGGGTCCAGAGTGTCAGCTTCAAATCTCACTCATATGGTTGTTCGTAGAACTCACTCAGTTCCTTGACAAATGGACCTCTACATAGGTGGTCTCATGTTATGTGTCCTCATATTATGGCAACAAGTAATGAAAGAGAGAGAAATTGCAAGAGAGAGAGACCAAGATGAAAGCTACCATCATTTTATAACCTAATCTTGGAAATGACGTCCTACAACTTCTGCCATATTTTACTCACTAGATATAAATCAATAAGTTCATCAAAAATGCAGTGAAAGGGAACTGCATAAGGGCATGAACATCAGGAGGATGCAATCAATGGGGGCCAATTTAGAAACTGCCAATGACACCTAATTAGCACAACAGATATATAATAAATGTCTGATAAAAAATCTGTTTAGAGTTTGTTGAGTTTCTTGAATCTATGCGTTTATAATTTTCAAAATTTGATGAAAAATGTTTTAGCCATAATTTCCTCAAAATTTTTATGTCCCCACCTCACCCCACTTTTTCTTTTTTTGGGTGCCTGTTACAGATAGGTTAGGCCATTTGACATTGCCCTACTGTTAACTAATACTTTGTTCATTTTTTTTCTTTTCGTCAAGCTTCTTTTCTCTGTGTGTTTCATTTTTGGATAGTTTCTATGTGTTCAAGTTGATTAATTATTTTCTGTAATGTTTTATCTCTGCTAATCAACACATTTTTCATCTCAGACCTTGTATTTTTCTTTTTTAGGATTTTTACTTGTATCTTTTATATAGCTTTATAGCTTTTGTTTTTCTCCTTCTTATGTTTATCTTTTCCTCTGCTGAAAGTAGAGAATACATTGATAATACTGTTTTATCCTCTTTGTCTACTAACTCTATTATCAGTTTTATTTTTATTTCTGGGTTTCTTTAGGTTGATTTTTTCCTACTTGTAATGGGTCTTTTTCTTCTCTACATGCCTAATAAATTTTGATTAAGTGTCATACAATGTGAATTTTATTAGATGTAAAATTTTTTAGAATTATTATTTCTTTAAATATTACATGGATTTTTTTTTTCTTGAATGTAGGTAAGTTACTTGGAAATAATTTGATTTTCTTGAGACTTGTTTTTAAGCTTGGTTGGGTGGATCCAGAACAATCTTTAGTCCAGGTTATAACTTTTGAGGATTCTACTGCATGTGTTAGCTCTTTCCTTACTGCCTTATGGGAACTTGAACTATTCTTAGCCCTGTATGAACCTCAAGGATTGTTCCACCTGCTTCTTTCTGGTGGTTTCCTGAAATACATTAGCTAATTGGTATTAAGGTAAACATTGAGAGAAATTCCTGGTTGATAGAGCGCTTTCTCTCTCTCTGGGGAGGGCGGCAGGAGTTTCCCCTCTATTCCCCCCCGCCACAAATGATGGCCACATTGGCCTTTCTAATCTCTCCTCAACTCAGAAAAGCCACCAGGATTTTCTGGATGTTCCTATTCCAGAGCCGTGCCCTGGAAACTCTACAGTCAGCTGAAGATACTCTAGGACTCATTTCATTTATTTCCCTGTTCTTAAACTTCACAGTACTGCATTGTCTGTTGTTTAATACCTGAAAATGCTATTGTTCTATATGTTTGGCTTGGTTGTTGTTGTTAAATGTAGGAAGACAAATTCAGCCCCTTTTAGTCCATGAGGGCCAGTAGCTGAAGTCTAATCCTATAGACATTTGGCTCAATTTCAAACATTTAGCCTCCCGGAGACCTGTATGACATTTATTCTTTGTGAGAGAAGAGACTTGACTAAACTTTTTATAGCTGACAGAGACATGTACTAGGAGTCAGAATATCTGAGTTCATAACTTGGCTCTTCAGAAAATTATAGTGGCATTTTTCAGGCAATTTCCTGAAGAGATTAGACCAGATCAAAGATTCTTAGTATTTTAATTCAAGAAATTTACTGTATTACTATTATTATTTTCAATTTGGTTACCTTGAATATCTTACTGGCAGCTCAGATAAGTTGGTCCAGCCCCAAAATTCTTATAATGCCACCAATACCCAATCAGGGGTCTGACAGCTATAACATCTGTGTTGATCCAATTCCAGCCAAAAACAAAGCAGCAGCATCTTAGAAAGCCTATGCAGTTTTAGTACGGGAAATTGTCTACTTCCATACTTCCATTAAGAGTAAGCCTTTATAGATCTAGCACCTAAATTTTATAAATCTTTTCCTCAATACTAAATCATATCTTTGCAAAAGAAGTGATAAGACTGCACACAGGGATCACCACTCTCAATATTGACCAGTCTTTTTAAATATCAACTAGGCAGATTTCCAGGTCTCAATGATGCCAAGCAAAATTTCTCTGTCAAGACACTGCTCCTCATTCTCTTTGAAATATGCCAAGGATGAGCTGATTTTTCGTTAAGACACCTGGACAAGATCTCATTGCATTCTAGATTAATAGAACCTGAAGTAATTTGGAAATGAGGCTACCAAGCATAAAGTCACTGAGCAACTTTATCTTTCAAGGTAACTAGCAAAGAATCAAAGACATGACTCACGATCCAAAGCACTCTTAGGCATCTTTCATTTGTAAGTGGAAAAAAGGTACAACAACAGCATCAAAGGGCTTCCCAAAAGTGGCACGTTCTCTATTACTATGCTCAGATGAGTAACTTCTTTACCTGCAAGTTGTCTTTGACTGACCGTGTTCCTGTTCATTCCCAACCCAGCTCAGTGTCTCCTATTATATAATAGGACCTTATCATTTCTAGAACCACCTGCAGCATAAACAAAATCAGCCATGTAAATTTCCATTTCAAATTAGCTCTCTTTCCTAATTTATCTATATATTTTAATGGAATCACTGTTTAAGCTTTGGCTGATCATCTCTTTTTCTGCTTACCTAATGTATTCTATCATCTGAACAACAGTGTTAAAAATTTGAGTGTCTAGAAACTTATACTAGGTTTGTTTGCTTTTTGGCCAACAATGGGGAGATAAAATGGTCATGTTGAGAACTTAAGCAATAACAAGTAAATAAACTAATAGAACCTACTTCGTATAGTGTATGTGCTCAAGCTACTTACTCACTGAGGATGACCTTAAGCAGTTTAACATCCCTTATATGTGAGTTGGAAAGAGTGTCTACATCAAAGGATTAGTGTGAGGATAATACATATTTTCAGTATATCTAAGCCAAGTCAGATTCTCAAGAAATTGAACTGGTGGATGTTGTAGTGATGATAATGGTGATAACGATGATAAAGTTTATGTATGTAAGTAACCCTTATCTCCTCTATTGAGGTTTGTTTCAGCATTTTATTATGAAGAAAATCTCAAACATACAGCAAACATGGAAGACTTACCATGCAAACCTGTATATCCACCACCTAGATTCTACTACACATTTTGTTGCACGCCTGTTCAACCATCTAGCTCTCTATCCATCAGCTGATCTGTTTAATTTTGAAAGATTGAAAAGTAAACTGCAGACATTATTATACACACATACACACTGCATGCATAGTATCAACTACAGTTCAGTATTTTTCTTTCAGTGTAAATGTTATATACATTCACATGATCATAAGTGTAAATTCACTGTTTTGATGAAATAATGTACTTACAGTATCAAGATACAGGACATTCTCTTCACCCCCCAGACTTACTTTAAAGCCCTTACCGTGGCAATACCCCTCCATACACACATATTCACACAAACACACACAGCATTCTCACTTCTCACTTTTTATTTCATCACAGATTCGTTTTGCCTGTTCTGGAATTTCAAATAAATGTACTCTTTTGTGTAAGGTTTTCTTTTTTTTCACATCATTTAATGTTATTGAGATTCATTCATTTTGCTGTGTGTTTTAGTAGTTTGTACTTTTTTGCCAAGTGATAGTTTATTGTATGACTATATCACCGTTTGTTTGTCCGTTTGATTGATGAACACTTGGTTGTGCTCATTTTGGGGATGTTATGAATAAAATTACTATGCACACTTTTTTATAAATTTTACTTTAAGTTCTGGGATACATGTGCAGAATGTGCAGGCTTTTATTTTTTTATTTTTTATTTTTTATTTTTTTTTACCGAGTTGCTTTGTCACCCAGGCTGGAGTGCAGTGGCATGATCATGTATATGTGCCATTGTGGTTTGCTGCACCCAGCACCCTGTCATCTAGGTTTCAAGCCCCGCATGCATTAGATATTTGTCCTAATGCTCTCCCTCCCCTTGACCCCACCCCCCGACAGGCCCTGGTGTGTGATGCTCCCCTCCCTGTGTCCATGTGTTCTCATGGTTTAACTCCCACTTATGAGTGAGAACATGTGGTGTTTGGTTTTCTGTTCCTGTGTTAGTTTGCTGAGAATGATGGTTTCCAGCTTTATCCATGTCCCTGCAAGGGACATGAACTCATTCTTTTTTATGGCTGCATAGTATTCCATGGTGTATATGCACCACATTTTCTTTATTCAGTCTAACATTGATGGGCATTTGGGTTGGTTCCAAGTCTTCGTTATTGTAAATAGTGCTGGTAATGTAAATATATTTGTGCATGTGTCTTTATAGTAGAATGATTTATAACCCTTCTAGTATATACCCAGTAATAGGATTGCTGGGTCTAATGGTATTTCTGGTTCTAGATCCTTGAGAAATCACCATTCTGTCTTCCACAATGGTTGAACTAACTTACACTCCCACCAACAGTGTAAAAGCATTCCTATTTCTCCACAGCCTCGCCAGGATCTGTTGTTTCCTGACTTTTTAATAATTGCCATTCTAACTGGTGTGAGAGGGTATCTCATTGTGGTTTTGATTTGCATTTTTCTAATCACCAGTGATGATGAGCTTTTTTCATGTTTGTTGGCCATATAAAAGTCTTCCTTTGAGAAGTGTCTGTTCATATCCTTTGCTCACCTTTCGATGAGGTTGTTTGTTTTTTTTCTCGTAAAGTTAAGTTCCTTGTAGATTTTGGATATTAGAACTTTGTCAGATGGGTAGATGATTGCAAAAATTTTCTCCCATTCTGTAGGTTGCCTGTTCACTCTGATGTGTTCACTCTTTTGCTGTGCAGAAGCTCTTTAGTTTGATTAGATCCCATTTGTCAATTTTGGCTTTTATTGCAATTACTTTTGGCGTTTTAGTCATGAAGTCTTTGCCCATGCCTATGTCCTGAATCATTTTGCCTAGGTTTTCTTCTAGGGTTCTTATGGTTTTAGGTTTTGCATTTAAGTCTTTAATCCATCTTGAGTTAATTTCTGTATAAGGTGTAAGGAAGGGGTCCAGTTTCTGTTTTCTGCATATGACTAGCCAGTTTTCCCAGCACCATTTATTAAATAGGGAATCTTTTTCCAATTGCTTGTTTTTGTCATGTTGAAGATCAGATGGTTGTAGATGTGTGGTGTTCTTTCTGAGGTCTCTGTTCTGTTCCATTGGTCTGTATGTCTGTTTTGGTACTGTTACCATGCTGTTTTTGTTACTGTAGCCTTGTAGTATAGTTTGAAGTCAGGTAGCATGATGCCTCCAGCTTTGTTATTTTTGCTTAGGATTGTCTTGGCTATATAGACTCTTTTTTGGTTCCATCAGTTCATCCAGTTTGAAGTAGTTTTTTCTAATTCTGTAAAGAAAGTCAGTGGTAGCTTGATGGGAATAGCATTTAATCTATAAATTGCTTTGGACAGTATAGCTATTTTCACAATATTGATTCTTCCTATCCGTAAGCATGGAATTTTTTTCCATTTGTTCGTGTTGTCTCTTATTTCCTTGAGCAGTGGTTTGTAGTTCTCCTTGAAGAGGTCCTTCACAACCCTTGTAAGTTGTGTTCTTAGATATTTTATTCTCTTTGTAGCAATTGTGAATGGGAGTTCACTCATTATTTGGCTCTTTGCTTGTCTATTGTTGGTGTATAGGAATGTTTGTGATTTTTGCACATTGATTTTGTATCTTGATACTTTGCTGAAGTTGCTTATCAGCTTAAGGAGTTTTGGGGCTGAGACAATGGGGTTTTCTAAATACACAATCATGTCATCTGCAAACGGAAACAATTTGACTTCCTCTCTTCCTATTTGAATATGCTTTATTTCTTTCTCTTGCCTGATTGCCCTGGCCAGAACTTCCAATACTATGTTGAATAGGAGTGGTGACAGCAGGAATCCTTGTCTTGTATGCACACTTTTAAACAATTGTTTTCATGAAGTTTTTAAAAATCAGGGTGAGGTCATAAGAGTTGATTATCTTCCCTTTCTTTTTTAATTTTTTAAATTTTTGTGAGTACATAGTAGGTATATATATTCATGGGGTACATGAGATACTTTGATACAGGCATGCAATGCGCAATAATCACATCAGGGTAAATGGGGTATCCATGACCTCCAGCCTTTATCCTTTGTATTAAAAATAATCCAACTATACTATACTCTTTTAGCTATTTTAAAATGTACAATTAAATAATTATTGAGTATAATCACCTCGTTGTGCTATCAAAACTAGATCTTATTCATTCTTTCTAACTACTTTTTTGTACCCATTAACTGTCCCTAATTCCATCCCACTCCCCTGCTACCCTTCCCAGCCTCTGGTAACCATCATTCTACTCTCTATCTCCATGAGTTCAATTATTTTAATTTTTAGCTCCCACAAATCAGTGAGAACATGTGAAATTTGTCTTTCTCTGCCTGGCTTAACATAATGACCTCTAGTTCCATCCACATAGTTGCTAATGACAAGATCTCATTTTTTTGATGGCTGACTAGTACTCCATTATATATATATATACCATATTTTCTTTATCCATTGATAGACAGATGGCTTCCAAATCTTGGCTATTGTGAATAGTACTGCAATAAACATGGGAGTATAGCTGTATCTCCAATATACTGATTTCCTTTCTTTTGGGTATATACCTAGCAGTGGGATTGCTGTATCATATGGTAGCTGTATTTTTAGTTTTTTGAGGAACCTCCTAACTGTTCTTCATAGTGATTGTACTAATTTACATTCTCACCAACAGTGTACAAGGGTTCTCTTTTCTTCAATTCCTCATCAGCATTTGTTATTGCCTGTCTTTTGGGTAAAAGCCATTTTAACTGCAGTGAGATGATATCTCATTGTAGTTTTCATTTGCATTTCTCTGATGATCAATGCTGAACACCTTTTCATATAGCTGTTGCCATTCGTGTGTCTTCTTTTGAGAAATGTCTATTCAGATACTTAGCCCATTTTTAAGCTGGATTATTAGATTTTTTTTCCTATAGATTTGTTTGAGCTCCTTATATATCCTGGTTATTAATCACTTGTCAGAGGGGTAGTTTGCAAGTATTTTCTCCCATTCTGTGGGTTGTTTCTTCACTTTGTTGACTGCTTCTTTTGCTGTGCAGAAGCTTTTTAACTTGATGTAATCTCATTTGTCCATTTTTGCTTTGGTTGCTTATAACTATGGGTTATTACTCAAAAAATATTTGCTTACTCCAATATCCTGGAAAGTTTCCCCAAACTTGCTTTCGTAGTTTCATAGTTTGAAGATTTAGATGTAAGTCTTTAATCCATTTTGATTTAAATTTTTTATGTGATGAGAGAGATAAAGGTCAAGCTTCATTATTTTTCATATGGATATTCAGTTTTCCCAGTATCATTTACTGCAGAGACTGTCCATTTTCCAACGTACATTCTTGGTACCTTCATTGAACATGAGTTCACTGTAGACATGTGGATTTATTTCTTTGTTCTCTATTCCCTTCCATTGGTCTATGTGTCTGTTTTAATGCCAGCACTATACTCTTTTGATTAGTATACCTCTGTGGTATAATTTGAAGTCAGGTAATATGATTCCTTTAGTTTTGTTCTTTTTTCTTAAGATAGCTTTGGTTATTCTAGAAATAGCTTTTGGCTTTTGTGGTTTCATGTAAATTTTAGGATTATTTTTCTATTTCTCTGAAGAATGTCATTGGTGTTTCTACAAGGATTACGTTAAATCTGAAGACTGTTTTGGGTAGTAGGGACATTTTAACAATATTTATTCTTTCAATTCGTAAACATGGAATATCTTTCCATTTTTTGTGTCATCTTCAATTTCTTTCATTAGTGTTCTAGGTCTTTCATTGTAGAGATCTTTCACTCTGGTTAATTCCTACATATCTAATGTTATTTTTAGCTATTGTAAATGGAATTACTTTTTATTTCTTTTTCACATTGTTCACTGTTAGCATATAGAAATGCTACTGATTTTCACATGTTTATTTTGTATCCTGCAACTTTACTGAACTTGTTTATTAGCTCTAATAGACTTTTTGTGGATTGCATAGGTTTTTCTAGTGTGAGATCATATCATCTGCAAGCACGGATAATTCGACTTCTTCCTTTCCAATTTGGATGCCCTTTATTTTTTTTTTTTCTCTTGTCTGATTGCTCTAGTTAGAACTTCCAGTACTATGTTGAATAACAGTGGGAAAAGTGGGCATCCTTGCCGTGTTTCAGATCTTAGAGGAAAATGTTTCAGTTTTTCCCCATTCAGTATGATACTAGCTGTGGGTTCGTCATATATGGGTTTTAATATGCTGAGGTGTGTTCCTTCTATACCAAGTTTTTTGAGAATTTTTATTGTGAAGGAGTGTTGAATTTTATCAAATGCTTTCTCAGTATCAATTGAAATGGATATATTTTTTTTTTTGTCCTTCCTTCCATTGTATGATGTATCCCATTGATTGATTTATGTATGTTGAACTATTTTTGCATCCCTGGGATAAATCTCACTTTATCATGATAAATAATCTTTTTTATTCTTTTTTTTTTTTGAGACAGAGTCTCACTCTGTTGCCCAGGCTGGAGTGCAGTGGTGCAATCTCAGCTCACTGCAACCTCCGCCTCCGGGATTCAAGCGATTCTCCCGCCTCAGTCTCCCAAGTAGCTGGAACTACAGGCGCGTGCCACCACGCCCACCTAATATTTTGTATTTTTCAGTAGAGATGGGGTTTCACCTTGTTAGCCAGGATATTCTCCATCTCCTGAACTTGTGATCCTCCTGCCTTGGCCTCCCAAAGTGCTGGGATTATAGGCGTGAACGACCACACCCAGCCGAGTTACCTTTTTAATGTGTTGTTGAATTCAGTTTGCTAGCATTTTGTTAACGAATTTTGCACCAATATTTATCAGAGATATTGGCCTGTAGTTTGCCTTTGTCTGGTTTTAGTAAAAGGGTAATACTGGCCTCGTAGAGTGAGTTTGAAAGTATTTGTCCTCCTCTATTTTTCAGAATACTTTGAGTAGGATTGGTGTTAATTCTTCTATAAGTGTTTGCTAGAATTCAGCAGTGAAGCCATTGGGTCTTGGGCTTTTCTTTGCTGGGAAACTATTTATTATGGCTTCAATCACATTACTTGTTATTGGTCTGTTCAGGTTGTAAATTTCTTCCTGGTTCAACCTTGGTAGGTTTATGTGTCTAGGAATTTGTCAGTTTCTTCTAGATTTTCCAATTTATTGACATATATTTGCTCATAGTAGCCACTAATAATCTTTTGAATACCTGCAGTATTGGTTGTAATGTCTCTTTTTTTCATCTCTAATTCTATTTATTTGTATCTTCTTTATTTTTAATGTTAGTCTGGTTAAAGATCTGTCAATTTGTTTATCTTTTCAAAAAAACAACTTTTCATTTCAATGATCTTTTTATTGTAGTCTTCATTTCAATTTCATTTATATGTGCTCCGATCTTTCTTTTCTTCTACTAATTTAGGGCTTGGTTTGCTTTTATTTTTTTAGTTCTTTAAGTTGCCTCATTAGTTTGTTTATCTGAATTTTTTCTACTTTTTTAAACATAGGGGCTTACAGCTATAAACTTCCCTCTTAGTACTGCTTTTGCACACACACATACACATTTAATAGTAAGTTCACTCAAATAACCAAAGAAAAGGTTATCAATTATTTTGCATTTTTCTTGAGAGAAGACTTGTTGTGTGCTAACTTATACAGTTGTCAGTTTTCTTTTCCATAATCTTGTGAAAAAATTACAGTCTTAATTCTGGAATGAACTAATAGTTGCATTTTTCACCCACTTTGTTGAACATGATAATCTTGTAACATTGCTTAGTTATAAGTTTTATAAAAAATAGTCTAAGTAGCATTGTGCAAAATTCTAGAGACCTCAGGTCCGGAGTCCTGGTCTCAGGTACACTGATAATTGCACCTAGACCCTCTTGTCCCCCTATGTTTCATTGTGTTTTTTCTTTCTTTCTTTAAAGTGGCTTGATTGGCTATTTGAAGAAGGTTGCTCTTCTGCTGCCATTCAGTTGAGAACTGGACTTGGTGCAGTATTTCAGAAAGAGCACTACTGAACATCAGATAGTGGGGGAATTGAGTCGTACTATGGCCCTCACCATGCACTCACCATTACACTTTGGGAAGCCCTTCAATGACCTGTAATGGCATCAGCTTTTCAGTAGTATAATAAGGAAATGGAACTACATGATAATTAAACTATAATTGTGACTAATGAGGGCAATTTTAGAATATTAAGTCAAGTGAAACAACTGAATTCTATGTTGTCTTCCCTTTTGAACTTCCTTAGAATTCTTGAACCCTTATTACTTTACCTCAAATCGCCAATAATTGTAAGGGTTGCTTTTATTGAATGATACTGTATGCTTGACCCAGCTTCCTAGGCAAACAAATAACTCTCAGTCCTAAGTTCATGCAGCCAGTATGTGCTGGGATTTGAACCTAGCATAGTCTCAATCTAAAATCTGTGATCTTCAGCATTCCACATGGGCCTTTGAATATAGCATGTGCTCTCTGACTATTTGCGGGGAGTTTGCAGGTACAGATTAAGGATTACTGCTGCTGATGATAAACCACCTTCACCTAGAGCCTCCTTAGCATTCTATAAGTGGCAAAGATTGCTTCTGGCTGTGTAGCCACAAAGTAGCTGCATTTCCTCCTAAGTGAGAGGCCAGGCCAGCAGTGCTGCTGGGTTCAGCCCCTAATGGCTTAGGCCACAGCTGCGTTTCATAGTAAGATGCTGCTGACTTCACACTGCAACTTTCTTTCCTTCTCTACAGCTCATTTAAGATCTTCAGTAGGCAGCCCAGTGTCTTTCCGGAATTTTGTCTTATAGATTGCAAGATTAACTTCTTCTGAATGCCCACATATTTGAAATCCTGGATCAATTCTATTTGATTAACATTTATGACACCTCTTATTGTCAGGATAGGAATAGAAAGTACAAAAATAAATAAAATAATATTTATGTTCAAGAAGTAAAATCTGGCTATCATAGAGTTGTAAAATGGACATGTGTTAGAGATTTTAATTTGTTATTAATGACAGGACCATTGAAATGTTACAAGCAATTCAAAGGGAGGAAGCCAAAGAAATACAAACGCATATGGAGAAACTGGATTTTGAAACGAACTTGCAAATGGATGCAAAAATGCCTTTTCCAATGGAGGGATATCTGTCTCTCCATTGCACATAACTAATTGGTATATCTATAGACTAGAATAATTTTGCCTTGCTATTACATATCTAAAATTTACCAAGTCATAAAATAGCTCAAAGATAATGAAAGGCTAGAGTCAGATAATCTGGACCGGTGTGCTATACACAATAGTTTTCCCTGGAAATGAAATTTTTTAATACTTAAGAACAAAAAGATATTAACACGTACTGGATGCCTATTAAACACTATGAGATCCTCCGAGACACCCTGGAAGATATATTACCAGTACCTAATTTTACAATTAAAAATATAGCTTTGAGAAATGTGTTGCACTGTCTCTCACACCACAGTGCAATCAAACTAGAACTCAGGATTAAGAAACTCACTCAAAACCGCTCAACTACATGGAAACTGAACAACCTGCTCCTGAATGACTACTGGGTACATAACAAAAGGCAGAAATAAAGATGTTCTTTGAAACCAACGAGAACAAAGACACAACATACCAGAATCTCTGGGAAACATTCAAAGCAGTGAGTAGAGGGAAATTTATAGCACTAAATGCCCACAAGAGAAAGCAGGAAAGATCTAAAATTGACACCCCAACATCACAATTAAAAGAACTAGAGAAGCAAGAGCAAACACATTCAAAAGCTAGCAGAAGGCAAGAAATAACTAAGATCAGAGCAGAACTGAAGGAAATAGAGACACAAAAAACCCTTCAAAAAATCACTGAATCCAGGAGCTGGTTTTTTGTAAGGATCAACAAAATTGATAGACTGCTAGCAAGACTAATAAGGAAGAAAAGAGAGAAGAATCAAATAGACGCAGTAAAAAATGACAAAGGGGATATCACCATCAATCCCACAGAAATACAAACTACCAACAGAGAATACTATAAACACCTCTATGCAAATAAACTAGAAAATCTAGAAGAAATGGATAAATTCCTCAACACATACACCTTCCCAAGACTAAACCAGGAAGGAGTTGAATCTCTGAATAGACCAATAACAGGCTCTGAAATTGAGGCAATAATTAATAGCTTACCAACTAAAAAAAGTCCAGGACCAGATGGATTCACAGCCGAATTCTACCAGAGCTACAAGGAGGAGCTGGTACCATTCCTTCTGAAACCATTCCAATCAATAGAAAAAGAGGGACTCCTCCCTAACTCATTTTATGAGGCCAGCATCATCCTGATACCAAAGCCTGGCAGAGACACAAGAAAAGAGAATTTTAGACCAATATCCTTGATGAACATTGATGCAAAAATCTTCAATAAAATACTGGCAAACCGAATATAGCAACACATCAAAAAGCTTATCCACCATGATCAAGTGAGCTTCATCCCTGGGATGCAAGGCTGGTTCAACATATGAAAATCAATAAACATAATCCAGCATATAAACATAACCAAAGACAAAAACCACATGATTATCTCAATAGATGCAGAAAAGCCTTGACAAAATTCAACAACCTTCATGCTAAAAACTCTCAATAAATTAGGTATTGATGGGACATATCTCAAAATAATAAGAGCTATCTATGACAAACCCACAGCCAATATCATACTGAATGGGCAAAAACTGGAAGCATTCCCTTTGAAAACTGGCACAAGAGAGGGATGCCCTCTCTCACCACTCCTATTCAACATACTGTTGGAAGTTCTGGCCAGGGCAATCAGGTAGGAGAAGGAAATAAAGGGCACTCAATTAGGAAAAGAGGAAATCAAATTGTCCCTGTTTGCAGATGACATGATTGTATATCTAGAAAACCCCATCGTCTCAGCCCAAAATCTCCTGAAGCTGATAAGCAACTTCAGCAAAGTCTCAGGATACAAAATCAATGTGCAAAAATCACAAGCATTCTTATACACCGGTAACAGACAAACACAGAGCCAAATCATGAATGAACTCCCATTCACAATTGCTTCAAAGAGAATAAAATACCTAGGAATCCAACTTACAAGGGATGTGAAGGACCTCTTCAAGGAGAACTACAAATCACTGCTCAATGAAATAAAAGTGGATAAAAACAAATGGAAGAACATTCCATGCCCATGGGTAGGAAGAATCAGTATCTTGAAAATGGCCATACTGCCCAAGGTAATTTATAGATTCAATGCCATCCCCATCAAGCTACCAATGACTTTCTTCACAGAATTGGAAAAAACCACTTTAAAGTTCATATGGAACCAAAAAAGAGCCCGCATTGCCAAGTCAATCCTAAGCCAAAAAACAAAGCTGGAGGCATCACACTGCCTGACTTCAAACTATACTACAAGGCTATGGTAACCAAAACAGCATGGTACCAAAACAGAGATATAGACCAGTGGGACAGAACAGAGCCCTCAGGAATAATGCCACATATCTACAACTATCTGATCTTTGACAAACCTGACAAAAACAAGAAATGGGGAAACAATTCCCTATTTAATAAATGGTGCTGGGAAAACTGGCTAGCCATATGTAGAAAGCTGAAACTGGATCCCTTCCTTACACCTTATACAAAAATTAATTCAAGATTGGATTAAAGACTTAAATGCTAGACCTAAAACCATAAAAACCCTAGAAGAAAACCTAAGCAATACCATTCAGGACATAGGCATGGGGCAAGGACTTCATGTCTAAAACACCAAAAGCAATGGCAACAAAAGTCAAAATTGACAAATTGGATCTAATTAAACTAAAGAGCTTCTGCACAGCAAAAGAAACCACCATCAGAGTGAACAGGCAACCTACAGAATGGAAGAAAATTTTGCAACCTACTCATCTGACAAAGGGCTAATATCCAGAATCTACAATGAACTCAAACAAATTTATAAGAAAAAAAAAAAAAACCCCATCAAAAAGTGGTCAAAGGATATGAACAGACACTTCTCAAAAGAAAATATTTATGCAGCCAAAAAACACATGAAAAAATGCTCATCATCACTGGCCATCAGGGAAACGCAAATCAAAACCACAATGAGCTACCATCTCACACCAGTTAGAATGGCCATCATTAAAAAGTCAGGAAACAACAGGTGCTGGAGAGGATGTGGAGAAATAGGAACACTTTTACACTGTTGGTGAGACTGTAAACTAGTTCAACCATTGTGGAAGTCAGTGTGGGGATTCCTCAGGGATCTAGAACTAGAAATGCCATTTGACCCAGCCATCCCATTACTGGGTATATACCCAAAATTGTAAATCATGCTGCTATAAAGACACATGCACACGTATGTTTATTGCGGCACTATTCACAATAGCAAAGACTTGGAACCAACCCAAATGTCCAACAATGATAGACTGGATTAAGAAAATGTGGCACATATATACCATGGAATACTATGCAGCCATATAAAACGATGAGTTCATGTCCTTTGTAGGGACATGGATGAAGCTGGAAACCGTCATTCTCAGCAAACTATCCCAAGGACAAAAAACCAAACACCGCATGTTCTCACTCATAGGTGGGAATTGAACAATGAGAACACATGGACACAGAAAGGGGAACATCACACACTGGGGACTGTTGTGTGGCGGGGGGAGGGGGGAGGGATAGCATTGGGAGATATACCTAATACTAAATGACAAGTTGATGGGTGCAGCACACCAACATGGCACATGTATACATATGTAACAAACCTGCACGTTGTGCACATGTACCCTAAAACTTAAAGTATAAAAAAAAAAAGAAATGTGTTGCAATGTTTAGAGTTACCTAATAATTACTTGGGGAGGCCGGGTGCAGTGGCTCACACCTTTAATCCCAGCACTTTGGGAAGCCAAGGCGGACAGATCAACTGAGGTCAGGAGTTTGAGACCAGCCTGACCAACATGGTGAATCCCTATCTCTACTGAAAATACAAAAATTAGCCAGGCATGGTGGTGCATGCCTGTAGTCCTAGCTACTCAGGAGGCTGAGGCAGGAGAATGGCTAGAACCCAGGAGGCGGAGGTTGCAGTGAGCCAAGATCACATCATTGCACTCCAGCCTGGGCAACAGAGCGAGACTCTGTCTCAAAAAAACAAAACAAAACAAAACAAAACAAAGTACATTAATTAATAATTAGTTGGGGAGCTGGGATTTATTTGTATTTATATCTAATGATTCCGAAGACTACTTTTCTACCTCACAAAGAAATCGAGATGTAGGGCAGGGACAGATGTGTCAATAATAATTATATGGTGTGTGCCATGTCAATGTCTGTTTGCACAAGAGGGGCACAAAAAAATATCCAGTGTGATCTCCTCACTTGTATGGCCTTTCACGTCACAGAGACGTACACATTTATGTTTTTCTAAAGACTTAAAAAAAATTTTTAACTATCATTACTTGTTAGTTTCAACTAACTTTTTGACTTTGGGCTGGGGGCTAGGGGCAAGAAAACAATGGCATTCAGACACAGAGGCAATAATTTAGAGCATCAGCTGCTTAGATAACTTCATTTCATTTATTCAGACATCATTCTTGTGAGCTTCAAGTTTTCATTTTAGACATTTCAGTTGCAACAAGGTACAAACATTCTTTCTCAGAGTTATTTTCCAGCTTTAAAATCATTTTTTTAAAATTTCAGCATAATTTTAGATTGACAGAAAAGTTGCAGAGATAGTACACAGAGTTCCTACATATCCTTCATCTAGTTTCCCTCATGGAACCTAGATATATTTTACCATTGTAAAATATGATGGTACATTTGTCACAACTAAGAAACGGATGCTGGTGTTTACTATTAGCCAAACACTGGGCTTCATTTGGATTTCATCAGTTTTTCCATTAGCATCTATTTTGTGCTCCAGGATTCAGCCCAGGGTACCACATTGCACTTAGTTTGCATGTCCCCAGGCTCCTCTGCTCTGCGACAGTTTATCTGTCTTCCTTATTGTTCATCACCTTAACAGTATTGAGAAGTACCATCCAGGAATACTGTAGAACATCTCCCCCTGTGGGCTGGTCTGTCATTTTTCTTACGATTAGACTGGATCCTACATTTTTGGAAGAGTATCACATAGGTGAAGTGCCTTCATTGTCACGTCATATTGTGGGGAGGGGCTATATGATATCCACATGACATCAGTGGTAATGTTAACCTTCATCACACTATAATTTCTCAGAATTTTTAAGAGTAATTTTGTCTCTTGTTTAGTTGTTTCATCGTAAGTATGGAGATGAGAAGTTTAGAAGGTGGGTATCGTTCTCTGCTCTGCTGACAGTCTCTACTGTTCATGAGTCAGTGCCTTGGCTTTCTCTACTGTCAACGTCCTTCTCAAAACAGGAAAGGACAAGAAAAACCACCAACCCTGTTAAGTGGTGTTTGGTTTATTCCTGCACAAGCCAGAGCAGGAGGAACATGCTGGCTTCCAGTAATTCACGAAGAAGTTCTGCTAAGTCATTCCTCACCCCTCCTGTAGCAAACCCTGTAAAGCATAAGAGCATTTCCTGGGCAAATAATACACGGCCCCTTTGCAATCATGTAAAGTGCCTGTATAAGTTTTGAAATTAAGGAGACCCTGCTCGGTCTCAGAGAGATTCAGGCTCTCCCAGCCTTTCAGACTCTTCTAGTGGTCATTGGTAGGTTTAGCAGAAGTCCCTGTTGCCTTCTTTTTTTTTTTTTTTTTTTTTTTTTTTTTTGAGACAGAGTCTTGCTCTGTCGCCCAGGCTGGAGTGCAGTGGCGTGATCTCGGCTCACTGCAACCTCCGCCTCCCGGGTTCATGCCATTCTCCTGCCTCAGCCTCCGAGTAGCTGGGACTACAGGCACCCGCCACCACGCCCAGCTAATTTTTTGTATTTTTAGTAGAGACGGGGTTTCACCGTCTTAGCCAGGATGGTCTCGATCTCCTGACCTTGTGATCCGCCCGCCTCGGCCTCCCAAAGTGCTGAGATTACAGGCGTGAGCCACCACGCCAGGCCTCTGTTGCCCTCTTTTTGAGAATAAAAGGATCACACCTCAGACTCTCTTCCGTGAATTCATGTGGTGAAAGTGTTTTCTAAAATACATGTATAATGGACTAAAAATGGCAATCTCTTTCTTTTTAAGTTCTTTTTTCTCTTCACTTACACGGTCTGTACATAGGCAGTTTTTCTTTATAGAGATGCCAGATTTTAAGGGGAAAAAATCGCTGCATGCATAGATCTTTTCATATAAAACAAAACTCATTTTTAGATTAGTTTGGGAAGAGATCAAGAACAAAGGAAAATGAAAACAATTCTTTATTTGCTTATTTTCTTGGAGGCTTAAAATGGGCTATGCCTACTTTCTTTTTGGAAAAATACTACAGGAAGCCGACTGCCCCATGTTAAAGGAATATGCTCGAACAAATAAAGTGAGTTTGGCATCAGGCTGGCTGTCTCTTACACCAGCTTCTCCCAGCCTGAAGCTCAGGGGAAAGAGGGGCCCATGTGTATGCAAACTGCAGGCATTTGCGGTAGGAATTACTTCACTGAATGACGCATTTCCCGGTGGTATCTTAGATGGGCTTTTACTGTGTTTGAGGTTTTAAGTGAAGAGTAGGAAGATTTGCACAGATAGAACCATTTAACTCAATCTAAACATAAAAAAAAATAGCCAGCCTATTAACCGGTTGAATTCAGTTTCAGTTAGACTAATTTAGAGGGAATCGTCAAAGAACTATTTTATAGACCATTGTAAACGTTAAAGTCAATATCGAGTTCGAGTGTATTGAAGAGACAGACTCCCACTGAAATATGTTGTCATTAGAAAGGGATCCTCCACTCGTATTTGCTGTAACTCTTACTTTTAAAAAATTGAGTTATAGTTGGCATAATTAAGTGTATGTATGTATATACGTATATCTAAGTGTCCAATTTAATCAGTTTGAAATATTTCTACACCAATGAAACCATCACTACGATTAAGGAGGGGATTACAAAGAGGCATATGAAAGCTTTTCAGAATGATAAATACGTTCTGTCTTGATTGTAATGATGTTTGTTATTTACTTTCCAAATTTTAGGAGTTTTCAACAGATCATTCTGGTTTTGAATTCTAATTTAAGTCTCAATTTATCAAAGACACACTGCACCATATGAATAATTTAAAATTTATTGACGGTTGTTTGCTTTCTCAGATTATGGTCTGTCTTTGTAAACGTTCCATGTATAGTACAAAAAATGTATATTCTGGTGTTTGGGGACGGGTTATTCTATAATGTCAAAAAAGTCAAGTTTGTTTATACATTTGTTCAGTTTTCCTATAGACTAGGAAAGTCATAAAGTCTACTTATTCTATTTTATATTTCTCCCAAAATAGTTGGGATATATTATTGGGAAATACATATAATAAAATAAAAATATTAAATAATAAAAATAATTGGGATATATTATTGGTAAATATTTTATATTTCTCCCAAAATAATTGGGAGAAATATAGAACTCTCTATTTTTGTGATTTGGTCTTTTTCCTTACAGTTCTAGCAGATTTTGTTTTATAAATTTTGAAGTCATTTTATGCAGAACGTACACATTTCGGATTCTTTTGTCCTCCTGACTAGTTGACATTTTTATTATCAGGAAATTACCTTATTTATCACTAGTAATATTCTTTGAGATCTACCTTGTAGGATATTAATATAGCTATTATACTTATTTTTAGTGATAGCATCGTATATCTCTTTCATCCTTTTATTTATTTTTTAAAAAGACTTCATTTTTAAAGAGCAGTTTTAGGTTCACAGTAAAACTGAGAAAAAAGTACAGAGGATTTTTGTGTAGACCTTGCCTCCACACATGCATAGACCCCCACAATATCAACATTCTCCACAAGAGTGGCATATGTGTTACAACTGATGAGCCTACACTGACGCATCACTATCATTCAAAGTCCATAGTTCACATTAGGGTTTAGTCTTGGGGCTATACATTCTATGGATTTGGACAAATGTATAATGCATACAGTTAGAGTATCATACAGAGTAGTTTCAGTGCCCTAAAAATCCTCTATGGTCCACCTCTTCATCTCTCCCTCTTCCCTGTTTCCAGGAAACTACAATCCTTTTACTGTTTCCATGGTTTTGCTTTTTCCAGAATGTCATAGGGTTGGAATTATACAGCATGTAGCTTCTTCAGATTTTCATTTCTATGGTGACATATGACACGGAACATACTTTCATATGCTTATTTACCATCTATATTTCTTGTTTGGTGAGGTGTCTGTGAAGGTCTTTGACCCATATTTTAATCAGGTATTTGTTTTCGTATTGTTGAGTTTTAAGAGTTCTTTGCATATTTTGGATTACTTGTAGAAACACACTCACCCATCCAAAAGCAAAGAATGGACTTAGAGGCACGAAGAACAGGAAAAGTGAGACTTTTAATAACGGTCTTGCGAGATCAGGTGTCTGGTAGGCAGGCACATCCTGGGCAGTCACAACAGGTAATTTATCTCCTAGCATGCAAGTCCCTCCCCCAATTCCTCACTGGTCAAGTACTATGGGGTTACAATCTTCCCAGACGTCACCTAAGTTTTATTATTTCTTTTATAAGGTTATATGCCATCCCAGTCCCCGCTTAAGTTTTGGTTTCCCAATAATGAAGCTTACTTCCCTTTTATGGGCTGACCCCTCCTCTACATTCTGTTCACTTATTTTGATCTTCTAGGTTTATGAGCCATGCAATTTGTTACATTTGCAGGCTGGTTGCTAGTACTTAGATTTATCATGCCTTGAAAGTGGACCATTTAAAATGTTTTCTCACATTACTGTCCTTTAATCATTTGTCTTTTGCAAATATTTTATCCCAGCCTGTGGTTTACCTTTTCATTCTCTTGTCAATGTCTTTTGCAGAGCAGAAATCTTTACTTTAAACAAAATTCAGCTTAACAACTTTTTGTCGTGGATTGTGTCTTTGATGTCATACCTAAAAAGTTTTCTCTGAACCAAAGGTCATTTTCATTTTCTCCTATGTTGTCATATAGGTGTTTTATAATTTTGCATTCTACATTTAGGTCTGTGGATTATTTTGAGTTAATTTTTGTTAAGGGTATTAGGTCTGTATCTCAATTTTGGGGATTTTGTTTGTTCATTTTGGTTTGGTTTTTTTGTTTCTGTGCATTCGGATGTCCAGTTGTTCTGGTGCCACTTGTTGAAAAAAACGATCTTTGCTTCATTGCATTATCGTTTCTTTGTCAATCATCAGTGGATTGTATTTATGTGAGTCTATTTCTGGCCTCTCTCTTCTGTTCAATGGATCTATTTTTCTATTCTTTCACCAGTACCACACTGTCTTAATTACTCTAGCTTTAAAGTAAGTCTTGAAGTCAGGTAGTGTCAGTCCTCTAAGTTTGTTCTTCTCCTTCAGTATTATGTTGAATATTCTGGGTCTTTTGCCCATACTTTGTATTTTTAATATTTTTGTGTCTTTATAAAGTTTATTTTTTTTAGGCAGCATGTAGGTAGCTCCTGCATTTTTATCCAATTTTACATTTTAATTTTTAATTGGTGTCTCTGACAATTTATATTTAATGTGATTATTGATTTTATTAGGTTTCAATATATCATCTTTCTACTTATTTCCTATTTGTCCTCTCTGTTCCTTGTTTCCGTTTCTTCTTTTTCTACCTTCTTTGGAATTAGTTGAGTGTATGTGTGTGTGTGTGTATATATATATATATATATATATATATATATATATATATATATAGTTTGTTTGTTTGTTTTGAGACGGGGTCTCGCTCTGTCTCCCAGGCTGGAGGGCAGTGGCACAATCTTGGCACACTGCAATCTCTGCCTCCCGGGTTGAAGCAATTCTCCTGCCTCAGCAACCCGAGTAGCTGGGACTACAGGCATCCGCCACCATGCCCGGCTAATTTTTATATTTTTAGTAGAGACAGGGTTTCACCATATTGGCCAGGCTGGTCTCGAACTCCTGATCTTGTGATTGGTCCACCTAAGCCTTCCAAAGTGCTGGGATTACAGGCGTGAGCCACTGCTCTCAGCCGATCATATTTTGTTATGATTCCATTTTGTCTTCTATTTGATTAATTAGCTATACCCTTTGTTTTAGTCATTTTCTAGAA
Source organism: Symphalangus syndactylus (assembly GCF_028878055.3). Classification (NCBI taxonomy): domain Eukaryota; kingdom Metazoa; phylum Chordata; class Mammalia; order Primates; family Hylobatidae; genus Symphalangus; species Symphalangus syndactylus. The sequence continues at coordinate 12,280,204 of NC_072427.2, forward strand.
TATGTCTTGAACTTATCACAGTCTACCTTCAAGTGATATTATACCACTTTATATAAGTATAGAAGCTTTGTAATAATTCTCTATTTCTTACCTCCTGATTTTTGTGCTATTGTTCTGTATTTTACTGAAGAATAAAACTGAACAAAGGTAAAGGAAGGAAGAAAGGAAGAAAATAAAGGAAGGAAGCAAGAGAAAAAAGAGAGAGAAAACAGAATAGAACTGTAATTCCTTATCTGCAATTCAGAAATACAACAAGCTCTGAAAAAAACATAAGAATTTGATGACACAGTTTACAGGGAAAATTGACACAATCTGAGTTAGTTTGGTGGCAAAGCCTGAACTAACATGCCACGAGGCAAGTTCTAGTCTTCATTTATATCTCTCCGTGTAATTATTCATATATTTTTCTATAGAAAGTTGTGTCAAAAATTAACCTAACAGGCCTGAAACGGCTACTGTTAGAAAGGCCTGCTTACGTGATTGGCCCTTGACTGGCATCTGGGAACTTAGATTTTAGGAGGGTCGCTACCATTCTTTAAGATACAAGAGGGACTCACTGTCCCTAAACAGTTTATACAAACAATGTGGTTTATGCTGAAAACTTGTTTTTCTTCTAGGAGTCTGGAGTTTTGGTAAGTGCTAGGCAGAGTGTATTTATGTGCCTAGTCCCCAATAAAAACACAGAGTATTGAGTCCCTAATGACCTACTCTGGCGGACAACACTTCATATGGCTTGCAACTAGGCGCATCCTGCGTGACTCCTCGGGGAGAGGGCTCTTGGCATCTTACTGCTGGTTTCCTCTGGATTTCCCTGTGCTAACCTGTTTCCCTTTGCTGATTTTTCATTGTACCCTTTTGTGGTCATAAATCATAGCAAGGAATATGAATATACGCTGAGTCTTATGGGTCTTCCTAACAAATCACCAGATCTGGAAGTGGTCTTGGGGACCCTGGACACAAAACTGAATGTAACTGATTATAGGCTGTTGTCCAAAACATGCTGGGATTGCTGTGTAGCATGTGCTACACAGCACATTTGTGTGTCTTCTCTAAAATCCCCAAATTCTGAATTTCGAAACACATCTAACCTGTGATTTTGGATAAAGGAATGTGGAACCATGTTTACAAACAAATAGGCAATAGAATGTGAATTGTTTGCAGAAATAAGGAGTGGAGGGTTTTCACTGATTACTGATCCTTTCCAGGTAGGATAAAGGATGATACCTTAGACCAGGATGATGACAATAAAGATGACAGTAGCAGTAATAATAATAATAGTCATAATAATAGTTAACATTTCTTCACTTCTCATGTTCAGCACCGGGAATTATTTACAACCTCCACCATAATTCTTTGAAGTAAATATTAGTTTTCATTTTTTGTTGAAAATAAACTGAGGCTCAGAGAAGTTCTGCAACTTGACCAACATCAACAAGTTCACAGGAGTTGGAGACCAGATTCAAACTCAAGTTCATATAGCTAAAGGATTGAGCCATGTGCAATGCTACAAGAAGTGATTGCTCTGCAATAGCCTATTTTTCTATTTTTTATCATCAGCACTGTCTCCATCGTGCACAGATTCACTCTGGGATTTTCACTAGTCTGTGCCTCAGACTTATTTACAGAATATCATACAGAACTGTCTGCTTCTCTCAGCGCTGCTGGTTGGCAGAAGAAAAGGTTCTTTCACGTTCCTTCCGTGAACTTTTTTTCCTTTACCATTTAATCTGTACGACATATTGATTTTCTTTCATACAAGTGATCTTGTATTAAATACTTTTTTGAGTGCAGATAAAGGCAAACTTTATTAGTCTCACTCTATAGTAAAAGAAACCCAGTCACAGAGGAAAGGCAAAAATATAAGGAAGTCAGGATGGAATCTAGAACTTGGATCTCAACAAAGACAAAGACAAGGCAGGCCAAAGAGGTGGGTCTGACATTTGATTTATCTGCATGTAGCATGTACTGAATGTCCCAGGCTCAAAGCTCTCTGAGAAAGCTATACTTGCAAGGTCATTTGTAGCCAGTAGCAAAATATAACACAGGACATAAAGGGTAAGGCTCACAGAAGGAAGAACACTCAACCAAGAGTCAAGGGGTCTAGGTCCCATCAATGTACTTCTGCTTCCTTATGGTGTGACACTGAGCACATTGCTTAGCTTTACTGAGCCTCAGTCACCACTGAAAATAAAACAGGATTGTTCAAAATTACCCCCAAAGTTCCCTTTAACTCAAAATTATCTGATCATTCAAAGTAAATTTTCTGAGTCAAAATAGGTGTCACAAGAGGCATCTGAAGAAAAAAAGAACTATTCTGTCAGTTAAATATTTACCTTAAAGAACTATTTCAGGAGTAAGTCAGTATCTATAGTAGGATTCTTAAGGGCTTCCCTCACCCCATATCCTAAGGCTTGTGTTTACCTTAAAATGTCCTCTCATCTGTATGAGGTTTCAGAGGTTTTGAGAGAACAGTGTCAGAGTCGTAGTGTTCTAGGGTCCAGCAGGTTCTATGTGAATGAATTTAATTTTATCTTTATTTTTTGGTCAATAAATAGTTTTGCCCTTCATATGGAGAAATGGGGTAATATTTCAACATTTAATATTACATAATACTTTTTGTCTTATGACTGTACTGGGGATTATCCCAAAAGACACATGAGGAAATACAGTATAGCTAAGAAAGCTGTGGACTTAGCCAAAAAAAAAAAAAAACAAAAAGAGGCTGACTCGGATGCTCACACCATTGACTATGTGACATCAGGTGGTAACTTACCTCCCTGGGTGACTGTGCTCTTAAGTGAAGTCAGAGTACAAGGGCCAGCTCTGCCTTTCTCACTGAGCTATTGAGATGAATGAAATAGTATGCTACCTGGAACCCACATGTAAGTGTAGCCCACTGCGTGGGTTCCAGGAGATTAAATGTACATGTCTTCCATCAAATGCTGCTCAAAAAAACACTTGTGAGGACAGGAATTATCACCACATTCATGTCTCCACCCAGTAGGTTACACGTTTTAGTTTGATCACCAAACTGGAAGCAGAAGTCCAGAATAATCAGCCAAGTCATGATTCCAGGAGTTATTAATAATGTTGATGTTAATAATAGCAGGTTAAATGTATTGAATGTTTATGATGAACACTCTGATGCTTAGTATTTTTGCTATATTAAGTCAATACTACTATTATCTGCATTGAACAAATGTACAATTCTAGGGTACCCAAGATCCAATTCTAGAGTCTATTTTGATATAAAGCAGGCAGCCAGTATCATAGCAGAAACAGATAGGGAAAGCAGTCATCTTTGGAAATATGTAGCAAACTTGACACTTAAAGAAAATTTCAAGCATCGACAGTTTCTACAGCTCTACAAACTGTCCTAATATTAAACAGCTAAATCCCAGGGCAAAGAGAACATAGGCAAAAAGGAGAATTTTAGATAGGATGCTAATTTTAGACAGCAGCTATTCTCTTGCTCTTTCTTGTTAAAAGTCATTATTATCTTCTTATTTAGGAGTAAATGCATATCCATATCAGAACTTCACTATATAAAACCATTTTGTGCTTGTCAATGATGTAATAAAATATGTACAGGTCTTAGTGCAGAATGTGAGTTTCGTCCCCATTGGTGAATCTTTCAGCTATCTTTGCACCGCTCCTCTTCAAGATCTTCAGCTAAGGTATAGATCAGATGTTGCAAACTTTTTTATAAGCGAGCAGATAGTAAATATGTTCAACTTTCCAGGTCATAGCCTCTGTCACAACTACTCAGTCTGCCAGGATAACAAGAAATCACCCATAAGCACTATATGTAAATTGGCATAGCTGTGTTGCAACAAAATTTTATTTGCAAAAATAGTCAATAGGTCATTTGCCCACCTCTATTATATGCCTGGGTATTTTTATTAGGTAGTGTGCAACTCATCTCTTTTTATCTGGGACTTTGTCAGGTTTAGCACTTGAAAGGCCTATGTCCCTGAAATCCCTCATTCCAAACTGGGAAGATGGTTTATCATAGACTATCAGGTGGGTTTTATTTGTAATTTCCAAGAGTCTTGAAACATAGAGCACACCAAGCATGATAAGAATCACCTACTCTCCCTTAAAATTGCTTTGGCTAAACTTTTTTCTGTCAGCATAAAGTTATACATGACAAATATATTCTGTAAACCCTTAAGTGTTACGCACAAACAAGGCAATAGTGCTAGATCACAATTTTCCTTTTCTACATCTGCTTCTATAGAGGGACCTCTCCCTCCCTCTCACAATTGGCCCTGTCTTTAGATAAGGCTACAAACTGAATGTTGGAAGGTGTCTGAACATCTCACGAGATTAAAGTCAAGTTATAATAGAATTGTCATTCTTGGACTAATTATTACCATGTTCGAGTGAGCCCCAGAGAGTCCGCTGAATTTCAGTTGATAAACCAGAGAGAATATTCAGGGACTGAGGTAGTGCAGCAAAAAGCAACCTCAAACAGAACACTAATTGAATGTTTTCTTGGCAGCTTGAGCTAGCTCCTGTATGGATTTTCAGAATGAAGTGTTTGGAATTATTGAAACCATCAGCATGTGATTTATCTACTGTCATAAAGGCCCCAGCACAGCAGACCTGCAAAGAATAGGCAGAAGTTCAGGGTACTTAGAATCAGAAAATTGGCACCTACCATTGCTATCCACTGTAGCCTAGGACAAATCCCCAAAGCCTTGAGGACTCCATGTCTTCATCTTCCAAACAGTAATAATACCAAGCACTTCATAAAGTTGTGATGAGAGTGAAAGGTGATGGTCCATGGAATTTGAATTTGCCAGAATACATCTTTGTACAAATGCTTTGACTTTCAATGACGCTACAGCCTCTTGTGAGATTGCAAATCCAGGGGACCTAACCCTGTCTTGGTGAGTCATAAAAGGCATCCTAAAAATAACTACTTTTTCTGTTAAAAGCTAAAGGATGATTAATGTTTATTTAAATAAAGGAAAAGGGAAAGAGAGGCACAAGTGGGCTTGGAAGAGGGAAAAGCCTTTGTGAAGATACAGCGGTGAAAGAAAGCTAACACAAGAAAAGAACAGAGAGAGAGAGAGAGAGAGAAAAGTTAAATGAAGTAAAAGAAATCACATAAACTGGAGGGGAAGGGACCCATGGGGGAGAATGGAGAGAGCCCTGCCCAGATCGTGCAGAAGAGATTTTTTTAAAATTCTAATTTTAAAGCATATTGGATGTCAAATGTGAATATTTGCTTCTTCTTAGCTACTCAATATCCATTTACCTTACTTCCAAAAACTGCTTTCAATACTTTTCTGCGATTTTGGACTCCTACATCCACATTCATAGACTCTCAGGCCCTGTGCTTCTGATGTCATTGATTCCACCCCTGGCTACAGGGGAGAATGAGCAGGTTGCACTTTGTTCGGTATTGCCATTGGATCTGGGCAAGAAGGTCCTGCCCTGCGCCCTGTGCCCAGAGGGACTTGCTTTGCCCTTCTTCCATCATATTCGTCTCCATGGTGTAGAGCGCCCACTGGGCCAAGCTGCTGTGCCCAACTGGAGCCCCTACTTCCTGTTATAGTAAATGTTCTAGATCTAGGTGTCTGGGCTTCCAAAATTACCTACCTAAACATCCTCACCTCTTACAAGCAATGTGGTAGTCTCTTCCCCCTTCTGAAGGCAGATCCTTCAGCTAGCATGCTTATGCTTTCACCTGGCTCGAGTGGGCAAGAGGTGTTTTTTGTGGTTGTGTGGACCAAACATGGTTGTACAGGCAGGGGTGTCGACATATGTGCATGTGAGGCCCCTCCTGTTGTAGAGTAGAGCCAGGGAAGGAAAGAGAATGAGTCAGGCTTTGTGCTACCTTTCCCTGTGATGTTGCATTCCAGAGAAAGTCCCCAAATAGTCTGGGAATTCTAAATGCAAAAATGTTATGATGATGATATATTGCCAAGGTAAGAGAACAAAACATGTTTTACTTAGCAGATAATTTGGTTTATAACATTAAAATATTTCAACATATGGTATATAGGTTTCCATCTATAATCTTACTCTGGCCCCCGCTAAGAGTCAGGAGTGGGACTAGCCTGGCCATTCAAAGCAGAACATTACACTGGCCATGGTGACAGGTCAAGGTTTGGCCATGGGCTCCAGGCAAAGATACAGAGAAACACTGAAGGTTTTACTGGACTCCTAGGCAAGACACTCTTCCTCTTACCACTTGGCTTGAAGCTGAGAAGATGAGGGTCCTGGAGCAGCAGCATCCCTCTTGTCACCATGTGGCATCTGAGAAGGAATCTGAATGATTTATGCAGGAATGAGTTTTGAAAAGTAGAGAAAAAACAAGGCCTAACCATTGATCTCTTGATTAATTAGTAGTTAAACTCAGATTGATTCCTGAACTTTTTCCGTTAGGTAATCCAATAAATTTTATGTAAAATGCATCAGTTTGGACTGAGATTTCCATCGCTTCTGTCAATCAATGCATAGTAGCAAATAAAAAACATAATAATAGATTATTTTTAATCCACTCCTTTTAATCAAACAATTCCATTTCACCCATTCATTATCTCTTACCTCTATCCAGACATTAATTTACTGAGATATTAATGGTCATGCACAGGAGGTAAGATAGCATAATTATTAGGGAGAAGTCAAATAAACCTTAAAAGCTCATGACTTGGTCACAGTGAAGCCAACTGGGTGTTCTTGTTTGGGATTTAGATCCCTGAAGAAGTGTTCCTGTCCTATATAGTGACAGTTGAGATATTATTTATGGTGCCATGGTAGCATCAAGAATCCTACAACAATTATGTTGATGTCTGTTGATGGTGCTGCTGGCAGAGATATCCTGACCAGATGGTCCCTGTAGAGGAAACTACCTGGACTGTATTTCCTTTCGTCTGGTCTCTCTCATCTCAGTTCATTCTCTAAGCTTAGTTCTTCAGCTTCCCATCAATTCTGGGAGTTACTGGGTCTCCTCCTAAGACAGCCTTCCTTAGGCAGAATTGGACTTTATTGTATATAACCAGGCATCCTTCCAGACACAGACACCTACTGTATGGGATGCAGGAGTGTCTTAAAGGCCATATACCCTAAGGCGAATGGTAGAGGCTGGATGGCAGCATTGGTCTGGGATTGACTGTTGAGTTTAGTTGGGGCTGAAGATAATTTTAAAATTCTTTATATTAAAGAATAGGATTCTGGAAGCCACATTCAAATAAATATTTTCTGTTGATGAAATGATTCAATGACTGCATGTGGTCACCAGGAAAAAAGAGTGTCCACTGAGGGCCAGGGTGGAGACCCTGATATCACTAAAATTAAAAGGTTTGTTGGGCATAGGATCTTCAAGGAAGAGAAAATGAAGCAGCTGCCTTTCATACTGCTGGACAGTATAAAAGAGGAAGAAGAAAAGGAGGCTTACACTTCTGAAGTTTTGATTCATATGGTTTATAACCTTTCGGTATTGGCTTTTTTCACAGCATAAAATGTTTAGAAATTCATTCATGTTGAGGCATGTATCTATTGTTTATAACATTTTAGTGCTAAGCAGTAGCATTCCATGGTATGGATGTACCACATATGTGTAATCATTTTTCCACTAAAGGATATCTGGATTCTTTCCAGTTTGGGGCTATTATGAGTAAAACTGCTATACTTTGTTTACATGCAAATTCTCTGTGAATGTAAATTTTTATTTCTGTATGACAAATGCTTGGGAATACAAATATTGGGTCATATAAGAGTTGCAGATTTTTTTTTTTTTTTTTTTTTTGAGACGGAGTTTCGCTCTTGTTGCCCAGGCTAGAGTGCAATGGCGCAATCTTGGCTCACTGCAACCTCTGCCTCCCAGGTTCAAGCAATTCTCCTGCCTCAGCCTCCTGAGTAGCTGGAATTACAGGTATGCACCACCAAGCTCAGCTGATTTTGTATTTTTAATAGAGATGGGGTTTCTCCATGTTGGTCAGGCTGGTCTCGAACTCCTGACCTCAGGTAATCCACCCGCCTCGGCCTCCCAAAGTGCTGCGATTACAGCCATGAGTCACTCTGCCGGGCTGCAGATTTTGTTTTTTAAGAAACCATCAGAAAGTGTTTTCCAGGAGAGCAATATCATTTTACATTTCTAGCAGCAGCTTATGAGCGATCCAGTTTCTCTGCATCCTTACTAGCATGTGGTGTTGATGCCATTTTTTATTTTAGACATTCCATTTGGTGTGTAGTAATATCTCACTGTGGCTTTAATATGCATTTTCTTAATGGCTAATGACATTGTTCAATTACTTTGTCAGCTGTATATCCTTTTCATTGAAATGTCTCTTTATGTTTTTTTGCCCAGTTTCTAGTTGGATTGTTTCTCCATTTTACTGCTGAGCTTTGAGAATTCTTTATATATTCTAGATACTAGCTTTTTGTTCAGACATGTGGTATGCAAATACTTTCTCCCACTCTTTCTCTAAGAGGAATGGGATCTTTTGTAGAGTAAAAGTTTTCAATTTCAATGAAGTCCAATTTAAAAAGTTTTCCTTTTATAGAACATGCTTATGGTGTTAAGCCTAATAATTTTTTGTTTAGGCCTAGATAACAATGATTTTCTTCTCTGTTGTATTTTAGTAATTTTATATTTTATATTTAAGTCTGCAATCCATTTTGACATAAGTTTTATGTAACGTGTGAGGTTTAGACCATGGTTCTTTTTTTTTCCCTTAGGAATGTCCTATTGTTTCATCATGATTTGTTGAACAGGCTGTCCATAAATTTGCTTTTGGACTTTTGTCAGAAATGAATTGAATTTATTTCTGGGTTGTCTATTTTGTTTATTTAATCTACATGTCCGTCCTTTTACTGATGTTATACAGTTTTGTCTCATGTTATATACTAAGTCTTGCATTAGATAGACTGATTTCTCTCACTTTATTCTTGTTTATCAAAATTGCTTTAGCTATTGGTATGTCTCTCCATTTATTTAGGTCTTTCTTTGATTTATTGCATTAGTGTTGTTTTCATTTTTATTATTCATCTCTTGTCCATATTTTGTTAGATTGATACCTAAGAATATCATTTTTAGATACTGTAAATTACATTGTATTTTTAATTTTGGCATTCATATTTTCATTCCTAGTATGTAGAAATACAATTGATTTTCTTATGTTTTTTGTGTACCCTACAATGCTGCTGAACTCATTAGTTTATAAGTTTTTGTAGTTTTTTATCTATTTTTTCTAAATAGATAGTCATGTCATTTTTAAAGAGAGACAGTTCTATTTCTTCCTTTCTGATCTGTATACTTTTCATTTCCTTTTCTTGATTTATTGAGCTGGATAGAACTTTCAGAACAATGTTGAACAAGAGTGTTGCTAGTTGACATCTTTGTTTTGTTCCCATAGTAAGAGAAAAGCATTTAATATTTTCTCATTAATTATAATGTTAGCTGTAGGTTTTGTGGTAGATGTTCTTTATCAAGGTGAGAAAGTTTCTACTTCTATTTTTGTGAGGTTTTTTTTTTTTAAATCCTGAACAGGTGTTGAATTTTGTTAAGTGATTTCTCTGCATGAAATGATATGATTATATAAATTACTTCTTTAGCTTTTTTATATGCTGGATTATATTTACTGTTTTCCATATATTGAGCCAGGCTTGCATCCCTGAAACAGATTCTATTTGGTTACAGTATATGATTCTTTGTGTATATTGTTGAATTCCATATGCTAATATTTGGTTAATGATTTTGCATCTATGTTTATGAGGAACATCAGTCTACAGTTTTCTGTCTTCTCTCCCTCCCTCCTTTTGTCTCCCTCTTCCCCTGCCCCTCTCTTTTGTTTTATATTCTGTTTGTCTGGTTTTGGTTTCAGGGTAATACAAGTTTCGAAAAATGAGGGTGCTTCTGTTTTCTGGAAAAGAGTGTATAGAATCAGAATTCATTTTCCTTTAAATCTTTGGTAAAATTCTCTGGTAAAACAATCTTGACCACAAGAGATTTTTTGGGGGGAAGTTTTAAAATTATGAACTCAATTTTCTTGTTATTTATAAGGCTATTCAAACAATGTATTTCATATTAGGTGAGGAGTGTTCGTTTCTGTAATTTAAGGAATTAAACAATTTTATCTGTTATTAAATTTATATGGATAGAGTTGTTCATAGTATTCATAATCCTTTTGTTGTCTGACGGCATAGTAACGGTATCCTCTGTTTCATTCCCGATATTGGTCATTTGTGTCTTCTATTTTTTCTTTCTTAGCTTTCCTTAAAGGTTTGTTAATTTTATTGATCTCAGAGAACCAGATATTTGTTTTATTAATTTTGTCTCTTATTTTTCTGTTTTTGATTTCATTGATTTCTGCTTTTTATCTTTTTTCCTTTCTTTTCCTTGCTTTGGGTTTAGGTTGGTCTTCATTTTCTTTTTTGGTGGAAGTGTTTAGTTTATTAATTTGAGACTTGCTCTTCTTTTCTTGTCTTTGGTCTAAATTGAAAGTTTTTTAAAAAACTTTTTGTGGGTACATAGCAGGTGTGTGTGTATATATATGGGGCATATAAGATGTTTTGATACAGGCATGCAATGTGAAATAAGCACATCATGGAAAATGGGCTATCCATCCCCTCAAGCATTTATCCTTTGTGTTACAAACAATCCAGATATACTCTTTAAGTTACTTTAAAACACTCAAATAAGTTATTATTGGCTACAGTCATCCTGTTGTGCTATCAAATAGTAGGTCTTATTCATTCTTTCTAACTATTTTTTTTGTACCCATTAACCATCCCCACCTCCTCCCAACCCTCCCACTACCCTTCTCAGCCTCTGATAAACATCCTTCTACTCTCTATGTCTGAGTTCAATTGATTTAATTTTTAGATTCCCCAAATTAGTGACAGCATGTGATATTTGTCTTTCTGTGCCTGACTTATTTCGTTTAACATAATAATCTCCAGTTCCATTCATAATGTTGCAAACAACTGCATCTCATTCTCTGTTTATGGCTGAATCTCTATTGTGTATATGTACCACATTTTCTTTATCCATTCATCTGTTGATGGACACTTAGATTACTTCCAGATCTTAGCTATTGTAAATAAAAAGTGCCACAACAAACATAGGAGTGCAGATATCTCTTCAATGCACTGGTTTCCTTTCTTTTCCATATATAGCTAGCAGTGGGATTGCTGGATCATATGGTAGCTGAATTTTTAAGTTTTTGAGGAATTTCCATACTGTTCTCTACAGTGGTTGTACTAATTTATGTTCCCATGAACAGTGTACAAGGGTACCCTTTTCTCCACATCTTTGCCAGCATTTGTTACTGCCTGTCTTTTGGGTAAAAGTCATTTTAGCCGGGGTGAGATGCTATCTCATTGTAGTTTTGATTTGCATTTCTCTGATGATCAATGATGGTGAGCACCTTTTCATACGCCTGTTTGCCATTTGTATATCTTCTCTTGAGAAATGTCTATTAAAATTTTTTGCCTGTCTTTTTTATTGGATTATTAGATTTTTTTTCTATAGAGTTCTTTGAGCTCCTTAAATAGTCTAGTTATTAATCCCTTGTCAAATGGGTAGTTTGCAAATATTTTCTCCCATTCTGTGGACTGTCTCTTCACTTTGTTGACTGTATCATTTGCTATGCGGAAGCTTTTTAATTTGATGTGATCCTATTCGTCAATTTTTGCTTTGGCTGCCTATACTTACAGGGTATTTTTCAAGAAATCTTTGCCCAGACCAGTGTCCTGGAGACTTTTCCCAATGTTTTCCTGTAGTAGTTTTGAGGTCTTAAATATAAGTCTTTAATCCAGTTCAACTTGGTTTTTGCACATGATGATAGGTAGAATCTAGTTCATTCTTCTGAATATGGATATCCAGTTTTCCCAGCACCATTTATTGAAGAGACTGTCTTTTCCTCAGTGTGTGCTTTTGGCACCTTTGTCAAAAATGAGTTCACTGTAGGTTTATGAATTTGTTTCTGGGTTCTCTATTCTGTTCCATTGGTCTATGTGTCTGTTTTTATGCCAGTACAATGCTCTTTTGGTTATTATAGCTCTGTAGTATAATTTGAAATAACATAATGTGATTCCTCCAATTTGGTTCTTTTTTCTTAGGATAGCTTTGGCTATTCTAGGTCTTTTGTGCTTTGATATAAATTTTAGGATTTTTAAAACTATTTCTGTAAAGAATGTCGTTGGTATTTTGATAGGGATTGCACTGAATCTGTAGGTTGCTTTTGTTAGTATGGGTATTTTAACAATATTGATTCTTTCAATCCATGAACATAAATTATTTTTCTATTTTTTGGTGTCCCCTCCTCTTCAATTTCTTTCATCAATGTTTTATCGTTTTCATCATAGAGATCTCTCACTTCCTTGGCTAATTCCTAGATATGTTATTTTTAGCTGTTGAAAATGGAATTACTTTCTTGATTTGCTTTACAGATTGTTTGCTTGAAATATAGAAATACCACTGATTTTTGTATGTTGACTTTGTATACTGAAACTACTGAATTTGCTTATAAGTTCTAATAGTTTTTATGTGGAGTGTTTAGGTTTTTTCAAATATAACATTGTATCATCTGCAAACAAGGCTAATTTTACTTACTCCTTTCCAATTCGTATGCCCTTTATTTTTTCTCTTGACTGATTGCTCTAGCTAGGATTTCCAGGACTTATGTAGAATAACATAGTGAAAGCTGGCATCCTTGTCATGTTCCAGATCTCAGAGAAGAGGCTTTCAGTTTTTCCCCATTTAGTATGATACTAGCTGTGGGTCTGTCACATATGGCTTTTATTTTGTTAAGGTATATTTTCAAAGTTTTTATTATGAAGGGATGTTAAATTTTATCAAATGCTTTTTCAGCATCAATTGAAATGATGATGTGATTTTATCTTTCATTTTGTTGATATGATGTATCACATTGATTTGCATATGTTGAGCCATTCTTCTATCTCTGGAATAACTCTCACTTGGTCATGATGAAAGATCTTTCCAACGTATTGTTGAATTTGGTTTGCTAGTATTTTGTCGAGTATTTTTACGTCAGAATTCATCAGGGGTATTGGCCTGTAGTTTTCTTTTTTTGGTGTGTCTCTGGTTTTGGTATCAGAGTAATACTGGCCTCATAGAATAAGTTTGGAAGTATTACGTTCTCCCCTATTTTTCCGAAAAGATTGGTATTTGTCTTTAAATGTCTGTTAGAATTCAGCATGGAAGCCATCAGGTCCCAGGTTTTTCTTTACTGGGAGACTGTTTATTATGGCTCCAATCTCAGTAATCATTATTGATTTGTTCAGGTTTTAGAATTCTTCGTGGTTTAATTTTGGTAGTTTGTATGTTTCTGGGAATTTGTTAATTTCTTCTAGGTTTTCCAATTTATTGGCATGTCGTTCCTCACAGTGGCCACTAACAATCCTTTTTATTTCTGTAGTATCCGTTGCAATGTCTTCTTTTTCATTTCTGATGTTATTGATTTAGACCTCCTCTCTTTATTTCTTAGTTAGTCCGGCTAAAGGTTTGTCCACTTTGTTTAACTTTTCAAAAACAATTTTTTGTTTCATTGATTTTTTATATTTTTTAATTTCAATTTTATTTATTTCTGATTTGATACTTATTGTTTCTTTTCTTTCCCTAATTTTGAATTTACTTTGCTCTTGCTTTTCTAGTTTTTGTTTGTTTGTCTGTTTTTACTTTAAGTACTGGGATACACGTGTAGAACCTGCAGGTTTGTTACTTAGGTATACATATGCCATGGTGGTTTGCTGCACCTATCAACCCATCATCTAGGTTTTAAGCCCCACATGCATTAGGTATTTGTCCTAATGCTCTTTCTCCCCTTGACCCCCATTCCCTGACAGACCCTGGTGTGTGGTGTTCCCCTCCCTGTGGCCATATACTTCGCCTACTTTTTGATGGGGTTGTTTTTTTCTTGTAAATTTAAGTTCCTTGTAGATTCTGGATATTAGACCTTTGTCAGATGGGTAGATTGCAAAAATTTTCAGTGCCCTATCCTGCTGTGACTGAGCTGGTATCCTAGATGCAAGACAAAGTCCTCCCTAGCAGGTCTCTTTTGGAGCCATGAACTGTGTAGTCTGGGACTAGGGAGGGGTGATGACAGCACTCCCTTAGCTGCCCCAGCCAGCATCTCGGTAGGTAACATGCTCCACCCCCACAGCCCACTGTCTCTGGGCCTATTTCAGCCCTAGGGCTTGCCTAAGAGTTTCAGTCCTTATGGCCTAGACTACCTTTCAAGTTTGCTTGGAGACACAAAATGCCGTAGCCCTTAGTGGCTAGGTTTGCAGGCACTCAAGTTCGAACAACTAGGGGATTCCCTTCTGGCTATGGCTGTTTTAAATGCTTCTCCATGGGCGAGCATCAGCTGAGTTTGGTCTGGTCTTTCCTTCTGCTCTAACAGGACAACACTGAGTTCAACTCCTCACAATTTCTGTTAGGAACCAGGCCACGCCACAGGAGGTGAGCTGCAGGCAAGAGAGTGAAGCTTCATCTCTATTTACAACTGTTCCTCGTTGCATTACCACCTGAGCTTCGCCTCCTGTCAGATCAGCGGTGGCATAGTTTCTCATGGGATCACAAACCCTGTTGTATACAGTGTATGTTAGTGATCCAGACTGTGTGCTCCTTATGATAATCTAATGCCCGATGATCTGAGGTGGAGCTGAGGTGGTGACGCTACTGCTGGGGAGCAGCTGCAAATAGAGATTAACATTAGCAGAGAGGTTCGACTGCACAGAGACCATAATAAATCAACTGCTTGCAGATTCATATCAAAACCCTATCAGCAAGTGGCAAGTGACAATGAAGCTGCTTCCAGTGGCAGGCTTTACAGCAGCAAGTGAGCTGATGTACTTCCATTGTATGGCTACATCTGGTGGCAGGCCTTAAATCAGAATCCAACACTTATTTTAGTCCACATGTGGCCCATAGATTATTTACCACTTTCATCTGTGCCTCTTTTCCTCACTGCACACTTATCTCAGTCACAGTTTTGGTAACCCCACAAGCGAACCCTAGGCAAAATGAGTAAAAAGCAAACATCACTGGAGAGCTTCTTTGAAAAGGGAGAAAGACCCAATGGTGAGACTCTGAGACCGCCAACAAAGAGAAAGCTGCGTTTAAAAGAAAATACCAAGAGTCCTACTTAAAGTACAGGTTCATTGCAACAGGTGATTCACATTCTCCAAGCGTGCTTTGTATAATATGTGGTAACTAGCCATCCAACAAAGCCATAAAACCTGCAAAACTGCTTCACTACATGGAGACTAAGCACCCTGCATTAAAAGACAAGCCTTTGGAGTTGAAAAAAAAAAAAAGTGAACAGGAAGAACAGATGCAATTATTGAAGGCCACCACTTTATCAAATGTGTCTGCATTGAGAGCAACATTCTTAGTGGCTAATCTCATTGCTAACACTAAGAAGCCCTTTACTGTTGGTGAAGAGTTGATCCTACCTGCTGCTAAGGACATTCATCATGAAATTTTAAGAGAGGCTGTAGTTCAAAAGTAGACACGTGTTCCTCTTTTGGCTGGCACTGTAACTAGATGAATTAATGAAATAGCAGAGGATATTGAGGCACAATTGTTAGAGAGGATTAATGAATCACCATGATACACAATCCAGGTTGACGGGTCTACCAGTGTTGACAAAAAGGCAAAAATGATTGTTTTTGTGTTACACATTTTCAGGTGGATGTGCATGAGGATATGTTATGTGCATTTTTGTTGCAGACAAACACCACAGCTGCAGAACTGTTCAAGTCTTTGAATGATTACATATCAGGAAAACTGAATTGGTCATTTTGTATCAGTATATGCAGGGATGGAGTGGCTGCCATGACTGGGCAGCTTTCTGGTTTCACTACTTGGGTCAGAGAGGTCACTTCTGAATGTGAATCTATGTACTGTGTCAGCCATACAGAAATGCTGGCTAGCTGAAAAATGTCACCTGAACTTAAAAATGTTTTGCAGGATGTGATTAAAATTATCAACCACATTAAAGTACAGGCCCTTAACTCATACGTTCACGCAGCTCTGTGAGGAGATGGACGCAGAGCACACACAGGTCTTCTCTTATGCACAGACATGAGATGGCTTTCTAAAGGTAGATCACTGGCCAGTTTTTTAATTATGAAAGCCACTCCAGAGATTTCTTTTAGAAAAACAGTTACCACTGGCAGCACATTTCAGTGACACAGAATAAGTCTCAAAACTTGCTTCCTTGGGTGATATATTATTCAACATGCTACACAAACTCAATCTGTTACTTCAGGGGAGAATGACAACTGTGTTCACTTTGGTAGATAAAGTGGCTGCATTCAAAGTCAAACTGGAATTATGGGGGCAATGAGTGAACACTGGGATTTCTGACATGTTTTAAACACATGGACGGTGTCCATGCTAGAAGAAGATCAACTGTTTGACACTGCAAATGACGATGACCTTAAAATATGCTTGAGACTACTTCAAATCTCCATACGTTCTGGATTAAAGTCAAAGTGAAATATCCTGAGATTGCCACAAAAGCACTGAAAAGCCTGCTTCCATTTCCAGCATCCTGTCTTTGTGAAGCAGGGCTTTCTGCAGTGACAGCAACCAAAACGAGATTACTGAGTAGACTGGACATAAGCAACACACTTCAGATGTCACTGTCTTCGATCACACCCAGATGGGATCATCCAGTTGCAGGAAGAGAAGCTCAGGACTCCCACTGGTTCTGTTATGGTTACGTAACATAATTATTTCATTATATATTACAATGTAATAATAATAGAAATAAAGTGCACGATAAATGGAACACTCTTGAATTTTGAATCATCCCAAAACCATCCCCTACCCTCAGTCCAGGGAAAAATTGTCTTCCACAAACTCGGTCCTTGATGCAAAATAGGTTGGAGGCTGCTGCATTTAGAGCTGCAAATTTACCTCTCAGCACTACTTCATCTGTGTGCCACACATTTTGGTATGTTGTATTTTTATTTTTATGCAGGTTAAATATTTTATATTTCCTTTGAGACATCCTCTTTGATTCATATATTATTTAGAAGTGTGGTTTGAGTTTCTAAGTGTTTGAAGAATTTCCTGTTGTCTTTCTGTTAATGAATTCTAGTTTTATTCTCCTGTGGTCAGGCAACACACTGTAATGATTTCAGTTGTTTTAAATTTTCTGACGTTTGTTTAATGGCCCAGTATATGGTCTAATTTTGTATATGTGTTATGGGCAATTTAAAAGAATGTGTATTCTGTTATTATGGGGTGGAGTGTTTTATAAATGTCAATTAGATCCCTTTCGTTGATGGTATGTTGAATTCTTCTACACACTTGCTGATTTTCTGTCCAGTTGTTTTATCCGTTGTTGAGAGAGGGGTGTTGCAGTCTCCAACTGTGCTTGTAGATTTGTCTGTTTCTTCTATAATATCTACAAGTTTTATTTCACATGTTTTGGAGATTTGTATTTAGTGTTACTATGATTTTTTGGTTGATCGATCCTTTTAACATTATATAATGTACCTTTGTGTTTCTGTTAATTTTATTTGCTCTGAAGTGCACTTTAGCTGACATTAACATAGGCATACTTGCTTGCTTTTGATTGCATGATGTATCTTTCTACATCCCTTTACCTTCAACCTGTCTGTATTACTATATTTGAAGTGAATTTCTTATAGCATTCGGTAACATTTTTAGATCCACTCTGCCAATCCTTGTCTTTAAATCAGTTTATTAGGACCATTTATATTTAATGTAAATATGAATATCTTAGGCTTATGTCTACCATTTTATTATTTGCTTTTTGTTATCCCTATTTTTCACTTCTGTTTTCGTTTCCCGACTTTCTGTGGGTCACTTGAACAGTTTTTTGAATTCCATTTTGGTTTTTCTATAGTGATTTTTTTTCTCTTTTTGTGGAGATGAGGTTTCACTATGTTGCCCAAGCTGGTCTCAAACTCCTAGTCTTAAGCAATCCTCCTGCCTTTGCCACCGTAAGTGCTGTGATTAGAGGCCTGAGCCGCTGCACTCAGCCCTATAGTGTTTCTGAGTATATCTCTGTGTAGTTCTTTGAGTGGTAATTCTAGGTATTACATCATATATAAAACATACATGTATATTTACATATATATGTACACATATACATTATATATATACCAAATGTATGTAGGTATATGATGTATATCTTATTACAGTCTACAGATGTCATCATTTTACCAGCTGAAATAAGATATAGAAAACTTATCTCTCTGTATGTCCCTTTACTTTCTCCTGCTCATAATTCTCTTAAACGTGTTCTCCATACATTTAGAGCCACATCAGAGAGTGTTATAATTTTTGCTTCAACTCTGATTAAAAATCAAGAGAAGGAAAGGCTATTGTATTTACCCATATTTTTTGCTTATTCTATCTTTTCCTTTCCTGATATTCCAAGGTTTCTTTTTTCATTATTTCCTTTATGTTTGGAGGACAGCCCTTGCCATTCTTTTAGGCTGGGTCAGCTGGTGACTGCTTCTCTTAGTTTTCCTTCATCTAAGAATTTTTATTTCCCCTCCATTCCTAGAGGTTATTTTCCCTGGTGCAGATAGAATTCTGTTAAACCTATCCATGGAGATGCTTTTTAAATTTGTTTTGTGCAGTGTTTTTGGTTTTGGTGTTTTTGTTTTTGTTTCTTGTTTGTTTGTTTTGTTTTTGCTATTGTATTTTTCATCTCAAATTTTTTTTTTTTTTTTTTGAGATGGAGTCTTGCTCTGTTGTCCAGACTGAAGTGCAGTGGTGCAATCTGGGCTCACACCTGCCACCTCTTGGGTCAATGATTGTCCTGCCTCAGCCTCCTGAGTAGCTGGAACTACAGGCCCCTGCCACCATGCCTGGCTAATCTGTATATTTTTGGTAGAGACAGGGTTTCACCATGTCTCTACCAAAGGCCAGGCTGGTCTCGAACTCCTGACCTCAAGTGATCTGCCCACTTTGGCCTCCCAAAGTGCTGGGATTACAGATATGAGTCACTGCACCCAGCCGTAAAAGTCTTCATTTGGGACGGGACGCAAAGTGCTGGGATTACAGGCGTGAGCCACCTCGCCCGTCCCAAATGAAGACTTTTACGGCTGGGTGCAGTGACTCATATCTGTAATCCCAGCACTTTGGGAGGCCAAGTCAGGTGGATCATGAGGTCAGGAGGTCGAGACCATCTTGGCTAACACAGTGAAACCTCGTCTCTACTAAAAAAATACAAAAAAATTAGCCAGGCGTGGTGGCAAGCGCCTGTAGTCCCAGCTACTCGGGAGGCTGAGGCAGGAGAATGGCATGAACCTGGGAGGCGGAGCTTGCAGTGGGCCGAGATCGCGCCACTGCACTCCAGCCTGGGTGACAGAGCGAGACTCCGTCTCAAAAAGTCTTCATTTGGTTCTTATTTATATCTTCCATTTTTTGCTGATATTTTCTAATTTTGTATCTGACTCAACTGTATTCATAATTGCTCATTGAAGCAATTGTGTGATGGCTGCTTTAGGTTCTTCATCAGATAATTCTGATATTTCTATCACCTCTGTGTTGGCATCTATTGATTGTCCTTTATCATTCTGGTTGAGATCTTCCTGGTTCTAGGTGAGATAACTGATTTTCAGTTGAACCTGGACATTTAGGTTATATATGTTTTGAGACTCTGGATGCCATTTAAGCTTTCTGTTATGGCTGGCTTCCTCTAACACCACTCTAGCAAGAAACAGGGGACTCCAGTAGGCAGTAAAAGTCCAGTTCCCTACTAGGCCTAGGTTGTTACCCTAGCAGAGAATGTCTTTATCACTGATGGGCAGAGGTGGGAATTCCAGCTCCACACTAGGCCTTCACTGTTACATCCCTGGCTAAGAGAGGTAGGAATGCCTCAAGACTGCTCACCAGATAACCTCCACTGATGCCACAGGGCAGGGAGTGGCCTCCTTAACACTGAGGGATGATGAAAGTCCCTACTCTAAATCTTCTCTGATATCACCTCTGCTGGCAGGGTGAAATCCAGGTTCCCTGTGTGGTCTCCATTTTTACTGCAGGAAGAGGAGACATCTTATTACCACTGGCAGGGATGAAATTAATTCTCAGTTTTCTATTCTATCTTCTGTAACATCACCCTGTGGTACAGAAGTTAGATATCTCCTTACAGACTGGCAAGGGTAAAGTCTAGGGTCCCCATCTAGTCTTGGCTGTTACAGGGGGTAGGATAGGGCTATAGTTCTTTCTGTGGCATTCTGCTAGAGTGGTTGTTGTCTAAACGTTTTCTGTCTTCCTAGGTTTTCCATTTTCTAGTTCTTTGGCTAAGAAGACTAAACTATTTGTTCGAACTCTTTTTTTTTTTTTTTTTTTTGGTCTGTGCCCATTGGAGTCCAGATCCTTCTGCTCTAATCTTAAGAAATATGAGGCAAAGAGAAAATCCAAGGAACTCACCATAGTGTCATTCCTTAGGTCGTGAGATCCCTAGTCAGTCTTCCTTCTTCTCTTTAGGTTTCAGAGTCTTACTGTTTGTTTTATGTGATGATGTCCAGAATTTTAGCAAAAATTAAAAATATATATATTAAATATATACAATATGTTCTGGCATACATATACATGGGGAGCTGAATACTACAGTCAAGTTAATTAACATGTCCATCTCTTCACAGTTAACATTTGTGTGTGTGTGTGTATGCATATGTAGTAAGAACATGTAAGATCTCTCAGCACATTTCAAGTATATGAGTATATATTAATAATACAATATAGTCACCATACTGTACATTAGATCTCTAGAACCTATTTGTCCTACATAACTGAAACTATTATAGACTTTGACCAATATCTTCCCATTTCTGCTACACTCTGCCTGTGATAATCAGTATTCTACTTTGTGTTTTTATTAATTGAACATTTTTAGATTCTATTATTTTAGATGTGAGAGTATGCATTATTTCTCTTTCTGTGTCTGGCTTGCTTCACGTAGCATAGTGTCATCCAGATTTATCCATGTTATTTCAAATGGCAGGATTTTCTTTTCATTTAAAACTAAGTAATATTCCTTTGTGTGTGTACATATATATTATATTTCTTTTTCCTTTCATCTGTCAGTGGAAACTTAGGTTGTTTTCATATTTTGGCTGTTATGAGTAAAGCTGCAATGAATATGGAAGTGCAGAGATCTCTTCCAGATACTGATTTCACTTCCTTTGGATTGATACCCAGCAGTGGGACTGCTGAATCAAATGATATTTCCAGTTTTAATTTTGTCAGGGACCTCCATAGCGTTTCCCATAGTGATGATACCAATTTATAGTCCCACCAACAGTATACAGGGGTTCCCTTTTATCCACATCTTTACAAACATCTATCTCTTGTCTTTTTGATAATTGCCATTATAATAGGTGTGAGCTGACATTTTTATTCTGATTTCGATTTGCACTTCCCTGATGATTAGTGATATTAAGCACTTTTTCACACACCCACTGGCCATTTGCATGCCATCTTTGGAAAAATATCTATTAAAGTTCTTTGTTCATTTAAAAATCATATTATTTGTTTTTTGCTATTGAGTTATATAAGTTTCTTATGGATCTTGCATATTAACCCCTTATTAGATACATATTTTCCAAATATTTTCTCCCAATTCATCCCAATCCAGGTTGCTTTTTCATTTTGTTGATTTTTTCCTTTGCTACACAGAAGCTTTTTAGTTTGGTGTGATCCAACTGGTTTATTTTTGCTTTTGTTGCCTGTGCTTTCGGTGTTATAGCCAAAAAAAAAACATAGTCAAGAACAATGCCAAACAGTTTTTCCTTTTGTCTTTTTCAAGTTTTCTGATATCATGTCTTACAATTCTTTAATTCATTTGGAGTATATTTTTGTGTATGGTGTAAAATAAGAGTTAAAAGTAATTGTTTTGTTTGAGGATATCCTGTTTTTCTAGTTTTATTTATTTATTTATTTATTTATTTTTTTTTTGAGAAGAAGTCTCACTCTTCACCCAGGCTGGAGTGCAGTGGCGTGATCTTGGCTCACTGCAACCTCTGCCTCCCAGATTCAAGCGATTCTCCTGCCTCAGCCTCCCGAGTAGCTGGGACTACAGGCGTGTGCCACCAGGCCTGGCTAATTTTTTTGTATTTTTCGTAGAGACGGGGTTTCACCATGTTAGCCAGGATGGTCTCCATCTCCTGACCTCGTGATCCACCTGCCTTGGCCTCCCAAAGTGCTGGGATTATAGGTGTGAGCCACAGCACCCAGCCCAGTATCATTTATTGAGAAAACTATCCTTTCCTTTTTGTGTATTGGCTTAAAGCCCAGAACCTCTAAACATGAACTGATATAAGAAAAGAATCTTTGTAGGTAAAATTCAGTATCTTGAGATAATATCATCCTGGATTTAGAGTGGTCTCTAAATCCACTGATAGTTGTCCTTATAAGAAAACAGGACTGAGAGGTGAAGGCAATGTGAAAATGGAGGCTGAGATTGAAATGCAGCCAGTATAAGCCAAGGGAGGCTAAGGATTGCTGACAGCCGGAAGCTTGGAGAAATGCATGAAGCGAATTCTCCCTTCAGTAGGAGCCTTCAGGAGGAGTCAACCCTGCTAATGACTTGAGAAACATTTGGCCTCCAGGACTGTGAGAAAATAAATTATTGTTGTTTTAAGCTATTGAGTTTGTGGTGATTTATTATGGCAGCCCTGGGACATAAATACAACTTCCTAATTTGAATGAGGCCCAGAACAAAAGAAGGATCCCTAGATGGTCCAGGTTGCAGTTCAGGCACATCCAATGAGTGCTACTTAAAGTTTTGGGGGTAGATCAAGATACTATATGAATGAAACTATGATAAACCCCAATAGGACAATCTTAGACTACTGGGGTTTTGAGAAAAGTTATGCCTTCTTCAGTAAGAACTTATTCCTCTTTATAGAAAAGAGTTTATGGTTTAATTATGGGCCTTGATAAAAACTCCTGGTAATGGAAAACTGGATGATCATAGGATCCGAGTTACCTGTTGCCTTAGTCCATCGTGTGCTGCTCTAACAGAATAGCTGAGACTGCATAATTTATAAAGCATAGAAATGTATTTCTCACAATTCTGGTGACTGGAAAGTTCAAAACTGATGGAAGTGAGGGACTTCTTGTTATGTCATAACATGGCAAAAAACATCAAATGGCAGAGACGAAAACAAAGACAGGGAGATTGTGTTAGTTTTCACACTTTTATAAAGAACTACCTAAGACTGGGTAATTTATGGAGGAAAGAGATTTAATTGACTCACAGTTCTGCATGACTGGGGAGGCCTCAGGAAACTCACAATTATGGCAGAACAGGGAGTAGGCACGTTTTACACGGTGGCAGGCAAGAGAGAATGTGTGAAGGAGAAACTGTCACTTATAAAACCACCAGATCTCCTGAGAACTCACTCACTATCACGAGAACAGCATGGGGGAAACTGCCCGGATTATCTAATCACCTCCCTCCCTCGACACCTGGGGATTACAGGTTCCTTTTCTGACATGTGAGGGTTACAATTTGAGACGAGATTTGGATGGGGACATAGAACTAAACCATAGCAGCGGTAAAGAGAGAGAGAGAGAACTTCAAACGTCCTTTTATAAAAATCCCACTTCCGGGATACCAGCATTAACCCATTCAACGGATCAGAGCCCTCATGACCTAATTACCTGTTAAACGGCCCACCTTTCAACACTTCTGCACTGGGGATCATGTTTCTAAAACATAAACTTTGGGGAATATATTCAAATCATAGGGCCCATTATGAACTGCATGTCTAATCCATGTAGCAAAACATCATGAGGAAGTGGTATATAGATACGAGGCGTGAGCAAGTCCTAAAGGCACAAATAAATTACATCAACAAACGACTCACATTTGTTGTCATGTCTACTCCCACCAACCATATCATGAAAGATTATCTATTACACTCTATATGCCAAGAGAGCAAGTGACTTCTTCAGATTGCTAAATGTTTCCACCCAAGACTGCGATAGAGTCATGGAAAGAAATCCTAATTCAGTCCAACCTGAAGTGGCAGGAAAAAGGAGGTATTCTCCTGAGTCACTGGGGAAAAGTCCATGATATTGTTCTTGATTATAAACTGGATTATGATAAAGATGCCAGAAAAAATGCTGAAAGAAATTCAACAAAGATCCCAGAGAAATGCAGAACATCAGAGTATAAGTGAAAAAATATGATGAGGGGAAGAGATCAAAGGAAGGGGAGAAAGGGTGAAGAAGGCTTGAAAACAAAGTGAAAGGGCCCAACAGGAGCAAGAAAACAGATGACTTTCCAGAGCTCAGTTAACTTTATTTGGGTGGCTTTCCTGGGGAATGCCAGGTCATTTTTCTGAAGGAATTCCTGCAATAGGAGGGGGCATGGTAGAAATGATAGGAGTGTCTGAGCTTAATGACAACTTGGTGATGCTGAAGTTCTCAAAGCTACACAGGCTCCAGAAGTTATGGTGGCTTTCTAGCATATGGCACAGAACCTAACAAATAAGTTGAAGTAACAGAACAATCCAACATTTACCATGGTGTTTAATATTGGCACTCCAACCAGATCCCCATGGGTTCCCCTTATTCTATTTTTAGGGCCCCAGAACTTTGAGGAACTTCTGGTCTTAAGAGCCAGCGTATGCAGTTCTTATTGCAGAGGACTGTTCATGGCAGAGTCTGAGAATTTACTTTCTCCTAAACCAGTGATGGGTTTGGAAGTTTGATAATCCTGTAACCCTTACCAAGGGACAGCACAGTGGTGAGTTCAACAGACACTCCTGTGGGAGAAACTGAAGCAACTCCCTGAAAAACTTGACCTGAAATCTTGCTCCTGCTTGGCTTCCCCATTCTTTTACAGGTTTCCCTTGGGATTTCTTTATTTGTAGTTTACCTGTGCAACAGTCCCCATCTCTTTTTTTTTCTTTTTTTTTGAGACGGAGTCTCGCTCTGTCACCCAGGCTCTAGTGCACTGGCTCGATCTTGGCTCACTGCAAGCTCTGCCTCCCGGGTTCACGCCATTCTCCTGCCTCAGCCTCCCAAGTAGCTGGGACTACAGGCGCCCACCACCGCACTCAGCTAACTTTTTTTGTATTTTTAGTAGAGACGGGGTTTCACCATGTTAGCCAGGATGGTCTCCATCTCCTGACCTCGTGATCCGCCTGCCTTGGCCTCCCAAAGTTCTGGGATTACAGGCGTGAGCCACCGCGCCCGGCCACACTCCCCATCTTAAAGTCTGCTTTGGGGGCAGTTGGCTTCTAACACTAATCAAGCTCATCAGTAAATGAACTTTCAAATTTAACTATCTAATAGGGCTTTCTCTGGCTTAGAGATGGCCGCCTTCTTGCTGTGTTCTCACATGGTCTGTCTTCTCTGCGTGCCCGCATCCTGGTGCCTTTTTGTGTGTCCAAATTTCTTTTAAGGGCATCAGTCAGATTGAAGTAGGACCTACCCCAAAGGCCTCATTTTAATTTAATTACCACGTTGGAGGACCTGTCTCCAAATGCAGTCACATTCTGAGAGACTGGCTGCTAGGGCTTCAACGTAGGAGTTGGTAGGGGACACAATTCAACCCTTGAGAGTTGCATATGGGATAAGAATTTCAAGTGTGAAATAGTTCATGCTCTAGTTTGAATAGGAAATGATTTAATCAGAAAGAGGCAAATATCACTCATTATTTACACAAATAAAGTTAGAGTTTGGTTAAAAGCTACTGAGGTATTTTGATTTGTTCTTAAACTGTCATTTGTTTAAAAAGATTTATTTTGATAAGATGTTTGGAACCACTTGTATAGGATTTTGTAGGGACTTGAATTGCCTGGTAGGGAAATAGCTATCTTTTTATAATCTTATATAACATAAGCCCCTGTGAAAAAATTAAAAATAGACTGGCTGAAGAGAATTAAAATCTTGCAGTGTAATGAAGAGCATCATTGTGTAATTGTACAAGAGGGTTGATTTACCATCAGGTAATCTCGTTTCTGCTTTTGTCCAATATATAATTGAAATATTTTTTAAACATAAAGTTAGTAAAAGACAGTTGAAAGGATATTGCAACTATACACATACAGGACTGGTTGGGCGCAGTGGCTCAGGCCTGTAATCCCAGCACTTTGGGAGTCCAAGGCGAGCAGATCACCTAGGTCAGGAGTTCAAGACCAGCCTGGCCAATATGGTGAAACCCCGTCTCTACTAAAAATTCAAAAAATTAGCCAGACATGGTGGTGTGTGCCTGTAATCCCAGCTACTTGGAAGGCTGAGGCAGGAGAATCGCTTGAACCTGGGAGGTGGAGGTTGCAGTGAGCTGAGCTCTAACCACTGTCCTCCAGCCTGGGCAAAACAGAACGAGGTTCTATCTCAAAACAAAACAAAGAAACAAAAAACAGGACCACCAAAGGCTGAAATACTCATGTATGACATTTTGGGTCACCCCACTGATTAAGCACTCCAACTGCTGAAGTGCTGGCAGGAGGCAAAGTAGCCATGGAGTGAGCCATAGAGTCAGTAAGCCATCAATATCATGCACAGTCATGGGACCTGTGCAAAGAAGATGACTAAAGCCATTACTCAGAATTTCCCTCCTTTTTGTGGCATGTAAATATTTTAACTAACTTCCCTATTTGTGTGGCTTTCCACAAAGATTGCATATGCATTGGTATCATCTAACTTTGTAATTACTTTGTGGTTTGAAATAGAATAGAATTGCTACAAAACTGAAAAAAGAAATAGATGTTAGTCAGAGGTCTTAGGGTTGAAATTTGAAGAAAGTGGAGAGAGTATAGTGGCTTCCTTTTGGAAGTGGAATATGTTCAGTAGAATAAGGGTGAGCTTGTTTCTCTTTGGTAGGAGACTTTTTATTGTGTGTTATGTTTTGTTCATGTCTAGACGATGGTGGGGTATGGTGTGGGGTATGCATGTTTTATTCTAGCAACTTACGATCATAAGAGCCTCACTTTTTGAAGGAATTCCTGCATTGTGTGTCCTGGTGGTACACTGTGACTTGGTTGTGTCCCAAAGCAGGAGAGCAGGTACCCTTGAAAGTCATGGTGTGGAGGAGTGGGAAGGTGATGAAGGTTTGGCTGGTAAGACGTGCACAGCCAAGCTTTTGAATCTTGGGGAGCGGTTGACAGATTCACAGCTTTAAGTTGTCACCAGCAGTAGCCTAAAGACACCAGTGTTATCAGCTTTAGCGTCCAGTAGCAATAGTACCAGTGCCCATGACTTAACCTCAGTTCATCCTGTGGTTTGAACTTGCCTGTGTGTTTTTGGATCCCAGTCTTTGTAGGTTTAGCTCTGATTATCTGGGCTTCCTGTGAATTTTGAGAGTTAACCCAAGACCCTCCAACCACATTCCTTTTTGCTTGAGTTAACCAAATTCTTTTGCTGTGATTTGTAGTATTAAATTCTGATTAATAAACTCTATTTCTACATTCATTCTCTCATTTTTCCCTCCTAATTTTCCAAGGCTAATTCTGCCTTTTCTGAAATGTTCCCACTTTGGGTATCGTTTTTCCTGTAAATATCTGCAGTACAGAACACCACTAACCAACACCCACTACCAGCACTTTCTTCTGCGCTTTGCTACAGGGCATTCTCCTGGCCCACCAGCTCTTTATTCTCTTACGCCACCATCTTTTTTTTTTTTTTTTCAGACGGAGTCTCGGTCGCCCAGGCTGGAGTGCTGTGGCGCGATCTCGGCTCACTGCAAGCTCCGCCCCCTGGGTTCACGCCATTCTCCTGCCACCACGCCTGGCTAATTTTTTGTATTTTTAGTAGAGACGGGGTTTCACCGTGTTAGGATGGTCTCGATCTCCTGGCCTCGTCATCCACCCGCCTCTGCCTCCCAAAGTGCTGGGATTACAGGTGTGAGCCACCGCGCCCGGACACGCCTCCATCTTATTCCTCTTTCCTGTTTACATCCCTCTCTGGGTCTCTTCTTCCTTATTCACAAACTTCCTTTTTCACTAAACTGTAACACCTAAGGCACCAAATGCAATGACTTTGACTAACTGTAGCTATATCCCAAGAACGACTGCTCTTCTCTCTCTTAAAGCACTCTATCAAACATAATTTATCATCTTAACAATTTTAAATTGTACGGTTTGGTAGTGTTAACTGTATTCACACAGCCATGCAACAGATGTCCAGAAATTTTAATTGTGCCCTGAAACTTTAGACTCATTGAACAAAACCTCCCTGCTTTCTGCCCCCTAGCAACCACAATTTTACTTTCTATGAGTTTGGCTATTCATATACCTCATATAAGTAGAATCACACATTGTTTGTCTTTTTGTGACTGGTTTATTTCACTTAGCATAATGTCCTCAACGGTCAACCACATTGTAGCATGTGACAAGTTTCTCTTCCTTTTTAAGGCTGAATTATATTCCATTGTATGTAAAGAACACATTTTCTTTATTTATCCATCCATGAACGTTTTGGTTGCTTCCAAATGTTGACTGTTGTGAATGGTGCTGCTATGAATGTAGGTGTGCAAAGATCTCTTGAAGTTCCTGCTCTTAATTTTTCAGACATATATTCAGAAACGGCATTACTGGATCATATGGTAATTCTATTCTTATGTTTTTGAGGAAACTTCATACTGTTTTCTGTAGTAGGTGCACCATTTTACACTCCCGCTAAGGAGAGTCCAACGTCTCCAATTTCTTTACATTCTTGCCAGTACTTGTTTTCTGTTTTCGTTTTTGTTTTTTAAATCATAGTCATCCTAATGGGTGTGAGATGGTATCTCATTGTGGTTTTGATTTGCATTTCTGTGTTGTTTAGTGATATTAAACATCTTTTCATGTGTTTGTTGGCCAATAGGAGAAGTGTCTAGCTGAGTTCTTTGCCCATTTTTGAACTGGGTTATTTGTTTTTAATTGTTGAGTTGTAAGAGGTCTACCTATATTCTGGATACGAACTTATCAGATAGATGATTTGCGGATATTTTCTCCCATTCCATAGGTTGCCTTTTCACTGTTGACTTTTTCGATGCCAAATAGTTTGTAACTATTATATAGTCTCATTTGTCTGTTTTGTTTTTGTTTCCTGTACTTTTGGTGTCATATTCAAGAAATGAGTGCCAATTCCAATGTCATGAAGCCTTTCCCCTATGTTTTCTTTGCGGAGTTTTAAAGTTTTAAGTCTTACATTTAGGCCTTTGATTCACTTTGAGTTAGCTTTAGTATATTGTTTAAGGTAAGAATCCAACTTCATTCTTTTGAATGTGGATATCTAGTTTTCCCAATACCATTTATTCAGGAAGCTCTCCTTTCCCTATTGTGTGATGGTGACGCCCTTGTTGACAATGATTTTACCATGTAAGCAAGAGTTTATTTCTGGGCTGCCTATTCTGTTTTATTCGTCTATATATCTCTCTTTATGCTATTACCATGCTGTTTTGATTACTGTAGATTTGTATTATGTTTTGAATTCAGGAAGTCTGAAAACTCCCAACTTTGGTCTTCTTTTTAAAGATTGTTTTGACTATTCAGAATCTTCTGAGATTCCCTATCAATTTCAGGATGGGTTTTGTCTATTTCTACAAAAATTGCCATTGAGATTTTGATAGGGATTGCAATGAATCTATAGATTTTTTGGGTACTATGAACATTGTTATAGAATTAAGTTTTTCAATCATGAGCATAGGATGTCTTTCCATTTATTTTTATCTTCTTTGATTTTTTCAATAATGTTTTATAATTTTCAGTGTACAAGATTTTTGCCTCCTTATGTTTATTCCTTAATTCCAATATTTCTAGCATAAAGAAAAGATAAATATTTATGATGATGGATATCCCAATTACCCCAGGATTATATGAATGTATCAAATTATCACAGATGCCCCCAAAATATGTACATCTGTTATGTATCACTAAAAAATAAAATGAAATAAATTAAAAAAATGAAAAACAAAAGCAAAACCACAACAAAACCTTATTCCTAAGTATTTCGTTCTTCTTTTTTTACATATTTATAATACTTTCAGCTTTTAAAAAATGTTCCCTGGTTTATTAAGTTATAATTGACAAAGAAAAATTTGTGTATTTGTGGTGTGCACTGTGATGTTATGGTATATTTATACATTATTAAATGATTAAATCAAACTAATTAACTATCACCTCACAGGCATATATATTTTTGTGGTAAGAACGGGTAAGATTTAAACTCTTAGCAATTCAAGTATTTATTAGGTTGATGCAAAAGTAATTGTGGTTTTTGCAAATACTTTTTTTTTTTTTTGATGGAGTCTTGTTCTGTTGCCAGGCTGTAGTGCAGTGGTGCATTGGCAAAAAACAAAATGACTTTTGCACCAACTTAATAATACATTATTATTAACTATAGTGGCCATGCTTTACAATAGAACACTCCATCCTTCAGCAGCAGGGTACTATTCTTTTCAAGTACACGTGGAACATTCTCCAGAATAGACCATATGTTAGGACACAAAATAAGTTTTAACAAATTCAAGAAGGTTGAAATCATACCAAGTATCTTTTCCAATCACAGTGGTATAAAACTATAAACCAATCACAGGAAGAAAATGGGAAAACACACAAATAGGTAGAAATTAAACAACATACTTCTGAGCAACCAATGGGTCAAAGAAGAAATCAAAAGGAAAATTAAAAAATATCTTGAGACAATTGAAAATGGAAACACAACTTAGGGGATGCAGCAAAAGTGGACCTGAGAGGGAAGTTCATAGTGGTCATAGTGGTAAGCACCTTCATTATTCTACATTATCCTTTTTGATGGTATTGTAAAAGGGATTGTTGATTTAATTTCCTTTTGGGGTTTTCTATTGTTAGTGTAGAAAAACACACTGAGTTTTGAGTGTTAGTTTTGTATCCTGCAACATTACTGGATTCGTTTTTTCTAAAATTGTTTTTGTGGACCAAACTTTTAGCTTCTTCCATGAACCTTCTGCCCTATATCCTCAGGTTCTGATTTATTCTTTGCTTTCTCGTTTACTATTTTTGAATCTACCAATGACTTGACAATTGAGTTAAAATTAGAAAACTGGAGTTGGTGATTGAAAGAAAGTTTATAGAGATTCATCTTCCTAGAAATATGTCCCTAAGAGCCTTTCCTTCCCTGAGTATTTTGTAATTGGCCCTCCTGATGGGGAGGATGAAAGACAGAAACATAAGGAAAGGAATAGAATAAGGGTTGTGAACAATTCTAGGGGAAAAGGACTATAAAAAAATACATATAGGGCTGGGTGCAGTGGCTCATGCCTGTAATCCCAGAACTTCGAGAAGCCAAGGTGGGTGGATCTACTGAGGTCAGGAGTTTGAGGCTAGTCTGGCCAACATGGTGAAATCTCGTCTCTACTACAAATACAAAAATTAGCCAGGCGTGGTGGTGCACACTTGTAGTCCCAGCTACTCAGGAGGCTGAGGCAGGAGAATTGCTTGAACTCGGGAGGCGGAGGTTGCAGTGAGCCCAGATCGCACCACTCCAGCCTGGGTGACAGAGCAAGACTCTGTCTAAAAAACAAAAAGAAAAAAATTGGGTAATTAGGATAGGGGATGCTTTCGAAAGCATAGTCTCAGTTGTGACTGTTATGACTCAATGACTTTGTTCACCAACACATTCTGCCTTTCATAGCCTCATCCCAGTGATTCCTTCTGAGTTGCTAAAAGTGATTATTTGTAACTCTATTTTAAAATAAGATTTCATTGATTTAAGCATTGAACTAATTATCCTTAGACTGATGTGATTGCTGAAGACATGCTTGCTGACCATGACCCATGGAGAGTTTTTTAAAAATAATTTAATGTATTTTAATGGCAAACTTACAGAAACAACACAGAAGAAAGACAACATTGAAAAACATGTACTGCATGTAGGACAATTCACTGAGAAAAGTCTAGTGAATGGATGGTATCTGTTGTTTGATAAAAATGCTACAAACACCATTTAGTTTCTGTCAATAAAACATTTACTTATTTTTTAAAAAATCCAAATGCTAGCATTGTTCAGAAAAAAATTATCAGGTTTCTTAATTGTTATAAAGTTTAACCGCTGAAACTTGTTCACTGAAACATTTGACTTGCATTAATGCTTTAGGTAGGGGCATAAATGCAGGGCATTTATACTAAGAGTTCACACACAAATGAAAACAGAAAAAAGTGTCAATATCTGGTTTCTGTCCTCTATTTTTTCACTGGCAATCATATACTTAGTTACCTTTTGACTCCATGGAAAAAAAACATCTAACATTCAGAACCACCAATAACAAGAAGAAGAGAATTTTTTCTCAGAATGAAATGTTCCCATCACAGAGGATTCTTAAGGACCTTCTCTACCTATGAGACGTGCTAGCTGGCTGTCTTTAGGCATAATTGTTACACATTTGGCGTAGATATTACACAAGTTGGTGTCTTCAGAAAGGCCAACCAGGTAGCCCTCACTCACTTGCCTCCTGCAAAGCACCAATAGCTGCGCTCTAAAAGCGCAGATGTTTTCAAGTCCTGAGCAATTACGTGCATCAGATGCTGGAAGGAAAGTTTGCAAATCAGAAGTTTGGAGGACTTCTGATAAGGTCTGATATCATGGAGTGTCACAGTAACCAGGCCTGTAATTATGAGTTTTCTTCACCCTTCCAGGAGAGGGCGCACGACTGCAAGCAGCTTCCACAGCTGGTTGCTTCCTGGGGGCTTTGCCACTGGTTGATCTGTGGGCAGTCGGCTTTGTACCAGCCACTGTCTTAAAAACCTCCTTACTTATCCCCTTCTCCTTCAGCTGGGGCTCAGCGAGCTACAGGTGGTGCTGGCATTAGAGAGAGGTTTTATGATTGAGGTGTACTGTTTTGAAAATAGAATCTCAGGTTTGCTTTGTTGGATAGGCCACATCTATTTAATCTGGTTGTAGAATCCATACTCATTCTTCAACATAGTTTAAAACTAGTTATTAACAGAGGTACGCAGGTAAAAAGATCTTTCTGTTAGTACCCTTAAGAGGAAATGTGTACACACACATACACACACACACACACACACGATACAGTGTAGTTCACAGAGGCCTGCGCTGGCCACCTCCTGTCTTATTGCCTTCGGTAATGCAATCATAACATCTAAACTTAGCTACTGCACTGATTTATGTATTGTAGATATGGTTCTTCTTGATGGCGAGCAAGCAGGGGCCCTGGCTTGATTAAGAAGAAAGCAGAGGCCTTACCTATATCTTTTCACTGCTCTGCCTCCCAAAGCCTAGCACAGGGCCTGGTAAAACTTTAGTAATATTCATAGACTCAGAATAACAATGTGAATAATGACTCTAAGAATTCAGACCATAGGTTTAGAACCAAGGGTGTGAGTTTAAAGTTCTACCATCTTAGAATAAAACTTCCTCTCCAATCCCGTGAGTGTTGAAATTGTACCCCTTTTTAAAGCCTTGGGGGAAAAAAAAGAGAGAAAGCCCTTATGTGTATACCACTCCAAATGAGCAGGAAACAGCATAATTATTTAATGTGTGTATTAGCCTGTTCTCACACTGCTAATAAAAAGACATACCTGAGACTGGGTAATTTATAAAGGAAAGAGGTTTAATGGACTCAGTGCCACGTGGCTGGGGAGGCCTCACAATCATGGCAGAAGGTAGAGGAGGAGCAAAGTCAGATCTTACATGGTGGCAAGCAAAAACAGACAGCATATGCGTGGGAACTCCCCTTTATAAAACCCTCAGATCTCGTGAGACTTATTCACTATCACGAGAACAGCACAGGAAAGACCCACCCCCCATGATTCAATCACCTCCCACTAGGTCCCTCCCACAACAAGTGGGAATTATGGGAGCTAAATTCAAGATGAGATTTGGGTGGGGACACAGCCAAACCATATCAGTGTGCTCAAAGTAACAACATTTCTTCAGGAACTAGCCAGGAACTTTCAAGAGCAACAGATTTTCTTCACTCTACAGCTGCATGACTATGTGCAAAGTACAAAATGGAAAATCATGAAGCCCTAAAGAAGAACTTGATGTCAGGACAGATCTGAATTCAAATCCCTGCTCTTCCCCCTGGATTCATCGTGTCTTTTTCCAGCCTTCCTCTTCTCATCTGTAGAATGGATGTGCTAATGTACTCACTTTTTAGAGTTGTGAGATAATTAAGCACTTAACATAATACATGTTAAGTGTATTAATATGTGTGTGGCACATAGTGAAAGTCCAGTGTATGTTCATTTTTGTCAATTTTTAGTTCATAATTTGAAAATTAGCCATGATAATATTTCCGGCTGTTTTAAGGGATGAAATAAACATGTAAAATATCTTTTTGGGCTATTGCATTGATATTGGTCACAAGATGCATTGATGTAGATCACAAGACCAAACTGGATTAAAAAAAAAAATCTAATATGAGCCTGCTTTTTGTTTGTAAGTATACGGAAGAAATAGGGCCCAGAATAAAATCAGAACAAGATGGAGGAAGGATTCATTCGCACAAAACATCGCAGCATTATTTAAAGTGAATCTCTGAGGCAGTGGTGTTTTTTTTTATTTTATTATTTTTGTGTGTGTGTGGGATGGAGCATTGCTCTGTTGCCCAGGCTGGAGTGCAGTGGCACTATCTTGGCTCACTGCAACCTCCACCTCCAGGGTTCAAGCGATTCTCCTGCCTCAGCCTCCCAAATAGTTGGGATTACAGGCACGTCCCACCACACTGGCTAACTTTTGTATTTTTAGTAGAGGCGGGGTTTCACTATGTTGGCCAGGCTGGTCTCAAACTCCTGACCTCAGGGGATGTGCCCACCTCAACCTCCCAAAGTCCTATTGAGAGGTGAAGACACCTGGACCTCCTGGGTCAAGTGGGGACTTGGAGAACTTTTCTGTCTTACAAGAGGTTTATAAATTCACCAATCAGTGCTCTGTAAAAATGCACCAATCGGCACTCTGTAGCTAGCTAGAGGTTTGTAAAATGCACCAATCAGCACTCTGTAGCTAGCTAGAGGTTTGTAAAATGGACCAATCGGCACTTTGTAAAATGGACCAATCAGCACTCTGTAAAATGGACCAATCAGCAGGACATGGGCTGGGACAAATAAGGGAATAAAAGCTGGACACCCCAGCCAGCAGCGGCAATGCGGTAGGGTCCTCTTCCTTGCTGGGGGGAAGCTTTGTTCCATATGAACAAAGAAGATATGTTTCATATTGCCATAATAAATCTTACTGCTGCTCACTCTTTGGGTCCCTGCCACGTTGAAGAGCTGTAACACTTACCACGAAGGTTCGTGGCTTCATTGTTGAAGTCAGCGACACCACGAACCTACTGGAAGGAACCAAATCCGGACACACTGGGATTACAGGCGTGGCGGAACCAACTCCGAACACAACGGGATTACAGGCGTGAGCCATGCCAGGCCGAGGCAGTGGTTCTTACACTGTAGTATGCATTGACTAAACGGTCTTTTAAAATACAGATTGCTACCCCCACCCCCAGCCACCGCTCTCAAACTCCCCAGCCATTTCTGTCTTTATGGCTTTGGGTGAGTCCTAAAAATTTGCCTTTACGATAAAAGGTTGATACGGCTGGCCTTGGGACCACGTTTTGTAAATCACTGCAATGGCAGTAATTCTCAGCCTTGGTTGCGTCTTGAAATCTGGAGAACTTTCAAAGATGCTCATGCCTGGGCCACATCCACAGAAGTTCTGATTTCATTGGTCTGGGGTGGGGTCTGTTGATGAGGAGTTTCAAGAGCTTTCCAGGTGACCCAAATATGTACAAGTTAAAGATAACTTACCTAGGATATATCAGAATTAGTGTATTTTAGAAAAGAGGCATTCGATTATGAATTTAATAAATATGAATTGAGTACCTACCATCATTCCAGCCCTGTGTTAGGTAATGGGAAAACAGATATAAATAAGAACGAAAGAGGAAGATTGCCACATTGATAGCTGCTAAAGTGACAGCCTGCCAATGAGCTTGTGCACAGAAGGCTAAGATGGTTGGGATGTATGTGGAGGGCTGTGAAGTTCAAGTGAGAGAAGGTTTCACTAAGGAACTTGAACTGAGTTTTGAGGGATGAGTGAGCATGATGTTTTATGAGCAGAGAATAGGGGGAGGACATTTCAGAGAGAAGGCAGCCATAAGTGAAGGCCCGGAGTTGGGAATGGACACAGTATGTGTTCATGAGCTGCAGCCTGGTGTGTGGTGCAGAACAGGGTAGGAGAAACAGGCTAAAATGGATTTTCATGCTTAGACTTCTCCTATGGGATTTGACGGGGTATTTGAGGGTTTTAGGAGGAAAGTGATAGAAATAGATTTCATCATCAAGTACATCAAGACGTAGGAAGATCTGAGAAACATTCTCCAGATAAATGGGCACATAGAATAATCAGGACACCAGCTTCCCCCCATTTGGCTAATCCGTCAACGTCTGATTAGAAGTGC
This sequence comes from Symphalangus syndactylus, assembly GCF_028878055.3. Lineage (NCBI taxonomy): Eukaryota > Metazoa > Chordata > Mammalia > Primates > Hylobatidae > Symphalangus > Symphalangus syndactylus. Next base: position 12,316,575 of record NC_072427.2, read on the forward strand.
AAGGAAAAAGGGGACGCATTTCTTTTCACTGCAAGAAGAGCTATTTCAGACTTTGGGAATCTTGGGAGAAAAAGAGTTAATGGGGAGAAAGAAGACATCAGAGAGGACAAGGAGAAGGACAGCGCGACAGAAATGACACTGTGATTCAAATCAGTTCAGAAACAGCAAATACAAATAAAAGAAGTGAAAAAAATTTCTCCAACTGCCCCTGATCCTCTGAAACCCTTTCCCAGTGAGGCCAAAGGCCACATACAGTAGCCTGCACTGCCACCTGCAGGTAGAATACAGAAACAGCAATGATCGAATCTGGATTTCATTCTCAACTTCGGAGAAAGCAAGAGGTAACCAGAATGTGCCTTGTGTATCATCAATCTGCCCTCTGCTAGGCCTGCGTATTGCTTCTTTACTGTTTACGTTTAAGCCTAGTTTTTTTTAATTACCATTTTTGTTGTTTACATGTAAGCCTAGTTTTCTAATTACCATTTTTGTTGTTTACATGTAAGCCTAGTTTTCTAATTACCATTTTTGTTGTTTACATTTAAGCCTAGTTTTTTAATTACCATTTTTTCACAGCTCTTTAAAAATACTTTTTTCTTCACATTTTACATCTGAAATTAGAATGTGTCTTGGAATCAGTTTAATTGACAAGTTTTTTTGTCTTTTCTTTATGATACATGACAGAGCATCTTACAACTAATGACATCTTAGATTTGGCAATATTTATTTTGCATATGTCAGAGGTGTGGCCCGATGGAAAAGGAATGATGTTTTTGAGTAAGATACATCTGCTGTCACCTTGACTCTGATATCCCTTCTTACCTAAGTTTTGGCTCTCCATTACTTACCAGCAATTTGATTTTCAGCAAGTTAATTATCTCTCTGAGTCTTGATTTCTTCGTCTTTAATGCTACTTGGAAGATTTTGTACGAGTTAAATGAAATTCCACCTGAAGTCCTTGAACAGGCCTCACCTAGCACATTAAAGTACCCAATAAAGGATAGTTATTATTATTTCCAAATTAAAGTCTCAAAAAACAGAGAGCTGCTCCTGCTACTAACTGAGCGAAAAGCATTCAGACAAAACTACCCCCTCTTTATCCGAACCTGCTGTTGAATCCCAAATGCAATCTGTGTGGATTAATTCTTGGAATTTATGAGAGCTACCACTGAGAGGCTTGCTTTATGTTGATCACAAAAGGCATGAGGGTTCAGATAGAGTCTGTGGGGGCATTTATTTTAGATGCACCTATTTGGATGCTTAAAGTCTTAAACAGAACCCAGCTATCTCTGCCCACTATAATTCAAAGCCTCCTGTCTCCAAACGGTGTTTATTTTTTTTCCTGTGCCCTTAAAACTCTCCAGCTTGGTTTCTGCTTTATTCTGATAAACCTGGAAGTTCAGGGCCCAGCCTTTTAAGTAAAACTGCTTTTCCAGTATTTAAGGAGGTTGAACATAAATGAAATAGAAAATGACAATGATAACAGGTAATGCTATCGCTGCCTGCTGGATGCTGTTTGTAGCTCTCCCTAGCAATCACAGGATAAAATAAAGCCCATTTTGAAGGGCAGTTTCTCTAATTGCTGCCAAGGGATATAAGCAGCGTGGACTTGAAGCCTCTGTTATCTCTGCAGGGGGCAGCTCTCAGGAGCACCTGGATGAAAATGGGGCTTATAAAGATGTTCCGAAGCAAGCTTTCATGTTTGCCAAGTGGCTGCCCCTTGAACTCCCTAATATTCCTTTTTTTCTTCAGTGATATGAAATCATACAGTTCAAGTTCTTAGCACGAGTCCCAAGGAGAGAGAAGCAGCAATAGAAAAAGGAAGAAATCAAAGCTTTTCGTGGTGGCTGCTGCACGCTTTCTTGGTAGCATCATTGCATTTCTGAGGTTTATGGTGAGACAAGGAGCTGAAGGGGCACAGAAGGAGGTCTTCAAATGCTTGTTCTGCCCAGGTCCTGCCCCTCTATGCCAATCTGCTTCAATTGCTGGGCATTCAAACATTTTACATGACAACTCTCCTAAATAGGTATTAAGTTCATTTTATACATAGGGGGTCCAGATAGATTAAGAATCTTACTAGTACGTGATAAAGTAATGGTTTTAATCCAGGTTGATGTGACATCATTGCCTGTGTTTTTTCCCGTGAAACCGTATAGCCTCCCAACGTTCCTTCACCCCAAGCGGAAACTACACCTGAATTCATATTCATCTACTCCGACAGATCTTGTTGCATGTAGTATTATGTCTGTACTACGTATGTATTGGATATGTGAACATCTGCTTATTTATTTATGCTTCAAAAGAGCCTGATGAGATAAAAACCATTGGGATCATTTATAAATGAGAAATAATGGGCCTCATTTATAAATGAGAAATCACAGGGCTTATATATAATATGTGTGTATATATATCCATGTATATACATACATACATACATACATACATATATCCATGTATATATATACATACATACATACATACATACATACATATATATATCCACGTGTTTATCTCTCTGTTTTCTTCACCTTTATAACAATTATAAAAATGGTTAAAGCACTCCATGAGTTTTTAATCTAACAGGTCTCCAGGGTCTTGTGTGGCTGTTATCTTTGTGTTATGATAATGAAAGAATAGAAACAGCCAGAAAATGTATTTACTACACACACACACACAGAGACACACACACACACACACACACACAAACACATGCATATGTACACCCAGGGCAAAAGGCAGTCGGGGCAGGTGAGGCTTGTTATGTTTTGTTTGATTTATTGCAGAAAAACCAAAGCCAAATTGCTTGGGATTTCCTCTTTCTTGGACCATGGGGGTTCTTGGAAATGCGCCTCAGAGATCTCTGCAACAAAGAAGATGAAGTGGCAGATCCTCGGGAGAACATGGACCTCTAAATTCTGGGGCCTCCTGGGCAACATGGGCATGGGAAGTGAATTCTGTGTTTCCCGACACCAAGACACTAAGAAGCTGCTGAGTGGAGAGCGGGTTCCCTGAGGCTGGGGTTCTCAGTAGCAAAGAGGCTTCCCCAGCTGCCTCAGTGGGAGGTGGGCAACTTGTCTTCTACTCCCCTAACCCCACTGGGGGTGACTGCATCATCGCCCATCTCTGACAGAATCTTCATCACATGGTGATTCCAAAGGTAGTTACCTGAGTCACAAAATGCTAGAACCGAAACGTAGCCATCCAAGGAGCACAACAGCCAGAGGGAAGAAGACTAGGAAGAATATAAAGAATCCGAATTGAAAATAAATTGCAGCTAAATTAAAGATTGGAAGATAAAGACGAATTAAAAACCCAGCAGACTTAGTAGGAGGCTACTGGAACTTCAGCTGCAGGCCCTCACTTAAAATTAAGCCCCCTGCTTGCATGGGTCACTATTAATACCCTAGGAAGAGCTCCAGCAGTGCGTCCACAGGTTATACATTTATAAAAAGTTGCCAAGTTTAACCACCAATGGCTAAGACGAGTGTCTGTTTCTCCTAGAATAATGAGCCTTGGCCTGGTGTGTTTAGGACTGAGAGAATTCCCAGGATGTGGGACATTCAGTCCTAAAACCAGCAATGTCCCCTGCAAACCTACCGGAAAGGCAGAACTCATCTTTTTCCTTCCATGTCTCTCTTCACAGAATGCACTGGAAACACCATCGGGGCTTATGGGCTCTGGCAGTAGAAAGGTTGAAAAAGGGATCCATTTAGTTTGGGCTTATTGCAGTGTATGTGGTTTGTAGTGGTTTTGTGTTTAATTGCTGGTTGTGTTTAATTACTGGTAACCACCCTAGGGTAGGAATGACCTTCAGAATGTTAGTACCGCTTACATCGTTGACCCAACTCAGAATTCTCTCATGAAGATACAGGACCTTGCTTGTACCACACTCTGATCACGTCCTACTGCAACTGGCCCCGGAAGCACAAGGATAGTAGAAGAGAAACAAGGTTTGCCACATATCAAACCAGAAGTCAGTTTGTGGAAATGTCTTCAAATAGTGAAATGTACACAACTGATGGCAGAATTGATGGAATTCCCATTGATATTTAGTCAAAATAACCCTCTCAAGAATAAACTCGAGAATACAATGTATACAATTATAAATGCATCATATATATTTTTTCTTTGTTTCTGGGAATTGAGTGTAAAGTAATTTTTCAGATTTCCTGCTTGAAAGACACAATTGTGCCATGGGCCTAAAACAGTGATTGTGTTCGTGCCCAAACGCCTGTGGTTTATTCATCCTGACTATCAATAATGCAACAAATTTGGATAAACTCTGCTAGGAGAAAGACTAATTTATGTCTTTATTCTCTCTGTGGAAAATATTATAAAATTGCAATTATATGAAGAGATAAAAAATGTAAAGCTAAAAACCATAGGAAGATAAAAGCACTGGGGGCGAGGGTCATGCAGTTATTTAGTAAAGGTATACCATCTTTCTAGATTTACTGGATGTTGGAGGTATTTGTCAACATATTCAAATTTGTATTCTGTTGTGGTTCTTTTTGACATTCTAAGCTAATGTTCACTTTTGTACCCAATTTTGCATTTGTTTGCATTTTTTTCTTGAGAAGTCTTTTAATATGTGAAATGACATAAAATTTATTTCCCAAACCTGAATCTTACCTTGAAAAAATGTCAAAAAATTCTACAAGAATATATAGAAGTCTCTGTGTAATTTAAGGTGGTAGAGGTGGCTTGAGCAGTATGGAATCCTATAAGCATTAAAAAAAAACACTAGGCAAATTTCATTCTCTACATATTAAACATAAACTTTCATACAGTAAAAGATTATTTCAAAAAATCAACAGAAAATAGCAGATTTGGAAGAATATGTTTGCAACCCTGACAACAGAGAAAGTGTTAATTTCTAAACTGTACAAAAGATCTTGAAATTGATGAGAAGGAGATGCACAAACCACTAGAAAAAAGTGACACAGGATACGAAGAGGCAGCATTTCTCTCAAGCACACACATTAGGCCAGAAACCAAATTTTAGCAGATACTACAGCATTAATATAATGTAGACCCTGATCTATAATAACAATAAATTAGAAAATAATAATAATAATAATAAAACTATTCACATGAAACATACTTCTAAATAACTCACGGGTCAAAGATGAATTTATCACAGAAATCAAGCAATTGTTCAGAAATGGACAATAATAGAAATGCTTCCTTTCAAAGTTGTGGGATACATTTAAAGCTAGAGTCTTAAATGTTTGCATTGGAAAAGAAAGAATACATGGACTAGTGTCCATCTCAAGAAATTTTTTGGAAAAAATACTGTACCCGAAGAAGGTAGTAGGAAGAAAAAAATGAGCAGAGGTCGGGCAGCTCATGCCTATAATCCTAGAAATTTGGAAGGCTGAAGTGGGAGAATCACTTGAAGTCAGGAGTTGGAGACCAGCCTGGGCAACACAGCAAGGACCCAGTCTCTGGAAAATGTAAAAATCAGCTGGTTGTGGTGACACGTGTCTGTAGTCCTAGCTACTTAGGAGGCTAAGGCAGGAAGATGTTTTGAGCCCAGGAATCTAAGGTTACAGTGAACTGTGATCACACCGCTGCACTGCATCCTGGGCAGCAGAGCAAGACCTGTCTCTAAAAAAAAGAAAAAAAAATTAAAATAGAACAAACTAATAAACTAGAACACAAAGTTTAAAAAAAAAAATCAGACAAAAATCAAAGGTGCGGCTGGGCATGGTGGCTCATGCCTGTAATCCCAGCACTTTGGGAGGCCAAGGCAGGCGGATCATGAGGTCAGGAGTTCAAGACCATCCTGGCCAACATGGGGAAACCCCATCTTTACTAAAAATACCAAAAATTAGCTAGGCCTGGTGGCGCATGCCTGTAATCCCAGCTACTTGGGAGGCTGAGGCAGTAGAATCACCTGAACCTGAGAGGCAGAGGTTGCAGTGAGCTGAGACTGCGCCACTGCACTCCAGCCTGGGCGACAGAGCAAGACTCCATCTCAAAAAAAAAAAAAAAAAAAAAAATTAAAGATGCCTAATTTGCATTGATTAATAAAGTTAAAATTCTGATGAAATTGAGAAAGAGAAGGCATAAATAAACCTATGAACTAAAAAGGGGATACAATTTGAGATATAATGCAGGTATAAGAAGAGAAAAGTATGAATACATTTATACCATTTACTTTAAAACTAAGACAAATGAATACATTTCTAGAAATTATTTCTGGCTATATTTATCCAATTTTCTAATTACAACTTACCAAAAATATGACTCTAGAAGAAACAGAAACCAGAATTGACCTTTAACCATTAAAATATTAAATCAGTAAATAAAAGTCTATCCCTCAAATTTACTTTTGGGTCAGATGTTTTTGGATTGAATTCTTCCAAAAATCAAGAAATACATCATCCTTAATGTTATGAAAATATTAGGATATACATAATATTTTCTCAGTTCATAGCACCCTTATTGTCTCAATTATTTTTCCTGGCATCTCAGGCTGAAAAAAGCTCCAAGGTTCTCTTTATTAAGCACTGTTACTGGTGGGTCTTTCTTCTTAGAGCTCCCAAGATGGTGTCGGCTGCTCCCAAGATGACAGCAAGCCTTTTGTTCTCTGACCTGGGGTTCTTGGCCTCACGGATTCCAAGGAATGGAACCTTGGGCCATGCGGTGAGTGTTATAGCTCTATTAGAAGCCATGGGTGACAGAAGAAGAGAACCATGAAACCCAGCAACTAGTGTTCAGCTTGATTAGGACAAACCCAGGCACTTAGCCACGCAGGAACAATGGCGAGCCTCTAGCCCTACCGGGAGTGGCAATGGGTGCCTCGCTGGATCAGAAGCACAGCAGACACCATGCCAGATCTGGAGGGGTGGAAGTCAGAGGTGGGTCTGCGACCATGGCAATCAGCAGTGGTGGACAGCGAGCGAAAGCTCAGTTCGAGCCGGAACAAACATGGATCAGAAGAGTGTGTAGTTGCAAGATTTAATAGAGTGAAAACAGAGCTCCCAAGATTTAATAGAGTGAAAACAGAGCTCCCATACAACAGGAAGGGACCCAAAGGGAGTTGCCCACTCCCAGCTCGAATGCCTGGGGTTTATATCCCAATAATTGTCCCTCCCCCTGTGCTCTCAGATGATAGATGATTTGACTATTTCTTCACCTCCTGCTTTTAGCCTAATTGGTATTTTAGTGAGCCCTCTTTACTACCTGATTGGTCAGATGTGAGCTGAGTTACAAGCCCCGTGTTTAAAAGTGGGTGCAGTCACCTTCCCCGGCTAGGCTTAGGAATTCTTAGTCGGCCTAGGAAATCCAGCTAGTCCTGTCTCTCAGCACTAATAGTTAGACTTTCAACAAAAATAAATATATAGTGTATGTGAAGACGTTAAGTACAATGGAGAAAAAGAGGGAGTATGTGTATGTTGGGACAATTGCAATTAACTATGATTGAAAACTAGGGTGTGAGTATCAGAGTAATCAAATGGACTTTGGTTGGGCAATGCATTCAGAAACGGAATGGGCATATGCTCGAATCCCTCATCCTTTTCTGTCTTACATGATCTCTCTACTACTTAGTAAATGTTCACTGCCTCTCAGGTGTCTGGAGTTAGGGGAGGCACCTCTGCATCACTACATAAACTAGCATGTACAATGTCTGGTCATTGTTTAGAAGGTCCACAATTCTAATCAATTAAAGAATACGTGAACAAAAACTCAGCAATCAAATATTAATACCTATTTCCTAGATGCCCAGATATGCACTTGCAGGGTTGTAATCTCAATAGACTAACACAATTAGGGAAAGTCTCCCACGGCAGTAACCTGATTACACAGGAGACCACACATGGCTTCATGCCATACCCAAAGAACCCCAGAGAAATCCAGGGAAGGGCTGAAATGCAAGGTAGTGCAAGCCAAATCCAAACTTCAGAGTTCTTGAGTGGGAGAGAAGTTGAGACATGTTCTCATATAAAAGGAAATAGAACAAGAGGAACTGTTCTCCCCAAACAGAATAGACAATATGAAAAATGAGGCCCTCACATTCAGCAGTTGCTCTTGGAATTTATTTAATTTGAGTAAAATGTCATTAACTTTTACTGTTGCTTTCTTGAGCGAACACTTTGCCTAGCTCAAACAGTATGTATACACAAAGCCTCAAAGAAATTTTTGTTGGTGAAAAATTGTCTTCCCTATCAAGGTCATGTTGAGAATTCCAGGAATAAATGTTTAAATGAGGTAAAATAATCTTTTCAAAAGAAAAGGGTGAATACAAATAGATCATGCAATATAAACAAAATGGTGAACTTCTGAAGGGAAAGAAGACAAAAAAAATTGTCTTCTCTATCAGGGTCATGTTGAGAATTCCAGGAGTAAATGTTTAAATGAGGTAAAATCTTTTCAAAAGCAAAGGGTGAATACAAATAGATAGTTTTGTAGTTTGAATTTAACAGATTGCTTTTTGTAATGGGCTTCTTTGTGATTTAGTATTTTGAGTTCACGGCTAATTTATTAAAACATGTAAGTGAAAATGTCCACAATAATTCTATGCTGTTTAGATGGCAATGATAAGAATTTAAATGGAGACTGTTTTCATTTCCAGTTTTCTGACTACCAGTCAAGTGGACACTTCATCAAAGTCGACCTAAATAACTAAAAATAACTTAAGATAGTTGTCCCATCAAATATACCTATTGGTAGGTATGTTCTTTTACCCAATTAGGATGTCACAGTCTTCTTTGATCTCTACAATGATCATGCAATATAAACAAAATGGTGAGCTTCGGAAGGGAAAGTGATTTGTCTTGCCTAAAAGGCAAGTTCATGGAATTGTCATGTATTCAACAAAGAAAATGCTGGGATCAGAGCCGCGGTCTGCTGGTTGCTTGCTTTTTACCTCTATGGGCAGAAGGCTCTATTCTATCAACCGATGCCATGGCTCCCAAGAACAGAGATGCAAAATGTTATATGTCCATGTTGAATCTGTACTAAAATAAGAGGAAAAGGGGTAATGTAATGAGTTGTATTTAAAGCTAACATTCACTTTTTAAGAAAACGGTCTTTTATTCTGAGATTTATATCATGTAATTAATAGTTGATGGTGGATTTTACGTAAGTGTACTTGACACAATTTGAATCTGCATTTTATTTTATTTTTTAAATTATCTAAAAAATGTATTTTACTGATTAAAATCTAAAATTTTGGTACAACTGACCTAAAAATGTTTATACGATTATCTGTTCTCTTCTCAAGATACTACACTGGACTTTCACTATGAATTATCTAAATTTTGCAGAATGCACAAAAAATTTTTTTCACAGAATGAAAAAATCAAATAACACATCAAGAACTCCAGTTGTATCCCTGTGTCAATCAGAGGTCAAAAGAGTTTGATTTACTGTCATTGATAGGAGCGTTTTTCCTCCGTGTGTGGTTATAGGGCAAGCTTGAAATTCACAACTTGGCAGAAAAAGTAAAAGATCTGTGGGGAAATGGTGAGAAATTTGTCATTGCTCAAATCTGATGCTCAGCCTTGGGATGAGTTTAATATTAATCTTGATAGAGGAATGTTTGTACTGGGACAGAGAACCAGAGAAATGCACCTAGAACTTATTGAGCATGTGGTAAAAATCCATTTTTGTGGGGCTATTTTTCTTCTGCAATAAATGATTAGGAGAGGAAAAGAGAAAAAGCTTAAAATTGGTGTCAAGCTCTTTATTTCATCCATTTGGGATTAGCTGGAAGATAAATACATCTGTTTATAATGTATCACTTCCAATGAAGTTGAAAAGATGGAGGGGAGAAAAATATCAACCAGGCAGGGGCTTGGGACGATTTAGCCAAAGTCCTTACAGTAGAATTTGTCAAGAAGTAATGGACTATCAATGAGTTTTTATTGACTGAATCTGATACAAAAACTGAGTACAGTATTTAACTGATTCTATGAGGAAATAAATGTTACAAAATGAGAATGTATTACTCTTCCCTGCCTAAGATTTACAGATAAACACATTTTTCTTTTCTGTTAACAAAGCATATAATAACCTGACACATTGATCACTGTCAAATTTGGGAGCCTGTATTAAATTGCAATTGCACAGTTACGTCAGTAGAGCTACGTATCCCTGTTTCCACATTAGTTAAAGTGAGGCAACTTGTATTCATGCCATCCGCATTTTTTAAAGACAGAGGTGTCAGTATAGTTTCTCAAAAATTGTCCATTATTCAACCACGCACGGGGTTCAATCAAGAGTTGTAATTTGAGACAAGATGGCGGCCCTAATGATATTCCTTTTTCAACCTCATTTCTAATTCTCCTCAGGATGCTCCCCTTCATGTTGTTAGTTGGGGTGTCTAGTGCTTATCTCTTTGCACATGTTAAATGGCTGCTTGTCTCAGATAAAACTATGCATTCCATCTTGGTAAACTTCTAACAAAGAATTTATAAGAGAAAAGGAAAGTACTACACTGTAAAATATGTGTGTGGTTTTGTGCAGTCGTAGGTGTTATGGATGTATTTCTGGTAATATTTCTCACCCACCTAAAAATTTCAGTTTATGATTGATATGGTTTGGCTGTGTCCCCACCCAAATCTCATCTTGAATTGTAACTCCCATAATTCCCACATGTCATGGGAGGGACCTGGTGGGAGGTAATTGAATCATGGGGGCAGGTCTTTCCCATGCTGTTCTTGTGATAGTAAGTCTCAGGAGATCTGATGGTTTTATAGAGGGGAACTCTCGTTTATAAAGGGCAGTTTATAGTTCCCCTACACACATTCTTGCCCTGCCATGTAAGACATCTCTTTGCTTTTCCTTCATCTTCTGTCATGATTGTGAGGCCTCCCCAGGTGTGTGGAACTGTGAGCTCGTTAAACTTCTTTCCTTTGTAAATTACCCAGTCTCAGGTATGTCTTTATTAGCAGCGTGAGAATGGACTAACACAATGGTACACCAGTAGACCAGATATATGACATTATAAATGATGTCATCTAATTTTACCTTCTTGTAGTACTCATAATAGTAAATTTTTTTACTACCACTAGTAGAAATTTTTTACTACTATTTTTTGCTATCTCCATGAGGACATTTTTTTATAAACATGGTTACCTTCTTGCAGTACTCATAGTGTGAAAGCCTTGAAATTTGCTATCTCCATGAGGTCATTTATGATAACCATGGTTTTCTTCATATGACTGCTTTTTGTTCGCATAAATGTTATTATCAAGTCTTAATATTGATAATATATCCTGTATAGTATCTATAACAGAGTCCTTTGCATCATTTAAGCATCCAGACTTTGAACTGATTGTGGCTAGATGGTTTTCCACCACCTCCCAATGGTTTAATTATCCATTTGGTTCTAAATTTTGTTTCCAGATTTACCAGAGGACTGTCTTTAAGGGGAAGATGTTATATGTTTCACCATCATGCTTCAAACCAAGGTCTCTGGAAGTTTGAAGAACCATTTAGAAAATAGTTGTCGGCTGAGGTTTACATTAAGTAAGTCTATAACTTTAAGGACTCAGACTGTTACACATTTATTTACTTCTACTCTTCCAGGCTAAGTCAGACTAGCCTGAATGGTATCTAATTACAAGATCGCTGAGTTGGCATGCAATAGGCTGGGTCATTGAACAAAGCAGTTCATTGTTAGTACATTGACATCCTTGGGAGCTATGGTTAAAGTCCATGGAATTGGTGGACTCCTTTCTAAGCATCCAACTAGTCAAATCAAAACACGATCAATATCCTGTAGAGAGGAATATATGCTGCAGACATTCCCAGGAGTGTTAGTGTCCAGCAGAGTCTAGACTATAGGAGCCCCTATTTTTCAAAACCAAGAGTTCCTTTTTAACGTAAATGTTTCACATGATTGAAGCTATTGTTTGTTAAGAAGTTTATCAGTTTCATAGATAATATGTTTTTCTAGTTCTAAAATTAAAAATATTTCATTCAGTGGAACCAAGTTGGAAAACACTCTGCAGGATATTATCCAGGAGAACTTCCCCAATCTAGCAAGGCAGGCCAACATTCAAATTCAGGAAACACAGAGAATGCCACAGAGATACTCCTCCAGAAGAGCAACTCCAAGACACATAATTGTCAGATTCACCAAAGTTGAAATGAAGGAAAAAGTGTTAAGGGCAGCCAGAGAGAAAGGTCAGGTTACCCACAAAGGGAAGCCCATCAGACTAACAGCTGATCTCTCAGCAGAAACTCTACAAGCCAGAAGAGAGTGGTGGCCAATATTCAACATTCTTAAAGAAAAGAATTTTCAAACCAGAATTTCATATCCAGCCAAACTAAGCTTCATAAGTGAAGGAGAAATAAAATACTTTACAGACAAGCAAATGCTGAGAGATTTTGTCACCACCAGGCCTACCCTAAAAGAGCTCCTGAAGGAAGCACTAAACATGGAAAGGAACAACCAGTACCAGCCACTGCAAAAACATGCCAAATTGTAAAGACCATCAAGGCTACAAAGAAACTGCCTCAACTAACGAGCAAAATAACCAGCTAACATCAAATGACAGGATCAAATTCACACATAACTATATTAACCTTAAATGTAAATGGGCTAAATGCTCCAATTAAAAGACACAGACTGGCAAATTGGATAAAGAGTCAAGACCCATCAGTGTGCTGTATTCAGGAAACCCATCTTACGTGCAGAGACACACATAGGCTCAAAACAAAGGGATGGAGGAAGATCTATCAAGCAACTGGAAAACAAAAAAAGGCAGGGGTTGCAATCCTAGTCTCTGATAAAACAGACTTTAAACCAACAAAGATCAAAAGAGACAAAGAAGGCCATTACATAATGGTAAAGGGATCAATTCAACAAGAAGAGCTAACTATCCTAAATATATATGCACCCAATACAGGAGCACCCAGATTCATAAAGCAAGTCCTTAGAGACCTACAAAGAGACTTAGACTCCCACACAATAACAATGGGAGACTTTAACACCCCACTGTCAACATTAGACAGATCAATGAGACAGAAAGTTAACAAGGATATCCAGGAATTGAACTCAGCTCTGCACCAAGCGGACCTAATAGACATCTACAGAACTCTGCACCCCGAATCAACAGAATATACATTCTTCTCAGCACCACACCACACTTATTCCAAAATTGACCACATAATTGGAAGTAAAGCACTCCTCAACAAGTGTAAAAGAACATAAATTAAAACAAACTGTCTCTCAGACCACTGTGCAATTAAACTAGAACTCAGGATTAAGAAACTCACTCAAAACCGCTCAACTACATGCAAACTGAACAACCTGCTCCTGAATGACTACTGGGTACATAATGAAGTGAAGGCAGAAATAAAGATGTTCTTTGAAACCAACAAGAACAAAGACACAATATACCAAAATCTCTGGGACACATTCAAAGCAGTGTGTAGAGGGAAATTTATAGCACTAAATGCCCACAAGAGAAAGCAGGAAAGATCTAAAATTGACACCCCAACATCACAATTAAAAGAACTAGAGAAGCAAGAGCAAACACATTCAAAAGCTAGCAGAAGGCTAGAAATAACTAAGATCAGAGCAGAACTGAAGGAGATAGAGACACAAAAAACCCTTCAAAAAATCACTGAATCCAGGAGCTGGTTTTTTGAAAAGATCAACAAAATTGATAGACCGCTAGCAAGACTAATAAAGAAGAAAAGAGGGAAGAATCAAATAGATGCAATAAAAAATGATAAAGGGGATATCACCACCGATCCTACAGAAATACAAACTACCATCAGAGAATACTATAAACAACTCTATGCAAATAAACTAGAAAATCTAGAAGAAATGGATAAATTCTTCGACACATACACCCTCCCAAGACTAAACCAGGAAGTAGTTGAATCTCTGAATAGACCAATAACAGGCTCTGAAATTGAGGCAATAATTAATAGCTTACCAACCAAAAAAAGTCCAAGACCAGATGGATTCACAGCCAAATTCTACCAGAGCTACAAGGAGGAGCTGGTACCATTCCTTCTGAAACTATTCCAATTAATAGAAAAAGAAGGAATCCTCCCTAACTCATTTTATGAGGCCTGCATCATCCTGATACCAAAGCCTGGCAGAGACACAACAAGAAAAGAGAATTTTAGACCAATATCCCTGATGAACATCGATGCAAAAATCTTCAATAAAATACTGGCAAACCAAATCTAGCAGCTCATCAAAGAGCTTATCCACCATGACCAAGTGGGCTTCATCCCTGGGATGCAAGGCTGGTTCAACATATGCAAATCAATAAACATAATCCAGCATATAAACAGAACCAATGACAAAAACCATATGATTATCTCAATAGCTGCAGAAAATGCTCTTGACAAAATTCAACAACGCTTCATGCTAAAAACTCTCAATAAATTAGGTATTGATGGGACGTATCTCAAAATAATAAGAGCTATCTATGACAAACCCACAGCCAATATCATACTGAATGGGCAAAAACTGGAAGTATTCCCTTTGAAAACTGGCATAAGACAGGGATAGCCTCTCTCACCACTCCTATTCAACAGAGTGTTGGAAGTTCTGGCCAGGGCAATCAGGCAGGAGAAAGAAATAAAGGATATTCAATTAGGAAAAGAGGAAGTCAAATTGTCCCTGTTTGCAGATGACATGATTGTATCTAGAGAACCCCATCGTCTCAGCCCAAAATCTCCTTAAGCTGATAGGCAACTTCAGCAAAGTCTCAGGATACAAAATCAATGTGCAAAAATCACAAGCATTCTTATACACCAATAACAGACAAACAGAGAGCCAAATCATGAGTGAACTCCCATTCACAATTGCTTCAAAGAGAAAAAAATACCTAGGAATCCAAATTACAAGGGACGTGAAGGACCTCTTCAAGGAGAACTACAAACCACTGCTCAATGAAATAAAAGAGGATACAAACAAATGGAAGAACATTCCATGCTCGTGGGTAGGAAGAACCAATATCATGAAAATGGCCATACTGCCCAAGGTAATTTATAGATTGAATGCCATCCCCATCAAGCTACCAATGACTTTCTTCACAGAATTGGAAAAAACTACTTTAAAGTTCATATGGAATCAAAAAAGAGCCCGCATTGCCAAGACAATCCTAAGCCAAATGAACAAAGCTGGAGGCATCACACTACCTGACTTCAAACTATACTATAAGGCTACAGTAACCAAAACAGCATGGTACTGGTACCAAATAGAGATATAGACCAATGGAACAGAACAGAGCCTTCAGAAATAATGCCACATATCTACAACCATCTGATCTTTGACAAACCTGACAAAAACAAGAAATGGGGAAAGGATTCCCTATTTAATAAATGGTGCTGGGAAAACTGGCTAGCCATATGTAGAAAGCTGAAACTGGATCCTTTCCTTACACCTTATACAAAAATTAATTCAAGATGGATTAAAGACTTAAATGTTAGACCTGAAACCATAAAAACCCTAGGAGAAAACCTAGGCAATACCATTCAGGACATAGGCATGGGCAAGGACTTCATGTCTAAAACACCAAAAGCAATGGCAACAAAAGTCAAAATTGACAAATGGGATCTAATTAAACTAAAGAGCTTCTGCACAGCAAAAGAAACTACTATCAGAGTGAACAGGCAACATACAGAATGGGAGAAAATTTTTGCAATCTACTGATCTGACAAAGGGCTAATATCCAGAATCTACAATGAACTCAAACAAATTTACAAGAAAAAAACAATTTATATACAAAAATCAGTAGCATTTCTATACACCAATAACATTCAAGCTGAGAACCAAATCAAAAGCTCAATCCCATTACAACAGCCAAACACACACACACACACACACACACACACACACAAAAAAAAAAAAAAAAAAAAAAAAAAAAAAAAAAAAAAAAAAAACATACCTAGGAATATATTTAACCAAGGAGGTGGAAGATCTCTACCAGGAGAACTACAAAACACCGAAAAAAGAAATCACAGATAACACAAACAAATGGAAAAACATCCCATGCTCATGAACTGGAAGATCAGTATCATTAAAATGACCATACTGCCCATAGCAATCTATAGATTCAACACCATTTCTATCAAATTACCAACATAATTATTTGCAGATTAGAAAAAAGCAATCCTAAATTCATATGGAACCAAAAAGGACACTGAATAGCTGAAGCAATTTTAAGTAAAAAGAACAAAGCCGGAGGCATCGCATTATCTGACTTCAAATGATATTACAAGGCTAAAAATAAAGTTATCAAAAAACAAAAACAGCATTATACTCATATAAAAAAGACACGTAAACCAATGGAACAGAGTAGAGCACCCAGAAATAAACCCACATACCCACAACCAGCTGATCTTCAACGAAGTTGCCAAAAAAAAGCACCAAGGGAAAAGGACACCTTTCAATAAACAGGGCTGGGAAAATTGGCTGGTCATATGCAGAAACATGAAATTGGATCCCTATTTCTCACCATATACAAAAATTAACTCAAGGTGAATTAAAGACTTAAATGTAAGACCTTAATATATAAAGGTCCTATAAGAAAACCTAGGAAAAACTCTTCTGGACATCGACATAGGTAAAGAATTTATAACTAAGACCTCAAAATCAAAACCCCAAACAGACATATGGGGCTTAATTAAACTAAAATCTTCTGCACAGCAAAATAAATAATCAACACATTAAACAGACAATGTACAGAATGGGAAAAAATATTTGCAAATTATGCCTCCAATAAAGGACTAATATCCAGGATCTACAAGGAACTGAAACAACAAGAAAAAAAAATTAACAGGTGGGTAAAGGACATGAACAATTTCTCAAAGCATACAAGTGGCCAAAATAACTATGAAAAAAATGTTCAACCTCACTAATCATCTGGATATTGCAAATTAAAACCACCGTGAGATAATAGTCTTACATAAATCAGATGGCTATTATTAAAAAGTCAAAAAATAACAGATGTTAGCAAGGATGCAGAGAAAAGAGAACACTTATATGCTGTTGGTAGGAAGGGAAATTAGTACAACCTCAATGGAAAAGAGTATGGAGATTTCTCAAAGAACTAAAAATAGAACCACCATTCGACCCAGCAATCCCACTACTGGGCATCTATCTAAAAGGGAAAAAAAATTACATTAAAAACTCACCAGCCAGGCGACGTGGCTCACGCCTGTATTCCCAGCACTTTGGGAGGCCAAGGCAGGTGGATCACCTGAGGTCGGGAGTTCGAGACCAGCCTGAACAACATGGAGAAACAAGTTGTATAAATAAACATGTTAACATAAACAGTAATGTCTACTAAAAATACAAAATTAGCCAGGTGGGGTGGTGCATGCCTGTAATCCCAGCTACTCGGGAGGCTGAGTCAGGAGAATTGCTTGAACTCGGGAGGTGGAGGTTGCAGTGAGCCAAGATCGCGACATTGCACTCCAGCCTGGGCAACAAGAGCAAAACTCCGTCTCATTAAAAAAAAAAAAAATTACCTGCACTCATATGTTTATTGCAGCACTATCCACAACAGCAAAGTCATGGAATCAAACTGTGTCCGTCAATGATTGCTTGGATACAGAAAACATGGTATATATACACTATGGAATGCTACTCAGTCATAAAAATGAATGAAATCATGTCCTGTGAAGCAACCCGGATGCAGCTGGAGGTCATTATCCTAATTAGAATAATACAGAAATCGAAAATCAAATACAGCATGTTCTTCCTCTTATGTGGGAGCTAATAATGGGTACACATGAACATAAAGGTCAAAGTAATAGATACCAGGGACTCCAAAAGTCGGAGTATGGGGTGGGTATAAGGGTTAAAAAAATTACCTGCCAGGAATGGTGGTGCGTGCCTGTAGTCCCAGCTGCTCGGGAGGCTGAGGCAGGTGAATTGCTTGAACCTGGGAGGCAGAGGTTGCAGTGAGCTGAGATCAAGTCACTGCACTCCAGCCTGGGTGACAGAGCAAGACTCCTTCTCAAAAAAAAAAAAAAAATTACCTGCTGTGTACGTGTGAACTATTTGGGTGATGGGTACACACCAAGCCCAAATCTCACCATTATGCATTATATCCATGTAACAAACCTGCACATATACCCCTTCAATCTAAAATAAAAAATAAAATGAAACAGGATCGTTCTGGACAAACAGTAATTGCACATTCATCAAAATGTTTTCTGTGCTGCATTTGGTCCAGAAGATTTTTTTTTTGCTACTTATCACCCCAGAAGGCTATAAAATGTCATCCAAAGAAGCAGCAGAGACTGGGAGCGGTGGCTCACACCTGTAATCCCAGCACTTTGGGAGGCCAAGGCAGGAGGATCACCTGAGGTCAGGAGCTTGAGACCAGCCTGGCCAACATGGCGAAACCCCGTCTCTACTAAAAATACAAAAATTAGTCGGGTATGGTGGCATGTGCCTGTAATCCCAACTACTTCGGAGGCTGAGGCAGGGAAATTGCTTGAACCCAAGAGGCGGAGGTTGCAGTGAGCCAAGATCGTGCTTTTGCACTCCAGACTGAGCAACAGCTCAAAAAAAAAAAAAAAAAAAAAAGGAAGCAGAGGGCATCTGAGAAGCATTGCAAGGACACGACTAGAATCCTCAGTTCTTGTTCTTTCTGCATTGCCTGTATGAACCCGAGTGATTCACGCTTCTCATTTCTCACAGGTGTGGTTTGCAGATCTTCCACCATCCCCTCACTACTGGGACGAGCTGTAATTTAGCAAGGCTAGTAAATGTCTGATGCCCAGAATATGTGTCCTTAATTGTCCCTCCCAGGCCCCACCACAAAGGGATTCTCATCTCTAACCCTGGGATGCTTAACCTCATTATGAAGCATCGGTGATAACTTTTGCCATCACTTCTTTTTTCCGATGTTTTTAAAACCAGGATTTATAACTCGCAAACAGGTTTGCTCTTAATGACTTAATCATTCAAATGCTGTTTTGGCTGAGGATACCTCCTAGTATGTGATAACCAGGGCTGTCTTCATTTACAGGATCAACCAAATGTTGTTTTGATTTAATGTGACTCTTGCATGCAACATTGTACTAAATACATGTCAACTGACTGGCATATCATAGGGACTGCCTTAATAAAGGTTGCTTATCATCTCACATGTGATAGGGCTCAGCTGGCTTTAAAGTGCCTACTTATCTGCAGGTGAGAGCGATAGAAATCATGTGTGAGGTGCTGAACAAATTAGGGCAGTGGCTCTCCAACTTGAGTGTGTATCTGCATCACCCGGAGGGCTTGTTAAACCATAGATTTCTGACCCCCTGCTCCCAGAGACCCTGATTTATTAAGTCTGAAAAGGGACTTAGGAATTTGCATTTCTAACTGGTTCCCAGGTGAAACGAATGCTGCCGTTCTGGGGAACCATACTTTGAAAAACACTCTCTTAGAATTATTCAATAACAGTATCACTTGCCCAGTTTGACCACAGCAACTTTTTTCCTCCTTTTGAAAAAAATCAGCAGTCGTTTTGTTTAAAGACAGCAAACTAAATGATGAGTTAAATGTATTATTTACTATAGTAGTGGCACCAACATTCTGCAATATCATGCAATTTCTGCCAAGGTTGCTTCATGAATGAAATACAAAAGCTGAATCGGCAAATTAAAGTCAATTCGAATATTTGAGAGCTTACTCTGAGCAAGGCACTGTGGTATGAACCCGAAAAGAACTAAGACCCTGTTTGCTTTTAGGAAAACCTACAATGTGGAGACCTTACCTTATGGGTCCTCTGAGAGTCACACTAGTAAAATCCTCACACAATGGACGGGATTCACACCAGCTGTGGGAGGAAACCAAGAGATCGTTAAGGACCATAGGGGCAAAGAGTTTGAGAATATTTGACACTGAATCAGTATGATACGTTAGCAAAGGAGACAGGTGATAATATAGAAAGCAATGCCCTGATCCACTGTATCATCTTCTGTTGGGAGAAAGAACACATGGACAGAAGAAAGATGGCCAGCACAGACAAGGAAATTCAACAACACTGACTTTCTAACTCTTCCCATAGAAGGGTCTTCTCTGCCTCTAACAGATAAGGCCGTACAGTAGAAGTGGATCCATTTGAGAAGCCTATGCTGATGCTAGTAATACATTTTGTTAATTTACCTAGTAATTCCCATCTCTACCCTTGATTCATGCAGACTTCTGACCATACCAGTGTCTGAGCCTGCCAGTGTATAATTTGTTCATAACTTGCCATTCGGCTCATCTTTTAAAACTTGGTGGAATTGGCTATCATCAGAAAGCATCCTTAAGAACTATATGGTCTGGAGTACTTAGAAAATTGATTTCCTGGGCTTCTGAGGCTAAGAACCAGGGTCTAGAATGTGCTGACCTAGCTCAATGTGCAGAGGTGGCAGGTAGACTCAGGTGGCAAGTTGGCAGCCGGCCTGCAGACTGATAATGTCCCAACCTGCCTTATGCTTCTTGAAAATGAAACCCTATTCATAAATAGAAAGAAGACACAGACACAAATAGCGATAAGCATCATAATGGATGTTTACAAGTAAGTGATACAGGGGCTCAACAGGAGATTCAATTGTTTCAGAGTACCTGCAAAGACTTCACATGGAAGATAGCATTTGAGATGTACTGAAAAGGACACAACAACTCTCTACAGGCAAAGATGGAGCGGTTAAGGTCCCAGACAGAGGGACCAGTCAAGCTCTTATAATTCCATTTGCATACTACTTGGTTAGGACAAATGGTTATTTGGCCAATATCACGCTATGTTCTGGAGGACTTGGAAAGCTTTCTGCTTGAGGGCTACTGGTTTTATCATGAATGATCTCAAAGGGTCTTTTTGAATGCCTGTATTTTTCCTTGGTCACGCCTCACTCCAGCATGATTTGGAGTGAGGCAGAGAAGGAGAATCTACCAAGAAACTAAAAATTATACAACTCAGCTGACTCATCGAGGAAATCACAGCGACATTCCAGGAGGTAGATATAACAGGAAAGATTTTAACTAGTAACAGATGCAGATGTTTGTTCTTTATTATATTTCCAACTACAGGAGTTCAAATATGATGATAGGTCCCTGGAGGTTTGTGTCAACTTAGAGAAAGCACAAAACCATTCATTAAATTTTTCTGGCTTAATTTTTAAGAAATTTGGGGACCTCAGCTTGGATCTGCTTTAAAACCAAGACTTGAGGGGTGGGATTTGTTGGAGAAACAATTTCCAAACTGAATGAAATTCTCAAATTCTTAAAGGATCTTCTGAACATTGTATTTGGCAACTTTCATCATTTCTAGAGGAAAGTAGTGTAGACCAACAGTTAAAAACTTATACTTGGGACTCATACTATCTTGTGTTTAAAACCTTGCTCTACCACTTTCTAGTTGTGTGTACTTGAGCAATTTTCATAACCTTTATGAGCCTTGCTTTCCTTATCTATAAAGTGGGATCATAATAGTACCTCCCTCAAAGGGTTGTCAAATTAATTAGGGTACTATATATCTATTAATAACTACAGTAATTATCTGGGGGAGAGGGAAGACAGCTTGAGATGTCTGTGTGATTTTGAGCAAGTTACAGATACAGGCTTGCTAGAGCTGATGAGGAGCCAAGGAAGCTTTTGGTTCAATTTACAGATAATGAAATGAAGTTCAAGAGAAAGCCAAGGTCACAGACATTCTTTATAGCTGGGTGAAGACCAAGATCATAGTACTGAGCAGGATTCTCTTAATTGCTCAGTACCCATTTCGTTAATAGCCTACCTCTTCTAGAAAAAATGCTTGGGTTTTTTAACACTACTATGCAAATTAACTTGGTGCAGATTGATACTGTAACTGCCCAAGGGGTTCTTCCTGTCCACTGAATAAAGAAAGACCATGACATTATAGTGGAGAAAGAGTTTAGTAGACACAAGGCCATGCATATCACAAGGGAGAAAGAGTTCGTACTCAAATCGTGTTGTTCAAAGCTTGTAGTTAGGGGTTTTTTAACGGCAGTTTGGGAGAAGGGGTGGGAATGGCCAGGTAACAGGTGCTTACTGCTGATTGGTTGGGGCAGAGATGAAATCACAGGGGGTTGATGCTGTCCTCCTGCAGGCTGGATTGCTTCTGGATGAGGCCACAGGAGTGGGGTTGTTGGTCCAGGTGCAGCCATTGGGTCCAGGTGGAGTCGTAGAGGTCAGACATGCAAAAAATCCTGGAAAGACATCTCAAAAGGCCAATCTACAATAGCGGTGTTATTTACAGGAGTAATTGAAGGAAGTTGTATATCTTATAACCTCTGAATAATTTCTGCACTTTAGCAGGACCCAGGCTCCTCTCCTTCCCTCAGCCTGGAGGCCTCCTATTAGTTTTACAAAAGCAGTTGAGTTTTGGGCAAGGCCTATTATCATTTAAAATGAAGCCTAAATGTCTTCCAAAGTTAGCCTGGCCCTGTAGCCCAGGAACAGTTAAGGAAAAGGCAAGATGGAGGGTGGGTTAGCTTAGCTTACAGTTACAATTTTCTCACTGATACAACTTTTGCAAAGGCTGTTTCGATACCCTAAAAATCCACAACCCTTGTCGTGTTCCCTTTCAGAGCCCTTCAGCTGCTCCCTTTAAACTTTCATCTCTTCTTCCCACCCGCCCTGAGCACACAGTTCTGCTTCTAGTGTGTATTTCACACACACATACAAAATGCTCAATCCATGAAACCTTTAATTTATGCCCTTTTCATAAACTATTCTGCACTGGTTTTCCTCTTTGCCTCTTCTCTTTTTGCCTCATTTGCCTTTCTGAACTTTTCATCTCTTTTCCACGAAGGAGGGAGTAGACAGTAGGGTCCAATACTGGAGCGAGGATCTAAAAACTAAATATTGGCTGTTGGCTTTTGTGTTCTGAAAGTCTTAGTTTGGTACTCAATTTCTTTATCTTATTTATTCTGCCACCGTCAGAGGCGTTTGAACCAGAGTGACTCCATCTTGAATAGGGGCTGGGTAAAATGAGGCTGAGACCTACTGGGCTGCATTCCCAGGTAGTTAGGCAGTCTTAGTCACAGAATGACATAGGAGGTCAACACAAGATATAGGTCACTTTTATCAGACCTTGCTAATAAAACAGGTTGCAGTAAAGAAGCCAGCCAAAGCCCACCAAAGCAAAGATGGTGATGAAAGTGACCTCTGGTTATCCTCACTGCTCATTATATGCTAATTATAATGCATTAGCATGCTAAAACACTCCCACCAGTGCCATGACAGCTTACAAAGGCCATGGCAATGTTTGGACCTTACCCTAAATGGTCTTAAAAGGGGAGGAACCCCCAGTTCCAGAAATTGCCCATCCCTTTCCGGGAAAACTCATGAATAAGCCACCCCCTGTTTAGCATACAATCAAGAAATAATCATAAAAATGGCCAGCCAGCAGTCTTCAGGGCTGCTCTGTTTATAGAGTAGCCATTCTTTTATTTCTTTAGTTTCCTAATAAACTTGCTTTCACTTTGTGAATTCGCAGAATTCTTTCATGAGCAAGGTCCAAGAACCCTCTCTTGCCGTCTAGATTGGGAACCCTTTCCAGTAACACCGCTAACAACTGCTTTTGCTAAATCATGGTGTTACCTCTGCAATCTTACAAACACTTCCTCATCTGAGTAGACTACTATGAAACATTTGTTGGCAACCCCTGCTTCTCTAAAGTCCTCTTCCCACTTCATCTATCCTATTTTCTTCTTACTTCTCTGGCTGCTTGTTTTCCATATCAGCAATAAGGCTGTTTTCTTTTTTATCATTCATGTGTTCACTGGAATAGCAGTGTTCATTTCCTCCAATAACTTTTCCTCTGCATTCACAACTTGGCTAACTGTTTGATACGAGAGACCTAGCTTCTGGCCTATCTCTGCTTTTGACATGCCTTCCTTAGTAAGCTTAATCAATTCATGGAATACTATGCAGCCATGAAAAGGAACAAGATCATGTCCTTTACTGGGACATAGATGAAGCTGGAAGCTGTTATCCTCAGCAAACTAACACAGGAACAGAAAACCAAACACAAAATGTTCTCACTTATAAGAGAGAGCTGAGCAATGAGAACACATGGACACAGAGAGGGGAACAACACTTACTGGGGGCTGTCAGGGGAGGGCAGGGGGTGGGGATGGCATTAGAAAAAGAGCTAATGGATGCCTGGCTTAATACCTAGGTGATGGGTTGATGGGTGCAGCAAACCACCATGGCACACGTTTACCTATGTAACAAACCTGCACATCCTGCACATGTACCCCAGAACTTGAAAATAGTGAGAGATGTAGTACTCTTCCTTTCCCTTGAACACTTAATTGGCCTAATTCCAATATTGTTATGTCTCAAGGAAGTAGGAGGCCTGGGGAGAGGGAGATAGAGGGGGCAACAACCCCCATCGTAATATGCACACCATTCATTAATCACTTTTGCTGTCTTATATGGGCATGGTTTGTGGCACCTCAAAACAACTGCAATAGTAACATCAAAAGTCAGCGATCATAGATCACCATAATGGATACAATAATAATGAAGTAGGTTGAAATATTGTGAGAATTGCCAAAATGTGACACAAAGACATGAAGTGGGCAAATGCTGTTAGAAAATGGTGCCAGTGAACTTTCTCAATATAGGGTTCCGACAAACCTTTAATTTGTAAAACACACACACATACACACAATATCTGCGAAGCAAAATAAAGCGATGTCCAATAGAACAAGGTATGTTTGTACTCATTGTAAACACAAGTTGGATATTGTCTCTCTCTGTGCAAATGCCCTGTGGCTCCTTTACATGATGAAATGTCCACTTTTTGGCAAGGTCTACAAGCCTATGGATGTGGTTCCTTGTTCCTTTGGGCTATTTCCATTATTGTTTGACGAAAACATAGTAGTCCTTATAGATTCTCAGAAATAGCATGCTCCTGCATGCCTTGGTACCGTTTTGCATTTATTTTCTTTACTTAGAATGATATTTGCCTTCCACTCCCACATGTCTGCCTTGCAAGTACCTGGATCTTTCTTTATACACAGTTGACTCTTGAACAATGCAGGGGTTTAGGGGCACCAAACCCCTTGCAGTTGAAAATCTGCATATAATTTTTGATTCCTCAAAAACGTAAATACTAATAGTCTACTGCTGACCAAAAGCCTTACCAGTCACATAAACAGTTGATGAACAAATATTTTATATATGTGTTATATACTGTATTCTTCCAATAAAGTATCTTAGAGAAAAAAATGTTATCAAGACAATCATAAGGAAGAGAAAATATATTTGCTGTTCATTAAGTGGAAGTGTATGTAGATCATTATAAAAATTATCCTCTTCATTTTCATATTGAGTAGGCTGAAGAGAAGGAAGAAGAGGAGGGGTTGGTTTTATTGTCTCAGGAATGGCAGAGGTGAAAAAAAAATCCACAGATAAGTGGATCCATGTAATTCAAACCCGTGTTGTCAAGGGCCAACTGTACGTTCCTTGAAAGCCACTGTGTTCTCACTGGAGAAAACTTGTGGGAATCCTCTTCTGCTACCCTTTGGACACTCGCATAATCTAAGTTGCCTTTCTTACTTTAATTGCGTGCTTGTATCTCCTCATTTAAGAGTGCACATCTTGAAGCAACGAGGGCTCTTTAATTTGAAATCAAAACTAACTCAGCACACTGCACCTAAACACTCAGCAAATTTTGAACACACAAATGAATATAATCTAGTGCCACTGGCTGGCAGGTTACCCAGGTTCATGAATCAGAGTGCTCACCAAGTCACCAAATGCGTTCTTAAAAATATAGATATTGGAGATCATCCCAAGACACACTTAATCAGAATTTCTGAGCTGGAATCCAAGACACGGGTTTCTGACAAGCACCTCCGTTGATTCCCAAGCAGCCAGCAAAAAACATTTGAGAATCATTAATCCAAACCATTTCAGATGCATGATTGCGTTCTCTTATTCTCGAAGACAACTGGTTCTCAACTCTGTTGGGTAAAAATCTGCATTTGTTTGTAGCACCAAGATTGTATAGCGTCATAGACATTGAACTGGTAATGTTGCAGCTATCCACAGATAATTAGCCACTGTTAGTAGTCACATGTGAACCATTTGGTGGATATTGCCATAGTCAAGTTTTAAGTTCCAGGCCTTTGAGCTCTTTGGTACACGTCATGCTGTCTTAGAATAGCCCACAAGATGGCAACCTGATTTCATGAAATGCTGCTGGGGCTATTTCATGGACTTAGCCACAAGGTGACACCATTGCACAGCGTTCTGAGTTGACTAGAAGGCTCCAAAAACTACTTGGACTGTTTTTCCAGTTGAAAAAGCCTCATAACCAAGCTGATTTAAAAGCAAGCTTTACTTTCTCAGAATTTTCTAAAGGTGACTGTTTAAAAGATCACATCCACCATGGGATTTGTGTTGTTTCAGGTAAAACAGTGTATCTCTTGACAGGTTAGTACCTGAAGTGTGAGCAGAAATGTTTTTATAGGTTTGCTTTCTCATAAAGTGAAAAATTTCCATGAATAGGATGACACAATCCATCTTTGTCAATGGTTAATGACTTCAGATGAGGGCTAGATGCAGGCTTTGAAAGGTTTGTAAGGTTTGTAACGATTTGTAAGGCACAAATCCATTCCCCTAGGGTGCGGTCCATCAGGGAACCAAGGACACCAGGAGCTGGAGGCCTTCTGTAAAGCAGCCAGCGGCACTTGCCCAGGGCTCTGACCATTCCCAGGCAAGACTACGGGTCAGCCCTATCAGAGTCTCCAGATTTTTAAGAAGACTGGATATTTTCTTGTGGAGTCTCCCAAATCTCCAATATTGGCAACTAACACCAGTAATTTACAGCAGGACAAACAAAATACAACTGTGAGCCAAATTCAACCTCAGCCTGCCAGCTAGCAGCTTCTGTGTTCCTGGAAGAGTTAGGAAGACCAGAAGTTGGGCTGGAGGGGGTCAGAAGGGGATGACTGGGGGCCAGGACGGCAACAGTTTGCCTTTGGTTTTCTCCCGGGAAAAGTACGTTTAAAAAATCTCTCAAACACTCATCAACGTAAGAGAACACAGATTTTAATGAAAGTATTGTTTTATTCAAAGGAGTCTGCAGAAGAAGTATCCATTATTTGAATTTTTAACTAGTATTAAACATCTCCTTAGATTATTTTTCTTGGCTTTACTGGTGGGGGAACCATGCTTCTACTTGTGCCATAGAAATATTTTCATAAGTAATAATTGCCTTAATATTTCTATGTGACTCATTTAATTTTTTGTCTATATTGGAAATTTGTCATTTTTCCTGATTATGAAAGTAATACATGTCCCTTGGGGACAGGAAGTGGGGGGACCTCAAAGAATATATAAATACTTTATAAACAATAAAAAGTAATTAATATTCCCTTGCAATGCTCCCCCCCTCTCTCATCGTGGTAACAACTTTGTGTGTGATTTTTCAGACTTTTTTCTGTGTATATAAAAATACATCAATATGAGATAAATATGCAAATCTAAGTCTTCATAGTTTTGGGTTTTTGTTACAAAGACATATAATACTGGTTTTTAATTTATCTTTTCATCATTGATGAATTGATTGATATTGATTTGATTCTTCTTGGAAATCATTATCCACAATAGACAGAACAGATCTATGTTCACATTGGAGCCCCACCATTTACTGGTAGCATTAGATGAAATCCTCACCTAGTTTGTATCTTTAATGTAAGTATTTCTGGTATTTCACAATTAAGCATAAGGCTGGCTTTGGTTTAATATGTATAATATTTTTAACATGTTGAGCAAGTGTTCGCCTATCTCTATTGAAATAAAATGATTAATTTAATTTTAAATGGTGCATGGCCATCAACTCATTAAATGCCATCTTGATGTCTGTTGAGATATTTATGACTTTTTCTTGAACTTTCAATATGGTGAATTCTTTTAATAGATTTCCTATGAAGAATCTATTCTTGCATCTTGGTACAAACTTTTCTTCACTGTAGCATATTTTTCTTATAATGTTCTGCTCAATTCTTTGATAGGATGTGAAATTGCACCAAGTTTTATTTCTTCAGTTTTTATGCAGACCTTCTACGATTTGGTATGATTATTATGCTGGCCTTACAAAAATGATTTTGGATGTTTTTTCTTTTGCAATGAAAGATTTAAAATGGCATCAGCATAACCTTTTCTTTAATAATGTGAAAGGAATTTGTATCAGTGGGCCTCGTGCTTTTTGGGATATAAAGCTCTGACAGCTTTCTTAATTTCTTTAAGAAATTTCTTATAGAAATCATCTTAAGTTTTGGGGCGTATTGCAGTCACTTAGAGATTTCTTTCAAAAATGCTTATGCTGAAGCTCAACATAAACAGTTAAATTAGAATATCTGGGGACATGTGCGTACATTAGTTTAGTCTGGTTAAGCTTTTATTTTTGAACCAACCTCCTCCTACTTCCATAATTCTAATGTGCAGCCAGGATTGAGAAATGCTACTTAGATCTCTATCTCTTTTGAGTCAATTTTAATAAGTAAAGACTTCATCTACATTGTCTATGTTTAGTCACTGTTTTTTTATGTGTGCGGCTGAATATATACATGTGTATGTTATATTTGTATGTTAGATTTTCTTTCCAAGTTAGATTTGTCGGTAATTGATCTGGTTCTAAAGATAGAACCAAGCTGGGCATGGTGGCTCACACCTGTAATCCCAGTGCTTTGAGAGGCCAAGGCAGGAGGAGTTCAAGACCAGCTTGGGCAACATAGCAATATCCTGTCTCTAAAGAAATAAAAATAAAAAAAATTCGCCAGATGTGGTGGCATGCCCTGTAGTCCCAGCTACTTGGGAGGCTGAGACAGGATTACCTCTTGAATCCAGGAGGTCAAGGCTGCAGTAAGCTATGATTGCACCACTGCACTCTAGCCTGAGTGACAGAGCAAAACTCTGTCTCTGAAAAATAAATAAATAAAAATTGAGCCAGCTCTAGGATTGATTCATTCTTTTTACTTTTTTAAATCTAATTTATTATGTACTCCTAATCTTAATTAGATTTTTCCTTCTCCTTTTCTTATATTTATTTTTTGTCTTTTTCTTATTGAGCTGGATGTTTAGTTCATTTACTTTTTCACATTCTTATTCAATAATGTCAATGTCTAATCAAAATTTGCCTCCCCACACAGCTTTAGTCATATTCTAGTGTTGTCATTTTTATTTTCGTGATATTTTGGAATTTGAGGTTTAACATTCTTGTTTTTTCTTAACCTAAGATAAATATCAATTTTTAAAATTAATGGTTCAAAAGATTTTGTCGCATTTAAAAATTGTATTCAAATTTTATATTACTTAGATAATTTGTTCTGTAGTTCTCCTTTTAATAATTTTCTGTTCCCTTAATATGGCCAGTTTTTATAAATTTTTCATAGATACATAGAAAAAGTTATATTGTTTGCTATGCACTATCATGTGTTATTTCTCTTTCATAGCCAGTGCTTTTTCTGTTTATTTCTCCTTTTATTTATATCCTGTAGACATTGCCTGGAGTATTGTGATGGTTTTGTAACTTGGTACTTAAAGACTCATGTTCAACATACTTGTGCTACATATTAAATAGTTTATCATCATAAAATGTACTTGTATGTACGTGTTTACTTTTTCTTATCTGATAATAGAATTGAGATTCTTTTTTCTTCATTTTTTTTAAGCCTTCACTTACATGGAGTGTCCACTTATTGTTATGTTTTCAACATTTCTCATTTGTTTTAATTTACCTACGTTTTATTTATTTTAATTAATTTATTTTTTTGACACACGGTCTTTCTGTCACCCAGGCTAGAGTGCAGTGGCACGATCTCGGCTCACTGCAGCCTCCACCTTCCAGGTTCAAGCAATTCTCCTGCCTCAGCCTCTCAAGTAGCTGGGACTACAGGCACACGCTACCAGGCCTGGCTAATTTTTTTGTATTTTTAGTAGAGACAGGGTTTCACCATGTTGGCCAGGCTGGTCTTGAACTGCTGACCTCAAGTGATCCTGCCACCTCTGCCTCCCAAAGTGCTGGGATTACAGGCATGAGCCACCAAGCCTGACCTTTTAATTTCTTATTTTGATATATATTGGGATATAAGCACAGATTTCTTACATGCATCTATTGTGTAGTGGGCTTTTAGTGTACCCATAACTCAAACAGTGAACATTGTACCCAGTAGGTAATTTTGCAAATGTCCCACCTTTCTGAGTCTCCAATGTCTGTTATTCCACCCTGTAGGTCCATTTGCACCCATTGTTTAGCTTCCACTTATAAGTGAGAACATGCAGCATTTGATTCACTGTTTCTTTATTCAGTTAAGATCACGGCCACCCTATCCAAACATGTTGCTGCAAAAGACCTGATTTCATTCTTATTCATGACTGAATAGTATTCCTTGATGTATATATAACAGATTTTCTCTATCCAGTCAACTGCTGATTGATACTTGGTCTGATTTCATCACTTTGCTATTGTGAACAGTGCTGCAATAAATATATGCATGCAGGTATCTTTCTGGTGCAGTGATTTCTTTCTCTTTGGATAGATGCCAGTAGTGTAATTGTTGGGTCAAATGGTAGTTCTATTTTTAGTTATTTGAGAAATTTCTATACTGTTTTCCATTAAGGTTGTAGTAATTTCCATTTCCACCAACAGTGTATAAGAGTTTTCTTTTCTCCACATTCTTGCTAACATCTATTGTTTTTTGACTTTTAATAATGGCCTGACTGGTATAAGATGATATCTCATTATGGTTTTTATTTACATTTCCCTGATGATTAGTAATGTTCAGCATTTTTTCATATGTTTGTTTGTTGGCTGTTTATCTGTCTTTCTTTGAAAAACGTCTGTTAATGTCTTTTGCCCACATTTGCATGGAGTTATTTGGGTTTTTTGCTGAGTTGTTTGAGTTCTTTGTAGATCCTGGATATTAGCCCTTTGTCGGATGCTTAGTTTGCAAATATTTGTCCTCATCTGTAGGTTGTTTGTTCTGCTGATTACTTCTTTTCTTTTGCTCTGCAGAAGCTTCTTAGCTTAATTAAGTCCCATCTGTCTATTATTTTTTTGGTTGTGTTTCCTTTTGAATAAATTATTTGCTTAGGCCAATGTCCAGAAGACTTTTTTCCTAGGCTTTCTTCTATGGTCTTTATAGTTTCATGTGTTACTTTTAGGTCTTTAATCCATCTTGAATTTTTTTGTGTGTATGGTGAGAAGTACAAGTCCAGTTTCATTCTTCTGTATGTGGCTATCCAATTATCCCAGCATCGTTTATTGAATAAGGTGTCCTTTCTCCAGCATATATTTTTGTTTACTTTGTCAAAAACCAGTTGGTTGTAGGTATGTGGCTTTATTTCTGGTTCTCTAGTCTGTTCCACTGATATATGTTTCTGTTTTTATACCAGTACTGTTTTGGTTACTACAGCCTTGTGGTATAATTTGAAGTCAGGTAATGTAATACTTTGAACTTTTTTTTCTTCCTTGAATTGCTTTGGCTGTTCAGGCTTTGTTTTGGTCTAATATGAATTTTAGAAATTTTTTCTAATTCTGTGAAAATTATGTTGGTAATTCAATAGAAATTATGTCAAATCTTTGGATTGCTTTGGGCAGTATGATATGGGTTTTTCTAATTTATGAATATGTGATCTTTTTCCATTAGCTTGTGTCATCTACAACTTCTTTCATCAGTGTTTTGGAGTGCTCCTTGTAGAGACCTTTCGCATCCTTGGTTAATACATTCTATTTTTCTGTAGCTATTATAAATGGGATTGCTTTGTTGAGTCAGTCCTCAACTAGATTGTTATTGGTGTATAAAAATGCTACTGATTCCTGTACATCGATTTTGTATATTGAAACTTTGCTGAATTCCTTTATGAAATCTAAGTATTTTTTTGGCAGAGTCTTTAGGGTTGTCTAGATATAAGATCATTAAGATGGAAATTTTGAAAATATCTAAAATGAATGAAAATGAGATCTTAACATACCCAGATCTGTGGGATATAGCAAAAGCAGTGTTAAAAGGTAAGTTCATACTATTCAATACCTACATCATAAAAGTAGAAAGATCACAAATTGACAACTTAATGTTGAACCTCAAGAATCTAGAAAACAAGAACAAACCAAATCCAAAGTTAGCAGAATAAAAGAAATGACAAAGATCAGATCAGAACTAAATGAAATAGAGATTTATAAAACAATACAAAAGATCGATGAAACAAAAAGTTGAGGTCATTCGAAAAGATAAACAAAATTGATAAACCACTAGCCAGACTAACTAAGAAAAGAAAAGAGAAGATCCAATAAACACAATCAGAGATGAAAAAGGTAATATTACAACTGATACCACAGAAATACAAAAGATCATCAGAGACTATTATGAACAACTATGTTTTCACAAACTAGAAAACCTAGCAGAAATGGATACATTCCTGGAAACATACAACCTCCTGAGATTGAAGCAGAAAGAAATAAAACTCCTGCACAGACCAACACTGAGTAGCAAGATTGAATTAGTAATAGAAAAATCTCCTAACAAAATAAAAGCCCAGGACCAGATGGATTCACAGCTGAATTCTACAAAACAAACAGATAAGAGATAATACCAATCCTTTTGAAACTACTCAAAGAAATTGAAGAAGAGAGAATTCTCCCTATCTCATTCTACAAGACTAGTATCACCTTGACACCAAACCCAGACAAGGACACCACATACAAAAAACCCACAGAACTACAGATCAATATCCCTGATGAACATAGACCCAAAATCCTCATCCAAATACTAGAAAATTAAGTCCAACAGCCTATCAAAAATATAATACACCGTGATCATGTGGGATTTATCCCAGGGATGTAAGGATTGCTCAACATATGAAAATTAATAAATGTGATACATCACATAAACAGAATTAAGGACAAATACCATATGATCATTTTGATATATGCAGTAAAATTTAGCATCGTTCATGATAAAAATCCTCAACAAACTAGGTATAGAAGAAACATGCTTCAATATAATAAAGGCAATATACAATAAATCCACAGCCAATATTAACTTAATGGGGAAAAGTTGAAAGCATTTGAGAACTAGAACAAGATAAAGATGCTTATTTTTCACCATTCTTATTCAACATAGTACTAGAATCCTCACCAGAACAATCAGGCAAGAGAGGGAAATAAAAGGCATCCAAATTGGGAAAGAGGAAATCAAATTATCCATGTTCACTGATATGATGTTGTACAATTTAAATAATTTGGTTTTAATTGTAGATAAAATCTGAAGAATTGTAAAAGCTGTTCAACACTTTTATTTAATGATTTAATAGATATTCTTGACCTGAATAAAAGAAGATAGTGATTATAAATTTTTATAAATGTTATATAGAAAATAACAGCAATGAGATACATTTACAGGATAAGTTACATTCTTAAATGTTTCCATTCTTATCACGACAGAATGAAATGCAACGAATTAGGTAATCATCACAAGTGCTTCCCCAAACCTGCAAAGTAAATGTAAGGAAAGCAGGATGAACGAAATGGTAAAGATAATGGCCGAATTTTGAATTGTTAGATGGTTTAGGGGTGAAGTGCATAGGCTCTGAGGCAGGCTGCTTGACTTGAAGCTCATCTTTGTTGTCTGCTCTTGGGAAAATTACTTTTGCTATCTAATGGCTGCGTACCTCAGTTTCCTCATCTATAATATGGGGATGAAAATAGTACCTAGCACATAGAAATCTCTCGAGAATTACATGTTATTCTTTTTATGAGGTTAAGAGTTCTTTGAAAAAAATTATAAAAAGAGGATAAAAACACAAATATGTTTGTTGACAAATGAGAAAAAGTATAATAACATACGGAAAAGTTTATTTTAATTAAAGGCATAATTTTTAAACAAAATTAATGTAACATTATCAAGAAAACAATCCTACATAGAGCAATGAAAGTTGAAAAACAGTTGAAAATTTTGTCAAAATATTATCTGTAATAAAGTTTTCCATCTAACTGCTCCTCCCTGTACTTCCCTGCTCTCATATCTGCAAAATACTGTCTTGTTTGTACATTTCCTTCACATTTGTTGCCTCCTCCTCCCCACAGACATTTTGGCAGTCAGGCAAGTAAGTATATTTCTCATTTTACTAAGAAGAAAGCAGAGGATCGAGAAATTAAATAATTTGTCAACTAGCACACAGCTGAGAAATCTCTGAGCCTGGATTGTTTGTGATCTTAACATGTTGCTTTCAGTAGAACGATACCAATCTAGACTTGAATTGTCATAAAAAGTTAAGTTTATGTTTTAAATGCTATGGGTAAGGAAGGCAGCAAAATGCACATACCAACTCAGAAAAATCTTAGGTAAAAGTTTATAAGCATTTAACACGTGCAGTGTTAATTGAACT
The DNA here is from genome assembly GCF_028878055.3 of Symphalangus syndactylus. Classification (NCBI taxonomy): domain Eukaryota; kingdom Metazoa; phylum Chordata; class Mammalia; order Primates; family Hylobatidae; genus Symphalangus; species Symphalangus syndactylus. The sequence continues at coordinate 12,350,914 of NC_072427.2, forward strand.
AATCTGGGACAATTCAGTTACTGGAAGCTATTCAAGTTTAACTTCATCCAATAATATTTTCAGGGAGAGGGGCTGAATGGTTAACTTAGATTTCTGACAGTTACAAATTATACTTAATTGACTTAAAACTCTGATTCGCTAGGCCTATCATTTCATGCTTGTGGGACAAGGTAAATTAAATAATTCTCAGTTATTTTAGACCCGTAGAAAATGTTGTAGCTGTACTCTTAAGTTGTAGTGAGCAATCAACTCAGACCTGGTGTAAAATCTGGGCTAAGGAAGATGTTCATTATGTTTTACTCTTTTGATTTTTATGTGAGACCATTTTTGCCTTTAAAGTCTTACGTGTTTCTCATTCTCTACTTCTCGGTGTTCTGACTTGCCTAAATCAAGCAAAAGTTTCTGCATCTACAAAACCAAGCAAGCCCCAACCATGTTTACATTCTTTTCTGCATATTTCTTTGGCCAGCAGCACCTCAGCACTGAAGAGTGTTCAAGAGTAAACATCATTCTTTACATAGAGTCCAAGAAGAGGCAACCCAAGCAAATATCATGTGACTAGAAGTCTTTGAAAGCCAATATTTAGTAACCTCTTGTGTTCTTCACTTTCAAAATATTTGTCTCTGGAAATAATGTGAGAACGAGTTTGTCAAGGGGAAGTCAAAGTGGACAAAACTCAACTCTCAAATATTTCTCTCTATGGGTACCTAAGTAGGGGCTGTGAGTTGAACAGATCAAAGAGGCTACCTACAGCACCTGCGGTTCTTTTGCAAAGAACAAAGACTGTAATCTGAGATTCAAACTCTATACCTCAGTCACATTTGGTAGAGGAAGAAAACCTTGGGGTTTCAGTTTGGGGAATTTTTAGAGGATATAAAATTATGTGACATCAAGACAAAAGTACACATTGCCAAATTTAATTACAATTTTGGTATTTAAGTTCAATATTTTAAAAGTAAAAAGAAACCTTTTGATAATAATAAAAATAGATACTTGCTGTCAGACTTGTTTTTTAGACAGTGAAATGTTGAATGTTGACTGTTTAAATAAAGCACAGACATTACATTTACATCAAAATTTAAATAACTTTTTAAAATGGATGATAGAATAAGTTTAATAGAACACATTCTTTAAAGCAAACTAAAGATTTATTAAAGGACTATTAAAGTCTGCTCAGATGGTTGACAAATTCAAAATTACAACCAGATACAGACAGGTGGTCAATTATTTGAATTGCAAACTGAATTCAAACCCATTTATATTATTATTCCTGACAGTAAAGAACATAACATACTTACGTTTTTGAGAGGAGAGTTAAAATTATCTTCCCAGACTTAATACAAGTTTAAAAATTAAAAATAAATCCAATCTAAATACATAGTTAATATTACCACTAGAAATATGAATCATTAACTAGTACTTTGTAACCCAATAATTCACAAGAATTCATTCACTCAACTGATCTTTAATGAGCACCTACTATATGTCAGGTTCAGTGCAAGGGGCATGGGTAGAGTGTTGAACAAAGAAGATAAAATCCATTTTATCCTGGAGTTGGGAGTCTAGTTGGGGAGGAACAAACAAGCAGAGAGCCACAAGACAGAGAGTTAAATGCTATGATGAGAGAAGGACTGAGTTTACCGAGGGGTACCCAACCCATCCTGTAGAGTCAGAGAAGTGGCAGACTAGTGAACTGTTTGGGTCTATGGGTTGTCAGGAGGTAACCAAGTGAAGGGGAAAATCTTTCCATGCTTTATGTCCTTTGGAAGGGCCAAAACCAGCCTCACCATTAAGTAAGCTCTGTGAATTAGTAAAAAGGCCTTCTCTTAGTGAGGAGCTTGGTGCTGATACACTATGGCTCTGCTTTTGACCAAGAGGCTTATTTAGATTTAAGCAAGAAGAGAGGGTACAAAGAGAGATGTAGTTGGGTCCCCAAATGCCTGGAGTTAGAGGGATCTGTATCCTCAAAGGCTCCTCTCCAGGCATGGAAAGTAGGCTGTATTCCAGATGTTCATGTTCAAAGGGGCTTGGAGAATTCTGTCTGATTTGTAATGAGATGATGGTAACAAAGAAGCACGTTTATCTTGGCTTTAGTGAAACTCAACAAAAAGAGTCTATTGAACAGGTGCAGCCAGCACCTGGGAGACATGAAGCATTGATTGTAGGGAGAAGGCAGAAAGTTCTAGACTGTATAGAAAGGAGATCATCAAGAGATGTACAAATACCCTTGTAACAATAACCTTACAAGGGTTCAGTGGATTCCTCTGTCTAGCCCAGAAAAAGTCAGCAACCAAGGATCATTTAAGAGCCCTTGGGAATCCTTAGTGGGCCTGGGGAAGGAAGAGAAGATGGGACAAATCAGAGGGAAGCTGCTCAACTTTGTTCTATTTCAGTTGTGTTTTTGCTTATGCTTCACTGAACAAAAGCTGATTTGGCTTTAAAAATTTTTGAAAGCCTCAGATGCAGTTGTCCAGGCATATCTCTTAGCTTGGTTGTCTAGTAGGTGTGAATCCTTGGGGAATGTAACCTCTGTGTGCTTAGTGTTCTCTTGTGAGAATTTAGATAATAACGCCTACCTTAATGGGGTTGTTGTGAGGATTATATGAGCAAAGCCATGAAAATTGTTTCACAAAGGCCAGGAACGCTACCAGGTGTGGTTGTGTAGATTGGGCACTGTAAAACCCTGGGAGGAGTCTGAGGGTGCCTTGCTGAATTCTGAAGTTCAAAATCTGCATATCTGTATATGTTGGCTCTGGCAGGCATGTAGTAAGAAGGTGATAACTGGTACCCATTGTGAGGATGACAGGCAGAAACCTGTTATAAGAGTAGAGTAAACATAGAGAAAAGATAGAAGACAGCTATAATTGGATGGTAGGTAGTAAAATGATGGCCGGGGCACAACCCACCCACACCAATACTGAGCTAGGCAAAAAATTAACCCAGGCCTCATGGGTTGGTGTATCTGAGCCCAGCTCGAGAATGATGTAGGACAGAGCTGTTCTGGCAATGCTATATACTCAGAGGCCTCAGTGCTTGCTTCTAGGTAACCTTCTGCTAATATTCCCTTGGGGAAGAGTGTGACACATTTTTTGCTCTTGTTTTTTTGCTCTTGTTGCTCAGGCTAGAGTGCAGTGGTGCAATTTCATCTCACTACAACTTCTGCATCCCAGGTTCAAGCAATTTTCCTGCCTCAGTCTCCAGAGTAGCTGGGATTACAGGCGCCTGCCACCACATCCAGTTAATTTTTGTATTTTTAGTAGAGATGAGGTTTCACCATGTTGGCCAGGCTGGTCTTGAACTCCTGACCTCAGGTGATCCACCTGCCTTGGCCTCCCAATGCACTGGGATTACAGGCGTGATCCACCGTGCCCTGCCAATATGAATGATTTCCATTGAGCTTTGAAATCCTAATAGACAAGGGTTCTATGGAATTGAAAGCTGGAACAGTGGCATTTTTGATGTTGTAGGGGAAACCCAGACGTGAAAGGTGACCCTTCTGAATCCAGTGTCAGCAGGCTAGCATGGCTATCCGGATCACAGGTATCAGAAAGCCACTACCATCATGAGCACTTTGTGGTTTACACTGGCAGGTTACCAAGGCCACTGGTAGCAGATGCATTAGGTCTTTGCCTAAATGACCTGGCTTCTTTTGCAGTAATCAGCAAACTTTCTCTTGCAAAGTTTCTATTTCAACAAATTATTTCACTCTCAGAACAAGTTCACAATGAGAGTGAGAGGAAAAGATTAAAAGTAAGGAAATTTTCAACAGAGATTACACTCACAGTCTATTTTCCATGTATTTGGATTAAACAAAATGCATTTACAATTAATCTGAGATGGTAGAAGAAGAAATAAGATATATGTGTTGCTTCAATCACAGCTCGGTTTTCCTCCTAATATTACCTTCCACTTTACTGGGCTTTCCCACAAAATGTTAGAAATGAAACATCACTCCGGTGGAGGTACTGATACTTTGAATTTGTGTACGCCTGTGTTTAAAATGCCAACCGGCAGTGATCATTTGAAAGTAAGCATGACCTTCTGAGATTATAAGACCTTGAAGAGCAGAATCTTCACAAGGTTGGTCTTTAAAAAAAGAAATAATCATTTTGTTTTTGTTGCCATGAAATGACTTTAAATTTGATCCAGTTTAATACCTTTATTTAAAGATATGAAAATATAAGATCCAGGAATGGGAAGTAATTTCTGTAAAGTTCGGACATAAGACCTGCTGGAAGACAATCTTGCATGGGTATTTTGCATTTTTGCACATCTTGTGAGAAGAAACATTGAGGGTCTTCATTTTGTACTATCATTGAAAGGATGTTTGTTCAGCCTTGGAAGAAAGAGATAGAACTTTTCACAAGCAAAGGCCACACATGCTTACTCCTCATTATAAAAAGTTTAGATATCTTCAGCTCAGGGTTTCTTTCCTATGATAAGGGCACCTTATGTGCATGAAGCTATCTGGTCTCATTTGCACTGCCCCATGGGACTTGGTGGACAAGGGAAACTGATGCAAATAATGTTGCTGCTGATGATGCTTGCTGTGCTGTGAGTTAAATAGTCTTTTGTCTCTGACCCAGGAGTCTTGTGTTTTCTATCAACATCCATGAAACTGTGCAGGCTGATTTGTTAGCTTTCGAGTAGGATAAAATCTCAGACCCTTCACAATTATTGATCGGAGTAAAGGCCTGGAGCAGGAATTCTGATTCATGACTGGCGCTGTGGTGTTCGCTATTTAATATGAGGTTTGCAAACTGGTGTTTTTACTGAAGAATCTTTTCTAAATGAGTGAAACATGCCCACCCCCAAAACATACAGGAATGTTCCAACCTCAAACAGGACACAGATTGTGTGATTCTATGGAGAAATTATGATATTTTCAAACTCATCCTAGTGTCTTAGCTTGCAAACCAAGAAAGAAATGGAAATCCTGGTAATGTTTCTAGGATTTCCTCATTGGCATTGAGGTCAGGAGCCTGTACTCCTTCCTCTTCCTTCATACCAACAGCACTGGTATACTTTATTTCTATGGAGAGAGTCTATGGTTTATTTCTCTTTTCCCCATCCCTCCTTCTCATGTATGTTCAATTCAAATTCTTTTAAAGTCACTTTTTGCTCATAAGAACATATTTATCTCCTCCATTGTTCCACCTAGGAGTGTTCATTCTAGGTTTTTCTTCATTTTCATTGTTGACCCCAATGCTGCTGCCACCACCATTGCTGCCCTGAGTAAGAAATCTCCTCCTCCTGATTGCTATTCTCCTGAGCACACCTGTCATAAATCCTGTGGACTTCATTTGCCTTTGATCCTCTCTGACTTCCTGCTTGGTATTCAGAGCAGCAGAAAGGATGCCTTTCTGTTTCATCACCTTCATCCTGTCTGCTCAAATAGGAATGCACCCTTTTATCAACATGCCTCACAGCTTGCCCCGACTCTGTCATTTCAGGGAAGAGATCTGACTGGTGAAGAACAAGGAAATCAGAGCTGCTGCGCTGAGAAAAACAAGAGCTCTTGAGGTGATTGTAAGGATTTTCTAGGAATAATGAGGGAAGATTGGATTGTGCACAGGCGACTGTACTCCTTGGCATTCAAGAAACATCTTAGTTGGGGAACATACACCCGCCCAGGCTAATAAACACTTAAGCGTCGGTTTCAAGGACAGACAATAATTCAGGCTCTTGTACCCAAAAGCAAAATCATACTGATGATCATTACGGAATTTCTTCTTCTCTTTCAAATCCATTTTTGAACAGGTGCACACTCTATCCCCTGGCTCTCTTAAGAGCCATGAACATTTAATAAACAGAGAGAAAACTCAGAATTGCAGATGATGTTAGGGCATGGTCACAGACACCTCAAACTAGATTTTTACATGAGCCAGGAATATTCCATGGGAAACAAAGGCAGCTACTTTTTTATGTCTGGTAGTAATTTTATTCATTTTACATGTAACTTTTCTTTCCAAAAGAATATATCACTCCCCTTGCCAAAAAGAATGAATAATCCTTTTGGAGAGAAAAGTTACACGTAAAATGTGATTTTACATGTATACATTAAATACACACACACACACACACACACACACACTCACCTTACTGCTATCTCCTTTTGAAGAAAGGAAGTTCAATAGATGTTGCTAGCCTAGACAACACCACAAGGTACAGTTCAGTGTTTTCCAAGGTATCCCTGACCAAGTATATTGAGGGATATTTTGCTTGCTCCTTAAGGGACCCCCACTTTCTTTTTTATTCAATAGATAGAATGTTTCTGGGAAAGCATGGCAATAGAATCCCCCAAGGATTGCACACAGAAACACCCCTGAAGACACAGGCCTCCTAGAACTGCAGATTATCCTGTTGAGACCAGATCCTCAGAGATTCTCACTATAACTCAATTGCCTGAGCTGCCCATAACTTGCAGGCAGCCAACCCTGCTCCACAGGGCCACAGTTCTATGCTACATCCTTTCTGCTTCCAGTTCTAACACTGTCACACACATCAGGGTCATCTTGCAATATGTGTGTGCATTGATGCTTACCTAGAAGGTCCAGCCCTCCCTCTTCCCCCTGTGCCTTCCTCCCAGCAAAAGGAGTATGTAAGAATTTTGAGTTTTTGTATTACTCCTTTCTCATGCTGCTATAAAGACATATCTGAGACTGGGTAATTTATAAAGGAAAGAAAGGTTAATGGACTCAGTTCCACATGGCTTGGGAGGCCTCACAATCATGGTGGAAGGTGAAGGAGGAGCAAAGGCACGTCTTCCATGGTGGCAGGCAAGAGAGCACGTGCAGGGGAGCTCCCCTTTATAAAACCATCAGATCTCATGAGACTTATTCACTATCACGAGAACACCACAGGAAAGACCACCCTCATGATTCAATTACCTCCCACTGGGTTCCTCCAACAACACATGGGGATTATGGGAGCTACAATTCAAGATGAGATTTGGGTGGGGATATAGCCAAACCATCTTAGGGATGCTCTCATTATCTGTCTTTCTATCCTCCATCTTCAACACACACAGACACACGCATGTGCACACACATACACACACACACAGTGTGCTATTGAATTCCAGGCATTCTGAGGACAAGGCTGAGGTTATTGAGGACCCTGGTGCATAGACTGCGCTTGTGATTTATGGCTTCTCTTCCTCACACTTCCTGGTTAAAACCTCTTATACACCATCTTATGGAATCATCTGTTTGGAAAGAAATGCAAACAGTTATGATTTATTTTATTTATTCCTCTCTTTCCAGATGAGGAATGGTTTAAGCTGCATCTCATATGATCTCAGGGGACACAGCATCATCTCTAGAAGTTCCTTTAAAGAAGGGGGATTATGCTGGAATTATCTACTTTGTTAGAGCCCTTGAGCTGGAATCCTATCATGTCACAAACAATGCTGAAGGAATGTGCAAACTTCAAGAAACTAATCCCTAAGAGATGGTCTGCATTTCATCCAGATAACCTCAAAATTTATATGTAAGGCACCCAGGAACATGGGGCAGTATCAGTTTTTTTTTTAAATAAAGAAATTCTCCCTTGGCTTAACCCAGTCTCTTCCACCACCAAACACCATTTCTCCTGTTCTAGATATCCTGGTAATAGAGATTGACAGGTGTGCCTTCTCTTCTTAGAAGTCATTGAGCTTGTGAAGCAGGGCCTTTTCTCTCTTTGTGCAATTCCAATTCTTCCCTTGATTACCACACCATGGGCATGAGCTCCATGCCCAGTATTCAGCGTCTGGGTCCATTTCCTAGAGATTGACAATGTCTAGTGTCAGGGAGAGGAGTTCATCACAAAGAAACTATGCTGGAGATTTAGATTTGATTCACAGGCAAAAGAAAGAAAAAGGAAGGAAGGAAGGAAGGAAGGAAGGAAGGAAGGAAGGAAGGAAGGAAGGAAGGAAGGAAGGAAGGAAAGAAGGAAAGAAGGAAGGGGGGAATTTCAACAGCAATTCTTAGAACCATTCCAAAAAAATCCACCTCAGATAAATTATGCACAGTTAGTCCCCTAAGTGTACACACAAGGCATCTCTGTGAACTGTGCCTTTTCAGCTTCCGTCCTACTTGCATGCATGCCTGCTAATGGAAATCAATATTGCAATTAAATTGAGGAAGGGCACCTTCCCTCTAACCCTGTCAGCAATCATAGAACTTTGTTTATTCGCTAGTTTTTCTTCTTGATTCCTCTTTTGTATTCATGTATAATGATGATTAAAGGGGCTTCTGCCTGCCCTGCTGATGGTCATGCTTTACACTAGACTACCTTTCTTTCTTCTTATAGTTTATCCTTTAAGATCCAGTTCACTCATTATCCTTTGCATCATGTTATTCACCCAGCAGACAATATTTTGCTTGAACACTTCTAGTGATAGAAGATTCCCTGGTTCCTTATGGTGTCCTTTCACTATATTCTTAGAAAGGTTCCTATATGTTCAGCCATATTTAGACTTCCCTGTATCTTATGCCTATTGATTCTGATTCTACTCTTCTTGTTTCATAGGTTTATTTGTTCTGGAACCAATAGCACAGCTTTGTGTTGAATATGGTTTTATTTCCTTCATTAGCTTCAGCTACTTTTGCACCTCAGAAGATTATAACCAAAAGTCAAATGAATTGGCTCTTTGGTTTCTCCCTAATCCATGTCATTGGCAAGTTTGCTCAACAGAAAGTCAACTTATTTATTTCGTCATGAATAAAAATGCGGATCAAAGCCAGTCTGAGAGTTGAATTGGGGGTAGGTATGGAGTTGTTTAGCATTGCTGGAATCCAGTGAGAATGAATGTTCATTACATACAGACACCTATAATGAGAGTTAAAGAAATATGCTAATCATAGTGGTATGACAGCATCTAAGGCAATGAGACTTCTGAGTGAGTGACCCTGGAATAATGGAAGGAAGTCTCTTTTCCATGATTTCATAAATGGTTAAGTGGAAATTATTCAAAATTGGCAGCACACCAATTAGATTCTAGGAGGCATTTGTTTGATAATTCTTAAAGCCATATTAACATAACTGAAACCTAGCACTTCCCAGAGTGTACTTAATGGATTTCAATACAAATTCTTTGCAAAAAACAAAAACAAAAAAATCAGCCAAAATTTTGGAAAGTGCTGGCTTAGGCAAAGTTAAGCAGATTTCTTTCATTATTAGACTTCTTAAAGTTTAAATAGAGAGTTCTGACAAGTAAGTTTCTTAATGGTGTATAATTTATGGAACATTTCTTAAATTTATTTGCTGAGAGGACTTATTTTTTTCTCGGAATGACATGAAGGGTTATTGTTCTCTTGGGAAAGCCTACACTAATCAGGGTGGGACTAGGGTGAGGCAAGTGAGGCGCTAGCACCTGCACAACATTGAGAGCAAGCACCTCCTTAAATTGCACACCCTGGGTGCTTCATGGCTTGTACTAGTCCCAAACCTGGCTCTAAACCATGGGCAGTGGCACAGGCTAGCCAGGGAGAGACTTCTGGGTTTATGCATGAAGCTTTACCACAACATGTCTGCTGCAACCAGCCAGCTACTCAAACATTTCCTGAACAAATGAATTCAAACTAAAATGAAGAGATATTGTCCCTGACTACCGGGATCAGTAAACAAACTGGTATCATGGAACAGAGCACTGTGAAACGGTTACCAGTCCCAGGGAAAGACTCCAAATACATGGAGAACAGCGAAGATCATCAACACTATGCAAACCACCAGGAATAAACATCCAAACACTTCTGTCCATTGCATTTTGGTACTGACGTTGCCAAGGAAAACAAAGCAGTCAAGCACCAGATGGGACAACACTTTACTTACACAGAGAAGAGACAGAGCCAGATCAGCTTCAATGGCATGTCAGTCCTCCGTGGCCAGCAGGTTCGCACCCCACAACCCCTGGCGTCCAAGTAGGGCAATTTACCTAAACACACTCCTCTCCCATCACAATAGAAGGACTCTGACCCCTACCCCAAGGAATATGAAATACAGAAAACTGGAGACATGCCTGAGGGTCACTGACATTCATACTTAAGCAGAACTAAGGAATACTCATTGAGCCTGAAACAGGGAAAAACAGTCCCACACTTGGTAAGGAAGTGTTCCAGGCTCATGGCCCATTCTTATGTGGCCAAGCAGGGTCAGAAGACTGTACACATGAGACTGCTTTTCTCAGCAGATATCAACATAGCTATTCTGTGACTGAGCCCTTTTAATTCACCCTGTGCTGTGTGCATGAGTACGTGTACACACACACCATCTAGAATATGAAACTGCAGGCTTTCCTTGGTCCAGCACAGTCATGCGCGACTCTTCCTGGCTAAATACTGATGAACCTAAAGGCAGCATGGCTCATTCCCCACAGGGCCCCTGTTATATGCCAGGACTTGAGGAACGATTAGAACCCTGAGTTCAAGCTGAGAGGCAGTTGCCCTCTTCTATAGAACATGCCCTTGGCTTCTACTTCCCCATGGATGGAAGGTAAATCCTCAACAGGGTGCCACATCAGGATCAGGAGATCTTGTATCTGGGAGAGGCTCCACTTCACAGTTCCCCACCACTCCTACCCCTACGTGGCCTATCCATTCTTTTTCTTTTATTATCTCAAAGTTTCTGTGAGTCAGGAGTTTGGACTTGACTTGGCTATATTTTCTGCTTCAGAAATTCATAAAGTTGCAATCAATGTGTTGGCTAGGGCTGAAGTCTCACCTCAAGGCTCAGCTGGGGAAGGATGCACTTCTAAGTTGACATGGTTGTTGGCAGAATTCAGTTCCTTGTAGGTTACAAGACTGATGGCCTCAGTTTGTTGTTAACTATAAACTAGAAGCCTTCCTCAGTTCCTTGCCACATGGGCCTCTGTACAGGGCAGTGTACAACATAGAAACTTATTCCATCAAAACCAGAAAGGGAGAGAGTTTCCAAGCAATATAGACATTAAAATGTTATGTAGCATAATCAAGGAAGTGACATTCTGTCATTTTTGCAATGTTGTATTTGTTAGAAGCAATTCACAAGTTGTGCCCATACTCAAGGGAGGGGATCACATAAAAATGTGAATACTGGAAGTTAGGGAGAATTGACGCCATCCTGGGGAATGTTTTCAAAGTTCAGGGAGCTTACAAATATGCTTTGGTTTATATGTCCTGCATCTGCAAGGTCTTATTTTAAGCCAGTGGTGGGTAGCTCACTAGAGCCTTCTGTTGTTTCTCCTAAGCAGGGACACACAGCTTTGTGCAGGTGTATAGCCCCCCAGATGACCAGGTGTAAGTGGGATCTCACAAGGGTTCCTTTTGTCTATCTCATTTCACTAAATCTTCCTGTTACATTTCTGGCTGGTATGCTGTTCTGTTAAATCTCCCAACTAGGATGGACCCGAGGCTTATGTTATCCTTCCCTGTTTATGTTATGTTTGCCACTCGTAGCTTTCTTGTTTTCAACAAGAGGATTTTCCACTATCTGCCCCAAATGCTGCAAGTTCTCCTCTGGCAGGGGGCAGAGCTTCCAGGCATTATGATCTGTCCTGCCTGTCTGGATGGAACTTCTGCTCCATACTATCAGTGAGGGGGTGGTGCAGAGATGGGAAAAATTCCTAGCTAAAATGCCACAGTAGATTTTCTTAGATAAGTGCTTCTAAATTTTGTTGTATGTTCTTTGGCCAATTCCCAAAGTCTTTAAATAGTAATTTTTGGCAAATAAACTTAACACTGCTTTATGCAACAGTTTTTCAACTTCATCACTCAGCCATTCTGAAATTCCTGTCTCCAGACCTACAGAATCAGAAACCACATTTTAAAAATAGTTTCATGTGATTTGTATGCATAATAAGCTTGAGAAACAGTAGTCTGGGTGATTTTCAGAAATCCTAAATGAGAAGCATTCACATACGTACTGATATCCAAGATCCTCAGTTTGGAGGTTTCAGTACTATTTATTGTGGGATTCAGAAAAATTGAAAACACAATGCTTGTTTCTAGAATGTTAAATAGAAAAGTGTAACTATTTTCCCCATATATTAGAAAAAAATACTGTGCATATTACACTTATCCCAAATATACAAAAATAATAATTTATAGTTATTAGTGGGATATAGAGGAGTATAATCCTATCACCATATGGGATAAAGTACATCAACTCATAGTCCAATGCAGTGTCTTGAAAATGAAAACAATGGCACTGTAACTATAGGAGTACAATAAGAACTGAACTGATTAAATGTTTACCCAATTCATTAGAAAATTCTATTGACTCTACCTTTAAAAGCCATCTTGAATTTGTGGATACAATTGGTGTAACCATCCAGTTGCCATTTGGTTGGATACACCTGAAAGGCAATATGTGGAGCCGATCAAATCATAATTGACCCTTGAACAGCAAAAGTATTAGGGGTGTCAACACTCCTTGTAATTGATAGTCTGTGTATACTTTTTTACTTCCCCAAAACTTAACTACTAATAGCCTCCTGTTGACTGGAAGCCTTTATGGGTAACATAAACAGTTCATTAACACATATTTTTTATTTTATATGTATCACATACTGTATTCTTTAAAAATGTAAGCTAGAGAAAAAAATGTCATTAAGAAAATTATAAAAAAGAGAAAATATATTTACTCTTCATTAAGTGGAAGTGGATCATCATAAAGGTCTTCATCTTTGTCTTCACACTGAGTACGCTGAGGAGGAGGAGGAAGCGGGGGCTTGGTTTTACTGTTTCGGGGCGGCAGAAGCAGAGGGAAATCTATATACAAGTGGATCTGTGTAGTTCAAACACACGTTCTTCAAGGGTCAACTGTAGTTGACATCGAATCACCTTTATTCTTTCTAGCTTTGAGCAAGTTAGTAACTTCTCCATGTTTGTGTCCTCATTTATATAATGAGGGTAAAAGTATTTCATTTATAGGAAGCTGTGAGAATTAAATGAGTTAATATGTAAAAGATTAAAAACAGGGTCTAGCCCTCAGAAACACTATGTAGGCATTTGCTTTTATTATTCTCCAGTGTTACCACCATGGTCTGAGCCACTTTGATTTATTGTCTCTATTATTTAACAGCACACTGTCGACCTGGCCTTTCTACTTCTACTTCTGCTTCCTTAGCGTCTATTATCCATCCTGTTTTCATGGTGATCCTTTAAAAAATGTATAGGCCAGGCGTGGTGGCTCTCGCCTGTAATCCCAGCACTTTGGGAGGCCGAGACAAGGGAATCACTTGAGGTCAGGAGTTCGAGAGCAGTCTGACCAACATGGTGAAACCCCGTCTCTACTAACAATACAAAAATTAGCTGGGCGTGGTGGCACATGCCTGTAATCCCAGCTACTTGGGAGGCTGAGGTGGGAGAATTGCTTCAACCATGAGGTGGAGGTTGCAGTGAGCTGAGATCTTGCCATTGCACTCCAGCCCGGGAGGACAGAGTGAAAGTCTGTCTCAAAAAAAAAAAAAAAATGTATATAACTCTTTTACTTTCTTGTGGCTGCAATGTACTAGAGCTGGCCAGCGCTGACGTAGGAGAGAGCCAGTGGTGCTCATCTCTTACTAACTCCGCCTCCAGTGACTTCACTTTAGTATATTGGAATTGGCCATGGTAGGATATACACACCGTGGAGTTTGGCAAATGCTACAGATCACTTTCTTTTCTCTGGAAAGCTGTTTTTAAAACATTTACCAGCATACCACTAACTGATACCCTCCAAAACTTCTCACAACACTTCCAATAAGGTCTGAATTCCATCCTCTGTCCTACAAGGCCCTGAATGTTCTGAATCCTGCCTACGTCCCAATCTTTATTTCCTTTCTCTTTGCCTTGCTAAGTGCTCTCTAGTAAAATGGTTCTTGATCCCATCCCATCCCAGGACCTGAAAGCCTCCTCCTCATTCTCAGGGATTTCTTTTATTTCAAGTTTCTGCTCAAATATCATATCCTTTGAAAAGTCTTCCCTGACCATTTTACCTCTATCACTCTCTATCTCCCTATTCTTTGTTTTTCTTTATAACCCTTATAATTCTTTTATTATATTACCTGTGTAAACATTTAGTTACTACCCATTAGAATATAAGCATGGTGGTTCACCCCCATAATCCCAGAACTTTGGGAGGCTAAGGTGGGTGGATACCTTGGGCTCAGGAGTTCCAGACCAGCCTGGGCAACATAGTGAAACTCTTTCTCTACAAAAAACACCAAATATTAGCCTGGCATTGTGACTCGTGTCTGTAGTCCCAGTTACTTGGAAGGCTGAGGTGGGAGAATTCCCTGAGCCCAGGAGGCCGAGGCTGCACTGAGCCGAGATCATGCCACTGCACTCCAGCCTGAGTGATGGAGTGAGACCTTGTCTCAAAAAAAAAAAAAAATTATAAGATCAAGTACTTCATGTGTTTGTTCACTCTTCACTATGGACTACTCACTGTTCAGAGGAGTCCCTATTGCACGCAAGTTACCCAATAAATCATCATTAAATAAATGAATAAATTAGTGCTTCAGTATAAATGTATGACTTTGTTTAACCCCTAGCACACTAGGAGACTATTTCCCCTTACTCTCACCAACAATAGTAAGCTTTTAATGTTTGCGTGAGCAACAGAAAATGCTAAATGACACTTACCATGGGCTGGGTACTGTTATAGGTGCTACATATATGAAAACTTATTTCATCCTTACAACGATCCCTTTACTGATGACAAAACAGAGAGGCTGAATAACTTGCCCGTGGACCATGTAGCTAGTACATGGTAGAATGAAGTTGCAAACCTTAAACCCATGTTCTTAACCATTTTACTTTACAACTTCATTATTCCATTAAAAATGCTACCTATGATGATGAGCGGTGGCTCACGCCTGTAGTCCCAGTACTTTGTGAGGATCACTTGAGGTCAGGAGTTCGAGACCAGCCTGGCCAACATGGTGACACCCCGTCTCCACTAAAAATACAAAAAATAGCTCGCCATGGTGACGGGCTCCTCTAATCCCAGATACTCAGGAGGCTGAGGCCGGAGAACCCTTGAACCTGGGAGGCGGAGGTTTCAGTGAGCTGAGATCATGCCATTGCATTCTAGCCTGGGCGACAAGAGCGAAACTCCTGTCTCAAAAAAAAATGCTACCTATTGTTATTTTATTTTGCATTGCTTCTACTACTGGTGTGTGTGTGTGTGTGTGTGTGTGTGTGTGTAAGAGACTTTTGTATATTTAATGACCATGTGTATATTTTAATATAAAATACAACTGCAGGTTCTTTGCTCTCCATTTTTTTCCAACGTAAGTTGGGATTTTGATCTTCCCCTGATTTATTCATAAGAATCTTTTATATTTATATTTCAGGGCTACTGAATCTTTGTCAAGGGCGATTTTTCTTTGACAAATAAAACAATTTTTAGATAGTCAAATCGAGCATTTTTTTTTCTTTTAGACTTTTGGGATTTAATGATATGTTAGCAAATGCTTCCCTATGATTTAATTTTTATGTGATAATTTCATTTTAAAAATAATCCTTTGCCTTTAAAAAATATATAATGTGACTTTTAATCAGACTAAGTATCCCAGCAGTCTCCACTGTGGCAGCTCCCATGTGTCTGAGTCAGATCCTGAACCAACTGAATCAGAATTTCTGGAGTTTGATCCTGCATATCTTTACATTTCGGATGTGAACCCCAATGATATATTTTTCTTTCTGATGTTTCTTTTTTGCATACTAGTAAAATAATCACCCAGTCAGGGATATGCTGTACTTTAACCTTTCTTCACCTGACAATATATATTAAGTTTTGTTATCAGCATTATTGCGGTGTTGTAAAAGTTGTCTGGAAGTTTTCTTCTTCTGCTACCTCCTGGAACAATTTAAGTTGTAAAATGATTTCTTTTATTCTTATTCATCTCTACATTTAAAAATATATCTTGTGTTAATTCCGGCAATTTGTATTTCTATATGGAAATTATCTCCATTAAAACTTTAAAATATAGTTCTACATTTTTTGATCCCCCAGTATTTTTGGTTTTCAGTTAGAGTTCTAGCAAGTCTATATAAAATACACTGAGGATGGTAATCTGATGGGTTATAGTAGGAGCTATTCTTAGACTTGTATGGAAGCTCTGTTTGCATAGCATTTTATCTGAATTTGAAGAAAATCCATTGTCTGTGTCAAATATTAATATTCCAGAGATGTACACAAAGCAGATTTTCATGTATTCACTGTCTCTTTTCAAGGATATGGCTTCCCCTATAACTCCTAGATAGGGTCTGGAAAGGAATACAATTCTAGTCCCTTAATAGCATTAAAAGTAGGAAGAAAGATGTTTCAAAGTGAATGAGTCATGTAATGCTTGCCATTGTTTTTACCCTCACTTTCTATAACACGTACCGTAAATCTCTATTTCGCTTTGAGACGAATTGTGTCTTCTATACATTCTTTCCTGAATAAAGAAATGCCTGTCTTATTAGCACAGATTGGCTTTTTGTGTTGTTGAATCTTTACAAAAAAAGAAAAAAAAAGAAGGCTTTTTAAAATAGAGAAAATACAGAGTATCTGTAAGACTCCTTTCAACTATTATTTATATGCAAATAAATATCTACAATTAATCCTGCCAGATAGAAGGTGAAGAGGGTTAACAAGCATAGGAGCATAAAACTCAGGTTTTCTATGCGGCAGTTAGGATAATCCGATCCTGGGAAGACTGAGTGATACTATTAATCAGATGTGATGAAAGTGCAAACCAATTGCAATGAGCCACACAATTTGTGCAAGATAGAATAGCAAATTATATATCTGATGGGAAGTTAATATCATATATATTTTATTTTATTTTTGCTACTGAGTTGTTTGAGATATATATATATTTGAGATATATATATTTGAGATATATATATATATATTTGAGATATATATATATATATATATATCTCAAACAACTCAGTAGCAAAAATAAAATAAAATAACCCCAATTTAAAAATTGGCTAAGGACCTTCATACCATATGTAGATTGTTATTAAAAGATGTTAATAAATTTGATGACTGTTAGATGTGCTTTTGTGGGTGACTTTAGCTATTTAACAAGGATACCTTCAGTGTCTCTCATTATCCATCTCTCATTAAATAGACTCAGCCAATGATGATTCAAAATAACACCACCACCCATAAGAGTAGCTACCTCAGTTTTCATAATAATTGAAAAGTAAAAATTACCTAGAATGGTGTCCCCAAACAGGAGGTGGTTTTGACTAAATTATGTCACAATTAGTAGTGAAATATATCCATAAAAATTGATATGGGAGATTATGTAATAACATGAAAAGATGCTCGCAATATGTAGTATAAGGGGAAGAAGAAGTACAACATATTCTTTCAGTATTATAAAAACCCAAGAGAAAAAGAGAGAATAAGACCAAACCATAAATACCAACATGAAGAACAACTACTAACACACTAAATTACCTCCAAGTGTCGGGATTGAGGGTAAGCTTTGAATTTATTTTTAGTTTACATGTACCTGTTTTCTAAATTTCTAACTAGACATATTTCCTTTTAAAGAAAAGAGTTCTTGTGAGCACTTCTAATGTTTTCCTCTGCCTTCCATTTTCATCAGATTGATGACATCACATTCTCCTTCTCGTTGTCTTTTGTAGCTCCTTTCAATTTACTAGCTCACCAGCACACCCAGTCAGCAAACATTCATTGAACTCTTTGTAATCTGTGTATGCAAGAAATGGAGCTATGTTCAGATGATGTATAGGGAAATTAGACATAATCTCAAACTTCAAGGGGTTCACTATTCATGCCATGGTGCAGACTAATAGTTAAACGTAGCTCTACATTGAGTGCTCATGGAAGAGAGCACATGCTTAGAGTACAGGGCAAGGGCCTGGGTGTGTGTTGATAGGCAGGAATCAGGACTTGCTTTATTAGAATTGTGCCTAAAATGAAAAGGAACGCATGCAGGGTCCTCCTATGCAGGGTCTCCGTGGTATACTACAGGGACAATGGGGTATCTGTGCATCCACCTTAGAGAAAATGCTTTACTTGCTTTAGCGTGATGGAATCTTTTGCTTAAATGGCCCTGTGATATTGTTGGGTGTTACCAGAGTTTTGCTGTATGGTCCTTCTGCTGATCTTTGCCTTTTTGGGGGAGGAAGAGCTGTTTTCACCACAGCTTAGCCCCATCAAATTAAAGGGAAATAAACATATGTATAGAATGAACCCAGAAGAGGATTTGTGAATTCTTAATTTCAGAAATATATACTTTGTAGGATAGAGTTAGTAAAAACATAAAAAGGAGAGAATTCATTTTAAAGAGTCAGAATTATTTCGTGTACTTTAAAGCACAAATGCAACCCTTTAACAGTCTTATGAGATGTCATATAATCTGTTTCAGGCTTAATTAAAACAAAGCGATATATCTTTTCGATAATGCTACAAGTTACCATTCCCCACAATAGTTTCAGTCTTTACTTTTCTGATCATGCTAATATAGTAAACCCCTGAAATGTCTACTCCATTTTTAAGTTTGGGTTGATTTCTTATCAATGCTTGGCAAATACCTCTTTTCTATTGCCTGTTTTTCTGTGAGACCAACCTTGAAGAAGATGTAGATCTTTCTATGAAAGTGGTTGATCAGAATTCTGCATCTTTGTAAGTTCACTTGTTTCACTTTTATACCATATGTAGTTTGTTATTAAAAGATGTTAATAAATTTGATGACTGTTAGATGTGCTTTCTGGTTGATGTGAAAAATAATACTGTTAAGGAATGTGAACGTTCATCGATGAGTATTTATTAAAGTCTCAGACCTACCAAGCCTTTAGCTTAAGAGGTCAATCTTGGCTGCAAAAGTTGAAGAGAATCCAATTTGCTTATAACTAACAATATTTTGTTATTGCATCAGTATAACAGGTACTAGGAAACTGGCATACTCACATGCTACACAATACTTTGTGCTTTAAAAATCTCTGACATGTCTAGAAAAATGTGAATGTGTGATTTTTGCTGCAAACTTAAGGTGTGTTTAACTGAGCTATCTTTCTTAAAATAGAAGGTGGCCATTTTCCTTCATTTAGTGTTTTGTAGTATACAAAGTTTCCTGAACTGCTAGCCCTCGAAATGTTACATTTGACTGAAGCCAAAAGAACATGCTCTGAAAACAATATCCAGGTAATTGGGCACTTACATTTGAAATACACAAGCACAGCTATGATGGCCATGGCGAGGAAGGATAACATGCTGTTAAAGGTGATAGGTGCTGGGGCCACACTTGGGTCCAAGTGTTACTTCTCTCACGACTGGCTATGTACTTGGGGAAAAATCCTTTATACTCTATAAGAGTCCATTTTCTCATCAGTGACATAGAGATTATGGATATTATCTCACTGTGATTGTGAAGATTAAATGATATGCCTATATATAATGCTTGTAGCCTAGAGCCAGGCACATTGTCAACAGCCTTGATAACAGTTGGCAAATACTGTTTTATAAAGGAAACTGTGTAGTAAGTAGTTCTGCAGCTCTATCTTATTTTATTCTGGTTCTGTCCCTTACAAGTTTGTATGTTTTGGGGCATGTCACTTCACCTTATTACTCTTTAATTTTTTATTAAAAAGATGTAGATACCTAAGCCTAACTAGCCCACCTCCGTTTTCAGGTGTACTTGCAAGCTCCTATCAAATCTGGGTGGAAAGTGACTTTCTTAAAAAGATCCAGAGGCTGGGAGCTGAGGTAGACATGGAGACGCATTGCCCTGGTTCTGTCCAAGCTGCTCAGCCACCAGGGTTGTAGTTACCTGACAGCTGAGGCCTTGCTATTCTCGAGTGTCCCTGGTCAATGACCCAGCAAGGCGGGGATAGCCAGGGCCAGATCCTTTGCAGGTGATTCCCAACGAATACATGAGGAAAAAGATTCAAAAGAAGTAACTATTGTGGGGAAAGGTAACTTGTAGCATTATCAAAAAGATATATCACTTTATGTTTTAATTAAGTCTGAAACATAGATTATATGATATCTCAGAATGATGCAAGGGGCTGTCCAATTCCATTTCTGCCCCTCAGGAAATTTCAATCTTTGCTTGAAGATGCTTCAAGGCTGGTGGAGACCTGCCCAATACTCTGACAGCCCCACCTGCCCAATCCTGCTTCCATCCTTTTCACAGGTATTCTTCCCCAATAAACCTTTCTCACACCTATGTTCACCTCGGTGTCTGTGTCCTGGAGAACTCCACCTCAGACAGAAGCCAAGAGTAAAATAAATCAAGAACATCCAGCTGTCATCAGAATCAAGCAGGGTGACCAGGTAGACCTTGAGAAGCATTGAGGCAAAGAGGTTCCAGCCAGACCCTAGGGGAATGGCCCAGCACCAAGGCTCAGCTGAGGCTGTGTAGAGGGAGAGATGAGCATTAAAGCACCTAACTAATGTAAAACTGCCCCGTAAACTCCTAAAGCATGGTTCAAATGGCAGCAATTTTTCATCTGTGTGGCAATGCATTGTTTTGTACTTTGCAGCATTAGGGCACCTACATAATAAGGTTTCTGGGGTGTTGGGCACTGACTGCAGTCTTCTTTCTATTGGCAAAGTTGGTGTTATTTTAAAAAGCAGTCCTATACTCAGAGGGCTGAGGCAGAGTTAATGTGACAGCATTAAAATTCAGGATATGTGGAATGAACACAGGACCTTTGAGGCCAATGAAGTTCAGGATTTTTCTCTGGGCTGCCAGCTCCGGATTCTTACCTTAAGGGAAAACATGCTTCTGTTGAGGATTTTGATGAGCTGCATTTATGCAGCATAAGATAAGAATATGGAATTGTCAGAACTTGCTTTCAATAATCCCAGCTGTCTGTATTGGACCTTTATAAAGAAGTTTGTTGTTGAAAAATAACTGGATAAATTGTTAATTACAGTGCAAGAATGGAATGGACTTATGGCATTCAGCACGCATTTTAATGGACATTTGGTAAACGGTATATGGGGAAAAATGCACTGCTGTGTTCATTGCTTTTGTGCCCTTAGGATGGAGGCATTCTCTTTAAGCTACATAACTATCTTGGCTTCACTGTATCTGTAATAATAAATTCACCTGCACTTTTTTTTTTGGCCAGGATTCCTTTATATGACCAAATTTTATAGAACTTCTTGGTTTAAATGTCTAGCAGGACAAATTAGCTGTAAAGGTGTGCCACATATTCACAGTGCTGTGTTTTCCACTATAAAGATATACCTCAACACTTTCCACTAAGCACCTAAAACATACAGAAATGTTCAAGTGATGAGGGCAAAGAAAATCTGTATTTTCAATCTTGAGAAGTGTGGAAAACATGATGAAATGGTAAAAACTATTGTGTTTTCTAGTTAGAAACATAGAAGTTGTAAAATTTGGTTCCTTTACTAATATTGGGCATATGGAATTTAGAAGTATAACTATGTTTCAATATATTGTTGTTTATTGAAGTATAGGTTTTCCAAGTGAACTAACTTTTCATTAGATTTCATGTTTGTTACACCGGAAGCCTCAGTCAGGTTCTGAGAATCAAAACTGAATTGTAGAGGCTGGGCACAGGGGCTCACGCCTGTAATCCCAGCACTTTGGGAGGCCAAGGTGGGTGGATCACCTGAGGTCAGGAGTTCAAGACCAGCCTGGCCAATATGGCAAAACCTGTCTCTACTAAAAACATAATTAGCCAGGCATGGTGGCACGTGTCTGTAATCCCAGCTACTCAGGAGGCTGAGGCAGGAGAATCGCTTGAACCCAGGAGGCAAAGGTTGCCATGAGCCGAGACCACGCCATTGCACTCCAGCCTGAGCGACAAAGTGAGACTCTGTCTCAAAAAGACAAAAAACAAAAACAAACAAACAAACCGAATCAGAGAATATGTCTGGGGCATCGTAGTTTAAGTAACAGTAAAGTACTCTGAACTCTGACCTAAAACACCTTTGAGTAACAAAATAAAGTTTAAAAAAGAAGGAAAAGCATATAAACTTAAGCTACCTTTGCCTAATCAGCTTGATTTTTTAGCTATTGCTATCAAAGTTCTTGTTTGATGCATCTTTGCAATTTTTATCGATTTCTGATGTACAGTGTTTTATTTGATAGAGGCAAGGTACACAGAAGCTTTCTGTGAGGGGAGACACCTGGAATCAAGTTCTATACCAACGGGTTCTGTGACCTGGGCCCATCCCCAAAGCTAAGAACTCTTGGTCTCCTTATGTTCAAATAGAGGCGCTACATCTAGATAGGCTGAAAGAGTCTGTCTTACTCCAACCTTTAATTACCTAGTCTTCCCCATACTTATTTCTTAATTTTGCACTTTCAAAACACAAATAAAATTTTTGCATGAAACAGAAACCAGAGGTCTCTGAAGTAAACTATAAAAGGAGGCCGGGCGCGGTGGCTCATGCCTGTAATCCCAGCACTTTGGGAGGCCAAGGCGGGCGGATCACAAGGTCAGGAGTTCAAGACCATCCTGGCTAACACAGTGAAACCCCATCTCTACTAAAAATACAAAAAAAATTAGCCGGGCGTAGGTGGTGCACGCCTGTAGTCCCAGCTACTCGGGAGACTGAGGCAGGAGAATGGCGTAAAAGCCGGGAGGTGGAGCTTGCAGTGAGCCAAGATCGCGCCACTGCACTCCAGCCTGGGAGACAGACTCCATCTCAAAAAAAAAAAAACAAAAAAACTAGAAAAGGAACCCAAGACAATATTAGGTAAAATCTCTGCTATCCTCGGCCAGCTGCTTTCCTGGGTAGATCCCTTAGAAGTGTCTAACAGTTGTTAACCTTTGAAAGTAACTTTCACAGCATCAGATCCTGAGAAGTCCTGCCTGTTCATAGTCCCTTCAAAGGTGGTAGAAGTGGAGGCTCACTCTCATTACTTTGTGCCTTGAATCCAAGAGATTTGCAGCAGTATGAATTTTCTGACAGCAAAATTATTCTCTTTTCCTAATAGGCTTTTTACTTGGTTTTGCTTTGTACTTGTAAGAAGAGATGCACTTGGATTAACTGGGTCATTTGGGAAAGAATGTCTGCCAGATGTACACTGTATGATTCAGATATTGTTATTACTGAAGACATACCATTTTTTTCATCTTCAGGAAGTTTGACAGTTGAATCCAAACACATCTTCATTGATTGCAGTGTTTGTTATATTTCCAGACACTTTAAGAATCCCAATTATTACTGTTTCATGAAGAAAGTTTTTTTTTTTTCTTTAGTAAGCACCTGCCCTCCCCCAGACAACGTGACTCTTTCCCAAGGAGTTCCTATAGAGTTTGAGTGATGGTGTACGCTCGACTTGTTATTTTCTTGCCCATTCTTGAAGACAACTGCTAGGAAAAGCATCCAATAGAAGTTCACAAACTAGAAAAAAATTGGATTTTTTTTCTGGTTTTTCAAGTGAAAAATTCAGTACTCCCCAAAGACCAAAATTTGTTCTGCTTTTGATATTAAAAAGAATATTTTTTTCTGTTCATCTTCTTCCTTGGGATTATATTAATCTATTGCCATATATAATTTTACAATTACATGGGGCCATGGTATGATTAATATATATGACATAAATATGTATTATGGAACTTGCATGAATACTAAAGAAGAAGGACACTGATTCACTGCGGGACATTTGGGAAGTAGCTAGCTGACCTCCTGGAGACTCAAATCCCTCATCTGTGCAGGAGGCACTACTGCCCTCACAACGTTTCTGTAAGAACCAAATGAGGGGCCGGGCGTGGTGGCTCACGCTTGTAATCCCAGCACTTTGGGAGGCCGAGGCAGGCAGATCACGAGGTCAGGAGATCGAGACCACGGTGAAACCCCGTCTCTACTAAAAATACAAAAAAAAAATTACCCGGGCGTGGTGGCCGGCGCCTGTAGTCCCAGCTACTCGGAGAGGCTGAGGCAGAAGAAGGACGTGAACCCAGGAGGCGGAGCTTGCAGTGAGCCGAGATTGCACCACTGCACTCCAGCCTGGGCGACAGAGTGAGACTCTGTCTCAAAAAAAAAAAAAAAAAAAAAAACAAATGAGGGAATGCATGTGGATTGCAGCACAGCACAGTGTCTGGCAAATAGTACACTCAACAAATTACATGACAATTTATTTTCTCATGGAGAAACATGTTTTCAATTTCTGAATCATATTAACCACTTTAAATATTTTATAATCTGACTTAATACATGCTTGTAAGAGGGGAAGAAAAGTTTGACATAATATATTGCTCTGAGAATTTTCCTCTTTATTCTGGGAAACTATACATGTTCATGACCAACTGATGAGTGAATTTGGTACAGATCATTGGAAATGCCTTCCCCCCCCCCCAATTCTTGGTAAAGAACTTAGGGTTATGATATTAAGAGACATTTTAAACTGCTTCCTTCTTTTCTTTTTAAGCATCTTAAAGGCAGGTCGTCTAGATTTACTCATTAATATTTGCAAATTGTCATGTAAATGCTTATTACTAGTACAATTATGGCTTACCACATTGACAATAAACTGAAGAAAAAAAACAAAATATCTAAATCCAGCAGCAAAGATAAGAGCCTCCTTCTATGGATGACTCCAGGGAAAATGCTTACATACTAAATAGAAAGAGGTATTAGTTTAAGAATTAAAAACAGCAAGGTATACTGTTAGAGCTAATGTGGATCAAATATTACCAGAATCGGTCACTTTTTAGTTATTCCAAAACACAGGTAACATACTTTTACTTTCATAGAGTTGGAGAATTTTAGAAAAGTTAAACTGGTCTTTATGGGTAAACTTTTTCAGGTTTACAAAGTTTTAGTCAATTATAAAGCTTGAAGGATTAGGAGATAGCCAACCCCCTGCAAGCATTTCTAGAATACTGTCTATCTGCCAAATGTCACTTGATTATGTGCTTAAGGTGGACAGAGAGTTCATGTGTTTGACTTATGGATCAGAGTTGCCATAGTACTGGGTCCCAGGTGAGTCCACGGTATGACAAGGGGAGCTTTTATGGGGTATACAAAGCAAAGATTCATTTCAGGAGAGCAATTATGAAAATAAAGATATTTTAAAGTAACCCTAGTCCCTGACAGAAATTGGAAACTTAGGGCAAGAGGTGGCTAATGCCCAACAGTGTGCTGGGTAAAGGCTAAACAATTGGCTCTTACAGAGGATAAGTGGGAGGCCAATTTCTGTGGTGTAGAACCCACCATGGCCGATTTCAAGTTACCAGCATGAAAGCACTGAACACATGGATGGGTAAAGATACTAAGAATTGGCTCTCGCAAGATGAGCTCCAGCACACCACTGACTCTCTCAGTATGGTTGGCTCATCTATGCTTAATTTCTGGTTGGCTTATCATAAAATGGAAAGTCTTACCGTGGTGAATCATTTTTTAAAATATTTTCTTTCATTTTCTTACCAGGGACATAAGAATAAATTTAATCAAAGTAGATAAGGAGAAGCTGGATAAAGATGGCCCATGGTATAGCCTGGAGGGTGTCATTTATACCATAGTTGATGTGGATGGTGCCTCCTGGAGTTGTGTAGGATAGGGCCTGCATAGTTATATGTGGTGGCCCTGCCACACCTTCATCTGCTTGACTTCACCATTTGTCTCTCTCTCTCTCTCTCGCACACACACACACACAAACACACACACACACACACGTGCCCAGCAACTCATGATGGATTACATCATATCTCCTGCTCTGTGCTAGGCAGTTATTATTCCAGCTCATTCCCTTCTTCCAGTCTACACTTGACCTGTGACTATTCAGGCTCCATCTGGTACTGGTGGTTCTCACAGGATACTGGAGCAAGCCTAGAGGGGAATCAGGAAGAGGGAAATGGGGACCTCTGAAAACAGTGTTCATCAGCTATGTACAGGTGTGTTTCAGGACGCAGTATGGGAGGCAAGGGTAGAGAAGGCACAGGATACTCACAGTTCTGTCACTAGCTCAGGAGCACTTAGGCACAGTGTTCATTATCTGGGGGAGGAAAAAGAATAAATCAGTGCTTCTACATTCAGCTAAATTACCCTTAAAAGACCTCGCCACTCAATTGGCTTCCCCAGCTGAGTCATGGCTTCCTGAGCAGCCAGGGGGCCTAAGGAAGACTCTGTGGGTGGCTCTGAATGGGGCAATAACACAGTGCTAATCCCACCAACTTGGTCATGAGCTTTTAAAAAAGAACAAGCAGCCCAGTTGATTGATGGTGTTATTTTGGTTTTTTGTGGGAAGGAATTTACTTTGGGAGTATAGGGAAACAGACACTTGTGCTGCTCAGAGCTTTCAAATGCAGGGAGGATTTTAGAGGAGAGAATGTCATGTTCCCAGACTTTTAGGGCACACCTGAGAGCATTATCTGGCAGACCAGGACTCAAGGGACTTGGCAGCAGGCACAGTCAGGCTCTGCCTAGGCACAGCTCTAAGTGTGGTCTACGGCTGAGTGCACAACACTGGCGAACCGGCGCCCTCCTCTCCCACATACACATTTACAACATGCTCATCACCTCTTCCAAGGATGGGAAACCCAAAATAAATAAAAATAAATCTGGCTACCATGTTCTTTTCTGCCAAAAATAACGAATAAAGCAGTCATTATAATTTTTCTAGGATATTATGGATCTTTCAAACAGAACGCCAAACTATAAAGATGTGTGGAATATGAGCACAATATACACTGTGTGAGTAAAGAAGCTACAGGCTGCGGGTTAATAGGAGAACTACTTCAAAGAAGCTGTGGGAAAGCTAAAAGGAGTTAGAAGTAAGGGAAGGTTATTAGAAGGTCATTAGGCCATTTCATGGAACCCAAGAGCAGAAAGGCCACGGATGTATGGACTGGAACCAGGATTGGAGCATGGGGGAGCCCTGCACGGATTGGGGCCTTTTTCCCCAGAGTGTGGGTTCGTGCCTCTTCAGCTGCAGATCAGTACTCTGTACATAGGTCTACAGGACAGAAAAGGATGGCCAAGAGCTCCTGAATTTTACATGTTCCAGTCCAGGGATGAAAGAGATTTCTCTTTCCAACCCAGTCTACAAAATTGATGAGGAAGAAACTGGAGTTTCCCCAGGTCAGGTGTGACCCCTGATCAATCAATTGTGGATGGGCACAGAGTCTGGGGAAGGATTTTGATTAACCGGGCTCAGGTCTCCTCTGCCCGCAGAAGTGAATACTACTTTGCCTCCTGCTGGAATCCCTCTCTGTCCATGAAAATACACAATAGACTATAAGGGTCAGGGGTTTGGAGTCAGGCAAATCTGAGTCTCACTTATTAGTTTGCAACTCTGGACAAATCACTTAATCTCTTCAAAATTCAATGTCCTCATTTATAAAACTGGACTAAAACTATTGGCCATGCAGCATTGTCAATCTAAAAGGATGCTGGGTGGGAATTTTCCTCATGCCCAAAAGTGAGGCCAAAAAGAACTGCGAAGAAATTGACATTTCTCTGGCGCAGCGGTTCTCAGAGTGAGTCCTGGGAGCATCAGCATCAACCTCACCTGAGAAATTGTCAGAAATGCAAAATCTTGAACTCTAGCCTAGACTTACTGCATCAGAAACGTTGGACATGGCAACCAGTGATGCATGCCGCAGTTTGAGAACTTCTGCTCTATGGACCTAGAAGGAACCTCCAAAGAGCCCTCCAAAGTGGACCACAAACTCCTGGTGGAGGCCAGTTGAATCCAGTCCTCCCAGGTAACCTCTTCTCAGACAACAGTCTATAATGCAGGCTATGGGGAGGACAGGCACAGGAGGGAATCTCTGGAGTCCAAAATATTTGGATATCGAGGGTCTAGTGTGGTTTACGTGGGAAAAAATAAGATTTCTCCACCTTAAGCCAAGTGAAGATTAAAGATTGGGGGTGTTTGAAACAATGGGGAATTAAGTCTCCCCTGGCCAGGTGCTGTGTAGCTGTGGAAAATTGCAGGCCTGCTTTGATGCCAGCACTGTTGGAAGAAATTTTTGGGAAAATATTTCTCCTCTCTCAGAGCTTCTAGACCCTGAAGAGAGAGGGGAAGCAAAGGGAACTAGCAGACCATGTCTCCTCCTCACTGAAGGATAGGCCAGCCAGATAGGCAGGGGAGGGTAGGAGACTGTGGCTTTAAATGGGAGGAGCTAAGCCTGGCATACTGTAAAAACACTGTTCCAATACCCGGAGGTAAATAGATGCCATAGGATGTGACCCATATGGCATTGCATCATTGCAAAGAGTGATTTTTAAAAAGAGCTGTGTTGAAGGCAATTAGTAGAAAACAAAAAAATAAAAGTATTTGAGATGCTGTTTGGAAAATACATAAGCGTCGGGGATGGTTAATAAAGCATTGTCATTTATTGAGTGCCTCCACGGTCCAGACTCTTCATTAAGCAACTAAAAAAAAGAATCACATTACATTTTTATAACAACATTGTGAGGCGGTTGTTATAAATTCCCACATTACAGAGAAGAAAACTGAGGCCCAGGGGAGGGGAAACAGGTGGCCAAAAGCACACACTGAGTCAGCAGAACCCAGCCCTGGCCACCATGTGCCTCTCCCTGACACTGAAGCCGCATTGTAACCATTGCTTGTTTAGGGTGGCTATTTTAATAATACGTTAATCCCTAAATCAGGGATGTTACTCATTTCCTTCTGGAATGGAATCCTTGAGCATTCCGATTGCAGATCAGGGTAGGGAGACTGTCTCTCTGTGTTTCATTAGTTCTTGTGGATCACTACACAGGGGTCCTGGCCAGGGGCAGGCTCTGCGCTG
This sequence comes from Symphalangus syndactylus, assembly GCF_028878055.3. Classification (NCBI taxonomy): domain Eukaryota; kingdom Metazoa; phylum Chordata; class Mammalia; order Primates; family Hylobatidae; genus Symphalangus; species Symphalangus syndactylus. The sequence continues at coordinate 12,379,581 of NC_072427.2, forward strand.
CTGTTTCAGAACCGGGAGTCGGCTTTTCAGAGCCGGTATTTATTAGGTTGGTGCAAAAGTAATTGCGGTTTTTGCCATTACTTTTAGTGCCAAAATCGCAATTACTTTTGTACCAACTTAGTACATGACCCTGTTTTGCGACTTAAAACTCAAGGCAAAGACAGTCCAAGTGCTAACTTTGGTTTCTCAGACAAAGCTCTAGATAATGCCTACGAAAGGGCTCTGTAAATCTTGAAAGGGCCAACCAGTGTGCAGCCTCAGGAGTCACCTGGACTCCACTCAGAAAGGCTGCAGAAGTCTCTTACTTTGACAGTGGCGAGGGCTGGGCGCGGTGGCTCACGCCTGTAATCCCAGCACTTTGGGAGGCCACGGTGGGCGGATCATGAGGTCAGGAGATTGAGTCCATCCTGGTTAACACGGTGAAACCCCGTCTCTACTAAAAATACAAAAAATTAGCTGGGCGTGGTGGCGGGCACCTGTAGTCCCAGCTACTAGGGAGACTGAGGCAGGAGAATGGCGTGAACCTGGGAGGCGGAGCTTGCAGTGAACCGAGATTGCTCCACTGAACTCCAGCCCAGGCGACAGAGCGAGACTCTGTCTTAAAAAAAAAAAGTGGCGAACGGTGCTTGCCGGCGTCTTCCAGCCCTGAAAGTAAAATCGAAGCCATTCAATGCCTGTCTCTCCCTTGCACACACACACCCGTTTATGAGCATGAATCACAGATTTCCAAATAACAAATATGAACTTTAGAAAAAAAAAAAAACACCCACCGCATAGCCCAGAGCCTTCCAACCCCCCTTTCCAGCTGTCGATCAAGGCGGATTCTGACTAGCCCAGGAGGAGGGGGTGGGGAGGGGGAGCTATTAAATCAGGCCCCAGGAGGTTCAACACTTGCAGCAATTTGTAGTGAAATTACCAGCTGAACTTGGTTTAGAACCTGGCTGGAGCCCTCCCTGAAGGGTGTGGTGTCAGAGCTGAGCAATTTGCTGTGGGTGAAAGCTTTGTGGTTGATTACTGAGCTAAGGAACAGGTCACCGAAAACCAAAGGAGCCGGAGGGTGTACCGTGTACCGGAGAAGCTTCCAGCTGCGAGAAGCCATGCTCAGGTCACGCTCATTCTTTTCTAAGCATCTAGAAATACATTGCTGTTAATTCTAATAAAACTTCAGCAGGTCCTCAAATAACATCTTTTCATTCAACGTCTTTTTATAACATTGATGAGAAAAAAGATAAAAAATATCAATTCCTGGCCAGGGCTACCATCTGCGTTTGCAAGTTCTTCCCATTTCTGCCTGGGTTTTTCCTGGGTACTTTGGTTTCCTCCCACATTTCAAAGATGTGCATGTTAGGTTAATCTAAATGGTCCCAGTGTGAGGGAGTGTGGGTGTGGGTGTGAGCCCGCCCTGGGATGAGATGGTGTCCTGGCCAGGGCTGGCTTCCACCTTGAGCCCTGAGCTGCAGGGATAGACTCCAGCCACCTGAGACCCTGAACTGGGATAAGTGGGTAATCAATCACCATCCTTGTGTTTATTAATCTTCTGTCAATGTATGTATAGCTTGCATGTATTTCAATGTTGAATATTATAAGGGTTTTGGTCTTTATTTAGAAGTTTGGGGATGTTTCTGTGACCGGAAATACGCTGTAGAAACTTAACTCTTGTTTATCTCAATTAGCCTAGGATAAAACTGGTTTTGTTACACATCATTTTGCTTAATGCTGTGGCTTCCAAGAACTGATAGATGACATTAAGTGACGACTTTCTTAGCTAGCTACGCAGGCTGACTGGTTTGCAAAAGAGCTCCAACAACATCCTATTTGGAATGGAGACCAGTCTCACGAGGCAAAGCCACAGGAGCTTAGCTGTTGAGGAGTTGGCTCTTCCTTCCAAAGACCTGCCTCTCCTTGTCCAGAAAGCCTAGGCCACCCAAAGGGACTGTGTCCTGACAGAAAGGCAGGCTGCCTGCCAGAATAAGGATCAAAGCCCAGAAACTCAGCATCCCTCCCCCGACTTCATGTGGCTCACACAATATGAATTGATGCTCACACTTTACACTTGTAATTGTGTCTCTACATTTATTATTGATAAAGTACTATCTTAGGTATGATCTCATTTAATATTTACAACTAACCTGGGTGTGGTGCTTTTAAGCCTCATTTGACAAAAAAGCAAAATAAAACATCCAAGTGTTTGTCCCAACAGGCATAGTAATGAATGGCATAAAAATCAATGTTGAGAGATTTGTCCAGTATGTTTATCAGTACCCCCTAGTATATACTTCATGTGAGATCTTTTAAGAATTTGTGCACAGAGGCCGGGCGCGGTGGCTCACGCTTGTAATCCCAGCACTTTGGGAGGCCGAGGCGGGCGGATCACGAGGTCAGCAGATCGAGACCACGATGAAACCCCATCTCTACTAAAAATACAAAAAAATTAGCCGGACCCTGTAGTCCCAGCTACTCGGAGAGGCTGAGGCAGGAGAATGGCGTGAACCCAGGAGGCAGAGCTTGCAGTGAGCCGAGATTGCGCCACTGCACTCCAGCCTGGGCGACAGAGCGAGACTCCATCTCAAAAAAAAAAGAATTTGTGCACAGAAAAAAATCCTACAAGAAATCATCTGTTCTTCAGAGTCAGGGTCCTGTCTCTAATGATTATGGGTCGTGGGGCTCCTCAAGCTCTCCTTTTCCTCTAGGCTTCCAGGAAGACCAGAACAACCAATAGAGGGCAATTCTTGCAACTCTGTGAGCCTTCATGCATGGTATATTTGCTTTCTCTTTTCTTTGAGCTAATTTTTCTTCTAATTAACTTGTCTGTATACAGAAACTTTAGATTCTTTGGGAACTGAGGACAGCCATAAATAAATGCATAAATATAATAGCAACAAGCAAAAATGTGAATGAGAGAGCTGGCCTCCAAGACAGACCTCCTGATTCCAAATTCATTTCCACATCACCACATGGTCTCGTCTGGCATTTCTGCTAGAGGATCCTTGGGACAAAGTGCATTTTGCTTCCTGAGAGATAGTGTATTAGTCCATTATTACATTGCTATAAATAAATATCTGGGACTGAGTAATTTATAGAGAAAAGAGGTTTGACTGGCTTGTAGTTCTGCAGGTTGTACAGGAAGCAATAGTGCTGGCATTTGCTTCTGGGGAGGTCTCAGGAAGCTTGCAATTATAGCAGAAGGCAAAGGGGGAGCAGATGCCTTACATGGCAGGAGCAGGAGCAAGAGAATGTGGGGGGAGGTGCCACATACTTTAAAAAACCAGATCTCACGAGAACTCACTCACTATTGTAAGAATAGCACCAAGCGATGGTGCTAAACCATTCATGAGAAATCCACCTCCATGATCCAATTACCTCCCACCAGGCCCCACCTCCAACACTGGGGATTACAATTTGACATGAGATTTGGGTGGCAACAAAGACCCAGACTAAATCAGATGGGAAGGTAAGGGACATGGAACACTGCAACCACATTACTACGCCTTCACCTGCCTGAGCAGCAGGGATCTCAGGCCGCATCAGAGCAGAATGGTCTGGAAGTTGCTGGCCACATGCCACTGATTTTCTCTCCCAGGAGCAACCCAGCAGTCTTTCCTTGAGGGAGAAATTTAATTACAAGAAATTTGCAAACATATTTGGGAAGAAAGGTAGGGCAGTTATTCTTTAATTAGATAGAGGCTGGTTTTAATCGCTTTCCTGGCAGTGTGTCCCCTTGGGAGTCTGGTGCTTGTGCAAATGAAGACTTGAGTAGAGAATTAGAAAAGGAGCTTTGGTTTGGACATTCCTCGCCACTGGATTGGCTACCACATTCAATCCTAAACTGCAACCTGATAGAGTTATTTTCAGATTTCTGAACCTTACTTCCATCAATGTGATGTTGCTTCCAGTCTGCTGGAGCCGAGGGGCAACAGTAGAGCTGATTATTTGGTCTGCAATGGCCCTAGGTCAGAGCAACAGGCATGCTCAACAATCCTCTGCTGGAAAATTCCAAACTCCTCAGGCCCACTTTCCATATAAGGAGTCTGTGTGCAAGTGTGTATGTTCCAGAGTATTTGTACATGGAAATGAGAGTGTGTGTGTGTAAGCATGTGTATGTGTGATTGTGTGTGTGAGTGCATCAGGGTGGGTGAGTGTGCATGCATGCATGTGTACGCATGAAGAAATATGTGTTTCTGTGTGTATTGGAGTGAGTCAATGTATGTGTGCATGAGTAAGCATGTGAGTATAAGTGTGTGCGTGAGTGTATAAACATGCATGTGCATATGTGTTTGTGTATGCATGCCTAAGGGTGTACGAATGTGAATTGCATGAGTGTTTGAATGAGAATATGTGTGAGCTTTTGAGTGTGAATGTGAGTGATCATGTGGTTAAGTGTGTGCATGTGTGTTTGCTATGGTCTCTCTAGTTGCATTAGGAGGAGGAATGGGGGAAAGAGAATGAAACCAGAATGGGCAGATTGCTCCACCTCACCCTGAACTGATGGAGACAAAAGCGCAGAGTTAAAACTGTTGGCTACAGTGAAAACTGTTGGCTACAGTTATCTCCCTCTCACACCTAACCATCCTTAAATAAGTAAGCGAAAGCAGACAAACAAGATTCCCTGGAAAACAAGATAATGAAGTAATCTTCCCATTTGGCTTCCCATGCAGGGTCCACAGAGAGACAGGCGTGTGGAACAGCCTGCAGGCGGGTTCACAACACATTCTATGTCCACCCAAGCTTGTTCTGAATTGCACAGATGGGATGCTCCAGCCAGAGTGATTTCAGTGAGCAGCAGAACCAGTGACATCATTTTGGCTGTAAGAGAGTGGAGTCCCTAAGGAGGTCTTGTTTCCCTCATTTACTGAAAACACAAAACGCATCAAGGGCAGAACTGGGGCCAAACCCCAGCGTTCTTGATGTGCATTTAGAAGATAATTTATCCTGGTTGCCTCAGAGATGCCTGCTTACGCACGTATTGTCCAGTCTTCATACTAATCCCTTCTTCCCAGCCCATCAGATGCCGTCTGGCTCATGTCTGGGATATTTATGCTCTGTTATCACTGGTCTCCTTTTTCACCCCATTCTATTAATTACTTCCCCTTAATCAACTTTAAAATTGCCTTGAGGATGTCACTCCCTTGTTCAGAGATATTTGCTGGCTCCCCATTAATTAGAAAATAAAACCTAAGATATTTAGTTTGCAGCCAAGATTCAGTACAAGCTAATTCTCACCGTTCTTATTTTTGACATACCTTCTTCTACTTTATCAAAACTTGTCTACTAATTGCATAAGTAACATACCCTATTTATTCATTCTTTTATTCAAAAAATACATAATGAGCGCTTTTCATGTCCCAGGCAGCACACTAGAGACCATAGCACCTGCTGTGAGCAGCTATGCTACTAGATTCTCTGTAGGAAATATTAATATACAGGGCTTCTGTGTGTACCACTTCAGGGGTGCCATATACAGAGATCACAATATGATGATGCCTTTTGGATTTTGTAGTGTGTCACCTCTATGTGTAATTTTTACAGCCTTGAAAGGGGAGTGGTTACATTAAATTCATTTTATGGTTGGAAAAACTAAGGCACAGTGTGGGCATTGAAATTCAGGGACCTGTATTCAAAACCATTATGTATAATTAACATTGTTCTCTTCTGCTGGTTCTCCGGGAAGATACACGATCATACACTTTTTCTGTTTTTAATTTGTTTTGTATGCTAGATTTGATGAAGAGAATTAACCAATCAACCTTCATCAAGGCAGGTTTGCATTTTCTATTTCTCTGTAGCTGCATCAGCCCATCTAAATTCTAGACTAGAGTCAACGTTCTGTCATTGGATGGGCATGAGTTTTGGGATCTGACTATTCTTAATTCAAATTCTGGCTCTGTTTACTAGCCTAGGTAATATTCACCAAATTAGTTAACCCTATGAATAAATTTATCATTCATTAAAAGGTTATAATATATTACAGATATTAAAATACATACTATATATGTTGCAGAATTTGTAGATAGATTGAAATACAATGGAAAGCAGAGCCTTTAATGTAGTACCTGCCATACAATCTAGTACTCAGTGAACATTAGCCATTGCTTTCCCATCACTGTACTCAGATTAAGGGGAGAGGCTGCTATTCCTGCTATGAGAGGCTTCTCTGGGATGAATGCTTGACACAATTCTCTGCCATTCTCAGGGGAATAAGGTAAGAAGCATACTCTCAAAGGTGTGCCCCTCAGGCCTCTGTCAAACCAGATTATTTCTGGGTCAGCTCTGAAACACACTTCCACAAATTATTTCTAAGCCTTTGCTTGTGGACATTTCTGAACCACAGTCCAGGGATCTAAGAGGGAAATTATGTCCTCCAATGCCTGTGTTCCTGGGAAGGAACTTTCTATACTTTTCCTGTTTCTCTCTGGGTAACTTCCCATACCCTACCAAGGGCAGTAGGACGGGGCCCAAGGATTGCAGGGTGCCGCCCAGTATGCAGTTGGGATGCATCACAAATGCACAGTGTCTGTCACACAGTCACACTGCACACGATCACTGCCAAATGGTCTCTTCCCATTGCTCCAATCAGCAAGTACACTTTTAAGCCTGAAGACTTGGAGGTTATGAATTTCATGTTGGTTCTATGCCTGATGCCAAATTAGATTAGATTCTACTTTCAGGCTAAAAGAAAAAAAAAACAACTTTTCTTTGGAAAAAAATATTTTTTGTCCAATTTACATCTTAGGTTTACCATGGGGGCTTTAGCTTAAAGTTGTTCTCATTGGAGATTCTTGATTGGCTGGAAGCCCCTGGGCTGTGCTTATAAGAAGTGGCCAAATAACAATGGAATGATACCAATAGTGGTACTGGGTAATATATTTAAGCATCACGTTCATTGTTTTGCATTCATTATGTCACTGCCAATGACTCCAGGCCACATACCAGACACGCTAAAGGAGCCTTTCCTAAAATACAGATTTCCAGGCCACCACTCATACCTCAGAACCTAGTGTAAAATTCTATATTTAAAAAAATATTTTATTAGTGATTCTAGTGCATAGGAATACAGCAAAAGTGGAAAAAATCCCAAGGGTGATAACTACTATCAATGACTGGAGTAGGAAAAGTCATTTCCTAAGGTCCTTTAGGAAGGGGTGAAATTGTAGACTGGAACTCAATCCATCCTGATCTCAGAGCTTGAAAACATAACCCTTACCTTAAGTGAAACAGGTCCAAGAGCACAGACCAATCCTGTGGGATGCTGAGGGTCGCTACCTGTGTATTCTGACTCAATGGGTCTAAGAAAAGGCCCAGGAATCTACATTTTACAGAGCCCTCTGTTACCCTACATGATTTTGATGCAGGTGACCTGAGAACCATATTTTTATAAAACTCCTCTACTTCCTTCAATCTAAAGAAAAAAATGCAAACATGCTTTCTCCTAATTACTTGGCCTACTTCTTAGCTCATCTAGTCAAATCAGCCATTTCCACTGACATGTCATGAGATCCTTTTTGTTTTTCCATTTCTCAATCTTTCTTATCTCTCTATGAGCAGATGACCAAATAATTCTGGAGTCTAGAGTTCTGAGACCTTAATCTTTTTTTTTTTTGAGACAGAATCTCACACTGTCACCCAGGCTGGAGTGCAGTGGTGCAATCTTTGCTCACTGCAACCTCCCCCTCCCAGGTTCAAGCAATTCTCCTGCCTCAGTCTCCCAAGTAGCTGGGATTACAGGAGCGTGTGACAACGGCCAGCTATTATTTTTTTTTTGTATTTTTAGTAGAGATGGGATTTCACCATGTTGGCCATCATTCTGCTCTTTACTAGATTCAATCTTCTCACTTTAGTAGAAATTCCTGTTCACAATTTTCCTTCTCAGATCTACACAAATTTACATTATCTGTGCCTCCCTAAGTCATTTTCTAGCACTCTTGCTCCCATTTGCTAAGATGACTATGCTGGTCTTATTCTGTACGTATTACATGTGAGGAGTTCTCAGGCAATTTACTTAAAAGGCCTTCCCGTGCACAAAGTGAAAATTCTCCCTTATGTGAAAGGCTGTATGAGGAAGTGGAAGTGTTGGGTGTGCACTTATCATGACTATTAAGAACTGAGCCATGATGTGGACTTGACAACGTGAGAATTCTAACTTTGCCGTGCTGTAACCACAGCATCTTAAACAAGTTATTTAATCTTTTGGGGATCTCAACGTCATTATCCATGAAATGAAGATAATATCAGGACTATAACAAGAATTAAATGATAACACATGTAAATGTCAATTAGAATTACATTCAAAGTCAGACAGACTTAGATTTGAATTCTCCCTCTGCCACATGCTTGAAGTTAACCTCAGCAAGTCTCAGGTTATAAAATAAATTTAAAATTGTCTACCTCATGGGGCGTGGTGGGGAGTGAGTGCAAATGCTAATGTTCAGAAAATTCCCAGAACATTTCCTGGCACATAGGAAATGCTTCATAAAAGTTAGTTATTATCCCCATCTCCACTCCCAGAGGCCTGTTCAAAGAATCCACATTGCTAACAAGCCCAGATCACACTAACTCATAGAACCCCTGATGTTCCAGGTACCTAGAGTGAGTGTCTCAGAGAATGGGGCCCAATACAAGAGGGGAAGCCTGAAGAGTCTTCATCTTCATCTAAAGGGCTGACTATGGGGGTCCCAGAAAAACTCTGCATACCCTAGAGTCACATTATAAGAAGTTTTTTCTTTTAAATTCAGGAAATTGCCTATAACATGTTTCAGAAAAATGACCCTCAACCATGTCATGTTCCCACTGAGGCTGCAGACGCACAGAGCCTGTGTCCACCCCACTGCATATCATTCTTTGGGCTGAGTCTGTTAGCTGTGGTCTCAGAATCCTTCTTAACATGGCATGCATGCTGAAACCTTATTTGCTCTCTCTTCAAGAAAAGATCCCTAAGCTGAGCTTAAACTTCATTCCATCACATACCCTGCTCCAAGCCTGTCATCTCAGAGCAGTGACTCTTGACTTTTTGTTGGCTTCACATTTATCATATCTGTAGTGATTTTGCCACAGTTAACGATTAACTTTGCATCAGCCCAAAGGGCCCCACAGGCTCAGATGAACCAGAAGTATTTTGCCCCTTTATTTTCTTCAAACCTTTCTCTAAGAATAGCAACAAAACCAGAAAGCCCTGGAGCCTTCATCCTCATTTATTTCACTGCCTGGATATAATTTAAGGAGATGCACTAAAAACGTCAAAAGTGAACAAATTGAAAAGAGTGTTTCAATTCTCCAGGCATGAGACAAACTCTCCAGGAAACTAATCTTTAAAATATTTGGAACTGACCAAAGATTAATTTTAAACCCTTAAGTGAAAAGTGATGATTTTTGTCCTCATCTGCTGGGTACAATACTGCTCACTGAGGTACAGTGGGAAGACAGTCCCTCTTTTCTGTTCCCACCACCCAAGGCAGGGTCCCCCATAGCAGAGGCATCTATCTCTGCTTCCTGTTTGCGCCATTTCAAAGGGTGGCGCTCCCATCTCTTTAAGCTGCCGCTCTTCCAACTTGGCAGGGCTGATTAGGAAGACCCAGTTCCTGACCACTGATGCTTTGCTACGCTAAGCTGGAAAATGTCTCCCTCTGCCCTTGAGAAGGGGGTCTGAAAGTTTTGTGAGATTAACACCGCAGCAACATTCCAGTGTGTTTCACGCTGCTGCCTCCTGTTTCCCTTGAAGTTTTCACCAGACCCTGGAATTCTTTTTCACTTCCTGTTCTGAGCCATTGCCGGGCACTCATTACCCACCAGCTGTGGCCCAGCTGCTGCATTCTACACTAGAGGTGGCGCCCTGCACCTGGCGGGTGAGTCATTCCCCTTCTGCCTGCTAGCACAGTGCATTAAGCCTTCCGGGTGGGTCTTTGTTTGGAAAGCAGCTCTATAAATGTCAAGTATTACTAACTGTCCAGGAGAGAGGTGGGAAAACCAAAGGGCTTGGGAAGACTGAAGACCTGAGCAAAACCTTGTTTGTTTGTTTACTTTTTTTTCTCCTGTTCTTTCCTTTCTTATCTGCCACGCTACTTTGGATTTCCAGACTAGCCAAAGGATTGAAATGACCATCCCCATAAATACGTAAATTGACACAAATCTGGAAATACTAATCATTTTAAAATAAAACCGAGATCAGTAGTATTGCTCACATTCGTAATAACTTTGGCACATAAGATAGAAATGTAGGCAAATCAGGCTTATTATCTTATCCATAAAAAGCTTTCAGTCTAATACAATGAAAGACAATATGCACAATAAGTGTGTGTTCATGAAATCAGGAAATAGTTCCGTTTCCTTGGAGACAGCAAAGTGTGTCAGGGCGTGGGTATCCCATCTTGGTAGCTACTGTGGCTGTTTTTACAACTTTTTGTTTTTTTTTTTTTTTTTTTTTTGAGACGGAGTCTCGCTCTGTCGCCCAGGCTGGAGTGCAGTGGCGCAATCTCGGCTCACTGCAAGCTCCGCCTCCCGGGTTCACGCCATTCTCCTGCCTCAGCCTCTCCGAGTAGCTGGAACTACAGGCGCCCGCCACCACTCCCGGCTAATTTTTTGTATTTTTAGTAGAGACGGGGTTTCACCGTGTTCTCGATCTCCTGACCTCGTGATCCGCCCGCCTTGGCCTCCCAAAGTGCTGGGATTACAAGCGTGAGCCACCGCGCCCGGCCACAACTTTTAACTCTGCTTGTTTTTTGAGTCACTCCTTCTGATATATCCTCTCATTAGAAGGCCGAGTAATCTTCCTTAGATTCCAGTTTTATCAGTCTTTTTCTTTTTTGTTGTTTATAAAATCTTTCATGTTTATTTTAATTTGAATTTCAATGAAAATATACTCAAATTTTGTACACTTTTTTGTTGTTGTTGTTGCTTTTTATTATTATTATACTTTAAGTTTTAGGGCACATGTGCACAATGTGCAGGTTTGTTACATATGTATCCATGTGCCATGTTGGTGTGCTGCACCCATTAACTTGTCATTTAGCATTAGGTATATCTCCTAATGCTGTCCCTCCCCACTTCCCCCACCCCACAACAGTCCCGGGAGTATGATGTTCCCCTTCCTGTGTCCGTGTGTTCTCGTTGTTCAATTCCCACCTATGAGTGAGAACATGTGGTGTTTGGTTTTTTGTCCTTGAGATAGTTTACTGAGAATGATGGTTTCCAGTTTCATCCATGTCCCTACAAAGGACATGAACTCATCATTTTTATGGCTGCATAGTATTCCATTGGGTATATGTGCCACATTTTCTTAATCCAGTCTATCATTGTTGGACATTTGGGTTGGTTCCAAGTCTTTGCTATTGTGAATAGTGCTGCAATAAACATACGTGTGCATGTGTCTTTATAGCAGCATGATTTATAGTCCTTTGGGTATATACACAGTAATGGGATGGCTGGGTCAAATGGTATTTCTAGTTCTAGATCCCTGAGGAATCGCCACACTGACTTCCACAATGGTTGAACTAGTTTACAGTCCCACCAACAGTGTAAAAGTGTTCCTATTTCTCCACATCCTCTCCAGCACCTGTTGTTTCCTGACTTTTTAATGATGGCCATTCTAACTGGTGTGAGATGGTATCTCATTGTGGTTTTGATTTGCATTTCTCTGATGGCCAGTGATGATGAGCATTTTTTCATGTGTTTTTTGGCTGCATAAATGTTTTCTTTTGAGAAGTGTCTGTTCATGTCCTTTGCCCACTTTTTGATGGGGTTGTTTCTTTTTTTCTTGTAAATTTGTTTGAGTTCATTGTAGATTCTGGATATTAGCCCTTTGTCAGATGAGTAGGTTGTGAAAATTTTCTCCCATTTTGTAGGTTGCCTGTTCACTCTGATGGTAGTTTCTTTTGCTGTGAAGAAGCTCTTTAGTTTAATTAGATCCCATTTGTCAATTTTGGCTTTTGTTGCCATTGCTTCTGGTGTTTTAGACATGAAGTCCTTGCCCATGCCTATGTCCTGAATGGTATTGCCTAGGTTTACTTCTAGGGTTTTTATGGTTTTAGGTCTAGCATTTAAGTCTTTAATCCATCTTGAATTAATTTTTCTATAAGGTGTAAGGAAGGGATCCAGTTTCAGCTTTCCACATATGGCTAGCCAGTTTTCCCAGAACCATTTATTAAATAGGGAATCCTTATCTCATTGCTTGTTTTTGTCAGGTTTGTCAAAGATCAGATAGTTGTAGATATGAGGCATTATTTCTGAGGGCTCTGTTCTGTTCCATTGATCTATGTCTCTGTTGTGGTACCAGTACCATGCTGTTCTGGTTACTGTAGCCTTGTAGTATAGTTTGAAGTCAGGTAGCGTGATGCCTCCAGCTTTGTTCTTTTGGCTTAGGATTGACTTGGCGATGCGGGCTCTTTTTTGGTTCCATATGAACTTTAAAGTAGCTTTTTCCAATTCTGTGAAGAAAGTCATTGGTAGCTTGATGGGGATGGCATTGAATCTATAAATTACCTTGGGCAGTATGGCCATTTTCACGATTGATTCTTCCAACCCATGAGCATGGAATGTTCTTCCATTTGTTTGTATCCTCTTTTATTTCATTGAGCAGTGGTTTGTAGTTCTCCTTGAAGAGGTCCTTCATGTCCCTTGTAAGTTGGATTCCTAGGTATTTTATTCTCTTTGAAGCAATTGTGAATAGGAGTTCACTCATGATTTGGCTCTCTGTTTGTCTGTGATTGGTGTACAAGAATGCTTGTGATTTTTGTACATTGATTTTGTATCCTGAGACTTTGCTGAAGTTGCTTATCAGCTTAAGGAGATTTTGGGCTGAGACGATGGGGTTTTCTAGATATACAATCATGTCATCTGCAAACAGGGACAATTTGACTTCCTCTTTTCCTAATTGAATACCCTTTATTTCCTTCTCCTGCCTGATTGCCCTGGCCAGAACTTCCAACACTATGTTGAATAGGAGCAGTGAGAGAGGGCATCCCTATCTTGTTATGTACATCACCATCATCAAAGACCAAAAGTAGAAAAAACTACAAAGATGGGGAGAAAACAAGCAGAAAAACTGGAAACTCTAAAAAGCAGAGCGCCTCTCCTCCTCCAAAGGAACGCAGTTCTTCACCAGCAACGGAACAAAGCTGGACAGAGAATGACTTTGACGAGTTGAGAGAAGAAGCCTTCAGATGATCAAACTACTCCGAGCTACAAGAGGAAATTATCAGTTTTTTTTATTGCTTTTGTTAAAATCCTTAGAGACAACTGTGGAAAGAGCAAAGGCAACCCACTCAAGTGTAAGAGAAAATCTTCCTAAATTCATCCTTTCAGTAGCTAAAAAATTACCCCACACACACCTTTTTTAAAAAGCTGTGATAACTTATCTACTATTGTTTTGAATGGCATGATACGATAAAGATGTATATCCCAAGGTAGACATTTTTCAAGAAACTATTTATATAATGACTCACTCTTAAATAAGATTTTTGACTTTTGGAAGAGATTTTGTTAGTGTACGCATCTCCAAAGATCTATTGTCATTGATTAATATCCAGGATATCAAGCTTAGAAAATGTTATTTTCCTGATGTTTTGACTTTCTTAGGATGTAAATACTCAATACACCAAACCCAAGGCAGTATTAGCAAGTGGAAGCTTACAAAGTGAAAGACGTCAAATGAGCATTTGATTATTTAGGTTATTTAGCTGAGTCTTACAACCCACTGGAGCTTTTTCCTTTCATTGAGTTAGGCAAAACTCTTTGGGGGTTCTTGCTGGATTCAAAGTCTACTGAATTATGAGCAGGCCCAGGCTTCTCTCAAAGGGAAAACTGTCCAGTAAACTAAGAGTTATTTCCCTCATACTAATTTCAAAATGTATTTTCAAAACTGATTCCAATAAATGCCATACTCTGAGGTACGATTCATAGTTGAATAAGAACTTATGTTACATAGGCTTATCATATTAGTTTCCTACTGCTGATGTAACAAATTACACAAATGTAGTGGCTTAACACAGCACTAGTTTACTATCTAACAATTACGGAGGTCAGTTTCAAAATGGGTCTCACTGGGCTAAAATTAAAGTGTCAGCAGAGCTGTGTCCGTTTTGGAGGCTCTTGGGGATAATCTCTTTCCTTGCCTTTCCCAGTTTTAAGAAGCTGCCTGCATTTCTTGGCTTGTGGCCCCTTCCTCCATCCTCAAAATTAGCAGTTTTGGGTGGAGTCATTTTTCCATGCTGCCATCTCCCTGGGTCTTGTTTCTGATTTCTTCTTTCACTTTAGGTATCTTTGTGATTACACTGGGTCTACTGGGATAATTCAGGATAATCTTTCTATATTAAGGTCTGCAAAATAGCACTCTTAATTCCACCTGAAATCTTAAATCCTCTTTGTCATAGAAGGGAACATATTCAATATACACTGAAAAAGATTTTTCTTAAAAAAGAAAGAGGCTTTATTTCATCAAGCAGTTTGCTTTTGAGGAGATGCAGACTTCCACATAAAACTGAAGTGTGTTCTGAGAGAACAAAAAGAGGGGTTGAATTTTACAGAGAAAGTTCCCACCCAGGTTTCCACTCTGGTCCACCATGCAAATGAGGGATGCAAGCTTGTTTAGTTCAGATTGGTTGATGCTTGTTTTGTTCTGATTGGTCGAAGTAGGTCACAGTCTATTAGTTAGGTCCAGGTGATGAGATGGGGCTTTCTGGCTGCCATTGATTCAGGTGGTGTAAACAGGAACAGACAGGTATAAAAGTCCCAAAGTTACAAGAGCTTGTGGTTTCTTCAGGAGCCAGAGTATGTGTGTGACCTCTAGTCAGCAATTGGCTGCTTGGCTCCATTTTAAATTCAGCCCCAGCTAGCCACTCAGGATCCATCTTGAGGGGCTGGCTCTTTCAGCTTCACACACTGGGCCTACTGGTATGACCCAAGATAATTTTCCTATATGAAGGTCAGCTAGAGCAGTCTTAATTCTACCTGCAGTCCTTTGTCATGTAAGGGAACACATTACTAGTTTCCAGGCATTGAGATGTAAACTGCTTTGGGGCCAATATTCTGCCTATTATATGTAGTAATAGACATTTGAGGTTTTAAGTCAACCAGTTGGTGGGGGAAAGTGAATATTTAAGGGAAATTCAACCAAAAATTAAAATGAAGACTTGAGTGCTCTATGAAGTCTCAGATCCTATTCTGGGAGCTATGCTATTGGATGTTTATGAGCAAGCACCTACTCAGAATCAGACACTATCAAATCTGCAAGTATTAAAAAACAAATAAGAAAGTCCCCATCTGTCCTCCAGTAGCTCGCCACTGGGAGAGAAAGACAAGCACATTCACAGCATAAGAAGCAGACACTGACCGCTATGGTGCAGAGAAAAAACCGCTTCATCCTGGAGATGACATTTGGAAAGACTAAAACAATCAAGATCCCCCGCCCCCCACCCCCAGAGGCTTGCTGCCACAAAGATATGATAGTTTTAACCAAATAAAATGAATTTTCCTCATATTGACACATTTAAACACTTACAAGACCCTCTGACCACATTCCTATGGCTTCTCCTAGAGCCTGGGAAGGGGCCAATGTGAGAACACTGAAGTGTAAGTTTCACTTGTTTCTTCTCTGACAGTTGGACTTTGTTCTGCTGATTAGATCAGCTCCCACAAATGTCTTCATCCCTTGAACAGAGTGTCTCACATAAAGCAAGCTATATTTTTATTTCTCTCATAAGCCTGAGATGCAGGGACTTTTAGGGTTAACAAAAATCATGGGTTTCCCTAAATACGTTTACAACATTAAGGTCAGTTTCAAAAGACTACCATAGGCAGCCTGGCAAGAGAAAAGAAGTTAGAAGATGACAGCCTGGAGCTTGAGGTTGGGAGAATGGAAGTCTAAAAGCAAGCCTCATCTTGCAGTCCACTTTGTGACTCTATACCTCAGATCTTGTTTTGGATATCATGGCATAGGCTGTTAATTTCCCCCCAGAATCCATTGTCCTGACCTTTTTATAATACAAGCTTCCTCCTATAAACAACGTGTGACTTTTATCAGAGCACTTGGCTTTCAGGCTGAACTAACGTTTCCCAGCCTCCCTTGCAGCTAGAGGTATGATCGAGTTCTTGCCAATGGAATGTGAGCAGAAGTGATGTGTCTAATTGTAATGTCATTTCCTTTAAAGATATTGCTTGTTTTCCACTTTTTCTCCTTTCATTTCCTTTTGGTGAAGAAACGAAGAGAATCAGAGTACCCACCTTGGATTCTGATATGAAAGATGTAGGATAAAAGAGCTATTCCATCAGCCTGGAAAGATTACTCACCAGCAAACTCTTAGGTAAAAGTGAGAGAGAAAAATAAACTATTTTATTTCATCCACTGAATTTTGAAGGCTGTTTGTTACAGCTACTTAGACTGACACTTAACATGGTAAAATAAGTAGTTAAAGGATCATCTTCATTCATGGAAATGTTCTTCCTCCAACAATGAATATACTATTGCCCAGACACTTTCTGAAAAATGACCCACAACCCAGGTTGAAATCACCCAGAAAGTTCTCTTGTGTTTCTGTGCTCTGGCCTGGCCTTTGTAGTCCCTAACTACAGAAAATAGCTGCCCTTTGAGCAGTATCCTTTGAATGTGAAGAAGAAAATATGAGCATAATTATTTCATTTCTGTCATGTCCTCTTTGCAAATATGTAAGACTGAGTGCTTTGCCTGTGAAATTCTCATAGTGGGGACCTCTGTGCTTTTCTCCTGCTCACCTGCTTTTTCATTCAAACCTGTAGTGGGAGGAAACCTGTCAGCGTGTGTGGGTGACAAGAGTGAGTGAGAACTGGATGTATGGTCTGAGGTTACAGGAAAAGGTTGTTTATGTAGCCCCATTGGTACTCAGGAGATTGCAAAATGAAGCATTAAATTCAAATTTTCTGACTCACGATCCCCTTGAGAGAAGGACTTCAGAAGACACAGGTGTGCGGTCTACTGAGATGGAGGTTTCCTTTGCAGTGGATTTCTGTGGAAATAAACTTTGACATTCTATCCCAGGGGTTGCCTCTCAGAGAGACCCCTCGGGTGATGTGTATTTTGGAAACCTTGACAGGAATTTGTATTTAGGTGAGATTCACTTTTGGTAACGTCACTCACTCCTGATTTTCCTCCTCCCTCCCTGGATGGTGCTTCCTGCCCTTCCCCCCCGCCCCCCCACCACCTTTTTTTTCCTTCTGGCTCCTTCTTTTCTTCTGACTCCTAAGTGGTGACTACTCCTGGATTAGCCCTGGGCTAGCTTCTCTTAACTATAAACCTGTCCCATGGGTGTAAATGTCATCTAGGTTCCAGTGACTTCCAAATTTCCACCCCTGGACTTAGACATGACAAGTGCTTATGTGGCCTTATGCTTGTCTGAGATCTAGAACTTACCATGAAAAAACACAAAGGAAAATGGCAGAAAGACTTCTGTCTCTTCCCCAACCTGCTCCACATCCCATGTGTTAATGAAAGAAATTCCAGTTAAAGATATAAAAACCCCCAAATATATGATGGCTGTAACACAATCACACACAATAAAAGTGTATTTCTCACTCATTTCAAATTGAAAATGGGTATCCCTGATCAGCAGGAGCTCTTCTCCCTGTGGTGTTTCAGGGACCTGAGTTCTATAGCTGTTGTTCTACCATCTTGAACATATTGTTTCCAAGATCACCATTCCTGTCCCAATTAGTGCTCAAGAGAGCATGGAGGATCATCCATGGTAGTGTCCCATGGACAGTTTTAGAGGTGACACACATCACTTTTTCTTACATTTTACAGCTAAACTTCACCCGAAACTGCAAGAGAGTCTAAGAATGAAGAGAAAACTGCTTTGGCAAACAACTACCTAGTCTCTGACACAGTCCACCTTTTTGGTCAGCCAATATCCAGCTCCGCCTTGTCTTCTTACACAAAGCCCAGGCAAAGCCCGGGATTGCTAACTGTTGTACAAACCTGTTGGCCGGGCCTAGGTGGAAGCTTTCAACCCCATTTCAAGTCAGCTGGCTTATCCAACCCTGAAAGGTCTGTGATCTCTCAGTTCTTTTTATAAACAGGCCTCTGCTTGCAAACGGCCAATTCTTGCCTGAGCTCATCTCTTTCTTGTAATACTTTATGAAAGGCAGCCAATAGTAACCAATGCATAATTTTTTCCAACCAACTGGCCCAAAGGTCAGTAGACCTTTTTACCAAATGTTTCTCAATGTATAGCACGAACCTCCGTCTTTCTCCTCTCTTTTATCAGGTTCCTCAATGCCCAACAATTATGTCCATGCCTTTTACCTTAATTTTTTTCTTATGGCAACATTTTCTTCTAGAACTATTTCTGTACAGTAGCAAATGCCCTAAACTGTGTAAAACTGTTTGAAGATACTATTATTTTTTCTATTTTTATCGTTTGTTCCTTGGTCTACTCAATACGCTGCCTGCTTAAAACTCCCCTAGTGATTTTCTGTTGGATTTAAAATAGAGTCTAAACTCTTTACCATGGATTACAAGCTTCTCCGTTAACTGGTTGTAACCTGCATTTCCGGCCTCCTCTGGCACCACTCTTGTCCCACCCACTATACCACATTTCCTTTGGGACATTTTCTGCTTCTTGAACTTGCCCAGGTCCTTGCTGTTAGCTGGTCCCTTTGCCTATGATGATCTTCCTTCTTAGCATCACATGAACTGCAAAAAAAAAAAAAAAAAAAAAAAAAAAGAAACAAAAAACAAACTCCTATGTGTTATTTACATCTAGAGGTTTAAATGTAATCTCCTTAAATAGACTTTCTCTGACTTCATACACCCTGTTTTAATTCTTTGCATAGCACTTATTGCTGTCTGATTTCTTCTTCTCTCTCTCCTTCCTTCCTTCTTTCCTTATGCTGTCTTTCCATCCTACTTTCCTTCGTCCTTCCTTTTTTTCCCTCCCTCCCTCCCTTCTTTCCTTCCCTCCCTCCCTCCCTCCCTCCCTCCGTCCCTCCCTTCCTTCCTTCTCTCTCCTATTAGGATAGAAGCTCCATGAGACCAAAAATCTGTTTAATGTTATTCCATGGCTGTTACATCAAAAATATTAACAATGCCTCAGCCTTTGTAATTGTCTAATAAATATTTGTTAGGTGAGTGAATGAACTCATCTTCTCAAGGAATTTATAGTACTGAATTTTACAATGAATCCAAAAAAGTCTAAAACTGGAAGAAACTTTATTGATAATTAAATATATTCAATTCCCCAATTTCATAGATAAATAATTGAGTAACAGCAGTTGCAAGTTCTGGGGATATCTGAAACATCATCTCTTCTACCTTTAAATGTTATGATTATAAATTGTGTGATCCAAGTATACAGCTAGTTTATCTTGAATATTAAAAATTACAATATTTTTATTCATTTGCAGTCAATGACCAACTGACCTAGGTTACAATGGTCACTGTGTACCAGGTATTCTCTTTGCTCTAATGAGTCAGTCAATGCAATCAGAGATAAATTTATATATCACAATGGTAACTCTCAGAGAGTCTCCCTCAATAATTTGATTCTAAGGGGAGACAGATCTTTTTCCGTGTTGAACATTAAGCTTTGCAGCTAATAAACCAGAGGTAGACAAACTAGAGCCCATGAACTCAACCTGCTCTACCACCTGTGTTTGTCAATAAAGGTTTTTGTTTGTTTGTTTGCTTGTTTTGAGATGGAGTCTTGCTCTGTTGCCAGGCTGGAGTGCAGTGGTGCGATCTTGGCTCACTGAACCCTCCACCTCCCAGTTCAAGCGATTCTTCTGCCTCAGCCTTCCGAGTAGCTGGGACTATAAGCGCCCACCACCAAGGCCAGCTAATTTTTGTATTTTTTGTAAAGATGGGGTTTCACCATGTTGGCCAAGATGGTCTCGATCTCTTGACCTTGTGATCCGCCCGCCTCAGCCTCCCAGAGTGCTAGGATTATAGGCGTGAGCCACCATGCCAGTCCATCAATAAAGTTTTAAGGAGCTCAATAATATCCATTTATGTGTTATCTATGGCTGCTTTTATACTACAGTGACAGAGTCAAGTAGTTGTGTCAGAGATGGAATATCACTTGAAGCCTAAAATATTTACTATCTGGCCCTTTACAATGAAGCCTGTCAACTCCTGTAGTAAGCTATTTTCTCTGCAACCTCTCCTTCCACCCCCTATCCCACAAAACACCTTCTTCAGTTTATTAAAATGTAGGACTTTCTCATTGAGAAAACTTTAAAATACATACTACCTATTATCTAACTGTAGAGCAAGTATGATTCCTTAATAAATTGTAATAAAATTTTAACAGGTGCTGGAGAGGATGTGGAGAAATAGGAACACTTTTACACTGTTGGTGGGACTGTAAACTAGTTCAACCATTGTGGAAGTCAGTGTGGCGACTCCTCAGGGATCTAGAACTAGAAATACCATTTGACCCAGCCATCCCATTACTGGGTATATACCCAAAGGACTATAAATCATGCTGCTATAAAGACACATGCACACGTATGTTTATTGCGGCACTATTCACAATAGCAAAGAGTTGGAACCAACCCAAATGTCCAACAACGATAGACTGGATTAAGAAAATGTGGCACATATACACCATGGAATACTATGCAGCCATAAAAAATGATGAGTTCGTGTCCTTTGTAGGGACATGGATGAAACTGGAAACCATCATTCTCAGTAAACTATCGCAAGGACAAAAAACCAAACACCGCATGTTCTCACTCATAGGTGGGAATTGAACAAGGAGAACTCATGGACACAGCAAGGGGAACATCACACTCCGGGGACTGTTGTGGGGTGGGGGGAGGGGGGAGGGACAGCATTAGGAGATACACCTAATGCTAAATGACGAGTTAATGGGTGCAGGAAATCAACATGGCACATGGATACATATGTAACAAACCTGCACATTGTGCACATGTACCCTAAAACCCTAAAGTATAATAAAAAAAAAAAAAAAATTGTAATAAAATTTTAGAATTTAATCGTATCTAAGTCAAAGTGTTCTACTCTTTCTTTGAAGGAGGTTTCTGGTATGTAAAAGTGTCTCTCAAGAGATCAACAAAATAATATTAAGAAAAGTAGAGATTCAATGATAGGTCATGGGTAACAGTCTACAGGTTGTCTTTCATATTCATACTTCATTTTTCCTTTAGTAATAGAAGTTTTGGGTTTTAGCTAGTCAGGTAGATACCTGACAAAATTACATTTTTCCAACCTCTTTTGAAGCTTAGTTTGGCCACATCCTTAGGTTGCAGCCAAGGATGTGCATACAGAGGGGATGTGAACAATTTCTGGGCCTGTTTTCACCTTTCCCTTTCTACTTCTCACTGACAGGAATGCATGTACGGTGGTGGAATCTGGGCCAGTCACCTTAGACTATGAGATCAAAGCTTCATATCAGGTTGACAGAACAAGAGAGAAAGTGTGGGGAGCCCACCTCTGTGGAGTTGTCGTGTTGGTTAAAACTGTTGACTCAGACTAACAGGGTGAATTAGTTCATTCTCACATTGCTATAAAGAAGTATCTGAGACCAGGTAATTTATAAGGAAAAAAGGTTTAATTGGCTCATGGCTCCTCAGGCTGTACAGGAAGCATGGTGGCTGCTGGAGAGACCTCAGGAAACTTTCAATCATGGTGGAAGGTGAAGGAGAGGCAGGCGTGTCTTACATGGCCAGAGCAGGAAGGAAGGGTGGGGGAGGTGCTCCACACTTTTAAATGACCAGTTCTCACAAAAACTCCCCCACTATATAGTACCAAGGGGAGGGGGTGCTAAACCATTAGAAACTGCCCCCGTCATCCAGTCACCTCCCGCAAGGCCCCACCTCCAACATTGGGGATTACAATTCTACCTGAGATCTGGACAGAGACACAGATCCAAACCATATCTTAGAGTGACAGGAAATTATTAAGGCACTGTTTTTTTTTTTCCACTCTTTGTTCCCATACAGGAATCTATATGCTACCACCGATAATAATGATAGTATTAAAAATTCTCATTCATTTATAAAACACTGAATAGTGTGTAAAATACTCCATATTGAATTTAAGCATCTTACACATTTTACAGGAAGAAACCTGGATTTAGAGAGGAAAGTGCCCAGAGCACTACATGACCTGGATAGAACTTGGGATTGATTCCAAAGCACAGCATGGGACAGATGCGCTGCAATCCTAAACCAAAGACAACGAGACAATGAAGATACAGGCAATTTGGCAACTTTTGGGATTTTGATTTTATTTTTGGTCACTGGTCATTTCATTAGCATTCCCAACATCTCACTTTTGAATTGAAGAAACCGAGGCTAGCAGCAACTGACTTGCTGAGGAGATGCATTCACTCAGCAGGTGTGAGTGAGATTTATTATACATTTAATTTTTGTCTACTCCTAAGATTATAATCTTTGCATTCAGTCCTGGCACTCCCACATTGTCAGTCTTCTTCTATGTCAATACCCAGGAAAGTGTTTTGAAAACTCTTTCTCAGTTTTTCTTCCTGAGCAAGTTCAAAGTCAGTTACCTCAGGGTTCTCCAGGTCAGAGGTTGGTATGGCCACTCCGACTCAACCCCTATGTCTTTGGATTACACAGTCATCATGCCATCATGGCTTTTATTAGGAATTAATTCTGACTAACCTGATTCTTAAAGAGAGAAACTCCATAATCCCACATAAATATGGAAATTATAGTAATTAATCAAAGACGTGAGGTAGATTTTGTTAATCTTATTTTCTAGAATGGGAAAGACAGGAGAAGAGAGGACAAGAAAGTTTCTCAAGTTTACAAAGGAAGCCCCTAGTCAGAGCCCCTGTTCAGATCAAAGTCAGTGTGCTTCTGGTGATAGATTGCTACTTTAGTGGAACCCAATGAACCACATCTTCTGACATCCACATTCCTGTGTAGTTTCCTTCTACATTGGCTCTGGGCACGGTCATACCATTGGCTTTGTGTAATGATAATCATCTTAGTCCATTTGTATTGCTGTGAAAACACCTAAGGCTGGGTAATTTATAAAGAAAAGAGGTTTATTTGGCTCACAGCTCTGCAGGCTTCCCAAGAAGGATGGGGCCAGCATCTGCTTCCAGTGAGGGCTTCAGGAAACTTCCACTAATGGTGGAAGTTGAGGGGAAGCCAGCATGTGCAGAGATTTTATAGCAAGACAGGAAGCAAGAGAGAGAGCTGGGAGGTACCAGGCTCTTTTCAGCAACTGGCTTTTGTGAAAATTAAAAGAGTGAGAACTCACTCACTACCTCCAGGACGACACAAAACC
This sequence comes from Symphalangus syndactylus, assembly GCF_028878055.3. Classification (NCBI taxonomy): domain Eukaryota; kingdom Metazoa; phylum Chordata; class Mammalia; order Primates; family Hylobatidae; genus Symphalangus; species Symphalangus syndactylus. The sequence goes on from NC_072427.2 coordinate 12,402,817, forward strand.
ATTCATGAAGGATCTGCCTCCATGACTCAATCACCTCCCATTAGGCTCCTACCTCCAACATTGAGATCAAATGTCAACATGAGGTTTGGAGGGGACAAACACCCAAACTATAGCACTAATGTAAAGTAAGCTGGGGCTTGATAAGTGTTTGCACATTGTGTCATGCTTTTATGGATTGCTAGCTCTTGGAACAGTCTCTGTCTCAGAATCCAGCCGCCATGCTGAGAGAAGCCCACCTTGCCATATTGAGAGGCTATTTGGGGGGAAATCTAGACACAGGGTGACAGCCCCAACAAAGCACCCAGGTGACAGCCAGCACTAACTTACCACGTGCATGAGACATCTAAGGTGGATCTCCTGGCCACAATCAAGCTGTCCCATCTGATACCACAAGGGGCACTTTTAATGGCAAAAACTCCAATTATGTTTGCACCAACCTAATAGTACCTTATGTACCATTTACAAAGGTATGCCTTGTAGAACTGATCAGCTGACTAAGGTCTACAGTATATGCCATGGGGACAAATTTATCTTTTTAAAGTTCAAGCTCTATGTGATCCTAGACTTTGTGACCAGGTCATATAAACACCATCCACTGATAACTAAGGCAAAAGATGCATAAGTTATTCCAGAAACAGAGAGAAACCAGTATTGCCAGTGAAACTTTTGGCTTCCTCATTGCATACCATGACCCACTGAAACTTCAGAGCTGGAAAATATGAAAGTAAAATTGGTGACATCTCTTAAAAAGCATTTTTTTCCCCTCAATTACTCCTACTCTGTCAATTCCATTATGGCATGATTCAGCTTTCACGATATGCAAATTATTTTCTCATTCTCTCTGCAGTGCTGCTGATAGATGAACACTTTGGGAATGAAATCCTGGAAGAAGTTTGAGATTCATGAAGTGGATAAAGACGTTGCTGGAGAACAGTGTAGCTTTTGTGGACCGAGATGCTGGGGTGTCTCAGAAAGGAGTAGGAAGTCATCGGTGATAGTGTGGGGATTTTGTAATTCCCTTTGCAAAGAGCCCCTTCTCTTTTTAAATTCTTTGTATTTAGAGAAGTCCCCTCTCCCTTTACCAGAGAAGTTTAGGAAGGAAATGCAGCAAAGTAAAAATAGTCAATGCATACCTCACAGTGTGAAATGCAAGGTAGTGATTGACATATGACAGCACTCACATGTCAGCCTTCCCTCTGTGATATTGACTTGCAACCTGTGAAGGAGACCCTACTTAAGATGCTCATGGATCAGAGCACAAAGAAAAAAAAATGTGTGTGATATTTTCTTCGAAGAGGGGAACTTTAGTTCAACTTCTATGGCAGGCAAGAAGAAAGCAGGAAGTCAAACATTAAATGTTGAAACATTGATGACAGCCTGGGGTGAGCCTAAAAAATGCAGCACATCTGGAGAGCTTATTCAGACTATTAGCTGGTTTGTCTGATTCCTCCTCCTCGGTTTCTCACCACTTTATGAGCAGGTTGGAATGAAAGAGGCTCTACCTTTATTAGGTTAAACCTAGGCACATCTTGTTTGTTTGCGAGTGTTCACTGTTTTATTCTGGGTTTGGGGGTGAGTTCGATATCTTACTGAAGTTTGTGCTGAAATTTGCTCAGGGCATTTGAGGCCCAGAGTGAGGAAGGCACATGGATACTGTTTCTCCTACAGAGGCTTTGGAGGAGACTTCTGATTCTCATGCCAAATAGTCCAATGTGTCAGTGACTGATTTGGGAAGAAACATTGAAAGGATATTTCCCAGTGTTTTGGAAGACCCAAGAATTTGAGATCAACCTGGGCAACATAATGAGATTCCATCTCTACAAAAAATAAAAAACAAAAGTTCACTAGGTGTAGTGCCACATGCCTATAGTCTCAGCTACTTGGCAGCTAAGGTGGAGGGTCGTTTGAACCCAGGACTTTAAAGCTGCAGTGAACCATGATCGCACCACTGCACTCCAGCCTGAGTGAAAGAGCAAGACCCTGTCTCTTAAAAACAAAAAGAATACCACTAGTTACTGAATTCAAATAGGTTCACAGAAAGATGAATTCAGCATAGTGTAACACATCCTTGGAGGGAGAAGTGATGTGGCAGTTTCTTGGGCTACTGCTTTTTTCAACTTGCAAGAAAGCAGCTTACAAATTGTAATTCAATCTAAAATACAGAATTCTGAGCCTTTGCCAGTTCATATTGGATTAATATTTCATTGCAGTAAATTGCAAAGTAAATCGAACTCAATTTAATATGTATTTATTGAGTACCTGCCAAGTACTTGGCACTAGGACCAACTCAAGGAATACAAGGACGGATGTATCACAACCCCAAGATCAGAGGTTTATCTGGCTTTACATGTAAGTCCAGATGAGGCATGTTCACATTGAACTGGATTGTGACTCTACCTGCATTCACCAGACTGCATCTAGTGTAAAAGTCCTTTCAACCATGTATTTCTGTGTAATCCCATGAGGTGGTTCACCTGAGCTTAGGTGCAAGTCTATGCCCAGGCTTCAATGGCATCTTCCTGCCCACCGTTGCCCCTGCTGCAAAAGACTCTAGCACCTTCCTGATGCTGTCACTGCTATCCTCATGGGCAGCACCATCAATGCCCTACACCTCAGCATGCCAGTGTGTCCCATGCACTGTGGCCAAGTAGAAGAACAGTAGGAGAACGCCTCCCCTTGTGTTTAGAGAGGGTTCTAAGTAGGACAATTTATGCCTCAACAATTAAATAAAACATCATGATCAGGTTTTACTTTTTGCACTGCTCCATCATCCTCTTACCACCATTCTCTCCCACTCCATGATCCAATATGGATCCTCAAGGCCAGACTAATGACGTATTAATCTACCAGAAACCACATTGTATTCAGAATCACTAATTCCCTCCAGCAACTCAGCTCTGAAGCTGATCCCTTCCTGCCAAGCTTCTTCTTTCCTTTGAAAGGGTTTCCCTCAATGTTCCTATATCCCAGTTCTTGAGTGTACGTATTCCTGACAGATCCACTGACCAGACTTTCAGATATGCTTAGACATGGGTAAATTGCCTAGACATGTTTGAATCGCTCATACACAGTAATGTGTACTTTATTTGAGTCCTGCATGGAGTCTTACATAGCAGGACCCTTTCTAGCATCTACTTCTCTATGACCCCTGCCCCCCTTGTCAGAGATCATTTCTCAATGCTTGTCCACATGCCTCTTACCTTCTGTCCAACTCTATGGAGTTATGGAGGTGCCTGTCTGTGCTGTGTACTGTCTTACCTCTGTATATTTGCACATGGTGCTTTCCTTGATCACATGTCTTCTCCTTCTCTACCTGATAAGCACTTGCTTATTCATATAGACTCTTCTGAAATTCTTCTTACTCTCTCACACTTGTTTCATCAGAGACCATCTGATTTTTGCTTTCACAGTATCTTGTGCCCACATTTATGTATCACTGAGGCCATTACAGTCTAAGTGTAATTTTACTTGCTTATACTCTTCTTTGAATTCTGAACTCCTCAAGGGAAAAAAAAAAACAACACTTGTCTTATTGTTTTATTCCCAATGCCTGGCACAGAAGTCAACACGATGAAAATGTGGTCAATAGTTGTCAAATAGATTTCAAGATAGATGTTCATGTTTAGATAAAAAAACAATAACTATAAATGTCACCCGGAATCATTAGTGATACATGTTGAAAGAAATTTTCCCTCTCTCCTCTGGGAGCTGCATGAATGAACATGAATGTGGAAATGCATGTTTAGACTTTTGATTTTAACTCAGAGGCCAATATCCAGCATCAGGGGCTTTATCCTAACACCCTCAAGGATGGCAGGGCAAAAGTTGAACGTAGGTATCTGCCTTTTTAGATTATCTCCTCTTTGAAGCTCTATAAAAACTATGCAAATTCCTTTTAGCAAATTATATTTTACTGTTAACCACTTTGTGTAAATAAACTCAGAATCGAAGCAGACATGGTTTGTTGAAATAATCATAAGAAACTTCATTGAAACCTCTTGGAGAAATGACCACAACTGGTGAAAAAAACAAATAAAACCAACCACAAAAATGATAAGTCAAAACAGAACAGAATAAAACAAGACAAACTGAAAGCAAAGCTTTAATAGCATTTTCACAGGAACTAAGGTCTCATTTATAATAATGTCAAATTGTAATGGCTGTTGGGATTCCCCTTTTCTGATGGTGGGCATCTGAGGTTCTGGGAAACTCATTTCTCCAAGTTACAGTCTAGAAAGCATGGTGCTATCTTCAGTCTGGTTGGTGCTGGAAGTCAAATTTCCAAACCTAAAGTCTCAAATACATTGACACTCACAGCTCTTAACAAAGGCTGGCTGTGCATTTTTACATATTTCTACACAATCCTCGTGTCTTCAAATGGTGTTATTTATATCAGTCAAATTTATATTCACAAATCCTGGGTGATGCAATTTTGCTCAAGTTCTTTACAGAACTCATTATATCATATGCCCTTTAGAAGAAAAATAAAGGCACATCAGTTGCTCATCATGTTGCTGAACTTAAGTGGGAATAAGACAATTCTTTTTGATAAATGTGTGAATCATGATATCTGTTAATCCTAAAACATATTCTGCAAAAAATGACATTCTGTATCTATGTAAAGAAATAGTGTCACATAAAGGATTACTTTATTTTAAACTTTTTATTATGGAAACTTTCCAACATACATAACAGAAGACATAGTAGTAAAAGTAAATTTGCATATAACCATCAGCCAGCCTCATGAGGTATCAACTCATAACCAATCTAGTTTCATCTCTATCCCTGCTTACTATTCCCTTCACACAGACATTCTTTTGAAGCAAATCTAAGACATACATTTCATGCATAAATATATTGGTAAGTATAAATAATTACTTTAAATATTATGAATTCAATTTTTTTTCAGTTCACCCAGACTTAAAAGAGAGGGAAAAGTTTTGGTCCAAATTACATGAGTTAACTTGTTTACTTCCTGTCAATAATATAGGAAGTCTATTCTTATTTCAACTGATGTTTTCACTCCATTTGATGTATCAACCAATGTAAAAAAAGAGTTCTATAATGAATAACAACCCTTATGTAATGCCTTAGTTTTCTTCATGTTGCTATAAAGGAATACCCGAGGCTAGATAATTTATAAAGAAAAGAGGTTTATTTGGCCATGGTTCTTCAGGCTGTGCAGGAAGTATGGCACCAGTATTTGCTTCTGGTGAGGGCCACAGGAAGCTTCCACTAATGGTGCAATGCAAAGTGGAGCCTGCATGTACAGAGATCACGTGGCAAGAGAGAGAGAAGGGGGAGATGTCAGGTTCTTTTAACAACCAGTTCTCCTGGGAATTGCATTAGTCTGTTCTCATGCTCCTAATAAAGACATACCCAAGTCTGGGTAATTTATTAAGAAAAAGATGTTTAATGGACTCACAGTTCCACATGACTGGGGAGGCTTCACAATCACGGTGGGAGGCCAAAGGCACTACTTACGTGGCAGCAGACAAGACAGAATGAGAGTCAAGCAAAAAGGGAAACCCCTTATAAAACCATCAGCTCTCATGAGATTTATTCACTACCAGGAGAACAGTATAGGGGAAGCCCTCCTATGATTCAATTATTTCCCACTGGGTCCCTCCTACAACATGTGGGAATTATGGGAGCTACAATTCAAGATGAGATTTGGGTGGGGACACAGCCAAACCATATCAGGAAGTAACGGAGCAAGAACTCACTCACTCTCTCCTCCCCAGGGAGGGTATTAATCTATTCATGAAAGATCCTCCCCCATGACCCAAACATCCAAGCATTCTCCCCTGGCCCCCCAAATCTCATGTTCTTCTTACATTACAAAATACAATCATTCCTTCCCAATAGTTCCTAAAATTCTTAACTTGTTCTAGCATCAACCTAAAAGTCCAAAGTCCAATGTCTCATCTCAGACTTGAGGCAAATTTCTTATGGCTCTGAGCCTGTAAAATCAAAAACCAGTTATTTACTTTTAAGATACAACGGTTGCATTTCAACTTTAGGTGAGTTTTTTTGCTGCTGTATCTAATTAGCTGTTAAAAGCAGCCACATCGCTTCTTGATGGCTTTGCTGTTTAAAAATTTATTCTGCCATATAGCCTAGGTCACCTCTCTTACTTCAGCCTTCCATAGAGCCCTATGTTATGAACACAAAAATGCAGCCAAGTTTTTTGCTAGGATGTAACAATGTTAACCTCTGCTCCAGTTTCCAATAAGTTCCTTATTTCCATCTAAAACCTCATCAGTATGGCCTTTACTATCTCTGTTTCTATCAGCATTTTGGTCACAACCAACCACTTAACCAATTTCTAAGAAGTTCCAAACTTTCCCCCATCTTTCTGTCTTCTTCTGAACCCTCCAAACTCTTCCAAACTCTGCTTCCACATTTTCAGGTATCTTTATAGCAACATCCCAATTCTCCATACACATTTTCTGTCCTAGTCTGTTTATTGTTGTCATAAAGGAATTCCTGAGGCTGGGTAATTTGTAAAGAAAAGAGGTTTATTTTAGCTCATGGTTCTGCAGGCTGTGCAAAAAGTATGGCACTAGCATCTACTTCTGATGAGGACCTCAGGAAGCTTCCACGCATGATGGAAGGTGAAAGGCAGCCAGTGTGTATAGAGATCACATAGCAAGAGAGGAAGCATGAGACAAGGGAGGGAGGTACCAGATTCTTTTTAACAACCAGCTCTTATGGGAACTAATAGAGTGAGAACTCACTCACTTCCTCCTACCCCAAGGGAGGACATTAATCTATTCATGAAGGATCCAGTCCCATGATTCAAACACCCCATTAGGCCCCTACCTCCAACATTGAGATTAAATTTCAACATGATATTTGGAGGGGTCAAATATTTAAACCATAGCAGACAACATGATAAATACTGAGTGACCTTTGATTATTCCTATTTAACCTTTGCTATATCAGTATTTTTGGTTTGTCTCTTGATTAATTCATTAATTCAATTATTCATAAATAATACACTGAGAACCTACTATGAACCATGCACCAATCCTAAGTTCTGGAAATGAAGAGATTTATTAGGCCTTTTGCACTCCGTGAATTTAGAGACTTGTCAAATAAATAGACAAAAAGCTAACTACAGAGCAGTATGAGGACGACTTGGCTACCAGTGCTAAGGACAACCCTCTTAGTACTGTAGGTTCCATTCTCTTCCTTCTTTGCCTCCTTGAGTTAGTAAGATTTTTTTATGAGTCAATGGGAAGATGCATTTTACAGCTATCTCCCTGGTGTCCCTGGCATTGCCCCTGATTTTCTAGCAGGTAGTTAGACTCTCTGCGGATTTCATGAAACAAGAAAATTACTCATTCCGCATGTTAGCAATGCCAAAGGGTGTATCATTCCTAGGCGCCTATGAATTTCTCAGCACCTGATATGATTCCTCAACCTATTTCTGATAGGACAACTTGTCTTTCTTCTTTCTTTTTTGGAAGTGGCATAGCTTAGTCTTAAGATAAAGCAAGTCTCCTGGAGAAAATCCAGGACAGCCTCATTACCCCCAGTGGAGTGAAGAACAGGCATTGTGTTCCTATGGCCTAGTCTTTCCAGTCTTCACAGGAGGGGGAAACAGTGCTCACATGCTATTTGTTTAGGCTGTAGTCAAAGGGCAATTGTTTTCTTCCAAAAGAGACATCTGAGACTATTTTGAGGAAAAGAAGAGAATCTTGCTGGGATTTTGAAAAGAAGAGCAGAAACATTTCAGAGAAAGCTTGGTAGGGCCTAAGAGGAGAAGAGAGGAGGGTCCACAGGGATGGGAGGCCAGCTTCAGCTACCAGCCTCACCTCAGGGGACAGGGCTTTGAGAGAACAATTATTCTCTGAAACACTGCTGAAGTACCTCCAGGGGCTGGACTAGACCAGAGATTCTCACTAACTTCTTTAAACTTTGGTTAAATTTTAAAAACATCAAAAATACAAAAAGTACAGTGCACTATATAGCAATATCCATAGGCCCATCATCCAGAATAAGTGAAATAACAACTAAATAACAGTTTGTCATATTTGCTTCATAGATATGTTTGTTTCGAAAACATATAGCTTATATACAATGCCTAAGATTTGTGTAATATAGATGAAATCCTATAGATGACGTTAACCATTCCTCTATTGATAGGCACTTTAAAATTGTAAAAAACAACACCATAATTATCAATATCTTATATATCACTGTGTGCACACTGTAAGAGTTATCAAGGTGTGTGTGGGGTGTCTGTGTATGTGTGTGTGATGAGTATGCATGTGTGTGTGGTGTGTGGGTATGTGTATGTGTGTGTGGTGTGTATGTATCTCTGTGTGAGTGTATGTGTGTGTGGGGGGGTGTCTGTGTATATGTGTGTGGTGTGTATGTATGTGTCTGGTGTATGTGTGTACAGGTAAGTGTGTGGTGTGTGGTGTGTGTGTATGTATGTGTATGTGTGTGTGGTGTGTATCTCTGTGTGAGTGTATATGTGTGTGAGGAGTCTGTGTATGTATGTGTGGTGTGTAGGTATATGTGTGTGTGCGTTGTGTGTGTTTGTGTATGTGTGTGTGGTGTGTGTGTATCCGTGTGTGAGTGTACGTGCGTGTGAGGGGGGTCTGTGCCTGTGTGTGGTGTGTATGTATAAGTGTGTGTGGTGTGTGTATCTGTGTGTGAGTGTGCATGTGTATGTGTGTGGGAGGGTGTCTGTGTATGTATGTATGTATATATGTGTGTATGTGTATTTGTGTGTGTTGTATCCGTGTGTGAGTGTATGTGTGTGTGAGGGCTGTCTGTGCCTGTGTGTGGTGTGTATGTATATGTGTGTGTGGTGTGTGTATCTGTGTGTGAGTGTGTATGTGTGTGTGTGTGGGAGGGTGTCTGTGTATGTATAGATGTGTGTGTGTATTTGTGTGTGCTGTATCTGTGTGTGAGTGTATGTGTGTGTGGGGGTGTCTGTGTGTGTGTGGTGTATGTATATGTGTGTGGTGTGTGTGTATGTGTGTGGTGTGTGTATCTGTGAGTTCTTTCTCTGTTTTTTGTTTGTGTTTTGTTTTGGGTTTTTTTTTTTTTTGCCTTTTGATTTATTTCAGGGATTTCCACAAATAACAAGTGATCCACTATTCATTCCTAAATGAGAAGGGATACCAACATGTTGAGTGTAAGCCACATCCACGGGAGGATTTGTGAAATGGCAAACTGAATTGGAGGCAAATTGAGCAGAGGTCCAGAAGCTATTCTGGGGGCTGCCAGAATGCTGATATCCCCAGGTCTTCTCTCTTGGATCATTCTACTCAGCCACTTTAGAATGTGTCAGCATCTTCCCTTGGGGTTTTGAGCCTACACTTTGGAACTAAGTGGGAGAGGAGGATAAGAGGATTTATTGTTCCATAAATACATAATTGTTTATTGAATTCTCCTGTTTGTGATTTGAATGGCACTACCCCTGCCCTCACCTGGGCATGGCATCTGGGCATACAGAGCTTTAAAAGGCTCTTTTTCTCAGAATAATCTTTATCTTTTGTTGTAGTTGAAGGAATGAGAGAAGAAAGGAGGAAACCTGGAATCTAGCTCCTTCTTGCAGAGAGTCTCAATTGATTTTTCTGCTTTTAAGATCCATTCCTTACTTTGCTTTCAGAGGTACACAGTGTTTCTAATTCCTAAGCTTTCTGCATTCCATTTCATTGACCATTTTGCTTATTTTTCGAAGTCCTCTTTCCTTATAGCACTTAGGGTTCTTTATCTGTGGTCATCTCATTGTTTTCCTTGTCCTTTTAGGTGCCTTTCTGCGTAGAAAAAGAATAGACGCATGGCAATAGTTACTATATTTAAACAAAAATCTTTTTGATACATTTTCAAATCTGCATGTTATTTTATTATCTTATTCCTTGTCATGTGTTGCTCTCAGGTGTAGTGTACACTATTCATTTCTGCATCTTTCACATACCGATTTCTTAGTCACTTTTCTCGAAATGACTGTATTCAGACCAGTCAACTTGCTGCTCTCGCGATAGATTCCTTCTGTGCTTTGTGTACACTTCGTCTGTTGACTTCTGAGACAATTCAATATTGGTACTGCTTTTTATAAGCAGATTTTCGGGGAATTAGTTTCAAGCTTGCTTCTTTTGGGGTCCTCCTTGTTTCTATGCTGGTCTCCAGTTTTTATATTAGTTTTTAGCTAAGAGTTTTCTCCACATTGTGAGAATTCCAGTTGCCTGCAGGGCCTGTACATTCACCTAAGCCTTGGCAGGTGGCTTAATTGCAGGGCATATGGCTGTTTGCAGAATGCAGATTTTGTGGACCGGACCACTTTCCCCAGATTCCAAGCTTTGTGCACAGAGTAGGTTTTTAGCTGCCGGCCCCCATCTACTTCATCCAGCACAGGGTCTGGGGCTTTAACACCCAGAAAGTGGACAAGGGCGATATACACCCAGCCCCTAAGGCACACATGTGGGCTCCTTGCCTCCTCAATCACTGGGCTTCAACTCCGACTTACCGCCTGAGGTATGAATTTGCTCTTCTATGGCATCTGGATAGTATCTTTCCTGTGCTTTCAAAGTCGGATACTTTTTTCTCATATTTTATCTAGCATTTTTACGTTGTGAAGGAGCAGAAGAACAAGAGGGAGAGAGAACCCAGAACCCTCATTTTATAACTGTTGAGCTGCTCAGTGTGTGTGCACGCATGTGCGTGTACATACACACACGATCTCTTTCCGTGCTTTGAGGCATTTCACCCCAGGTGGTTCCTAAGCCTGAAGAAGCTTTAAGACAACTCACAGGTTTTTTAAGTGGGAGGAAGAAAGGACTCCCGCTTCAGGGTCAAGTGATCACATCAAGGCACCCTGAGCACAAGAGAAAGTGGGCATGTCTATTACTAATACGAACAGAGGCTCACAGAAGTTCCCCTAACAAAATACCTTCCTCCTAGGCTATTCACACTTTGAAATCCCACTCAGACTGAGTCTTCTCTTATTTCTGAAGGCAGCTACTTTTAATCTGATGTCTCTCACTAGATAGACTTTAGGGGGTCCATGAAAGTCTTGAAATTTGATGCCAAACTATATGGATATGGGATTTATTTCAGGTGAAATAATCTAGAGTGTTTATCTTCTGATAATATACAAATAATCCTAGTGATGAAATACACTTAGGCTTATTTATCATGTTTATGCTTTGATTTTTCAAACATCTCAAGAGGGGTAGTGAGCTCCCAGGGACAGGAACAGGGTCTGCTGTCTCTTTATCCCCATTCTAACACAGCATCTGGCACTGCTTCAATGAATGACAAGTATCTGTTGAATGAACGCATGAAAAGAAAAGTGGTAGAGTGATAGAGAGTGGCACTGCTTTGAAAGGGGAATGTTGGATGGAGTGGCCCGGAGAGGAAACTTGATGACTGGGATATCAGAGATAAATCCACTGGTCTTTACAATATGTCACTTGGCTGAAAACAGTTAACCAAAGAATAAAAGAAAATTAGTTATTAAAATCCCTGACTGAGTAACTTTTCATAAATATTTCTAAAGCATAAACAATGACAAAACGTCCATGCTCTTATGCAGTAGAGGTAATAGAGATTAATACAGATCTAAATTGTGTGCTATTGAGCATCAGGGCAGGAAAAGAAGCCAGAGATATTCCACACATGGCCTCCTCTATTAACCCATTTAAAAATAATGGGGCAAAAAATTTGATCACAATTTTCAGATCAACTTCCCACCAGGCCTCCAGGGAGCCTCCAATTTTATCCCATCTCCATTATGCTTTGTAGAAAGACACATGACTTCTTTGTCTCTCAAAATAACAACTAGGCTTCTTGGACAGATGATGCAAGAAGGCAATTATGGGCACACCAATTGCTTCCACAGCTTGGAAGAGAAGTCCCTGATATACAAACACGCTGCTCTGCTCTTCAAAAAGCCTCTCAATCTGGAAGGAAGGTCACTTGAGCCCAGGTGTCCAAGGCTGCAGTGGGTTACGCTGTTGCCACTGCACTCCATCCTGGATGACAGACGGAGATTCTGTCTCAATAAATAAATAAATAAATATCTCTCAATTTGGACTGTGTTTGATTGCATAAGCCCTTTCCCCATCTCCAGCAGATTTTATAGTTAGAAGGGAAGGGACATTTGAACAGATATTGGGACTAATTGAAGCAGGATTTTTGAGACAATGCAGTTACAACTTTAGTAATAGTATCCTCCCTGCCAATCTAGTGGGGGCACAGTAAAAATAGATGAAGTGGCCTACACAGTGCTAAGTGGCTTCAGTCCCTCATGCTTTTTCAAATATTTCTACCAGGTTTCCAGAGCAGTGTCTGCTGCCAATCACAGAGGTTCACTGAGGAGGAACTCTGAAAGAGAAAGTAAATTATACGCTAATTATCTTAGTTGGAGATAGGTGGGGAAAGGAATGCATGGCAGGGAGGGTCAAGGGAATATATTAATAAATAAGTAAATTTCCTAACAAGTAAAATATGTCTTTTGAAAGCTTCCAGACTGATTATCTGTGGAGATTTCCAGAATCCCCCTGCCCCTGTGGAATATTCTACCATTTCTCTAACATCCTTATTTCCTATAGTAAATTCATAAAACAGAAGTTCCTCTCTGAAATGAAGTCAGCGTTCGGAGCAAAGAAACCCCAAAGCTGCTTAAAATTGTCTGGAGCTTTGGAAACACACCCAGAACTACTCAGGAAAGTACAAGTCATTGTTCCCATCTTGCCGGCTTTGCAAAAGAGCTCATGTCCCTCCAGCATCATAAATTATCTTTCCAGTATGGGCCCTGGTTGAGTAGTGCAAGTCAAAGACAAAGGGCTGGTCACAGGCACATTTTGAAATAGGTTAAGCTTGCTTCTGGAGTAGTCTGTTTTTCTGTGGAGCTCTGACCTACCTTGCTGGGTTCCTGAGCCTCTGCTTTCTATAACTTAGCTGGTAGCCTTGTCTTCCTCCCCTTCAGTCCCACTCCAGCTCACCAAACCTGGGCTGCCTCGGGCCAATTGCACTTTCACAACAACATTAGAGATGTATATTTCTAGGGTTCAGTGATACTTACATTTCTGCATTTAAGATCTCAGACTCTTTGGGAGGCCAAAGTGGGTGGATCACTTGAGGTTGGGAGTTCTGAGACCAGCCTGGCCAACATGGCGAAACCCAGTCTCTACTAAAAATACAAAAACTAGCTGGGTGTGGTGGCGTGCACCTGTAAGGTGCATGGGAGACTGAAGCAGAAGAATTGCTTGAACCTGGGAAATGGAGGTTGGAGTGAGCTGAAATCACACCAGTGCACTTCAGCATGGTTGACGGGGTGAGACTCTGTTTCAAAATAAAATAAAATAGAATAAAATAAAATAAAGATCTCAGACTCTATTTGGCTTCCAACCCCTCAGTCAATTATAATTTATTAGTTCTGTGATCTTGGGGGCAACCACAAGGCTTCAACAAGTCATGTTTTTTCATCTGCAAAATGCAGATTATAACTATATTTTTGGAAATTATTTTGAAAATTAAGTGCACAAATGTGTGAGGTATGAAATGTTGTTCTAATGCATGGGCAACACTCAATAAATATGAGAGGTCTTCAAGAAGTTCATGGAAAATGTGTATTATGGAAAAAACTGTCCATTGACCCCAAAATTTTTGCACCAAAATAATCTCATACTAACTTGCTATATAACACATCTAAATAGGACCTAGATTGAGGCACTAAGAAGGATAAGACATCACTTTGAAAAGAGCTTCTCTCAGAGCGACGTCAATTTGGCTATAATTGAAGCAAGAAAAAACATCATATTTATGATGAAGCATGGGTGGAAGAATGGTGAAATAATTGATGCTTTAAAAAAAAGTTTATGGGACAATGTCCCAAAGAAACCAGCAGTTTACAAATGAATAACTTGTTTTAAGAAGGGACAAGACAATGTTAAAGATGAAGCCTGCAGCCACAAACTATCCACAACAATTTTTGAGGAAAAAAATGAAACTTGTTCATGCCTGAATTGAAAAGGACCAATGATTAACAGCAGAAACAATAGCCAAGGTCACAGTCATCTCAACTGGTTCAGGTTACACAATTCTGACTAAAAAATTAAAGTTGAGCAAACTTTCCATTCAGTGGGTGCCAAAACCATGCACCCAGATGAGCTGCAGACAACAGCAGAGCTTTCAATGGAAATTTTAAACAAGTGGGATCAAGATCCTGGAGGATTTCTTTGAAGAACTGTAGCAGGAGATGGAACGTGGCTTTACCAGCATGATGCTGAAGACAAAGCACAATCAAAGCAATGGCTACCAAGAGGTAGAAGTGGCCCAGCCACAGCAAAAGTGGACCAATCAAGAGCAAAGGTCATGGCAACCATTTTGTGGTATGCTCAAGGCATTTTGCTTGTTGACTTTCTGGAGGGCCAAAGAATGATAGCACCTCCTTATTATGAGAGTGTTTTGAGAAAGCCAAAGTTTTAGCAGAAAAATGTCTAAGAAAGCCTCATCAGAGGATCCATCTTGACCACAACAATGCTCCTGCTCATTTCTCCCACCAAAAAAGGGCAATTTTGTGAGAGTTTTCTATGGGAAATCGTAAGGCAGCCACCTTATAGTCCTGATTTGGCTCTTTCTGACTTCTTTTGGTTCCCTAATCTTAAAAATATCTTTAAAGGGAACCCATTTTTCTTTAGTTAATTATGTTTAAAAGACTGCATTGACATGGTTAAATTCCCAGGACCTTCAGTTCTTTAGAAATGGACTAAGTGGCTGGTATCATTGGTTACAAAAGTATCTTGAACTTGATGGAGTTTACATTGAAAACTAAAGTTTATATTTTTAATTTTATTATTTCACTCAAATTTTCCACTAACTTTTTGAAGGCCCTTTATAGTACTATTATTACGATTGTTATGATCTAGATAATATTTAACCCAAACACAATATTTCATAATGATAGGTCCTTATAAATCATTAAGAGAAACAGGATGGAAAAAATTTTTTTCATAGGTTAACTCTGTTTTTCTGTCTATCTTACTATCTATACATCTTCATCATCATCATCATCATCATCTATATGTCTGTATAATAGGGGCACATGAGAAGATAATGGGTAAGATTTAAAATTGAAAATGTCTCCATTTCTAGGGCGCATGATTTTCAGCAATATGAACAACGTTACCTATATGAGCCATGGGTGTGCATTTATAGTATCTCCAATTTTAATGACTTTAGTCATTGAATTCATTTATTCACTCCATCATTCAATCAATATTTAATGAGAGCCACTAAGTGCCAGAGCTTGGTTTAGATGATGGAGCCATAGGAATAATAGCCTATGGTTCTTGACTTTAAGAAATTCATGGTTCCACTATGAAGCCAACAACTCAATAAAAAAATTCAAGATGAGTCCAATATTAAACAAACCTGTTAATGCTTGTTAACATCTTTCTATGTAGAATCTGACCCACCCCCAGTGGCCTCACAAATAATTCTTGAGAAGATATTCTTGTTAAGTGGCTCAGCCTCCCCAAAGGGGTGTTAACAAAACATTTCTCACTGGGGCCTATGACTACTTGTAGTAACTCCACACACCTTTGTAAGGAATAAAGGTTCATTTGAGAGAATTGTTTAAAAAGCACATAGACTATGAATTCTAACAGTTTTCTAAAACCTATTCTTTATTTAAGCCTGATCAACAGAGAATGAGGAATATGGACTCCATCACTGTCATTATCAATAAGCTCTAACCTTTAATATTTGTTCTTGCTCTGGTATCATTGGCCCTCACTTAGGGATGTGATTTTAAAAATCCTAGCAAAACCGTTATTAGAACAATTAAAAATATATTGATTTTGCCCCTTGGACTATTCTCTTTTTGCTACAATTTCAGTATTGTATCATGCCTTTCAGTGTACAAACATCCATCTTTAAAAAAATAAATATGCTCCCTTGACTACATGTCACTCTCCAGATACTTGACTGTTTCTCTGCTCTTCTTTTGAGCATCTTTTAAAAAGAGTTGTCCTCACCTCCAACCAAGCCTCCATCCCATACAGTGTGGCTTTTAGTCCTACCACTAAATGGAAAGACATGATTTAAACCATCAAGTAAATCATTTCTGTTACTCACGCTCTTATGTTACGTAGTCACTCACTCTCTTTCTCTTGAAACACCCTTTGGTCTCCAAGCTTGGCCTTCCTGGTAGCTCTCTCCTCTTCTCCCTCCCTTGTTGGTCTCCATTGTTGGAATCTGTCCCTCTTCCTGACCTCTATACTGATTGCTGGGGACTCAGTCCTTGATCTCTTCTAAAGTTACCCTTCTCACTAGGTGATCTCATCTATTCTCATGGATTTAAGCACTGTATTCAACGATTTATTTTTAAAAAACTAAATGTATGTCTGCAACTTGGAATTCTCTCTGAACTTTAGATACTTATCTCACTCCCTTGCACACACCATCAACATTTAAATGGCTCTTGAATGTCTTACACTTAAGCAGCTCTAAAAGAAGTATTTATTTCCCCTTTATCAGATATACATATTTTTAAACATCCTGGCTTCCCTGTCTTGGTAAATGATTCCACCGTTTTCTTCGGTACCCAAACCATAAACTCAGTAGTTACTCTTGATTCCTTCTTTTCTCTCCATTTTATTCCTAATTCATCAGGCATACTTTATGGACTCTACTTCCAACATACAGGGCACATTGGTCTACTCCTTTGACTCTCCAGTGCCAGCAGAGTGCTCAGGACTCCTTGGCTCCCAAATGGAATCCCACAACTAGACGCTGCTTCCAGTCAGCTTCTTCCTGACACACTCCCTACAAAACAGATGTGTTCTTAAAAGAATTGAATCTTACCACTGTTGCCAAGTGAAGAATGACTCGGTTTATAAACTTAGAAAAAAGAGCTTGATGACTCATCAAGGGTTGCAGCCTGCAGGGTGGCCATTCTGACAAGCTGGGACGTATAGCCTCCGGCCAGAAGGCAAAAACAGACACTTTGAGGGAGAGGCAATGGGAAGAAAATTTATGCTGAGCGGGGTAGCCAAATATACATAATCAAAAAGCTGGGAGGAGTCATGAATATTTATGAAAGGAGAAATATGTGTATGTGTAATTAAGCTTTATGCCCCTTCATGGGTCCCATGTTCAAAAAAATGGCAGCATTAGCATGATCTGAGAGTGGAGTTTTCTGGCCTCTGATATCAAAAGATGAAGCAGAGGACATTAAAACCCTTACTGCGCATTCTCCCTAGACTGGCTAGAGCCACTCCCTGGTCTCTTATCAGGAAAAAAGGAGGGGCAGTGTCAAGCAGTTGGTAAGTATCAGTGGTGGAGCCTTTTGAAAGGGCTGGTTTCTGTTGGACCCTTAGGGAAGAAAGGCTAACCATTGTTAGAGAAGGAGGGGATATCAGGAGGAGGGGATATCAGGAGGTGTATCCGACCTATCATTTCGCCATGGCCTAGAAATCAGTTTTCAAGGTTACTCTGGGATGTCCTTGACCAAGAGATTGTTCATTCAGTCAGTTGGGGGGCTTAGGATCTTATTTTTAGTTTACACTCTACCCCTTAAATATTCTAATAGTTCCTGTCCTTCTGGAATAACCTCTGAGTACTTTATCTTGGCCTACAAGGCCGTGAATGATTTCTCTTCAGCCTTATCTGATCCGTTTCAGTCTTTGAATTCCTCTGGCTGACCCAGTACTCTCCTGCCTTCAGGTTTTGCAAAAGCTCCCATCTATGCCTGAAATGTTCTCACCCTGACTCTTCACATCTTTTGCATGTCAACTTAAATGCCACCTTTCATAGAGGCACTTCATCAGTATCCATCTAAAGAGAGCCCATGTTATTCCCTATTCCATCCGTTATTTATGTCTGAATCATCGTTCTGAACATTCAGTGGATTTTTTTTTTTTTACTGATAACTCAATCTTTTCTTTCACTCTTGAAAACTGTTATTTCTGTCATTATTTCCTTTCCTCAATATTTCTGCTCTTTCTGAAGTTTTATTGAACAGATACTATACTTCCTACACTTATCTTTCGTAACATTTTACTTTCCTCATGCTAGCACTTGGTGTTTTTTTTTTCTTTTTAATCTGTTTTGAGAAATTTTCTGGGCTTTATGTTTTAGACAAAAATTTAGTTTCTGGCAATTTCTATTTTACTATTTTCTTATTTTTTTGTAATTGTATTTTTAATCGTCTCAATAGCTTTTCCTTATTTTTTAATTCTCTTTCATAACACTGTGTTCTTACTTTCTGTATTAGATAGTTTCTTAAACCTTTCTCTTTTTTTTTTTTCCATTTTCAACTCTTATTTTAAGTTTGGGGATACATATGCAGTATATGGGTAAATTGCATGTTGCTAGAGTTTGATGTACAAATAATTTTGTCACCCAGGTAGTAAGCATACCCTCACACTCCCACAGCCCTCCACCCTCAAGTAGACCCCAGTGTCTGTTGTTTGCTTCTTTCTGTCTATGTGTTCTCAGTGTTTAGCTCCCACTTATAAGTGAGAACATGTTATATTTGGTTTTCTGTTCCTGCATTAATTTGCTTAGGATAATGGCCTCCAACTGCAACCATGTTGCCACAAAGGGCATGATTTCATTTTTTATGGCTGTACAGTAGTCCCTGTTGTATATGTACCACATTTTCTTTACTCAGTCCACCATTGATGAGCAGCGAGGTTGATTTCATGTCTTTGCTATTGTGAATTGTGCTACAATGAATATGCAAGTGAATGTGTCTTTTTGGTAGAACAATTTATTTTCCTTTGGGTATATACCCAGTAATGGAATTGCTGGGTCAAATGGTAATTCTGTTTTTTAAGTTCTTTGAGAAATCTCCAAACTGCTTTCCACAGTTGCTGAGCGAATTTACATTCCCACCAGCAGAGAATGTGTTCCCTTTTCTCTAAAAACTTGCCAACAGCTGTTATTTTTTAACTTTTTAATAATAGCCATCCTGACTGGTGTGAGATGGTATCCCATGTGGTTTTGATTTGCTTTTCTTTAGTGATTAATGATGTCGAACATTTTTTTCATAGTTTGTTGGCCATGTGTATGTCTTCTTTTAAGAAGTGTCTGTTCGTGTCATTTGGCCTTTTTTTAGTAAGGTTATTTGGTTTTTGCTTGGTGGTGGCGGTTGTTGCTGTTTTTAGATGGAGTCTCACTCTGTCTCCCAGGCTGGAGTGCAGTGGCGCAATCTCAGCTCACTGCAACCTCCGCATCCCAGGCTGGAGTGCAGTGGCGCAATCTCAGCTCACTGCAACCTCCGCCTCCCAGGTTCAAGTGATTCTCCTGCCTCAGCCTCCCAAGTAGCTGGGATTACAGGGTTTCGCCGTGCTGGCCAGGCTGGTCTCAAACTCCTGACCTCAGGCGATCCACCCACCTTGGCCTCCCAAAGTGCTGGGATTACAGGCTTGAGCCTGTTTTTTGCTTGTTAATTTGCTTAAGTTCCTTATAGATTCTGGATACTAGACTTTTGTCCAATGCATAGATAACAAATATTTTCTCCCATTCTGTAGTTTGTTCACTGATAGTTTCTTTTGCTGTGCACAAGCTCTTTAGTTTAATTAGGTCCTATTTGTCTATTTTTGTTCTTGTTGCAATTGCTTTTAGAGACGTCTTCATGAAATATTTGCCAAGGCATATATCGAGAATGGTAGTTTCTAGGTTTTCTTCTAGGTTTTTTGTAGTTTTCGATTTTACATTTAAGTCTTTAATCCATCTTGAGTTGATTTTCGTATATGATGTAAGGAAGGGGTCCAGTGTCAATCTTCTGCATATGACTAGCCAGTTATTTCAGCATCATTTATTGAATGGGGAGTTCTTTCCCCGTCTCTTGTTATTGTCAACTTTGTCAAAGATCAGATTGTTGTAGGTGGGTTCTCTATTCTGTTCCATTGGTCTATGTGTCCGTTTTATATCAGTACCATGGTGATTTGGTTACTGTAGCCTTGTAGTATAGTTTGAAGTCGAGTAGTGTGATGCCTCTGACTTTGTTCTTTTTGTTTAGAATTACTTTGGCTATTTGGGCTCTTTTTTTGGTTCCATATAAATTTTAGAATTGTTTTTCTAATCCTGTGAAAAGTGACAGTGGTAGTTTGACAGGAATAGCATTGAATCTATAAATTGCCTTGGGTAGTATGGCCATTTTAGCACTATTGTTTCCTCCTATCAGGAGCATGAAATGTTTTTTCCATTTGTTTGTGTCATCTCTAATTTCTTTCAGTGGTGTTTTGTGATTCTCATTGTAGAGATCTTTCATCTCCCTTGTTAGCTGTATGCCTAGGTATTTCATTCTTTTTGTGGCTACTGTGAGTGGGACTGCATTCTTGATTTGCCTCTCAGCTTGAATGTTATTGGCATATAGAAATGCTACTCATTTTTGTACACTGATTTTGTATCCTCAAACTTTATTAACGTTGTTTATCAAATCTAGGAGGCTTTGGGCAGAGACTATGGGGATTTTCTAGGGATAGAATCATATAATCTGTAAAAAGAGTTAGTTTGACACCCTCTCTTTCTATTTGGATGCCTTTCATTTCTCTTACCTGATTGCTCTGGCTAGGACTTCCAGAAGCAGAAATCTTCTGGCTAGAAGTGGTGATATGTTGGATAAGAGTGGTGAGAATGGGCATCCTCATCTTGTTTTGGTTCTCAAGGGGAATGCTTCCAGCTTTTGCCCATTTAGTGTGATGTTGGCCATAGGTTTGTCATAGAAGGCTCTTATTATTTTGTGGTATGTCCCTTCAGTGCCTAATTTGTTGAGGGTTTTTAACATGAAGGGATGTTGAATTTTACCAGAAGCCTTTCCTGCATCTATTGAAATGATCACGTGGTTTTCATTTTTAGTTCTGTTTATGTGATAAATCATATTTCTTAATTTGTTTACACTGAACCAATTTTGCATCCCAGGGATAAAGCCTACTTGATCATAGTAGATTTGCTTTTTGATGTACTGCTGGATTCGATTTGCTAGTATTTTATTGAGTATTTTTGTGTCTATGTTCATCAGGGATTGATATGGTTTGGCTGTGCCCCCACCCAAATCTCAACTTGAATTGTATCTCCCAGAATTCCCACGTGTTGTGGGAGGGACCTAGTGGGAGGTAATTGAATCATGGGGGCTGGTCTTTCCCATGCTATTCTCGTGATAGTGAGTAAGTCTCACGAGATCTGGTGTGTTTATCAGGGGTTTCTGCTTTTGCTTCTTCCTCATTCTCTCTTGCCACCACCATGTAAGAAGTGCCTTTCACCCTCCACCATGATTGTGAGAACTTCCCCAGCCATGTGGAACTGTAAGTCTAATTAAACCTCTTTTTGTTCCCGGTTTCAGGTATGTCTTTATCAGCAGCATGAAAACAAACTAATACATGGATATTAGTGTGAAGTTTTCTTTTTTCATTGTGTCTCTGTCAAATTTTAGTATCAGAATAATGCTGGCCTCGTAGAATGAGTTAGGGAGGATTCCCTCCTCAATTTTTTGAAACAATTTCATTAATATTGGTACCAGCTCTTCTTTATATATCTGGTAGAATTTGGCTGTGAAGCCATCTGGTCCAGAGCTTTTTCTGGTTGGTAGGCTTTTTAGTACCAATTCAATTTTGGAGCTCGTTATTGGTCTGTTTAGGGTATCAGTTTCTTCCTGGTTCAATCTTGGGAAGTTGTATGTTTCTAGGAATTTATCCATTTCTTTTAGGTTTCTAGTTTGTGTGCATAGGGGTTCATAAGAGTCTCAGAAATTTTTTTTGCATTGTTCTGGGGCTGTACACCTTTCTTTGAATACTGATTAGATTTTTGTTGTTGATGTTTAGTTCTTTTCTAAGGGCTATTTTTCTTTTTATTTACGTAAAAATATTCTTGTGCAAGCTCTTGATTTTCCTCTAATGCTTTGTGACTTTTGGCTATTTGTGTATGTTTAGAAGTAAAGAACTAGCTTAATTAGTATGCTGGATACGTGTTTTTTCTATCATATGTCTCCTAAATGGGCCCCTCTCCTGAATAGGAGAAATAAATGTGAGTTTCGTAGAGTTTAATTGCATCTGTCAGAGAGGGCCACTTCTCCATTTTGTACATGGGCAGGGAACAGGCAGGTAGCCGAGAAGCAAGTAAATTGCCTGGGTAAGGAGACTGACACTCAGGTGGGAATATTTAATATGTATCTTTCTGGATGTCCAGATCTTATTTTAATTTAATCTGGATTCCCTTTTATGATCTTCAGTTATCTAAAGACTTTCCCTGTTTCTCTCTTAGACTTCAACATCTATACTAGGAGTCTTCTCTAAGATAATATTTCTAGTTATTTAGAAAATAGTTCATGGAATTCTATCTAGTGAACAAATGCCCCAGCCAGCTGCTCTGTATATGTCAATGACAGAATGGAGCTGGCTTACCTAGCTGATCTGGAAACAGTGCTTTAACCTTGAACTTGGATGATTGCCTCCAGCCCTCATTTACTGTGTGTATTTGTTAACCCCAGTGGGGTGTTCCTTAGACCTCTGTCGGGACTTCTCTCTGCAGCAGGCTTTGCCTGTGGGTACTTGGAGTTGTAGATTTTTCTATGTTGGTTGTGCTCCCATTCAACCTCTTCTAATTTCTACTTTTAAGAAATAGCTCACAATTTCAGAGCCACTAATAATATCCATTTGTGTTTTTAGCACAAAAGTTTATCATATATTTTAAAGAATCTTGACCATCATTTATGTGGGAATTTGGGAGGGATGGGAAGTAAATAGATGAGCTCAATGCTATCATTATTTATTGGAAGTTCCTCTACATCTGCAGCAGTTTTATCTCCTTCCCTAACCCTAACCATTTCTTTCTAGCTCTGGGGTCCAAGACTCTTGTTTCACAGGCCTATCTTACCATGTTTAATGCACCCTTGTTAGTCACCATAATACATGTGGCATGGTGTGAGATATTAGTGAGTTAAATAAAATACATATGAGAAACTCCAAGAGTCAGGTATGAATGATTTGTGGGCAAAAGAGTCAGTGACTAGGTGGAGTCATGGATGTGCACAGAGGAGCCAACACAATAGTCTTCACAGAGTGGGTAATTGAGCTCACTCTAGAAGGGAAAGAAGGCATTCAGGAAGGAGATGACCCCATGCAGAGAAGACAGAATTATCTGGGCATAAGGTATGAAAGTATTACACAGGATGGGAGCCCAGTGTGCAGGGGATGATACAGGATGCAAAATCAGGAGCCAGATCCTGAAAGCCTTATGTCTGTTGCGCTAAACGATTTGGAATTTACCCTACAGGCAGAAGTGACCCACTGAAGGATTTTAAACGTGGATGTAACGGGATGAATAAATGCTAACATTTATTCAGCTCTTAAGATGCACCAGGCAGTGCTCAAAGTGCATCCCAGGGGTTAAGTCATTTAATCATCATGAAGACCTGATGAGGCCAATGTGAGGAATATTCTCATTTTCTGCTGAAGATATTGAGTCCTAAACATAAGTTTCCTGAGGTCAGCTTCTTCATCTGTTCACAGATGGGCCCTGGGTTTCTAGCTCTGGGCCAGCATGATGAATGTATGCGGAATGAATGAATGAATGAGGCTCACAGGTTACACACACAGGGAAGGACAGAGCTAGGACCTGAAGAGGGGTAGCCTTACCCCAAAGCCTATACATTTAACCACTATCATCGTTTCTACATCAAAAAGATGAAAACGATAATTCTGGGTAGGGGAAGAGATTGGAATGTGATCTGACTGGCAGGAGATTAACAATAAAATTACACGCATTATAGTGTAACTCAAAATATAATCACTGAATATTAATTTGAAAATTAGCATTGTGGGAAAAAGTAAATACTATATATTTATTTGTTTAATTTTTTTACTTTTTCCACTAGAATCTGCTCTCCCTGAGGTCAAAGATTTTGTCTACTTTGTTTATTGTTGCATCTTCAGCACCTCAAAGAATTTCAGGCATAGGATGGTTGATCAATAAATATTTGTCAACTAAATGAATGGTTATGCAATTTTGAAAATATTGTATCTTCCTCTTGGTGTTTTATAACCTATATTAGTGTATTAATGGCAATAAAAAACTTTGATATTTTTAACCTAGTTTTTAAAAATTCTATTTACCCTCATACCCTTTTATTCTTAGAATTAGTGTTTTTCTTATAATTATTGTATTAGGATTAGATATACTTTGAGGTAACTTCTCTTCAGGAAGTTTCTACTCAATATATTGTTATATCAAGAAGTTATTTTACATGCTGGAAAATATCCATATAATTAATAATTACAAGTAATTCATAATTAATATTAATAATGATATCCACTCATTATTAATAAAACAAAGAAACTGTTTTAGACAATGGCATACCCAAGTAAAGCAAGCAAAGTGTGTCCTGTTTGGATTAAGTCAAGTTAGCATTGGTAGGGCTGCATGGAGTCTATAGAGATTCAGTTTCTTTTTTTTTTTTTTTTTTTTTTTATGAAGATGAGGTCTTGCTCTGTCGCCCAAGCTAGAATGCAATGGCGCAATCTCGGCTCACTGCAACCTCCGCCTCCCGGGTTCAAGCCATTCTCCTGCCTCAGCTTCCTGAGTAGCTGGGATTACAGGTGCCTGCCATTGTGCCCGGCTAATTTTTGTATTTGTAGTAGAGACAGGGTTTCATCATGTTGGCCAGGCTGGTCTCGAACTCCTGACCTCAGGTGATCCACCCACCTCAGCCTCCCAAAGTGCTGGGATTACAGATGTGAGCCACCGCACCCAGCTAGAGATTGGGTTCCTAAGGATACCCAGTGTAATGTGAGAAAGGTGGATGCTTATAAATTTAGAATAAGTTTGTACAGTGCTAAGGATTAAGGAATAAGAACCTGTGGTTCCCCTAGGCCTGCTTTTTTCACTACTCCTTGCCTTTCCTCTGCTCTGTCTTCAGCCATGGATGGTTAGGAGGAGGGGACATCTGCAGGCTGCATCTCCCAGACCTCCTGTCATCTGGCTTTTAGATGAATTCAGCCAATGGCAGGCACTGACAAGAGAAAGGAAGGAGATGCCAGGGCATTTTTCTCCCCTTTTAACTGGTTCAGGCAGGTCTCCAGTAGCAAGGCTGTCCCTCCACAGTTCTTTTTTTTTTTTTTTTTTAATGGAGATTTTTTTTCTTTATTGAGAAACATAAGACTTGGGTACATCAAATAAAACCAATTTCTGGGGGAAAAAATCAAAACCCACAATAGAAAAAAAAAAAAAATGTTAACACTGTCTGGGCCACAGCAGAACCCAGAGAACATATTCGTATCATTGAAAAATTCTAGGCACTCCACGATTGACCTTTTGATACAAAATGACCTATTAGATTAGCAATTTGTAGTTCTTGGTGTTGAGGTCTATAGGACAAGCTAGGAAGTCTTCAAACCTTGAGCTGAATTCCATGCGGGGTTATTTGGCGTTTGAATCGGTTTTTCCTTGTCTAAGAGGTAGCAGCAGCAACAGCGCCCACCTTCCGGGCAGCTTCTTTCTTGGCATGATGAGCCTGTAGAACTGCTACAGCTTCATCCACCTTGGAGCGGAGAGACTCGGGGGACTCTCACATGTGCAGCAGCTCAGAGTTGTCGATCTCCAGCAGCATTCCCGTATCTTCCCAGCCAGGTTTGAATGCATTGTTTGGATGAGTGGGAACAAGCGTTCTCCCAGCATCTGCTTCTGTTCCTTGCGGGGGTGCTGCAGCCAACATGGAGGCAGTCAGTGGCTTCTGCCCCTCCACATGGACCGCAGGCTGGGATGCCTGCAGAGGCTGTATGGCAGGATGAGGGCTGCGGACACAGGAGGCGTATTTGTAGGGGGCAACATCCTGGGGAGCAGCAGCGGCAACAACAGCGCGCAGCGCTAAATTCTGCACAGCTGTGGGAACGCCTCCAGATTGGCAGCTGTCAGTCAGCCCTTGCTGGGCGGCACCAGCCCCACCAAAGTCCATAGCCAAGCAAGACCACAGTTCTTTAGGATGAACTCAGCGCCAGGGATATGGGAGCACCACATCATCCCTTCTCTACTCCAGCCTCAGGATGTTGGCGACATCCTGATGTTAGTAATTCCTGAATTGCCTCATCGCTCCCTATTTGGTTTCTGAGATCCTTTACTACCTCTGAAAGCTGAATCCAATTCCCCCTGCTTTGAACACTTGGAGTTACTTTTGTTTTCTTAGTCCTGGCGTCAATGATATGGTCAACAATAACAAATAAAGGAAAGAGTGCTGCTGGAATAATTGTTCTAATCTGCAAAATGAATGACTGGTGGAAAGATGATTTTTCATTTTTGAAATTCAAAGATTCTATAAATGACATTTTCTAAAGTGCTGTCGAAGGGTCATCTGCTTCAGAATTCCTAGAAAAGCTGATTCAAGATGCATGTTCCTGAACTCATCTTTAACCTGCTAACTCAGAATCTCTAGGGTATGGCAGGGGATTGTGCAATATCAACCTACTGCCTATAAGATTCTTTTTGAAAAATGAAGTTTGAAATAAAATGGTCTACCCTATTTGAGCTTCTTGGGAATGTTTTGAAGAGAAGTGACACAATGTGCATTAAGGTATCCTGATGGATTTTCCATGTACTTTATTTCAAGAAATGTCACCTGTCAAATCAATAAATTTAGATGAGTTTGGTTAATTTTTAAAATGTCACATTGTATGAAACTTCCAAAAGTAAACTACGTCCTAAGCAGTGGTAAATATGTTGCACTTACCACTAAGAAATTTCATAATCTACAAAATAGTGAATACATAAATATAAAACTATGTACAAGCCAGATGAGTTGGCACACCCCTATATTCCTAGCTACTCAGAAGGCTGAGGTGGGAGGATCACTTGAGCTCAGGAGTTCAAAGCCAGCCTGGAGCTAGCTGCAGTGGCTCATGCTTGTAATCCCAGCACTTTGGGAGGCTGAAGCGGGCAGATCACCTGAGCTCAGGAGTTTGAGAGCAGTGGGGGCAACATGGAGAAACCCCGTCTTGACAAAAAATACACAAATCACCCGGGCACAGTGGTGCATGCCTGTAGTCCCAGCTACTCAAGAGGCTGAGGCAGGAAAATCGCTTGAGCCTGGGAGGTGGAGGCTGCAGTGAGTCATGATGGTGAAACTGCACTCTAGCCTGGTAGACAGTGAGACACTGTCTCAAAACAAAACAAAACAACAACAACAACAACAACTCAGCCTGGGCAACATAGCAACACCTCGTCTCTATAAAAAACAAAACAAAACAAGAAACCAAAAAGAAAAAAAAAAAAACTATTTACAGACCAAAATTGCATGCCATTCTTGTTAAACTAATGACTGCCAAACCTGTTTTATCATATCCTGAAAAAACTTAACTTATGTAAAGGGTAGTAAGTATTTTAAATACATTTCCAATCAAGATAAGTTTTAATACATTACTTAAAATATTCAATGTGCAACACTTTGAAGAGAAACTAAATAGGTCGGGTGCTTCAGTGATAAAATATTTTCTTAGCCTAGGTTTCAGCAAAAAAGCAAAGCTTGAGGCAAGCACTGAGTGCAAGTAGTTTTTTGGTGGTGGTTGGGGGGCGGTGGATTGGGGGGAAGTGAACTCAAAGTGGAGAAGCAGGAAAATGGGAAAAGAGGAAGCCAGTCCAAGAGTGCTATAAAGTTGATTGTGACTACGGGCAACTGAGGCTGGATCCCACCGGGCATACTTCAATGAGTCAAATAGAGTCAGTGCACTTCAAAATCGCCCTCCAGTTACACAGAAGAGGGAGCATTTATCCCTCAGTTCTTTTCCTTCATTGGTCAGTGGTTACCCCATGTTATGTTGACTTGTAACACTTCCAGGCATGCGTATAGGTTAGTCCCTGAATGGGACTTTGCAGCTAATCTCTGCAGTGATGGCAAAGTAATTCTCGTAAAACAAGAAAAGAAAGAAAGAGAGAAAGAACAGAAAAAAGACACACAGTAGAGCTGAGACAAGCTGCTGATAGGATATACCTGCAAATACCGGGTTACAGTAATAATGGCTTCTGTAAGAAAGTGGGCAAAAAAAATGAAATACAGCCTAAGGGGAATCTGATATACCTTTTAAAAGATTTTTAATAATTATCAGAAATGACTCCAGGCAAAGGGGTGTGGGTTTTTTCAAATGCATGAATTATAAATATTTTATTTCAAGAAATGGTTTTTGTATTTTTAGTCTAGATTCTGTTTATGCCCCATCTCTTCTCCTTCTGGCCTGATGGGAAACATTTGTCCCTTTGTAGTTAACATGCAAAACTTGGAAAGCACCCATGAAATAAAAGCAGGTTAAAATAAATTTCCTATGACATAAAATTAACCATCAGAGCTATGTCTTAGAATTGTTTATTTGGTGGCTGGAAAGAGTCTTGTTGGACACTGAGCAGATTACGGAGTTGCCACCAAAAGGACTTCTAAGCATAGGTTGCTTTTAAATCATCCTGGTGATAATGTAAGCTATGGTATGCTGGAAGCATTTGAAAACGTTCACGATGTGTCTCCAGCTCTCTTCTCATAAGCACGGGGAGTCATTGTTTTCTTCTCTGGATGGTCTCAAAATCCTCCACAGCTGTCTCTCCCCCGCTCTCCTTCTGTGATTTTCACTGCTCCTTATCGTGTTGCCTTCTATTTTGCCATTAATATTTTTACAGAAAAAAAACACTTTTTAAAACTTTTCTATTCTTTCTGCCGGTGTAGATCCATTTTTATTGATCTATCTCCAACCTGAAATTCCTCCAGAAACTGTTTAGGCTGCCGGTGCTGGTTGGCACCTGGTTCTTGTGTATTAGTAAGAGCCTAAACTCTGGAGTTTGTCAATCCTCTGTTTGTATTTGGGCTCCACCACTTATAAACCGCATGAATCTGAAATGTGTCTTAACAATTTGAGCCTCATGTTTTCTTCTGTGAAATGGAGATGTTATTTCTCACAGAATTATTGTAAAACCCAAATGAAGTAATAGATGAAAAAGAGTAAACTCTTTGTGTCTGCATTGTGTCTGCAGCATAATATACATTTGCTAAATGATAATTAACATCATTATTCAGTGCTATCATCAATTTATGTTTTTCATCTGTATCCTTAGATGTTATCTTGAATTTAACAATAAATGTAAAGACAGAATTACTGGTAACAATAACTTGACATCAGTCTTGTCTACCGGCTTTAAACTGATGCTCTTTGAACCACAGTGCTGATAAACCCGGTGTGTAGAGACTTGTAAACAGAAACAAGTCTAATCAAGTGTTATTTAAAAACAAACCTAGATGGCAGAAACAATTCTTCAGTGAAGCCTTCAAGCAACACCTCCAGACTTCTGACACACCTGGGAAGCAGTGCTGTAGAGCTGACCTACCTTGAATGAGACCTTTAAATGTGAATAGTTTTTATTGACTTTCTCAGAGTCACAAATAGCAGTAGATTTTGTTGCTGCACTTGCAATCATGTAAAAAAATTACAAGTTTCATACGTGGACAGTGAGGAAATGATTCTTGGTCTTACTTCGTGCTCTTCAATCCCACCCAAAGTGCAGTCAACACCACACAGTAAAAGAACAACATTTTACTCAAGTTTGTGGCTCAGACAGGTGACCTGAAGACCAAAAGCAAAAGAA
Organism: Symphalangus syndactylus; assembly: GCF_028878055.3. Classification (NCBI taxonomy): domain Eukaryota; kingdom Metazoa; phylum Chordata; class Mammalia; order Primates; family Hylobatidae; genus Symphalangus; species Symphalangus syndactylus. The sequence goes on from NC_072427.2 coordinate 12,432,403, forward strand.
AATAAAGTTGATTTTTGAAATCTAACTGTTAACCACACTGGCATGTGTGAATTAGCTTCTGGAGTGAACCAGAAACTTTTCTGCAAATATGAGGACAAAGAGTTTGGGAACTCCTCAAACACTTATTAAGACTATCTTGGTTGTGATATCAGGAAGGTGGGATAGGACTAGGATTGGAATGGGGCAAGTAGAAACCTAACTAATGGCCTTTGACTATTTGGAGAGACTCTATACACACAGAAAAGGCTGCTCAGCTTGAAACATGAGAAAAGGAATTCAGGGAGCCAGAATTTCACAGGGTTTATCTAAAGACCGCCCAGGAGAAAAGCTCACTGGCTATAATAAGCACAAGACTGTCATCATAAAGATGCTTTCTGCCGAGGAGCAGGGCTAACCTGATCTTCATGGGTACATGATACCATCATGGAATTCTTAGGAGATGACTTTTTGAAACTGGCCCTCAAGAATTGCTTGCAGGCATAGTTATGTTTAGACCTGAGGTCTGATTACCCCACATTAAGAAATGAAGTCTTGATGTTTTTTGTAATAGTTCGTATAGCAATCTTAACACTGGCAGTCTACTTTTTTTTTCTGAGACAGCATCTTGCTCTGTCACCAAGCTGGAGTGCAGTGGCACAATCTCAGCTCACTGCAACCTCTGCCTCCTGGGTTCAAGCAATTCTCCTGCCTCAGCCTCACAAGCAGCTGGGATTACAGGCATGTGCCACCATGCCCAGCTAATTTTTGTATTTTTAGTAGAGGCAGGGTTTCACCATGTTGGCCCGGCTGGTCTCAAACTCCTGGCCTCAGGAGATCCACCTGCCTCAGCCTTCCAAAATTCTGGGATTATAGGCATGAGCTACCACGCCCGGCCGAAGGTGGGGGCCTTCTTGCCCAACCAATTTTGTCCTTTACGTTACTGGCCCAGATGATTCGAAGAACGAAGATAGCTATTGGCCTCATCTCTCTCTATCTCTCTGTCCTACCCCACCACCCCTTCTTACCCTCTCTCCCTCTCTTCCCCTGTTCACCACTAGGAGCATAACAAGCCTGCTCTTCCTGAATCAGGGTGACCTCTGTGTACTGTAAGGATGCAACTCCTTCAAGATTGGCTGGGCTACCCAGGCTCTGATCACAGGCTTCCTCCACCAGTGAGCCAGCCTGCCAGTCAGTCATTCACGAAACATATATTTAGAATATGCCGTGTGCCAGATAATGATAAAAAAAAAATAAAAGAAGAAGGAATAAACTTGATCTTCCTCTTTGGTAATATGCAATTTATCTTTCAGATTTTTCGAAGGTTGATTCTCTAACTGCAGGTCAACTCTCCTTCAAGACTGTTGACTCCCTGGTTTTCCTTCTTGACTCACTGCTCAGGAGACTGCCCTTTTATTGATAATTCTGCTCCACTTCTGCTTTCAACCTGCGTATTCTTCATGAGGAACCTACTTGATCCTTGATCCTATACCCACCACTTCTCCACTGGGTCTCCCTTTTCTTAGATTCATCTGTTTCCATTAGCAGCCACATTCCTCCAGACACTGCCATCGCTATGACACTAATTTGGCTTGCCTTCTGGCAACTGAGCTATTATGCCTCTTAATACAGTCGTCCCATCTACTCCCTGAGGAGTGCCTGGGCAAGCCTGGTGTTCTGGGGACCTGGTTGCAGAATCGTATTAGCGGACAACCTTTCTATTGCTTTCTGATGCTACTGCAGATAGTGATGATGGTACCAGCATGCACACTTGTCAACATGATCACATTCAGTCCCACAACAGCAACAACAGAAAGGAGGTGAGGATATCATTCACACGTTAGCAAACAGAAGACTTAGCTCCCCAAAGCAAAGTAGTTTGCCCTATGTCACCAAGTGGAAAGTGGCAGGGATAGCTTTATCTGTTCCGGAAACCCAGGCTGTTTCTCAGGAATATCTCCACTATGCTGTATTGCTTCCCTTGCAACTCCGTTCGAGTCTCCTGACTCCTAAAAATCCAGAAACATGTCTCCAAGCAAAGCTAAATCAGTGCAGTATCAGAGAAAATGGTACAAGTTAGTCATTGTCTGTGAAAACTCTTTCTAAACTCAAATACCATTTACGATTTCCTCTCTCTCTTCTAAAATAGATAATTCACATTTATTTAGCATTTTTGCCTAAGTTAGCTCTTTGCTGATCATACTGGGGAAATGGCACCCTATTATTTGGGCCATCTTATCCAGCTGAACATTCATACATACTGGAATATAAAATCTTTGTGTAAAAAATAAAAGCAGTATCTCGTGAATAATTTCTTTACTGAGTACATGTAAAAAATACCATCATGTAGAAATGACAGTATTTTGTATCTACTGGGTTAATTATGTTATTAAAATGCAATCACTCTTGTAATGTGGCTACTAGCCAATCGTAAATTACATACACGGCTCACCTTATATTTCTGATGGACAGCGCTGGCCACTATAATCATAGCAATATCAGTTCAATCCATCAGCTTTGAGGTGAATTGTTCTACCTAGAGTGTATCATATTCTATTCTGTGAGACGGACAAATGCTATCCTTTTTTATTTCTGGAATTTATTTCTAGCATTGGGTCTTCATGAAATTATGTCCTTTGAGAATGGTATGCAGTTCTGTGGTGGGGGATGCCCAGGCAAATCTGTAAAGGTCAGTCTTATGGTTCAGCATTGGGACTTGCTTACAACAGCCCATTGTCTAAGCCAGACTTGGGCTCTCTTATGTGCTTGCATTTGTAGCGGCAATTATGGTTTCCAGGGTCAGACACTTTCAGGCAGTTAATAACCAGTTTGACTAAAGGTCCATCAGCTTCCTAGCCATTCATTAAATCCTAAGAAATGCCTTACCCCAAGGTCAATACTGCTTAGCTCAGTCATACTTTATGATTGAAAGAATGCTTTCCTCTTCCATTGTCAATAGTATTGATTGGCAGTTCTTTGGGTGGCCTGGTCATTTTTATTTGTCCCCCTTTGTTTTCAACTGTTAAAGAGATGACATCATCTTTTCTCTGACAATATGGAATTATTGCAATGCTGAAAGCTGAGTACAAGGAGGACCACTGTCAAACTTTAGACCTCACCTCTTCATTATTATTGCAGAGTGACTCACAGGGGAAAGGAAATTCAGAGGAACAAGGGGGCCCATGCCATAAACTCTACAAATCACCAGGCTGATAAACCACCATCTTTACCACCAGTCACAATGCTCCCATTAGACTCAAACAGAAGAGTAGGTATGACTAATTCTTCCCTTTGCCCGCCAAAAATAAATCACAGCACTGAGCTGGAATGAGACACAGACTTTTCCAGGATGAAGAGTTGAGTTGGAGGCTGAGACATAGGAAACATTTTGAAAAGGAGCCAGGCAGCTTGAGCAGAGGATTGCTGAACACGCTCCCCAGACCAGATCCTTCATGAAAGCTGGGTTGTTAGAAGCAGCTGCCGGGACTTGCAGGATATGGTGGCAGGTACAGCATTTTACTAGACATGAAATATGTATTGTCCGTGTCAAAAGGTTATTCCTTAATCCATTTACATAAGCCTCTGTCCTTCAAAGACTTTTACAAATTGTTCATGTTCAGCGATCATTCCAGTTCTTCCCAAAAGCCATATATCTAAAATTCACAGCAGCTTATGTACAAATATTTTGTTTGCATCTGATTCACTGACGTTCAACTGCATGACGCAAGGCAAGCAGTGCCCAGGATGTAAAAGGTAGCAGAAAGAACCTGGATATTGGGATCGGGCAGATTGAACTATAACATTTTATTTTTAATTTTGGATTTCTCATCTGTAAAATGGGAGCATTTATATGATTTGGTAGAATAAAATGTATAAAAGATCTATTGCAGTGCTAGTACCAAGTAACTATCATCATAATGATTGGGGTTAGTCCACAGTAGAACGAAATGGCTGAAGCTTTTCATTATTTTTGGTAAGAATCAATACATTTATCAAGCCAGAACAATGACTTAACACTGTTCTAGGAGTTACCTCCAAATCATGACTGGTTATTTGGAAACACCAAAAAATGATTTTCTTTTATGATTAAAATTATTATTGTACTTATCTAATCCTGACATTTTGGAATAATGTGGTATAATTTAGCATCAAAGATCTAGTTTAGAAAAGTCATTAGGAAGATGATGAAGATTTAATTCATGTAAAACTTCTTGGTGTTCACTTAGCTCATGCTTCAATTTCATAATATACAGCCTATCACTGTGGGATGGACATCTGTCCTTTATACAGGTTGGAGAAGACAGAAATGAAAACAATACATTCTGGAGTGACAGCTCCTTGCATATAAATCCTAGTTCTATCCCTTAACTATTGTGTGACCCGTGGTAAGCACCTCTCTGTACCTCGGATCCCTGACATATAAAAGAGAATAATGGTCCCAAAGAGATATTTGCACACCGATGTTCACAGCAGCATTATTCACAATAGCCTAAAGAGGGAAGCAACCCAAATGTCTATGGAGAAATGATTGGATAGACAAAATATGGCATATATACAATGAAATAGTATTCTGCCTTAAAAAAGAAAATTCTGACATATGCTACAACATTGACGAACCTGGAGGACATTATGCTAAGTGAAATAAACCAGTTACAAAGGACTAATACTTGATGATCCCTCCTACATGAGGTATCTAGAGTAATCAAATTCATAGAGACGGCAAAGCACGGTGGCTCACGCCTGTAATCCCAACACTTTGGGAGGCCGAGGCAGGCGGATCACAAGGTCAGGAGTTTGAGACCAGCCTGGCCAATATGGTGAAGCCCCGTCCCTACTAAAAATACAAAAATTAGCCAGGCGTGGTGGTGCACATCTGTATTCCCAGCTACTCAGGAGGCTGAGGCAGGAGAATCCCTTAAACCCGGGAGACGGAGGTTGCAGTGAGCCAAGATTGCGCCACTGCACTCCAGCCTGGGTGGCAGAGCGAGACGCTGTCAAAAAAAATAAGAAAAAAAAAATTCATAGAGATAGAAAGTAGAATGGTGGTTGCCATGATCTGGTGGGAGGGAAGAGTGGGAAGTTGTTTAATGGGTACATAGTATCAATTTTGCAAGACAAAAGGAGTTATGGAGATGGTTGGAGGTGATGTTTGTACAACTATGTGATTGTACTTAATACCACTGAACTGCACACCTAAGAATAGCTAAGACGGTAAATATTATGTTATGTTTACTTTACCACAACTTTAAAAATTAAAATAAAAAGCTGAATAACCATATAAATTTCTTTACTTTTTTGTTGTTGTGTTGATTAAATGGAGTAGTGTCTTCCATAATTTAGCCCAGTGCTGGGCACATACATACCAGCCCAATAAAGTGTAGGTATCAAAAAATACAAAAATAAAAACAAAACACCAAAAACTAGCTATGGATATTTTTTGGATTCATAACTCTTGGCTCTGAGCTAAGACTGTTAAGGCTGAACACAAGCTTAAAGTGTTCCCCAAACCTGGAGTGAGACAGCAGTTAGGGGCAAGCCATGGTGAAGTCCTCAGCAAGACAACACTCCATCTGAGCCAAGGTGAGTGTGTGTTTCTTACAGTTCAGACAGAATGCAAAATAGCAAGTGGTGACAAAGAGGACAAGCAAGGTGCCTTAGGACATGCCTGAGGGGAAAGGTCAGAAAGAAGTCTTCTGGATGGTGTCCCACTGTGGCGGGAGGTTGCTGGGTGTGCCTGAAGTCCAGTCCTCAGAACACAGCCCCTGACACTCAACCAGGCAGTTAATTTCCCTCATTATAAATGCCCTTCACAGTCCTTCACTCACTTGGATATGTCTTTTCCCTGAAACTAAGAAGCTTGGCAAATTTGCTCTTTTTCATAAAACATGGTGCCACTAGGAATATTTAAAAAAAAAAAAAAAAGAATGTTTCCTAAGCAGTTGAGATGGTTGAGTACCTGTCAGTTTTGCAGGGGTCATCTCACACCAGGATATGCCCAAGCCCAGTTGAGGCTACCTAAGGTCGGGCAGCAGGAATCTTTCTCAAGGGGCTGGGTTAATTTGCTCTTTCAGCTCACTTGCACCATCCCTGCAAATCTGGCCACGCTTCTTCCTACTGATCTAAAATATTCCAGTTTTTAATTAGTTCCAGGCCAGTCAATGCGACTGCCCCATCTGCACAATGCATTTGTGCCAATTCAAAGTCTGAAGCCGATGAACTAATATAGCCAACTGAAGACCTGTTGAAGGAGGCAAATGGAGCCGTGGTGCTGCTGGAAAATTTGCCTGGAGTGCCTGCCAGCCCCTGCGGCCCTTTCCAAGCCAGGCCTGAACCACAGGCCTGTTATGAAAGGACTAATGAATTCAGCCCTTGCCTCTCCAGAAACCAACGGGTAATTAAAGCATGGGATGCAAATTCCCCACAATATGGGGGATGTGTCTTATGATCTATAACATTATTGGCCCAGCACATGTTAACGGAAGTCATGAGCAAAATCCACCAAGGCCCAGCAGGATGGAGAAAAAAATTAATACAGGTACAGTTCCTTCTAAATATGTAGCCTCATTTGCCCCTGAAATACAGAGCCAAGCCATTTGAGTCTACAGCTCCGTTTCATCCTTTGCTTCTGCATTGGATAGCTTTAGGGAATTTTACATCCAAAATTGTCTCTTGATAGTATTGCTTTGCATTTCTCAATGATGAAAAGGAAAAAAATTCATATATCATATATATGTATAATGTATGCTAGTGTATATGTGTGTGTATAGATATAATTTGAGTTTGAATTAACATATTAAAATTCTGTATGTTTCTTCATATTACATTTTAATACAACACTAATGTGTAAATCATAACCCCCAAAATAAAATAATATGCGTCTGGTAAAATTTCTCGTGTCAACCAGGATTATGTTTGTTACAATTCAATTCAGGTTTAATTAGACACATGGTGAATGTTAAACTTTCTCATTTGAAGTGCTCTCTAAAAACATACTTTTCATTCATTCATTCATTCATTCATCCATTTGATGTATATTTCTTGAGTATGTGTAGCCACTATGTGTCAGGCTAAACCTACTATTTAGCAGTGAACAATAAAAAATTCATAGATGAAACTCCCTCCTTCATGGAACTTATATTGTCATGATATTACTTACCTTCCATTTATTTTCTTTTTAAAAAAAGAAAATAAATGTATCCCAAATACTTAAGATTCTCAAGTGATTATTGCTAATTGTTATATGGTCATCATTTCTCTTAGCTTTTAAATCATATTTACAAACTCGGTGGGTGATCTTTGACCTTGACAGTTTCCTCAATGTCATTGTCATATCACAGTGGAAATGGCATTGACCCCACACCTCTGCCATCCTGCAACTCAGTGACCAATCCCACAAAGACCCTCTGGGGCTCATAATGGTTGGATCACACTTTTCATTCAGGAAGTATATGCTTTCCCGGCCTGGCATGGGTACAAATTTTGGTTGAGATAGTAGGAAAAAGCACGGTCATTTTCACTGAACTGAATTAAAAAAGCAGTCACAAGATGGTTGGGTGCAAATCCCTCTCAGGGGAAAAAATGAAACAGAGACTCCTTGTGTCCCAGTAACACTGGTGCGCCAACATCAAGGTCTCATGTGAGGTTGGCCGTACTCCCGTTCTCCTCTCACTGGCTCTTCAGCATCCTGCTGGATTGCTCCTGACACTGCTCCAGCCCAGGTTTAAGGAGGAAAATGTCACATTACACGCCTGAGGATTTCTCCCGGCAACCTTCTGCTCCATACTACACCACAGTCTTATTTCCCAGTGTACAACCTAATCCCTACTCTTGCAACTTCCCGAGTAGCTTCTCCCAAGCCCTGGATGTCTGGTCACTGAAGAAGAATGTCATTACAGAGCAGGAAGAGTTTATCACAGAGGATCAGGTAGAAGGACAGAAATGTTTTGCTATGTGTCTGTTAGAAATTCTTCTTTACCAAGACAGTAAAAAACAAAAAGAAAACTGGGAAGCAGAAGATCTGGCTTCACCTAGTCAGAATGAGCTAGACTTACCTATGACCTGCAGTGTTGACCAGGCCTGTCAGTTAAAACTAAACACATTTCACAGTGGCAGCCAGCCAAAAACATAAATTCTGCCAAAAACTAAACACTGCACAAGGTCTGCCTAGTTTCAAAACATCTATGCCAACCCCACAATACACAGTGTGTTGTGAGTGTGATTTTGCAGAACCGCTGCAGGGACAGTCTGAAGGAAGGGGGTCAGCTCTGAAGGCCACTAGCTCTCTAGGTTTGGGGAAGGGTCTTGGGAATTCTCTTTACCTCCTATGACATAATAAAAGCCAAGTGTGGGGGTAATGTCTATTAAAAAGGTTCATTTGATTTGGTCATATACCCACTAAATATCTTTAAGAAAGGAAGTTTTCAGAGAGCCCCAGGGGAAGCCTGAGTAGTCTTTGTGGGTCACCTCTTTAAGACAGTTGAGGTTGCAAGTAAAAGCAAAGTGCACCATTGTAAGAAGGCGTAGCTTCAGGAAATAAGGACTATTGTTTTGTCTTATTGCTTATTTTAAAATTGGATGAGTCTTAGAAAATATAACGGCATCAGACTTGGGGATTTTGCATCCCAGGCTAGGAGAGGCATGATGACATTTGGGAACCACATGGATAAATCTAATGGCTTGAGAGCGTGAGAATCCATAAATAAAGGGCATACATTGTCTAAGAATATAAATACATGTGCATATTTTACTGCCTTTGTTTAACAAATATATTTGAGAGATTTCTGTGTGCTGGGTCCTGAGGGTAAAACAATGAACGGTTCTCTCCGAGCACTTAAAAATTTTCTGGGAGACTGAGACAAGCAAGTAGGTAGCTGTGGAGGGTGGGGTGAGTGCTAGCAAAGGGACAAGTACAGAGCTCTGTTGGGGTGGAGAGGAGGGACATCTTACTCCATCATAGGGGAGCAGGGAGTCAAAGAAATCAAAGGACTTTCTGGAAGGATATGAAGGACTATGGGAGTCAATTTAACGGAGAAAAAAGAAAGAATTAATAGTGAGCTTATTGGCCGGGCGCAGTGGCTCATGCCTGTAATCCCAGCACTTTGGGAGGCCGAGGCGGGTGGATCACCTGAGGTCGGGAGTTCGAGACCAGCCTGACCAACATGGAGAAACACCGTCTCTACTAAAAATACAAAATTAGCCAGGCATGGTGGCACATGCCTGTAATCCCAGCTACTAGGGAGGCTGAGGCAGGAGAATGGCTTGAACCTGGGAGGCGGAGGTTGCAGTGAGCCGAGGTCGCGCCACTGCACTCCAGCGTAGGAGACAAGAGAGAAACTCCATCTCAAAAAAAAAAAAAAAAAAAAAAAAAAGAGCTTATTATAGTTGGATTCTCTTCAATTCCAGATTAGAATTTCAGTTTTCATGCTCATCATAGTGAAGGACCCTGCACCAAGGTCTTCTTGATGAGACATTATTATGCAGCCCCACTTCAGCTGTTTCTTTCTCACAAAGGATACTGACTTCCTTCTCCCTGCTCTGTGCCAATGACCTGAATTACCAGCCTCGGTTTGCAATTCTATTTCAAAGAGGACTTCCCTGCTACCTTCAACTCCTGTTTAAACACAACTAGCCTGGAGGAGTCTGTTCTAGTTCTCCACCCATATGAAAAGACCAATCAGAGTATCAATGCTCTTTGGTAAATATTAAAGTGGTCACATCTCTGCAAAGCATAATTTGGATCTGCTGGGCAATCTGTGAGACATCATGCCCTCCTCCACAATCCTCTATTTCAACTTCTTTCCAAAAAGCTCATGACAATCAGGTCCTATTAGGCTTTGTGATTGAAGCTATGTAAGTTAAAAGCCAGGTGTGCTGGTGTTTCTGTAGTCCAGATGCTCAGGGAGGCTGACGGAGGAGGATCACTTGAGGCCAGCAGTTTGAGGCCATAATGCACCATAACTGTGCCTGTGAGTAGCCACAGCTCTCAAGCCTGGGCAACATAGCAAGATTCCATCTCTAAAAATAAATAAATTAATTAAAAACTAAGTAAATTATGAAGCTTCATTCAGTGTTTTTTGTTGTTGTTGTTGTTGTTGTTTTTTGAGATGGAGTCTCGCTGTCGCCCAGGCTGGAGCGCAGTGGCGCAATGTCAGCTCACTGCCAGCTCTGCCTCCCGGGTTCATGCCATTCTCCTGCCTCAGCCTACCGAGTAGCTGGGACTACAGGTGCCCGCCATCATGCCCGGCTAATTTGTGTGTGTGTGTGTGTATTTTTAGCAGAGACGGGGTTTCACTAAGTTAGCCAGGATGGTCTTGATCTCCTGACCTCGTAATCCGCCCGCCTCAGCCTCTCAGGGGATTACAGGCGTGAGCCACCACGCCCGGCTCAATTCAGTGTTTGATACTTGAAGGTGATCTGGGTCAGAGAAGACTGTATGAAAAAAGAGTTTGGGGTTTTAGGGCGGTAAAGTTTACCAACTAACACCTGCGGACTTGCCCTCTCTTATTTCCCCACTAAAATGTGTGTAAGTGCACAAGAGGAGGTGCAGAAATGGCAAAATTAAAGCTGAGACTACTGACTGTGGGCTCTCTCCCTGTGGGAAGACTTTCTCCTCCTTGGTTAGGATGGCCTAACCAGGGGAGGCTGTTAACCAGGTTCTGACAACTGGAGTTACTTCAATTCCTTTGATCTTTTTTAAAAGTTAATATCTCAGGCCCGGGCCAGGCCCAGTGACTCACGCTTGTAATCTCAGCACTTTGGGAGGCTGAGGCGGGCAGATTGCTTGAGCTCTGGAGTTCGAGACCAGCCTGGCCAACATGGTGAAACCCCGTCTCTGCTGAAAATACAAAAATTATTTGGGTGTGGTAGTGGGAGCCTGTAATCCCAGCTACCCGGGAAGCTGAGGCAGGAGAATCTCTTGGAGAATCGCTTGAAGCCAGGAGGCGGAGGTTGCATTGAGCTGAGATCGTGCCATTGCACTCCAGCCTGGGCAATAAGAGCGAAACTCTGTCTTCAAAAAAAAAAAAAAAAAGGTAATATCTCAAAATATATATTTATCTTCCAATATGTCAAACAATCCTGTATGACAAAAATGCAGTATTTATTTCACCTATCTAGACCCCAAATTCATGTTCCTCAGTAGCAAACACATACAATTCTTTAGATTATTCTACTGGTATATAACCAACATGTTTGATATTTTCATTTAGAGAGATTATCTATTGTCTTCCACTAAAGACGATGAATATTTAATTGCTCTTACATTCTCCGCACCTCCAGAGTGGGGGGAAGAAGAGATACATCTTCTTCCTCTCCTCCATCATTTCCAGACTCTCAATGGAGAATTCTGTTTGTGTTATTATGATTATACATGCTACCTAATGTTCATGAACTAAATTCTGTAGTGTGCTAGGATTATATTTATTTTCTTGCACGAAACTTTGGTTTTCTGGAGATTTTTGTTTATTTATTTATTTATGTTATTTTTGAGACGAAGTTTTGCTCTTGTTGCCCAGGCTGGAGTGCAATGGCGCTATCTCTGCTCACTGCAACCTCCACCTCCCGGGTTCAAGCCGTTCTCCTGCCTCAGCCTCCTGAGTAGCTGGGATTACAGGCCTGCTCCACCATGCCTGGCTAATTTTGTATTTTTAGTAGAGATGGGGTTTCACCGCATTGGTCAAGCTAGTCGTGAACTCCCGATCTCAGATGATTCGCCTGCCTCGGCCTCCCAAAGTGCTGGGATTACAGGCATGAGCCACCGCGCCCAGCCAAGATTCTTATTTTTTGTTTGCTTGGCTTGTTATGTGTTTGGTAGCAATTCTTCTTCCACAAAAACTCTGACAGATAAGGTACAACACATCCACAGGAAGTCAGACACACCAGGTAATCTACGAGGCCCATCTCATACATGTTACTCCCAGAACCATCTCTCCTTCAGCTCCAACCTGGGCTCGCTAGGTATGCTGCTCGCTGGGTGACGAACAACACTAAACCCGGCAGCTTTACACAACATCCATTTTATCATCTCTCACGGTTCTATAGGTTGCTCAGCTGAGCAATTCTGACTAGGACACCAAGACCTCAAGACTCCCTCCATCTCATCAGGCCTCAGGTGGCTCCATGTGGTGAGCTTGGGCCTCCTCATAGAATAGCCATCTCAGGGTTATTAAAATGTTTGGCTTTCTCCAGTATTCAAAAGCCAAAGGTACCAGAATTTCTTAATGTTTGGACCTCAAAAGTCCCAGAATGTAATTTCTACCCAATTCTATTGTTCAAAACAGTCGCAAAGCTAGTCCAGTTCTAAGAGAAGAAGAAATAAGCCCCACCTCTTCCCTGAGTCATAGGAAAGCCACATTGCAAAAAAGGATGTGAGATGGGAGATTACACGATCAGCTATAGCTGTGTATCTTCTAATTCATGAAACCTCCCTCTCCCATCATTTTGATAATTTCCTTTACCATCATCTAGAGCACATTTTCCAGTGTGGTGGTCAATAGCCACCTGAAGTTATTTAAATTATTATTATTATTATTGAGATGCAGTCTCGCTCTGTTGCCAGGCTGGACTGCAGTGGCACAATCTCAGCTCACTGCAACCTCCACCTCCTGGGTTCAAGTGATTCTCCTGCCTCAGCCTCCCGAGTAGCTAGGACTACAAGCGCATGCCACCACGCCCAGTTAATTTTTGTATTTTTAGGAGATACGGTGTTTCACCATGTTGGTCAGGATTGTCTCGGTCTCCTGACCTCGTGATCCACCCTCCTCAGCCTCCCAAAGTGCTGGGATTACAGGTGTGAGCCCCCGCGCCCGGCCAGAAGATGTCTTCATCTCTTCTGTGATAGAATCATTATTCACTTGGTCCCACATCTTTCTTTTTATAGTTTTATTCCTTTACCTTAGTGGAACATACCCATAAGTATATTTCCAAGAAATGGCATATAGGTATCAATGTTTCAGATGTTATATGCCTGTATATGTCTTTACTATTCTTATATTAATTAAAAATGTTAAATTTTTATGTTAGCTTCAGGGGTACATGTGAAGGTTTGTTACATAGATAAACTCATGTCACAGGGGTTTGTTGTACAGATTATTTTGTCACCTAGGTATTAAGCCCAGTACCCAATAGTTACCTTTTCTGCTCTTCTCTCTCCTTCCACCCTCCTCCACCTCAGTGTCTGTTGTGTCCTTTTTTGCATGTATAATAAGTAAGAACGTGTGGTATTTGGTTTTCTGCTCCTGCGTTAGTTTGCTAAGGATAATAGCTTCCAGCTCCATCCATGTTCCTGCAAAAGGCATGATCTCATTTTTTATGGCTGCTAGTATTCCATGGTGTATATGTACCACATTTCCTTTATCCAGTCCATCCAAGATGGGCATTTAGGTTGATTCCATGTCTTTGTTATTGTGAATATGTTGCAATGAACATTTGCCTGTATGTGTATTAACGGTAAAATGATTTATATTCCTCTGGGTATATACCCAGTAATGGGATTGCTGGGTTGAATGGTAGTTCTGCTTTTAGCTCTTTGAGAAATCACCATACTGCTTTCCGCAATGGTTGAACTAACTCACACTTCCACTAACAGTGAACAAGAGTTCTCTTTTCTCCGCAACCTCATTAACATCTGTTATTTTTTGACTTTTTAGTAATAGCCATTCTGACCAGTATGAGATGGAATTTCATTGTGATTTTTGACTTGCATTTTTGTAATGATCAATGATATCCATCAGTGATCAAAATTTTGAAAAGATTACATTTTGGGGGAAATATTTTCTCCAGGGTTTTGAAGGCATCGCTCTATTGTCTTTAAGCTTACAGTGTTGCCTTGAGAAGTTGGTAGACCTTCTGTTTCCCACCCTTTGTATGTGACTCTTCTCTATATATCTTAAAACATTTAAGATTAGGAAAATCATCTTCATTGTTCTGAAATTTTATAAGGATATGACCTGACAGTCATTTTTCACTTATGACATTGGATGCTCAGTGGGCCTTTTCAATCTGGACAGTCATGATCTTCAGTTCTAAAATGTGTTCTATATAATTTATTTTATAATTTTCTTTTCACCATTTTCATGACAGGACCCCATATGACAGCATCAATAGGTCTTTTTTCTTTGACGCAGTATGTTTCTTTAGAAAGGTGTTAAATTTATTTAACAAGTAAACATATTTAACAAGTAAATTTAACACCTTTAAAGTAAGATGCCATTGGCCTGAGGCAGTCTCCACGCCTTGAGTTTCTACTTAATGAACTGCAACCAAAGCCAGCAGACAAATGAACCAAGACCTAACTGTATTTTTTGTAACACATAGTAGGGTCTCAGCCAACTACAAGCAGCCAAGTTTAAGCCAGTCACGGGCTGTCAACTGATCAAACCATGTCCAAGGAAGACAAATGCCTAGCTGTAACCAATAAAACTATTTCTGTATAACACTTCCATTTTCAGTCTATAAATACCATTCATGTTGTGAAATGAAGCATGAAGCTCTCTGAACCACTTCTGGTTCTGGTTCTGAGTACTGCCTGATTCATGAATAGTTCTGTGCTCAAATCGACTCTGTTAATTTTTATATTATTTTATTTATTTATTTATTTATTTATTTATTTATTTATTTATTTTTTGAGACGAAGTCTCACTCTGTCACCCAGGCTGGAGCGCCGTGGTATGATCTTAGCTCACTGCAACCTCCGCCTCCCAGATTCCAGTGGTTCTCCTGCCTCAGCATCCTGAGTAGCTGGGATTACAGGCATGCACCACCACACCTGGCTAATTTTTGTATTTTGAGTAGAGACAGGGTTTCACCATGTCGGCCAGGCTGGTCTCAAACTTCTGACCTCAAGTGATCTGCCCACCTCGGCCTCTCAAAGTGCTGAGACTACAAGTGTGAGCCACCGGGCCTGGCCAATTCTGTTAAATTTAACTTGTCCAAAGTTTTCTTTGGTTTGTTTTGGCTTTTTGAATTTTGCTTTAACAAAGAATAATGCCCATACTGTCTTATTTGAAGTATGTGCTGGTCTTGCTGGCATCCTGGGAGCAGAGCAGGAGGATAGCAGTTGGATTCAATAGGTAAAATTTCGTTAATTTTTCTTCTTCTTCTTTTTTTTTAATTCTGGAGCCCTCCACACACCCCTCCCCTTTTCCCCTCTCAACCCCTTGGCCACCTTCACTTGTGCCTGATACTGCTGTGTCTAGAGCCTCCTGGGTTAAAACTCTCGATACAGAAAGTGTTGTATCTTATACAGGGAAGAAGAGGAGTAACCATCTCATTCCATGGGCTGTGAAGGAAAATGGAAAATCTCGCTGATCCTTATATACACTTCCATCAGTTTTCTTGCGTCAGGTCAACCCCACACCTTCCTTAAGTGGCACCTCAAATTCAGGACCTCTCCAAGGTTATGTACCATACACAGGCATGTAATGTTTTGGCATTCCTTCCTGCATGTACTGAGGAACTTTCTCCGCTTTGTCCGGGCAGTTGCTAGCCATCCAAAGCCAATCTCTTGGCATCTAACGGGCTTTCAGGAGGGAGTAGAGATGAGCCTAAATAAGAACTTGTTTTCTGAAGTATCTAATTTAGGATTTCTTTCCTTCCCCACCCCAACTTATATTTTTGTCTTGCCATCCATATGGAGACCAAAGTTCCAAGATACGTTAAACAAATAAAATAGGAAGAAGTTAGGAATGATATCCTTGGATATAAAGTAAGAAAGAGGCTGGGACTGGAAGAACAGATTTTGTAAAGTCTCATTTCAGATGTTGTTATTCTTCATACACCTTTTCAGCAGGAGGACAACAACAGATTAAAATGTAAAAAAAAAAAAAAAAAAGGCATGAAGAAGCTGGGCGCAGTATCTCACACCTGTAATCCCAGCACTTTGGGAGGCCGAGGCAGACAGATCACGAGGTCAGGAGGTTGAGACCATACTGGCTAACACGGTGAAATCCTGTCTCTACTAAAAATACAAAAAATTAGCTGGGCCTGGCGGCGGGCGCCTGTAGTCCCAGCTACTCAGGAGGCTGAGGCAGGAGAATGGCGTGAACCCGGGAGGCGGAGCTTGCAGTGAGCCGAGATCGCGCCACTGCACTCCAGCCTGGGCGACAGAGCGAGACTCCGTCTCAAAAAAAAAAAAAAAAAAATTAAAATTAAAAAGAAAAGCATGAATAAACTGATATAGTAAGAGGGCTAAGCAGTAGTACTTACTGATTCTTATTTTGTAGGCCAGAAGAAAAATACTGACTAAATATCTGCCAGTCTGTTGAAATTTAAAAGGGAATGTCTCCCAATATGCACTTCGGCTTAAGCAGGGACAGCACCACACTAACCAAAGGAAGACGTTAGGGACCCATTTGAAGGATGAGGATCCACATGAGGATCCAAACCCAGATGAATCTTCTGCATGTCATGTGTGTAGGCACGTGTGTGAATTCCTAGGCATACATGTTAGTTCTCCTTCACATAATCTGGTCCATTGTACAGCAGAGGTGAAAAGCTTCCCCTTTCATCTGTAAACATTGTAAAACTCTCTACCAAAAACTTCAAAAGTCCCCTAAAATTAAATATAAAGTCTGATTTTACATATGATTATAAATGCAAAAATATTAAATAAAATGCCAGAATATCAGTAGCAAAATATTTAAAAATAACCTCTGGACAACTATAACTTATACCTTGAACTGAAACATTTTTAACAACATTTATCACTAATAACGGATTATGATGTTAAATCAAAATAGACATTTGAACAAATTCACATCAATGTTTTTCTTTTTTTTTTTTTTGAGACGAAGTCTCTCTCTTGTCCCCCGGGCCGGAGTGCAATGGCACAATCTCAGCTCACTGCAACCTCCGCTTCCTGGGTTCGAGCGATTCCCCTGCCTCAGCCACCCAGGTAGCTGGGATTACAGGTGCCTGCCACCATGCCTGGCTAATTTTTGTATTTTTAGTAGAGATGGGGTTTCACCATGTGGGCCAGGCTGGTCTCAAACTCCTGACCTCAGGTGATCCACCTGCCTCAGCTTCCCAAAGTGCTGGGATTACAGGCATGAGCCACTGCACCCAGCAATTCATATCATTAAAAAATATATATATATTTAAAAATAAAAAAGAAGATGATTGATTCTAATATGATAAACAGCATACTATTTGGAATGTAGAAAAGCACCAAATAAAGTTTGATGCTTATTTGGAAAACTGAGTTTAGCTAACAGTGTTTAAAGCATATTAAATAACAGGTCAAAAGAAAACAAAGGCTCACGTCTGTAATCCCAGCACTTTGGGAGGCCGAGGCGGGTGGATCACCTGAGGTCAGGAGTTCAAGACCAGCCTGGCCAACATGGTGAAACCCCATCTCTACTAAAAATACAAAAATTACCTGGGTGTGGTGGTTGGCACCTATAATCCCAGCTACTCGGGAGGCTGAGGCAGGGGAATCGCTTGAATCAGGGAGGCAAAGGTTGCAGTGAGTCAAGATCACGCCATTGCACTCCAGCCTGGGCGACAGAGAGAGACTCCGTCTCAAAAAGAAAAAACAAACAAACAAAATTCTTATTTGCAGAGTAGCTCAGAGATTTTTATATGCTAATTATAGAATGAATTTGAATTTCAAATGTGAATTTCCAAGAAGCTATTTAATAGCCAATTTCACTATCAATCCTCCTCCCCTCCCTGCCAGCATGCTTTGAGACTCATTTTTCTCATGACAAGGGTGTTAATTCTTACTACTGTAATATGAATTAACATTGTTCTGGAAGATTCAGCCAATGCAATGTTCCATGAGGTTATGAGTATTATAATAATTTATCAATTTTTGCATGATAATAATTTATCAATTTTTGCAAGTGACTTACTTGCCTTCTCAGTAAAACTAAGTGAATCAACTAAATATTATGTATAGTGGAAAAACAATCTCTTTCCTAATAGCAAAAATAACAAAATGATACTTAGGCACAAGTTGAGCAAGACCTGGGTACAACAATAAGACACAATGTAACTTTCCCAAGAGACACAGAAGTCCTGGAGAAATAACACAATAGAATGTTACCGGATAAGAGTGATACAGAGATGTTAGTTTTCCAGAAATAATTTTAGGTTTAATATAATAAAAGTCACAACGCAATCTAGGTGGGAGTAACAGTAGAAAGGGAAATGTTTGATTATATGGCTCTAAAGAATATTTGAGGGAATAAATATTAAATAATTGCCCCTTGCTCAATCATGTAAGAAGCAAGGAAAATTGATCAGCCAATCAGATATTAAGACATCTTGTAAAGCTGCGGTCTGTAAGGTTATACTAATAAAGGAGCACATACGGAGAAAAATGAAGTAGAATTGATGGTATAGAGACAGGCTTTTTCAGTACATATACTTGTGAATATTACCTTGAAACACAATAAACCTGCTATACCAAATAATAAACTTTGCTGGGGCAACTTGTTTACTCTTGGGAAAGATTGAAGAAATTGCCCTTCCTCACCACTCAAACTAAAATCCATCAGATAGACTGAGTATTTAAATGTAAAAAGTGAAACCACACGAAATGAAAGAAAACATAGGTGAAGCTATATCTGATCTTGGAGGGAGAAGGTCTTTCTAACTGTAACACCAAAGGAAAAGGAGAAATGACATCACCGATGGGCTTGACGCTCTAGAGAGGGGAAAATTCTTTATACCAATCGACTTCTTAAGATTAAAGGATAAATACACAGTAGAAAAAACTGAAAAATACGAAGAGTGTTCATCAAAACAAATGACACATAAAGTAAATATAAATATGAATAAACTCATGACAAATTTACAAAAGTGAAAATATAAATGGTAAATATAAAAGCAAAACCCCAATGCAGTGATTATCAAAGAAATGCAAATTAAGATATAATGGTGATATGTTCACTAACAAATTAGCAAAGATTTTTAAATGCTCAGCTTTTGTAATGGAGCAATAGTATGCACAAGCCAAATACTGCTGGTGATAATATAAACTGGTATGGTTTTTTTAGAAAATAATTTAGTATCATCTATATTAAAAGTCCTGAAAAAGTTTGTGATTTTTAACCTGGTATTCCTCCTTTCGAGAATACAACCATAAGTCAAAAACATCAATGAAGAATTATGAGTGAAATGTTAATTACACTTCTTATTTATTAATAAAATTTATACGTATTAATCAAAATGGGAGGAAGATAATTACGCCAAACATGAAGTATAATCACATACTTTGTGACAGGTCCAAATAATGAAATGTCATAACAACTTTAACATGTATATTTTAAAAGAATATTATTTAATAGCATCAGAAAAGGTCATGCTAAAATGTTACATAAAGAGGCAGGGCACAAAAATGTATTGGTAGGATGATCCTGAATCATCTTCAAAGAAAACTGGAGAAAAACAAAAATATCAGTGTGATTATCAATGTGTGATTTCAAACAAATATTCAAAATTATTTTCAGTACTCCCCACCAGCATGCTTTGAGATTCATTTAATGAACTTTTATACGTTAAATGTTAGATAAACACAGGACATTCTATCATAAAATCTAGGTTAGTTGAATGCACGAATGTATTCCTCCTGCAGTTTTATTTTACTTCTGGAGAGAGCCTGGGGAGTCTACCCTGAGCTGTGTTTCTGACATGGCATTGCTGCTAGCCTAGAAGCTAAAGAATTGGATAAGAAGAGAACCTTGCCCATCCAATTTTCAAGAGACAAAAACAGAGGGACTCTAGAAAACTTTCTAGAACTAATAAAAGTACGTAAAATCAGCCATGCAAATTTAAAAGCCTACATTATATTAGTAACGTCACTTTTCTGAGACAACGGCCTAAACATAGAAAATAAGTATTTTCAGCAAGCTAGATGAACATTTGGGGATAGATCAGTGCATGATGATGCTTCTGTCATAATTTTTAAATGTTCTATCTGCTTTCTCATTAGTAAGATCTTATCATCTTTAAAAAACACAGATTTCCATCATTTGTTACATAATTCTCTTACTTTCCTTCCATAGTCAAATATTTTATAGTTTGTTGGTGGTAATTTCTGGTTGTTTGTGGTTTATTCCTTAAAAAGTTATTATTTAAGGAATCAATGTGGAAGAAAAATGTATGTGTTATTATTGCTTATGAAACTTTTGAAGTTTGAGGAAGAATCAAGCAATGGTGATGACGGTGGAACCGCCCCCTTCCTGAAATAAACAGCGATTTTAATTTTATTTAACTTGAAATAAACAGCAATTTCCTGAAATAAGCAGCAGCCATTAAGAATTGGGAAAAATTAGCCACATTATTTGGGAAAATAAATTGAGAAGCAGAACTTTTCTTGGAAGAACAGGTATTTTCGATTACTCTAATGAACCCAACCTTGGCTTTCTTATAGTAATCACCGCACGGAACATCTCTAACATCATTGACATATTCCTTGAGATCAAACTTTCTTCTTTATTTTCATTTATCTTGCTTTTAAATATATTTTTCGAAGAGAAGTTTCATCTCAATAAACTAAAGACGTGGTTCTCTTTTCTGGTTCATTTCTGTATTTTTATTTGTATGTTTCTCCTTATATGGTCCTGATCCAAACAGCTCTGAGTTTGTTCATATAGCATATAACACTCTGCTTCCAGCAAGAATTTTAGGTAGTTTACAAGACTAACAAATATATATACATATAGTTTAAAAGCTATAAAAGCAGCATTGACATCTTGAAGAATTTCTGAATTCTAGGGAGTAGCTCAGAATGTCTTACTTTATTTGTCAGGTTTCTTAATAGGGCTGCTAGCGAGGCAGAGAGAGCCCCTGGCAGACATCTGTGCTGAAGCACAAAGACCTCTGTCTCTTTGCTCAGTGTGAGCAGGAAACATTTCATCTCCAACAAATTAAAGCTTAGAGCATCGCCAAGTCTCATGGCTCAGGAAGCTGGTGACCCTTTGGTTATCAACACCAATTTCCATCCTCTATGGAACAGCTAGGTCTCCATATCCCAAAGGCAGCAAACGCAGTGTCCTCTGTCATCCTTGGCAGAGCACGCAGTGGCAGGCCCAGAGAGATCCTTATAGCTCTGCTGCTCAAGTACTTGGTTTTAAGTTGCCAGGTGGGAATTGTGCATCCAGAGAAATCTCTCTGATGCTGAAACTTCAAAGACATACAGATGGTGTTACATTATGAATTTCCATCTTTCTACATTGGATAACCCCTTCCACATAAAAGAAAAAGAAGGCTATACATTTTTACAAATTCGTTATAGTACTCCAAGCCTTAAGAAAAATTTATTTCCACCAATGTGTTTTCATGGCTCTCTGATAGCAAAGTCTAGAATTTTGTATAGTTTACTCTTTAACATCCATAACATCCATGCATGATAATGTCTGTTGCCTAGCGTAGCTGTTTATAAGTTATATCTAGCAGCATTTGTATTTTAATATTTACAAAGTAATTGTTGCAGTGGTTGCTAGAAAAACAAACTGTCTTTTCATTTGATTAGTGTTATGTAAATTTTCATTAATGTTGTATTCTACCCTTTAGGTGAAAATACCAGTTTCATATGTGTGTACCATTTGTATGTGTGTGCACGTATATGTGTATGCACATACACACACACACATATAATTTTTTCCCTCAAGCAGGACTTACATTTTGATATCTGTTGCATTAACTAAACTGAGTCCTTTAAGAATCATCGCACATGTTACAAGACCCTGATCACTGCTGCTCTTTCCTTATCTCCTTGACTGTCTTGCAAAAGACTAGTCACTGCGTGGAGAACCCAGGATCTAAAACAACATTATTCTTTAGTATTATAGTTTAAGTGCATCTGAAGGCAGTCTGGTGACATTTAAACAGCAACACCAATTCTCTTCAAGTCAGTGGGCTGTGTTCTGATGTTATTAGCGAGGGTGACCGCACGTGCTTGTGGAGCCTGTCAGTGGCATTTCAATGTCACCTCTGAAGGGCTCACAGCTACTCTCCATGCATGGATCAGAGAAAAACTATGCCAGCTCTCATTGCGGTTAAATATGCTACATTCCTGGTTAATTTGTATTTCCTGGATTTATAAGGTAGAGTACTGTAATACCTGATCTTAGCATATAAACTCCCTAAATTATCCAGCAGAAACTGCAGTGTGTCTTAGATGTGAGTTTTAAAATGGAAATTAATTCATAGTGCCAGGACACACTCTTTGAGGTCAAAGTTGACAGGACAGGAGAGGCATGCTTCGTCCGATAGACTTTCCAGCTGAGCGTAGATTCCACCCTGGCAGGCCAAAGTCAGCAGGGTTGGGAGTCATAAACGGGAGGTCTGGAACGGTCCCCCAAACCTTAGGCAACTGAAATCTGGCAGGGAGAGTCTGAGAAGTGAGTCAAATAGTTCCCCAAACACATCTGTGCGAGTGAAGAAGGATCTAGCAGAGCCAGTCAAAACCAGCAGGGGAGTTTAGATAGGAAAGGCTGAAAATTGCCCACTTGGCAGGAAAGTTGCCTGTCAACATGTGTTAAATGCCCAGGATGGGAGCAAGCACTGCACCAGGTAACCTGCAGGAGCAGTGAGGTGAATATGATCTTTAGATGGTGTGTTTGGAAAAGCTCAGATTCAGTTGGTTTGCAGGACAAGGGGAATCCAGGGCCACACATGTCACCTGGGACTTCCCTGTTACTCAGATCCCCCTGATCAATTTACGTTCTCATCAATAGCATGAGCTTTATGGCTTAGTTTTTGGTCAGAACATATCCCATAATAATTTGCAAACACCAGATTCTGGGGGAGGAAGCTAAAAGAAGGTTTAAAATAAAAAGGAAAAGAGAAAATATGCTTAAAATTGGAACTCTTTGAACTAAAAAGGACATAAAGAATTAAGGAAAGAGCTCAGAACTACAATAACAACAAAAAAACTAACAGAAGCCAGGCGCGGCGGCTCATGCCTGTAACCCAGCACTTTGGGAGGCCAAGGCAGGTGGATTGCCTGATGTCGGGACCAGCCTGGCCAACATGATGAAACCCTGTCTCTACTAAAAATACAAAAATTAGCTGGGTGTGGTGCGCACGCCTGTAATCCCAGCCCCAGCTATTGTGGAGGCTGAAGCAGGAGAATGGCTTCAACCAGGGAGGCGGAGGTTGCAGTGAGCCAAGATCGCGCCATTGCACTCGACAGAGGGCATTGCACTCGACAGTGGGTGACAGAGTGAGACTCAAAAAAAAAAAAAAAAAACCCTAATAGAACAAAATGGCCCTTTGGTGAAAAAAGAAGAGGCACAGGAGCTTTAAAAAATATCTGAAAGGCTGAGACTTCAGAGGGCCATAGTAAAGAGAGGAAGGCAGACTTCAGTGGCATCTCATAGCTGGAGCTATGAGATCTAATGGCTCAATTTTCAGGAATTTTGTGACCTGGTTGTTAAATACAGCCATTATCAAACAGTAAAATATACAAACAACGACTAAATAATCTTATAACAAAGCTAATAAATATTCAAAACACATCACTTTCTAATTATTCCACTACATTTTGCCCTTATCTATGCTCTTGGGGTTGCATTGTTTTACCTACATAGTGGAAATACTATGTAATGATGAGATACTCTGCCTCTCTTCCCAACTGTACTTTCAGTGACATCAGATTGGCAGCCAAAAATCACCATGGTGAGAATATTTACACTATGAAAATTGAAAAAAGCTAAAAACACAAACTTGGTCTATTATTTTGCTGCTTGTCTCAACTTAAGAAAGTGACTATGGAGCAATTATTTATAATGTAAAATAAACTTAAAATATGTCAAGTCTGTAGCCATTACATGGTGAATTGCATAGGAAATTAATGAAATTATATTTTGTAGTATCGGAAAACTATTATCTGACTCAACAAAAAAATGAGTAAGTAGAATTTTGACATACATCTTGATTAATTCACTTCCCTTTGATTAACTCAAGTAAAAGAACACATCAGTATTCATGTTGAAACTTCGCTTGGTTCATCAACTGCAGTTTTAGGTTGGCTATAGATACAGGAAGTCAGACAAAATCAACAATAGCATTCTGTGAGAAACAGCTGGTAATATGGAATTTATAATAAAGAGTACTGTATATTTTATTATTTATCAGTTGTTTGCCACATATCCTTTATATGGATAAAATTTATAATAAACATGTGGTGTCTGGAGTTGGTTCCTTCCTGTGGGTTGGTGATATCGCTGACTTCAAGAATGAAGCTGTGGACCTTCACAGTGAGTGTTACAGCTCTTAAAGGTGGCACTACTCAAAGAGTGAGCAGCAGCAAGATGTATTGTGAAGAGTGAAACAAGAAAGCTTCCACAGCATGGAATGGGACCCAGCGGGCCACTGCTGGCTAGGGTGACCAGCTTTTATTAACTTTTTTGTCCCCTCCCATGTCCTGTTTCTGTCCTATCAGACTGCCCTTTTCTCAATCCTGCCTGTGATTGGTTACTTTTAGAATCCTACTGATTGGTCCATCTTACAGAGTGCTGATTGGTCCATTTTACAGAGCGCTGATTGGTGCATTTTACAAACCTCTTGCTAGCTACAGAGCGCCAATTGGTGCGTTTTTACAGAGCACTGATTGGTGCATTTTACAAACCTCTTGTAAGACAGAAAAGTTCTCCAAGTCCCCACTCCACCCAGGAGGTCCAGCTGGCTTCATCTCTCAATGTGTTTACACTTTTATCTGCATTTTTCCCCAGACAGCTGGTCATTAAACATTTATCAACACATCATTGAGTAGAATCTATACAATAATTTAACAGCAGAAAATGGTAGGGTGTAGTTGGGAAACTTAGTGGTGGGACTGTAAGAATGGAACCTAAAATCATAATTGATTTTACCTTCAGATTGGACAGCTGATAGTCCACTTAATAAAGCAAATGTCAGACTTTCTGTGTGCTTGATGACAACAATGTAATAAAAGTCAGTGAATGTGTCTGAGCGTGTTGGCTCATGCCTGTAGTCCTAGCACTTTGGGAGGCTGAGGCAGGTGGATCACTTCACGTGAGGAGTTCGAAACCAGCCTGGCCAACATGGTGAAACCCTGTCTCTACTAAAAATACAAAAAAATTAGCCAGGTGTGGTGGTGTGCGCCTGTAATCCCAGCTACTTGGGAGGCTGAGGCAGGAGAATTGCTTGAATCCAGGAGGCGGAGGTCTCAGTGACCTGAGATTGCGCCACTGCACTCCAGCCTTGGCAACAAGAAAGACTGTGTCTCAAAAATTTAGGAAAAAAAAAAAAGGCTTCTACCCTAAGAAATATATGTATGCAGTATTTGTGATATATCAGTTTGCAAATGTGATATGTGATAGAGATAATAAGAGGGAGTGCCCTCTTTCTACCCCATGCACTCATTCACCTTCACCTTTTTGGGAATAAACTAAAAACACGAAGCGTTGTTACTCATATGTACACCATGTAGGGAGTATCTCTGATGTTCTGGACCAGCACACATTCTTCAGGATTAGAGTCCAGAATTCTGAAGATGAAGGCACTATGCCCCAGAGCATAAGAATGTTGAGTCACGGCATTTCTTACAGGGGATTTAGCTACTATCAGCCTCAATGCCTCTCCAAGGTGACTCCAGAAATCCAAGTTTCTAGCGCACAGGCCCTCTCTTCCTCAGGAATGCTATTCAAATAAATCTCCTGCCCTCCTCTCAGACCAAGTTCTGTCTTGTTGCGAACCAAGGAGGAGCAAAAAGCCCAGCTGCCTTCCACTCTGAGCAAACTGTGTTTCAGTGAAAACAGCAATTTCACAAGAGTTAAAGATGAGGAAATTTCTTGGCCGGGCTCAGTGGCTCACGCCTGTAATACCAACACTTTGGGAGGCCAAGGCAAGTGGATCACTTGAGGTCAGGCATTTGAGATCAGCCTGGCCAACATGGTGAAACCCCATCTCTACTAAAAGTACAAAAATTAGCTGGGTGTGATGGTGTGCGCCTGTAATCCCAACTACTCAAGAGGCTGAGGTGGTGGAGGTTGCAGTGAGTCGAGATCGTGGTACTACACTCCAGCCTGGACAACGGAGTGAAACTTGGTCTCAAAAAAAAAAAAAAAAAAAAAAAAAGCTTGAGGAAACTTCTTTTAAGACTAATTCAGCCAACGCTCTGGGTCAAATAATAACCACAGTTAGTCTCCCTCTCATACACATGAAAGTCTACAGAAACATGGAAACAAGATCCCCTTGTTTAAACTAACTCCAGATAAGGTGATCCAAATCTGGTACCCAAACTCATCGTGCAGATGTAATAAACAGCACTTCCAGATCAGAATGAGCCTTAATGTATCATCTGTCCTCTATGATGGCACGATGTACCTGCTATGTCCATTTCTGGACCCTTGCTGTTGATAGCTATCAACAACAATGTTTGGAGCAGTCTGAAGAACTTTAGAAAGACAACCGAAAGGCTATTTGGGAATAGCTTTTGAATACAAACTCTATCCATCTAGCTATCTATGCCCCCCATCTCATAGAGCTAATGTGATTGAAGTCTTTTTACTAGGGAGCCAGGCAGACATGATTTTTTACAAGCTGAATCACCTGGGGTTTAAAGGTGCCTGCAAGAAGTTTGTTTGTGAACAACTGGGTCTGCATGCAGCATTGTGTGGAGGGGAGGGGGCAGCAGAAGGAGAATGGAGAATGCTGCATGGTCGATGCGTTCTGTTCAAATATGCAGCACCTGGGACATGGAACAGTCATTCAACAATAAGTGTATTTATTGTGTGTGTACTCTATGTCAGGCACCATTCTAGGCACCTGAGATGTATTGAAGAACTGTTTCTGAAGAGCTTATGCTCCAGTGACATGATACTTCATATAAAAAATACATATGTATATATTTATATATATAAATCTAGAACATATATACAATGAGAATATATAACTACTATATATACTATAACATATAACTATTATATTCTATATACTACATATAGAATATTAAGTACTATATATACTACTATATTCTTTATAGAGAACATTATATACTATATATACTACTATATTCTATATATAGAATACTATATACTATATGTATACAACTATATTCTATCTACTATATAGGATATATAATTATATATAATATATAATGAGAATATAGTAGTTATATGTTATAGATCTATATATAGTATACATATAGAATATATATTCTCATATATAATTATATATAGTATATTACATTTAATATATAATACACTATATTATATAATATAATCTACATTATATAATATAGAGTGTATGTTAACAATATAATATATACTAATATGTCATATATTAGTATATATAGTATATAGTATACTATATATAGAATATAGTGTATATATAGCATATAATATTCTATATATAGAATATAGTAGTATATATAGCATATAATATTCTATCTATAGTATATAGAATATAGTAGTTATATGTTATAGTATATAGTAGTTATATATTCTCATTATATATATTCTAGATTTGTATAGATAAATACATACATATATATTTTTATATATCAAATATCATGTCACTAGAGTATAAACTCCTCAGAAACAGTTCTTCAATACATCTCAGATGCCTAGAATGGTGCCTGGCATAGATTACATTAGATTAAGTTTCATATAATCATGTGAAATTATATAAATTTATATAATCATATATTATATGAATTATATAATTAAACATAATAGTATATATAATTACATATTGTATAATATAATATATTATATAACATATACTATATATTATTAACATTGTATATCATATATACAATTATATATAATGAGAATGTATTATATATACTATATATAGAACTATAACATATAAGTACTGTATTCTCATTATATTATATATTGTTATATATTATATATTATTATATATTCTATATGGTATATAGAATATAGTAGTATAGTATATAGCATTCTCTATATAGAATATAGTAGTATATATAGTATATGGTACTCTCTATATATACTATATATAATATATAATGAGAATATAGTAGTTAATTATACCGTTTTAAGCCAATTAGATATGTCTCTAGCCAGGGAAAAATGAGTTCATCGGTTCACTAGAGGACGCATTGGTTGGTTCTCCAACATTTCTTCCTCCTTTTCCCTATAGACAAATGGTTTGCGTGGGCTGAGTAGACATCATGAATTGTCTAATCCGGTTATGGTAATGCCATCCTCCCCGACAGAGTGATTCGTTCAGGAAATAAAGCCTAGGACAACCACTGGTCACCAGGCAGTCCAGTCAATGAAATGCTCAGGAACATCGCTGGGAGCTGCGGAACATCCATGGTCTCTCTTTTTTCATAGATAGTGTGTTGCATGGTTGAAGTAGAAACTCAGAGGTGGGAAAAGTTGAAAGATACACAAAGAAGTAGAGCTGGAGCCCTGATTTAAAAAAAAAAAAAAAAAGTGCCTGAAACTTACTCCCTTTGTAGACTTTTTAATTGCATAAGTAAATAAATTCCATTTAATGTTGCAGCTAGTTTAAGCTACTTTCATTCTCTTGCAACCTGAACCATCTTAACTGACACTCAGCAAGATGTGGCACTGGAGTTTGGAAAAGTATGTCAGTAACTCAGTATTGTAAGGAAGTGGAAATATGTGCCTGGCCATGTCATCTGTGCATATTTCTCCTCCCAGGACTATTCTGATTCCTGGCCATCTCTGTCACTTCACTGGAGAAGCCATGAGTAACATTCTCAACTTCCAACATTCCTCTCTTATGGTTAGTCCTTGCCCCAACACGGCATGATTCTGAGACATATTGTCCAAATAATCATTCAATTTCCCTTAGGAGAAGGAGGGAAAAAATAGGAGGGAATCAGTGAGGAAGATTCACCAGATGTATTTTTTTTTTTTTTTTTTTTTGGCAACTAACAGAAACATCTGAGCAGCTCAAATCCAGCCCTTTTCTGTTAGAGAACACTTGCTGCTGATGTATATTAGTTGTATTTTGTTGACATGTGTTTTTAATAATAATGATGATGATGAGAAAACCCCCAAAAGTTGATAGCAAACAGAAAAATGCTAGTACTGACCAGGATTTTTTCCCTAAAGCCAGGGAGTGCATTTTTGGGATGACCTGGGGTCAATCCCCATCATCAAAATCTCGCTGTTCTGAGCATTTCTCTGCTGAGTACATTTCCTTTGGTGAACAGAGAATTATTTACTTTAAAAAACCCCTCTAAGCCTTTACTCTGAATTGCAACCACAAAGGTAGAAATGCTCTTGTTTTTGTCTGGGGCACTTCCCCCCACTATCTGCTATATCTTATTAAATCGTTCGGTGTCTGTGTCCATATTTCATTATTTTTTTCACAGATGAAACATTTTGTCAGCTGTCAGAGACTTTGAAAAAGTGACCATGTTAAGACATCTGGCTTGATTACTGGGGACACTGAAGCCGAGGCCTTCCAGAAGAGCAGACTCAGAACAAAGTCTTGTTCTTAACATTGTCTCAGAAGAGGCAGTCTTTAACACCTCATCTCCAAACATCATACCATGTTTACCTCTGGCACACGCCAGCCCCCCATTGTAACCGATTGCTGCAGCTTGGCTCCCTCGCTCAGCTGGGAAACTCAGGGCTCAGCCAGCTCTCCTGTTTAGCCCAGCACTGGGGCCAGCCTGGCTCTAACTGGAAGCCACCTTCAGTTTGCATTCTGACCTGCAGCTCTCACCTTCAGAAGCCAGACTTTCAGAGTATAACAATAACTTGGATTAACTTAAATATTTACAAACTTTGGGGGGTTTTGTGTACTTTACATATGTTCATTGCAGAAAATTTCCATAAGGAAAAAATCCCCCATATCCTACATTCCAAAGATAACTACTACTACTATTTTATGTACGCATTTTCAGATTTCTTTGCAAATATTTTTTCAACCTCATACACAAATATATATCCATCTATATCTATATATCTATATGGATATGGATAAATACATTTTTAAATACTCTAATGTGGATGTATAAGCCAACATAATATATAAATAATTATCCTATGCATATAGTTTTATAAGGTACTTTTTTATTTTCCACAAAGAAATTGTATTTTATTTTCAGTAAATACACATGTACTTTATCATTGTTAATGAGATGAGGTATTAATTATATTAATATCTCATGACTTACCTGTAATAAATGGACATTTTATATGATGACCCAGTTTTTTATTATTAAATAAATTGGTGCTTCAATTTTAACCAAGTTATGTCATTATCATCTAGGATACATTCTTAGAAGAGCATTTGCAATGTAATAGGATATAGATACTTTCTAAAGCTTTTGCTACATATCTGTATTTTGCTCCAGAAAAGTGGTACAAATTTATGCTTCTAGCAGTAGTGCATGAAACAGCTTAAGCTTTGACTGTATTTAAATGTTACCTCCAGGATCAACGATTAGAGGGATCATGAAGATGGCTTTCATGTTACCAGTCAGTTACTATTCAACCAGGTCAACAGTGGTCAGTACGATTGTTGATGTTACAAAGATTGTGAAATCCTTAACGAAATGACATAATTTAGTACCAAATGACAATTGACTTAAAGAAAATCAGACTTAAGATTCATAATATATTTGCAGAGCAAAAAGCACCCTAGCAAAAACCAAAAATACGTATTTCATGTAATTTTTACCACAGATACCGCATTCATATGCGATGCATTGAGATAGGGCCCCAAATAAGTAATCTTTGCCTAAATTTTCTCTTTGGTTCTAGGCCTATATTTCTCTCTTAGTGCAAGATATCTATCTATCTATCTATCTATCTATCTATCTATCTATCTATCTATCTATCTATTGTCTTCCTCTATATAGTTATGTAATCCCATACCTCCAGAGTCCAATTTCCAACTCTTTTTCCAACTTTCCGATTTCTGTTATGAACACTGTCAACTCTCCTGTTTCCCAGGCTCAGCGTGTCTGAACTGTCTTTAGCACATCAAAATCATTGCATTTCTCTGTAATATCCCTGCTTTATATTTCCACAAAACAAAATCTGGGCTTCATATCTTTCTCTCAACATTTCTGGTCTCCTTGCTACCTGGGTTTTTCCTGTTTCTCATTCACTTGCTATTTTATGACTAATTTTTAAATTTTCCTGAATCGTGACTCGGACTCAGCTACTCGCCACATCAAATGCTCTAAATGACTCCTGACTGTTTTCTGAAATAAACCCAAATATCATATCTGGGTATCCCAGGCCTGAATGCTTTCATCCCATTTAGCTGTCCCATGATGTCCCTCTCAATTCTCCCCTTCACGCATTCTCCAGTCTAGCTGAACTGGAGTATTGCTGTGCTCTAAACATGTTCCACACCGTTTTCATTTTAAAATTCACCCCGATTATTCCTTCTCCAGGATGCTTCTGCTCATCTACTGGTCCTATGTCTTTACTATCTACTCCACCTTTAATATTTCTTTAGAGTTTTAATTCAAAAGAGACAAGAAGCCTTCCTCCAGTGCATCTCCACTGCATATTATTTAGTCTTTGGGCATGATAGGCATTTGTTTCCTTGTATCATCCCTGTGGTTAGTCAGTTCAGCCGCTTGTGAGCAAGGGCTATGACTTGTTTCTGCGTAAATCTCCTGTAGTTACAGGGTGCCTCGAGTAGAACAGTTGCTCTAAAATAGCTGTTGGGTGCCATGAAGATAGGACAGGCTAGAAGGGGAATTTGGTAGGCTAGTGAGTGTTAAAAATATGCTTTAATACTTGAGAAGATGTAAAAATGACTTTCATTCTCAGTGGAAACTCAAGTCATGTTAGGTACTCCAAGTTACATGATACATTTTATACTTCTAGAAATCTCAGAATCTAGGAAGTGACAACGGGCTTCTCACAGATAAATTAACTCTATGAGGGCTACTTCTTATTCCAAGTGGCTGTTTTTTAAGGGCCAGTACCATCATAAGGCTTTGCTTGATCATTCTGTACAGTGATGAGGCTGTTCAGAAATTGTACTCCTCCCCTTCCAGTAACTAGCGTGCCTCATCTTATGTGAATTCTTGGTTTTTCTAAGAGAGAGAAAAAAAATCCCTTTAAATTTCATTGATATTCCTTTTTTTTATTTCTCAAGCTCCTATTTCTTAGAAACCTATAACACCCTGTCCTTTACAACTGGCGTGCTCCAAGTTGAATGGGTCTGTGAGGAAAAGTAACTTCCACTATTAATAAGGTTGCTGCCCCAATCCCCAGACCCCAAAAGGATAAGGAAGAAAAGACACCTAAAAGATTTATGACATTGTTTTTGGTTTTCATATTTTTAAACTAATTTTGAAGAAGCATAAAAACTAGCATTTTACTGGTAACTCAATTTCTACCAATGAGTGGAGTTGGATTTAAGGTAGTGAATTGAATAAGAATCTTGGGTAATAAATTCATTGATTTTGAGCCTATAAAATTATTTTAATACTGATACTAAGTCATGATACTCAACTGCTCAAAAACCTTCCGTGGGTCCCCACTGTCCCTAACATTTAGCCCACGCATGACCTGCTAGCCCCTTTTATAGTCAAGCTATACCTTGACTTGAAAAGTGTACCGTTTCATTCTTACTTCTACATAAAATAATGTAGGCATGTGATGCCAGGCTATAACATTTGGTTTAATCCAGTAAGCAGTTGGAACCATTTACCACAGTTAATATGGGGAGTAGCTGAGTCAGAGCCATGCCCTAGGGATAAAGGAGCAGAGTAGTAAACAGGAGCCCTCCGAGAGAGAGATGGGCACATTCACAGCATCACTCCTTGCATCCTTTAAAGGTTCCACTAGTCCAGATGCTGATTCTGGTACTCTAAACCCTATTCAATGCCTGTATTTGCGCATGAAACATTTCCAGGTTATTTCACCTTAAAGGGACAAATATTTCCCTTTTTATGCATTCTATAGCACAAATCGTCTGAGAGATCGTAGAAGCATTCAATTTGCGATTGCTTTGCTATATATCATTGTCTTACATGATCATTTAATGGGTTTGTAATGTATATTATTTGTTTCTTTGATTAGATTATACGTTCCTTGAGACCTGTGATTATATTGTACACATCTTTAGAACCAAGGGACAAGTTTACATAATGTATTTACCGTAGATATGCTATCAAAATTTGGCAAATATTGTCAATGCGTAATGAAGTTTAGTTTGAGAACCGTGATTGCTCTGTTACCTCTGGCTCCCTCTAGTGATGCCCAAAATATAACATCTAGCTGCACATTTCTATTTCATCCCATTTGTTAGAATTTTACAACTATCAGATGTGACGCAGAGAACAGAGTCAGCTACAAGCAAAAAAAAATTATAATTATGATATATAACAACATTATATATTAAATGGTTATGTGAGACAGTGATCATGTAAGACAATGATATACAGCAAAGCAACAGCAAATTGAACACTTCTACGATTGCACAGAAAATGTGTGCTATAGAATATCTGAAAAGAGAATAATTTGTCCCTCTAAGGTGAAAGGGACAATAAATTATTGTTGTATTATTTTTTGCTTGATTAATAATATCATAATTATTACAGCCAAAGTGCATCAATCTCCTATTTTATGCCAAGGGCTGCTGAAGACAATGATAACGTGTTTTCTCACCTAAACTGCATGAGAATCATGTGAGATAGCTACTGCTGTCTTCCAGCATTTACAGGTGAGGAGACCAAGACACAGCAATGTCTAGGGACTTGCCTAAGGACACACAGCGGGATGTCCCTCATTCTAGTGTGGACAGATGGGAGCATGGGAATGGATACCTTGAAACTCTGGAACAATTGGGCTGTTGGCCGGTGTGCTTTACCCCCAAATCTTACTCAAGAATGGATGGTTCTGACAAACACATGTGCATAGCAGGCAGTACTTAGTTTATTTTGAAAAGAATTGAACTGCATATGGCAATGGAAATAAAGGAAGCTTGTTCAAATGGCCAGTCTATGCTCAAATTTCTAAATGAGGAAACTATTTCAGAATAAGCCTTACTTTGTATTGTTTTGCCTATGAATTGACCTAATAAAAAATTAAATAATTTGCATAGTAATAACACCTGTACCTTCTCATCTGCTAGTATCACAACTCAAATGGAATTAAAATTAAAAATGTCATATAAAGTGGGAAAATAGTAACTCATGTTAACATTAGTATTGATCTCTTATTGTATGAGAGAGAGAATCCTATCACTAAATAAAGAACAAAGTGCATAAATTCAAAAGGAAAGTCTCTTTCACATTCTATGTTACCTTCTTGCAGGGAGGTAAATCATGTAGGTAGGTCTTACCTGAATGATGGTAGATTTTCAATACAAATCTATATTTCCATACAAATATACATGTTTCAGTACAAATCTATATTTCAACACAAATATATATTTTTAAGTATAAATTATACATTCTCCCTTGCTAAACAGCACTAATATTTTTTGGAAAACAAAACAAAACTTAAAATCTCTCTGTCTCTCTTTTCCTGAGCATATATTATTATTAACAAGAGTCATCTGGTTCCCATTAATATTGAGAGAAGAAATCTATCTTAGGAATTATGGTTTAAGTTGAATTGTAGGGCAGGAGAATTAGCCATCCATCCTGCTTCACATGCATTTGTAGTCATGCTAATCACCAGCAGGAATCAAGTCAGTCTCTCTCTCAAAATGAATTAAATAATGGAAAATCTCTTTCACTGTATTTAGGGCAAGTGAGCCATATGTGCATGTGAGATCGAGAGCATGAATGTGTGTGTGGGGTGTGTGTGTGTGTGTCTGTGTGTGTATGAGGAGACGGGGAAAGGAGGAGAGCAAGAGAGGAAAGTCCTTGGAAATAAGCCATCATGTTGCTGTTCATAGCAAATACTCCATCTACTACAAGAAAAACATCAGGTCTTACAACTTCTCCATGGGTTTATGAGTACTACTTTTAGGGATTATCCAGGTACTTGGAAAGGTAGTCAAAAAGTAAATGATTTCTCATAAAAAAATAAAATAAAATGGAATTTGCAGAGCCGAATGAGAAGTCTCCAGCAGTGAACAAGGGCCTGTAGCAGCCAAAAGATGTAATGTCAGTGAAAAGCAAGGCTGCTTAGTGCCCAGAACCCTTAAGTCTAAGCAGATAGAATTAGATTTGCAGCCTCTGCCTGCCAATCGTTTGCTCTGTGACCCTGGAAAAATTGCTCAGCCTTTCTGAGCCACCTCCTTTTCTTCACCTGTAAGTGAAATGATTGGTATTTATGTCACGGGACCATGGTAATGACTAAACTAAATGAAACCTTCTCTTTGAAATTCTTTTAAGGCCCACAGTGTGGCTGAAGCTCCCAATAATACTTGGATCCTCTTTTGGTTTCTTTCATCTTACCTTGGGAAGGCCTGTCGCCAGTCTGTCACCTGCTTGAAATATCTGCACATAGCCACGCTAGTCTCACATAATGGCAGATCCTGATTACCTTAGATGAAGTAAGATAAACAGATCAGAAGCTTCAGTTCTGCCTGGACTAATTAAATAATGGCTTGTTCATCTACATTTTGGCCCCCAGCCAGATGGGAGTCAAATATGCCGACCTTGACATTGCCCATGAAGACGCATGGTTCCCTTCTCTGCCAAAGGAAAAAAAATCAACTTTGAGTGACAGTTCCTATTTCTTAAAAAGTATTTGGGTGTGCACGTATACCTTCTTCTTTTGCTTTTCTTTCCTCCCTTCCTCTTCTCTCTCTCAACCCTTTCCCCCATTAAAAAAAAAAGGGTTTGATTGTAGAAAATGTCAACTGAGTTTCTCATTTTAATAAAATAAGCACCTAAGGTAAGTGGGGGAAAAGCATTTTGTGAAAATATGTCTCTCTTGCTTATGAAGTTGAAATCTTGAAGTAGTTTGTCATGGCTAAAATTTGGCACAAAGCGCTGAATATCCTTTGAATGATGATATTTAGAGGTCAAAAGAAGAAGAAAATTGTTCCACAGAAGGCCATTAGATATTCCCATAGGAAAAGTACTATAATGGTCCCATAACTATACACTGTTGAAACCACTGGCTCACAAAATACAGAGTAATGAAATGAGGCTTGTTTTATACTCTTGCTTCATTAGATTTTAGGTTCAGAAGTGAAGGGTTATAATATGTGGCCAGATGGGCTAGGAAAGCAGTTGGAAGAATAAAAGAGGCATCAAGGAGAGGTCAGATGTTCCAGAGTAAGAAACTTCTTATAAAGCAAATGGAAATGTAAATTAAGCCATGGCAATATGTCACAGGGGCATAATAAACCTTGACATTTCCACAATGTGTGATAACTGTTATACCCTGTGCTCTGCAGATCATATTTGCGAGATATTCTCTCGGATGAGGGCCATTGACAAGTGTTATCTTTAGAAATTGTCTTCAGTAGTCCAGGAATGGGAAGCAAAGACTCAAATCGAGTTGTGGGGGAAAGAAAAGTTATCATCATTGACTGAATGCCAGCTGCCTGCCAAGTACTATGCTAAGTGCTTTCCACATTGCTCAGTCCTCAACAAAAGGTTTATGCTTTCGAGATTGTTACCACCTTCTTGCAGATGAGATAACATTGTACTGGTACTACTAAATAATATGTCCCAGTCAACATGGCTGATGAGTGATAGCACTGGAATTTTACCCAAACCTTGATCAGTTTCGTAATGTTTATTTCTTCTCATTACAGCAAGTCTGCCATAAAGAAAATAAGTAATTTATTTCTCGGGAATCTGAGATGACTTTTGTAATCCAGCACTCCCAAAATGTGCTAAAGGGGACACCAGCCTTGGGATTATTTCCCAAAAAAATCATTTTTGTTTAATGTGTGTGTCCTTATATATTCTTTGGTGTCTTTTCAAAGATTCGAATGCATATTAGCTTACTTAAATTTCTGACAACCCCTATGCTAAAAGAAATAAAGCTGTTTAGCTTCATTTAACTGAACTTCAAAATTTTCTTTTGACCACAACACCTTTAAATCTCTGATTGAATCGGTGCTCAACCCAATATTCTTTGAGAAATGCCATTCCAAAAACCAACACGACATTCCTAATCTTCCTCTTGTCTGGTTGTTTCCATTGGCAATGGATTAACAAACATGCAGGATTGAAAAGTCATGGCCAGTAGGAGAAGGACCTCTTTCATTAAAAAAGAAGAAGTGAGGGTACATGGAGCAGACCAATGTAGAACATATTTAGTTTTGGTTTTGATAAACAGAGTTCAAATCTAACCACTGCCTCTTCTTGGATAGGCAAACTTGGACAAGATTTAATCTCTTTGAGCCCTGGTTTCCTCATCTGTATGATGAGAATCATAAATCCTACTTAATAAGATGATTATAAGGAGAAGATAAAATAATAATAATACCTATAAAATGTTCTGTAAACCAAGAAGAGCTAAGTGACATAATTTAAACCTTGCTATTTCTTTAAGTAGTCTCATTATTTCTTCATGTGTCTTGTCTTTTGTTATTGTAAAATCAATTGCAAGACATAAACATGAATGTTCTGAGACCTCAGGATTATACCAGTTGTGTGAGTAGTTAGGAGAGGAAATAAATTCTGCAACAACTTTCCATGGACGTTTACTGTGAAATTATAATTATGGTAAGACTGCCTTAATGTGATATGTAGCATTTGTCTAAAACCAAGACTTACCATGATATCTAAGGCCGAAACAGTGGGCTCTAGGAAATCTCACTTAAACATGTCAAAATATTCTTATTATTCCTATTAATTGATTTCATTCAGAAAATTCTAGACAACACATAATTTAAATCATATAAAATTGATTAAACACATAATTTAAATCATATAAAATTGTTTTCAGAGGTCAAGAGTTGGTGAATAAAGGACATGAATAGACATTTCTCAAAAGAAGGTAGATAAATGGCCAACAAACAGGGAAAAATGCTCAGCATCACTAGTCATCAGGGAAATGGAAATTAAAAGCACAATGCAATACCACCTTACTCCTACAAGAATGGCCATTAATAAAAAGTCAAAAATAGGTGTTGGCAGGATTATATGCCAACAACAATGCTTATACACTGCTAGTAGGAATCTTAATTAGAACAATCACTATGGGAAACAGTGTGGAGATTCCTTAAAGGGCTAAACGTAGATCTACCATTTGATCCAGCAATTCCACTACTGGGTATCTACCCCGAGGAAAAGAAGTCATTGTGTGAAAAATACAGTTGCACTTGTATGTTTATAGCAGCACAATTAACAATTGCAGAGATGTAGAACCAACCTCAATGCCCATCAACTATTTAGCAGATAAAGAAAATGTGATATATATATATATATATATATATATATATATATACATTTTTTTCTTTTACATTCCATAGTCTGTGGAATACTACTCAGACATTAAAAGGAACAAAATAATGTCTTTTGCACCAACTTGGATGGAGCTGGAAGTCATTATTCCAAGTGCAGTAACACAGAAGTGGAAAATCAAAAACTGTATGTTCTCCCTTATAAGTGGGAGCTAAGCTATGAGTAAGCAGAGGCATACAGAGTGATATAATGGACTTTAGAGACTAAGAAGGGGGAGGAGTGTGGGGGAACAGGGATAAAAAAACCTACATGTTAGGTACAAGGTACACTACCCAGATGATGGGTGCACTAAAACCTCAGAATTCACCGCTACGTAATTCACCCATGTAACAAAAAACCACTTGTACCCCAAAAGCTACTCAGGAGGCGGAGGTTGCAGTGAGCCGAGATCGCGCCACTGCACTCCAGCCTGGGTGACAGAGCGAGACTCCATCTCAAAAAAAAATTTTTTTTGAAAAAAAGAGTGGGCCAGGCATAGCGGCTCACGCCTGTAATCCCAGCACTTTGGGAGGCCAAGGTGTGTGGATCACAAGGTCAGGAGTTCGAGACCAGCCTGGACAACATGGTAAAACCCCGTCTCTACCAAAAAATATACAAAAAAAAAAAAAAAATTAGCGGGGTATGGTGGCACATGCCTGTAATCCCAGTTATTTGGGAGGCTGAGGCAGGAGAATCATTTGAACTTGAGAAGCAGGGGTTGCAGTGAGCTGAGATCGCACCATTGCACTCCAGCCTGGGTGACAGAGCAAGACTCTGTCTCAAAAAAGAAAAAATGAGTGGGTGAATATTAGCGATTTCCTATAGCTCCATCTAAAATATATCTGATTATCTACAAGAAATAATTCTAAATGCCCTCAAGCTGCACACTTGTGGAGTAAGCAAATCATTCTTTAGGAAAAGAGTACAATTTAACTGTCATATTAAAAGCTTATATACTTTTTTTTCTTCATACAATTTTGATAAGTTATGTGAGGCCATTTAGTGAACTGGACCTTTATGAGGAAAATTGCATGAGTTCCTCACAAAAAGGTGGAACCAGCTTGAGTCTCTGCTAAGATGTAAGGTTGACAAGGACACAGGGTTTTTCTATTCACTGCCCTGCTCTGTTGTCTAGAATTGATCCTGCTCAACCAGCTTACAGGTGGTTGGTAAATATTAGGTTGGTGCAAATGTAATTGCGGTTTTGCCATTGAAAGTAATGGCAAAATCCACTATTACCTTTGCGCCAACCTTATACTTGTTAATGAAGTTAGCAAGTGAATGGATAGTCACCATATGAGTGTGTATATTATAGGCATTTGCCTTCAGGAAGTTCAAACTTCCTCATGTATTTGATATTGCCCATAACAATTCTTGTGATTCAAAATGCCGTGTCCCACTTTACCTACTACTAGCCATGTAATTGAAAGAAAGCCATTTCTGTGTGTGACTCCCATGTTTCAAGCGGAAATAAAAGCATAAAATGAAACCATTTTCTATGATTTTGTGCCTAGTACATAGTGAGAATGAAAACCAAATTCCATCATAATGTTACCATCTCAATTCCTTCTTTAACCAAAACAACAAAATTGCAACCTCATTCTATTCCCTTATCCAGTGTTCTTTAAACAAAAGACAATTATCTTGCAGTGCTTCTATTACTCACTCACAGGAAAGAATTTGGGAAAATAAAGGAACTCTAATTTTCTTGGAGGCCCTATGCAGTGATATGGATAATATAAAAGCTGCGATTTATCAAGCATTTGCTCTCTGCCATGTATTATCCCTGATATCCAGAGATGGCATCTACTGCCCTTCATCTTGACCCTTGGCTGACTTGTTTGTAAGAAAAGAAGGTGGCAGTGTGGGTTCCAAGGCTGGGTCAGCTTCCACCATGGTCTCTTGGACTCTCCTGGAACCCTGCTACCATACTTTAAAAAGCCTAAGACACATGGAGAGACCATATGCAGGCATTCCACTTGAAAATCCCAGCTGAGCCCAGCCTTCAAGTCATCCCAGCCCAAGCCCCCAACCTGTAGCCTCCAGATGATTCCAGCTCCCAGCTGTCCCTGTCACCCAAGCTGTTCTCCAGTCTTACTAGCTGAGGCCTCAGAGGCTGTGGAGCAGAATCAGACCACCTCTGATGTGCTAGGTTTCAATTCTTGCCTCACTTGTAAATCATTATTAATCCTTTCTGTCCTCCACACACCACAGCCATAAAGTCAAAAACAAATGGGAATTGGCCTTAATTGGAAGGAAGTCACTGATTCCAGAATTTATTTTGCTGTGAGAAGGAAGAATATTGACATGGAGACACTCATTTTGAAGTTGACAGAATGCTGCCTGGAGGATTCTAAGAGAAAAGTAGCATGAGTCGTCTACCATGAAAAGGGAAAGATAGGTCTTATTATAATCATCCTGCCTAAAAGAATCCCAGCCAGTCAGTATAAATAAATAATCAGGAACCTGGGGAGGAGCCAAAGGTCCCAGAGAGCAAATTGTATCTATTAATACATTTTTAAACAGATGGAAGATAAATGAATAGTGTTTGGCACGGAATTGTAATATATTTTTAATACAGCCATTCATGAGATTGCCTCGGATGGTCAGTTGATGGGCAAGGAATAACTAAGGGAACGGGGCTAGGAACAACCAAGTTTTAATCACCCCCAGTGGTTGCTAGACTCTTCCCAAATAGAGTTAGGTGAGTCTCAGACTTACATTTAGGAAGCATCTGTAATTGACTAAAAGTATAAAAATTAGATTCTGGGGGAAAAAATACCGTAAGTGAAAGACAGTGTTATTTTTTATGAGATGTAAGGGAAAGACAAAGAGAGAAACATTTGTTAATGATAGTATCTTCAGACTTTTCTGGAAGGTGTTTTTGTGTTTGTTTGTTTGTTTGAGACAGAATCTCGCTTTGTCGTCCAGGTTGGTGTGCAGTGGCGCCATCTCAGCTCACTGCAACCTCCCGCTCCTGGGTTCAAGAGATTCTCCTGTCTCAGCCTCCCAAGTAGCTGGGACTACAGGTGCATGCCATCATGCCTGGCTAATTTTTTTAATTTTTAGTAGAAACAGGGTTCCACCACGTTGTTCAGGCTAGTCTTGAACTCCTGACCTCAAATGATCTGCCTTCCTCGGCCTCCCAAAGTGCTGGGATTACAGGCGTGAGCCACCACCGTGCCAGGCCATAAAATCTTTCCAGAACGTTTGTTACCCTATATCTTCCTTGCCCATTCCCTACCTTTTTCCAGTGTCATGCCCCTCATGTTTCTGAGGATCCAGCTCGGGCTTTGCTCATTTATTCATTCTCCTGGTATTTGTTGAGCATAAGTTTAGACCAGATGTCATGCTGGGTGCTACATTAACAAAATCAAATAGTACAGTTTCTGCCTTCAAGGAACTCCTTATTTAATGGGAGAGACTAATGCCTAAATAGACCATTGCAGGATAGTGTAATAAGTCTTCGATAAGGACACACATGCTGAGGAACCTAGAGAAGCATACAAGAAGGTGCCAAGCCCACCCTGTGTACCTCAAGAAAGGGCTTCCACAAGAAGTTCTGCCAGTCCTGAGGAATGAAGAGGATGGAGTAAGAAAAATCGTGATGGCGGAGGAGGAGAGTGAGCAAGAAGGGATCATTATCAAAGCAAGCAGGTGCCAGTGAGCAAGAAGGATCATTATCAACGCACGCAGGTGCCCGGAAAGTGGGAGAGATAAGAAACAAGAATTGTCTGGGAATTGCAATTTCTCCTTTGAGTAGCATGTCTTGACAGCCTTTATTCTTTAATTGCACTTTGTATGATCTCCCCCATAGCCCTGCTACATTATCAAATCCTTCGCTATCCTCATTATTTGATTGGTCTGTCTCCCTGGCTGGGTTATAAGCCCTTTCAAGGAGGGGCTAAGTCATTTATCTGAACATCCCTAGTTCCTAGCTCAGTATTCAGTATATGCCTAGTGATTTTGCCTGCCTGCATTTATTGTCAGTGTAAAGCACCAACTGATCCAGCTAGTCAATAAAATGGGTCTCTGAATTTGATTTCGAACCCAAGGGTTTAACTGGAATAAAATTGATTGCTACCAGGTTGATACCACTGATTTATCTCAGAACCCTGGCTTCCCTTAATAGGATCGACTCACACGATAGGGAGGGCATTTTCAAATCAGGAAGACCTTGATGGAACTCTGCTTTGCTCCCTGACAACTGAATGCCCCCCGATGCTTTCCACCCCTTTGAATCTTGTGGTTCGTAGCTGTAAAATAGGGAAGACAATACACTCAAAGGTTTACCATGAAGATTCAGTGAATAAAGGATTGGAATCACTTCCTAGTGATTGGTACACGCGAGGCACTTAAAAGAAGCAAGTTATATCTCCTTGGATCTCACCTCCCTTCTTTCCAGCTTCTATCTTTTATGAACTGGCCTGAAGGCCATAACCAAGAGAAATACGAATCATTAATGCAGCTCCTCTTTCATTGCTGTAGGCACCAGTTACTGAATTCTAGCTGCTGGGCTCTTTGCATACATTATTTCCAATTATTTCAGAGCATAGCTCAGTAGGAACTGCTTCTGGTTCCCAGGTGAAAAAACTGAGATCATTTGCCCCAGTTCGCACAGCTGGGCAGGGGCTGGAATTGTAACCAGGAAGTGGGTTTGAGTGAGCCTGTGAGAGCTGGCTGCTAAGTTTTCAGAAACTCCATGAGCCGATTGTTAAATAGAGCCATTCTCTAAAATTAAATTATTCAGGCTTACAATTAATTTAATTAAATACATTACATTAAAAAACAATGAAAACCCATCACTACATAATTATTTTCCATATTTTACTGTAATTTATGTCAAGAGTCAGCAGAGTGTCAAGAATCAGCCTCCTGGTTATGCTTGGCCCACCACCTCTTTTTGTAAATAAAGTTTTATTGAAAGACAGCCATGCCCATTTGTGGAGGGGGGGCTGTCATGTGCCAGGTGCTTTAGATAAGCAATCTCAGTCAATTTAGCAATATAACATTAATCAGTCACAATATTGACTAATAGGATAGAGTCAGAGCAACTGGGATTTAATTCGCACCCAGTCCTAACTTGGCAAGTGTGACTTTGGGGAAGTGGTTTAACTGCTCTGTGCTTCAGTTTTCTACATCTGTACAATGGTATCTTGTGTCTTGGTTCCTGGGGAATCAAACAAAAAACTGCTTACAGAGACCTTAGAAAAATTCGAGGCACTAGCAACAGGACAATAAATGTTAGTCATTATAGTTTGATCCTCTCCAGGAGATGGTAGGTCAGAGATCATCCCATGCTAGCCAAGAAACAGCAAGAGTGATCAAATGACTCACCGAAGTACAATAAGGACAGCGGTCTAGATTCAAACCCAAATCTTTCTGATATTTAAATCCATGCCATTTCCAATAGACCATATAAGGTCTAAATGACAGAGCACTCATCAGGGACCCAGCCCTGTGCTCAGCCTAGTTAATTGGAGATTGGGTTTTTAGTAGGAAAACAAAGAAAGATTAGGATGAAGAGGGTTATTGGAACTATACTATAGAGGTTTTTTTTTCTGTAATCCCAGAAAAAGGAACTTGTACTAAATTTGGAATTTGCTAAGGAGCTATCAAAAATTTCTCAGCAGTAGACAGACATGGTTTGTTCTGTCATATTATGTAGTAATCTGCTCCCAAATCAAGTAACAGTTGGTTGTGTTGGGTGACTAATCAAATCACCCATCTGTGGGAAAGTTCCAGCTGCTTCCTGCGTAACCCACTGGGTCCTCTGGCTGAAACTCACTTAACCAGTGCACGTCTCTCTTGGTGGCATCATGGTACACATTGCTTTCCAAGCAAGATCAATCCCCTCGGAGCATTTTCTACTCTTTCCTGTCTTTCACGATCACATCCCAATTAATTAAGGAAGTCTTGCCAACTACTACACCTTAAAGCTTTCCCTCCCTTCAGGCCCCCCGGAAACTACCTTCATGTCCAGCACCCATGGTCTCTCATGATGGCTGGAAGTCTGTATGGCACAGTGGTTACGGCTCTGTGTCTGACCTCACCAGACTGCTTGCGTGGTGTTCCTGCTCTGCCAGGTGGATAGAACACCTTGGGCAAGCTACTTAAACTTTCTGGCTCATAGTACTATTGAGGGATTTAAAAAGTTAATACTACTAATGTGCTCAGAACAGTTCCTCGTACATAGGAGGAGCTCAATAAATGCTGTTGCTGCTGATACTGATAACTAGATTGACAACATCTTGTAACCCAATATTTGTGGATCCAGAGTCTCCTCACTCTAAAGCAGTGTCCACATTAGTACCTGGGTCATATT
Source organism: Symphalangus syndactylus (assembly GCF_028878055.3). NCBI lineage: Eukaryota > Metazoa > Chordata > Mammalia > Primates > Hylobatidae > Symphalangus > Symphalangus syndactylus. Next base: position 12,476,964 of record NC_072427.2, read on the forward strand.
TCTAAAACACTTGTCACCTCCCCAGCCCACTCTGCTACCAAACTACAATTTCTTAATGTCTGTGCCGATCTTGCCTACACTATTTACATTAATGTTGCTTAGTATGCACCTCAGATATTCCTCATTATACAGCTCTACACATCCCCAGGGACGTCATGCTTTATTCTCTTCCTGCCACTTTATGCTTCAGTAAGTACCAAGTATTTAAGATCCCTGGAACACGCACCACTGTGTCTGTTCAAATACATGCATCTTCAGAAGAGTCTCTTCCTTAGAGAGATTAAAGATCACTGTATTCAGGTCTCCTTTTCCTAATATTCAATCTCACTCTTATTATGATTTATTTTTCTTTGTAGCACTTGTATATTATATATTTACTTTTATATTTATTACGGGTCCGTAGCCCCTACTGAAAAAAAATACTTGGCAGACTCCTTGTCATCCTCATCCCTGTATCGCTAGCCCCTAAAAGGGTGTCTATTCATCTAAAATTGAGTTTGGGTGTACCAAGCTCCAGCCAATCTAATACGTCCTAAGTTGTTCAACAAAAGAACGAAGGACAAATGATGGTACAAATAAACAGATATCTCATGCGTTTGTGCTTTTCTATAGCCTGGTCTCTCTGAAACCAAAGCCTTTCCCACCTTGTCTTCCCTGAGAACTCTGATTCATGCATCAAAATCTATCTCAATGACCAACTCCATCGTAACACTGAGGCAGGAGAAAAATAGAGAAAATGAGGCCGGAGAATAGCAAAGGGAATTAAAAGTTGGATAAACAGCAGAATAAGTAAAAGCAGAGAACAGAAGCACGGTGAAGGGACGGGTGAACAGGAAGCGAGATAAAAAGCAGAGGTTCAGCAGCCAAAAAAAAGTGAGATAAAAAGGTGAGCAAGGACCCCATGACCAGCAAGATTGGGACCAAACCAGTAAAAGGCAGTGCTTCAGAGATGGGCATGCACATTAGAGAGAAACAGTATCCTTAACATAACCTTGTATGGCAATCAGCTATTTAAGGTTCATGCCTTCAGGCTGCATATCATGCATGTACTTAAAATTATGGGATAGAGGTGATGCACAAGTGCACAGGGGCCAAAGTAACTAAGCAACACACCTATCAATCTAAAGGGCAGACACTGGCTAGAGATTAGGCAGCCTTGGGAGGAGAAGAAAAAAAACACATAAAAAGAACCAAAGTACACCAAACTGACGCTGATCTCATCTCACAGGGGTCAGTTCGCTCTCCTGCTCTGAGAGTGTAATACTGCGCTTCATACACTTTCGTTGCTTTGCTTTGCTATGTATGTGTCTCGTCCAATTCTTCGTTCGGGACACCAAGAACCTGCAACTGAGTGGCACTATCTGGTAGCAACACCACCCTTGATTTTCACTCTAAGGTAAAACTTTCTATTTCTGCTGTTTTTGTGACTTGGACTTACAATGATCACAACATGTGCAAGTATTTAAAAAGTTGTCCCATATGTAGCCCGTAAGACCCTGGGGGCAGAGCAGAGACGGGACTTTGACGGGGCCAGCATAGACTTGGACATAGGCATTTGTGACCCTTAGTAGTAGGGGTTGCTGGATTGAACTGTGTGCTCCTAGGGGTCCTTAGAATGCCTTGCAGATGCCTGATATGACAGGGGGAGAGGACTGTGCAGGATCTCTTCAATCACAAATTCAGAGCCTCCAGGTCACAGGACAGAATCGGCTACCCACATCTTTCATCAGCCTTGGCCTCAGGGATCTGCAGCTTTGCTGCAAAAGAATCACAGAGGGCAGATGTTAATGGTGGCCTATGTTTGCATTTAGTGAAGAAAATTCAGGGAACTTGTATGCAAAATTAGCCCAAGCACCCAGCTCATGGCAGCCAGCCAATTCTGTCTGCTAGCCTCCTGTACCCTTCCTTTCAAGGTTTCGAAAAAGTCAAAGGAAGCCTGGAGATTCCAAAAGAATTTTCAGTGCAAAGCCATTTGCATGCCAGAAATGCCTTTTCTCTCTTCCAGTTAGGCCCTTCTTCTCCTTGTTATTGTTATTATTACTTTACATTGTGCATAGATAGAAAGTGGACTAAATAACTGGGGAAGATGAGTTTGGTTGTACAAATTCCTGCTGACCTAGTGAATAAATGTTAGCAATAGAGGCCAGTGAAAAGGAGAGGCTGAAGGGATATGGGGGAAAGAAATTGATAGAAGATGAACTTTTCACATTCAACGTTAATTCTGACCAGAGATACAAAAAAAAAAAAAAGATATTTTTTCACCCCTCAACTCTAGGGACATAGCTTGCATCAAGTGTTTCCAAGATTGTTTTAAATCTTTTCTGTGGCTTCTATAGGAACCCATAATCCCAGGTCTCTCTCTCTCTCTTTTTCTCTCTCCCTCTTTCTCTCCCTCCCTCTCTCTCTCTCTCTCACACACACACACACAGACACACACATCTCATCCTATCCCCCATTCTTGTCCCAAGTTAATCTCTTTATCTTTGCCATCCCTAAAATTGTTTTATATGTTCTTATGGCAGAGACTAAAGATGTGTCACATTGGATATTTTTTTACAAAGAATAAACCACTAGGACATAATCCCCAAAATGCCACTTTTCGGCCTGGGCTGGGATCCCTGGATGCAAGCTGCCACCATCCAGTATCTAGGTAGGAAAAGTCTATCTGACAGGATGTGTCTGAGGATATTTTGCCAAAAGCAGTGAATATTGGGCCAAAAGCAGTGATTATTGGGAGAATAGAGGGCTCTGATGAAAGACAAGTTCTCACTCAAACACAAAGGGTGAAATAAAGGCATTTCATGGAGACAGAATGGGGGAAAAGTCCCATTTTTCTCTGGCTTTCTGTTCCCTGTGAGAATCAGAGTGAGCACAAAACCATGAAAACAATAGGCCCAGCTGCAGGGGCAATAAGGCAATTTATTAGGGAGATGACATTTTTAATGAGAAACACTTGCTGGAGGAGAACAAAAGGGCTTGTTTGGTCAGAAAGATGCTCTTGAATCTCTTCTGAAGTGCATGAAAAAGTAATTTCATTTACGCGTCATACCCTGAGCGATGGAATTTCCTCAGGCTCCAGATGTTGTCCGGCACAGATGCTGAACAAATGGAACAAATGTCCTAAGAGGGGTTTTTTTTTTTTAAGCAACTCAAGGGAATTTTATGAGCTTTGTGGCCAAGAAAATCATTAGCAAATAATGAGCTTAAGAAAGAAAGGCTGAGGTTAGCAATATGTTGCTGGACATACAAAACTATTCACAATCATCTGCAATCGAGAGGGATCAGTTTTCAACTTAGGAAAATAGAAATCAGTGGGTGTGGCTGCTGTGTTTTGGGCTTCTTCACTGGCCTTCTGAAAGTGATTTGGTAAATATTGTTTTGGCTGTATTCCAAAAATAATTAAAAGCAATATATTTATAGCTTGAGATTTGAAAATCTAAAACACAAAGATTATTACCTTATAGTAGTAATTCAAATGCTTCCAGAGAAGGGGCAACACCACTCTTTTGGCTTGACTTCTCCTTTGAGGGTCCTGAGTTCTTCACCAGCTAACACACAAGGTGAGCCAGTGTCCCAAGGCAGCTGAATAGGAAAGCCTAATCAGGGTCCCCCTCTGTGCTGACTGCAGGGGCTGTAGTGCTCCCTGGGGGAGCCACCAGGGTCTCTATATGGCCTTTTTTTAGCCAGCTTCTTTCTCTGCAGCTCTGACAGGGGCCCGTATGAGTAGCTTTGGAAGACCATGGTGTCACGCAGGGTGTTTTAGGTCAGGATCTAAGAACCAACTATGTTTGAAAATTCAGGACAAGGCCGGGCGCGGTGGCTCACACCTGTAATCCCAGCACTTTGGGAAGCCAAGTTGGGCAGATCACCTGAGGTCGGGAGTTCGAGACCAGCCTGACCAACATGGAGAAACCCCGTCTCTACTAAAAATACAAAATTAGCCAGGCGTGGTGGTACATGCCTGTAATCCCAGCTACTTGGGAGGCTAAGGCAGGAGAATCACTTGAACGCAGGAGGCGGAGGTTGCAGTGAGCCGAGATCATGCCACTGCACTCCAGCCTGGGCAATAAGAGCAAAATTCTGTCTCAAAAAAAAAAAAAAGAAAGAAAGAAAGAAAAGAAAACAAAAAGAAAATTCAGGACAAAAGAAGTTCTGATTCAAGTGTTGAGATCTGTGCATAGGACTCAAGTCATGAGTGCAACTTCAGTCAGGAGGGCTGATGTTAGGAGAATAAATAAAGATACAGGTGCACAGACTGGTGCAGCCATGGGTGAGAAGGCAGAAGGAGTCAAAAGATACTCACTTCTATCCTTCAGCTAAAAGGGCCAGATGCTCTTTAAATGTCTCACCAAGCCCACGTATAACAGGGCTCCAAGCTCCGTGACATCACCTGCATCACCGTCAGTGTCATCAACATCACAAAAAATATGTTCTTATCAGCACTTACCATGTATTAGTCATTATCAATAGCTATGTATAACCCTTATCCTCAAAAATCTGCAAAGCAAATACTAATGTCCGTCTTCACATTTTAGGGATGAGACACTGAAGCCCAGAAAGGTTAAGTAAATTGTTCCAGGTCACACAGCCAGTTAGTGGTAGAGAGGGTGCCCAAGGCACCATCACCAACGCTCCTGGTCCTCAGTACTTGATAATGTGCTCATGCATCGATTCCTGGACCACACTTGTAGCATTTGGGCTTAACAAGGGGGAGATCTGTGAACTAGGAGGAGTGGCCATACAGACCAGCGTTTAGAGATCTGGCCAGGGTGTTGCACCATAGAACAGCTCTGTCCAGCTCTGGGAAGTGGTTTTTAAATAAACCTCTTCAAAGCAGTAAATTATCTTCTATCTCTTAAGCAGATGGATGATTTAAAAAAGTCAGTTAAGTAATGTCCATACATATGTTAACCTAGCAGTTGAAATGTGTGGAGATCTTTAATCTGTCAATGAGATTGAGTGGGAATGCTGTAAGCTAAGGCTTACATCAGGACAACTTTCGCTGCAATCAGTACAACTTTCCTGCATCAGGACAACTTTCACTGTTGTCTGTTTGCTGGCATTGTCTACCTGGCATTGACTCAATAATAACACAGAAGATGACATCTTGATCAAGACCAATTAACACATTCCTTGCAGCTGTTTATTGCTATCTGCAGTGAAGACGGCATCGGAGGAAGCAGCTGGCAGCCATTGCCTTTTCCAAGCAAAAAGCAGCTCTTTCAGCACAGAGATCAGGTTGGCCTTAAGCCAACAAGGGTGATAGTGCTTTCAAGAACAGAGGATAATCAAGGATTGTTTTTTTCTTTAACCGTAATATGACTGAATTCTGATCAGAGTGTTTGAATAGAAGAAATTGGCCAAAAAATAAAATGTCGTTGGTCTCCACGTACCTAGGGCTGGTGAATGGGCCTAGGGAGTGACTTTCGTAGATCTAAAACCCAGACAGAGCATTTAGAATTGCAAGAATGACTTGCAACACTGATGGCTACTAGCTATTGAAGACCTTCAATGCATAAAATGCTATGCCATCCATGCTGTGCGTTTTCCCGTTCATTCTTTCTAACAGTCCTACCAAGTAGTGACTATTGGTTTTCTTTTGAACATGTTAGGAAATTGAGGCTCAGAACAGATAATTTGTTCAAGATTACACAGCTGGCCAGAAATGGAGTTGGAGTCACAGTGAGTCTCCCTGAAGCAAAAGCTGGTACTAGCAACCACTTTTTTTATTTTTAATTTTATAATTTTTTTTTGTTTGGAGACAGTCTCCCCATGTCACCTAGGCTGATCTTGAACTACTGGGCTCAAGCGATCCTCCCACCTCAGCCTCACAAAGTGCTGGGACTACAGGCATAAGCCACCACATCTGGCCTTGTGACCACTTTAAACAAAGTTAAGACCCTTTATGTTTTTCTATAATTAACCAAAATGACCAGAACTTCCTAAGGAGAAGAGGCTAAGTAAATTAGTTTTGGGATGAAGAGAGAGAAATTTTGAGAAGGTGTTGTAAGTTTGTGATAAAGTAACACAAAAGCACTCAAAATGGCTCACATAAAAAACGGGGAAGAAATTGGTGCTAGTTTATAGTACTGAAAGACAGGAAGCAACTCTGTTTTTCAAAAGGGGCTGCACTTACATGTAGAAGCCAGCAGCAGCTTTCTTCATCATTCCTCTCTTTTTACCTGGTTTCATCCATGCTTGCCCCATCTTTACTCCCTTTCCAGACCACTTTTTCCTCCTGACTGACCAACCTCTCCACAGTGCACCAGTTCTCAGTTCAAACAACCAGTCCAGACTAATGAAAATGATAGCTTCATGATTATAATCTTCCAGAAGGAACTTTTATTGGTTCCCTTTGAGTTAGGAGCCTAATAAATCCTGCTGCTCCTCCCCAGCTTCATCTGGCACCTGCGCTCACCAACCTGGTGGCCAAGGTCCTGCCTTCTGAGAAGATGGAATGCACTAGAGAGCAGCCATCGTTTGCCTGTGTGGAGCCTTTCCTATGATTTCAAGCTAGTCTATTGGCTTATTTGAGCGGACATTCGTAATGTTTGAAGGATTTAGATTCAGAGGCAGACTGAATATAACTTATAGCTCTTAACACCTCAACCATTTACCAACTTTAACCGTATGGATCACTTACCTACACTGAGTCACAGCTTGCTTCTCTAAAAAGGAGCCAATCGTCATAATGACCTTACAGTATTGTTGAGAAGGCTCAGTGAAACCCAACCTTTCAGGTGTGGTGGCTCATGCCTGTCATGCCAGCGCCTTGGGTGGCTGAGGGAGGGAAGATCACTTGAGGCCAGCATCCTGGCTAACATAGGGAGACTCTATCTCAAGAAAGATGAAAGAAAAGAAAAGAAAAGAAAAGAGGAAGGAAGGAAGGAATGGGGGGGAGGGAGGGAGGAAGGGAAGGAAGGAAGATGAAGGAGGAAGGAAGGAAGGAAGGTAGGAAGGAAGGGGGGAAGGGAGGGAAGAAACAAAAGAAGGAAGGAAGGAAGAAGGAAGGAAGACAGGGAGGGAGGGAGGGAGGAGGAAAAGAAAGAAAAGGAAAAAAAGAAAAGAAAAATTCACTGGACACAGTGTTCACCAAGTGCTGGCAATTATTATCTTAAATGTTAGCAGAGTAAACTACTGTGAAGGTGAATGAGGCAGGAGACATTATCTCTTTTTAATAGATAAAGACACTGAAGTTCAGGGAGTTTCAGTGATTGCCTATTTTTTGCATAATTTGTAAGTGAACTACAATTAGATCCCAGAGGACTTCCCAAATACCATGTCTTTTCATGCAAGAAACTGCAGCCGAGAAAAATGGCCTCTATAGACACAAAGGCAAATAGTGAGTGCGGATGGGAGTAGGGTAGGATGGGTCTCCAGTGAACTCCTGCCCCTGACTCTGACTATTCCAAGATTCTCCCCAAGGGGAAGACTTTTACATGCCTCCTCTTCTGCCATCCTCCCACTGTGGATGTTACTATAGGCCCTAGGCCACAGGCTGTATGTGACAAATCTGAAAGAGTATGTTTTCCACATACAAGCCAGTCAATTTTTGTGCTTCATCTTCTTCAAATAAAGGTCTCCTGAAGTGGCTCAATAGAATTGACCAAACATAAGGAAATTAGGGAATGATGATTTTTAAATATTCAAACATTCTTCCAAGGGATTTTTGAAAATTTAATGAAAACAATCAATCCAAATAAAGTATTCCATTGATGGGGGTGTCATCCTGTCTCCTCTCCATGACTCTCCCATCCGTTCAATAATTTTTTGTGTGTGTGACCCACATACTGTGAAGGAGGGCAGGAGGAAGTAGTAGGTTGAAGGAAAACAGGAAAATGTGTTGAGGTTATCAGTCAAGTAGACACTCTTTTCTCCCCACCCCTCCAGAGTTTATCACCAATCCAACAGGTTTGTAAACTGTATTTTCTTTGTATTTAAAAGGCTATATAATTTACCAACCCTGGGAGTTAGAAGGATAAAGCTCTATGGTATCATAGCTAAATATGTGGCTATAAGGTATTCAGAGTTCTAAAC